>NC_140995.1:163217325-163817325 GCF_052327205.1 Somniosus microcephalus | reverse complement strand
TCGGTAGTGTTGGATTGTAATGGGCCAATACTTCTTTTGAAGTGATTAGGCATTTACATTTCTGAAAGGCACGCTTACACTCATCACTCCATTTCCATGCTACTCCAGTTTGCAGCAGGGCGTTCAGTGGGTGCAGAATTGTAGACAAATTTGGCAAGAACTTATGGTAGTAGTTCACCAACCCGAGGAACGACCTCAGTTGCGACACATTTTCCGGTGCTGGAGCCTTGACTACTGCCTCAATCTTGTCTGGGGACTTATGTAACCCCTCTTCATCAATCACGTGGCCACAATAGGAGATTTGTTTCCTGAAAAACTCGCATTTGGGGCGGTTGGCTCGTAGCCCATATTCTTGTAATCTAGTGAGCACCTGCTCCAGGTTGGCAAGGTGTTCACTGTCATTTTCGCCCGTAACCAGGATGTCGTCCAAATAACACTGGGTCCCCAGTCTCCCTTGCAGGACTTGTTCCATCGCCCTCTGTCAAATAGCCGGAGCTGATGCTACCCCGAATACCAGTCGGTTGTACTGGTAAAGACCTTTGTGAGTGTTTATCGTGAGGTATTTTCTAGATGCTTCTTCTACCTCCATTTGTAGATACGCTTGGGCCAGATCAATCTTCGTAAAGCGTTTCCCTCCAGATAGTGAGGTGAAAATATCTTCTATCCGCGGAAGTGGATATTGTACTGTGTGAAGGACTGGGTTCACAGTTACCTTAAAGTCCCCACAGAGCGAACCTTCTTCAGTTCCCCAGGTGTGCTGCTCAATGATTTCTTCATTACAGGAGTGATAGGTGTGGCCCACTCACTCCAGTCCACCTTGGACAGCACACCCGAACGCTCCAGACTCTCCAGCTCTGCTTCGATGGCTGGGTGGATCGCTTACGGTACCGGTCTGGCCTTAAAAAAATTTGGGTTTGCGTTATCTTCAATTTTTATCGTTGCCGTTACGCCTTTTAGAGTCCCAAGTCCTTGCTGGAACACCTCTTTCGTGTCAGTTAGAATTTTTTGACAGTCGTCCAGGTGTGACGTCGTCATCCTTTTTGTCAGCCACAGTTAGCGCCTGAATGGAATGCCAATCCAATTGTATTTTTCGGATCCATTCACGTCCCAATAATGGTGGTCCTCCATCTTGTAGTATATATAGATACAGTTTCTGTGTTTCCTTGCTGCTGTATTTAATGGGCACCCTTATTTTTCCTCTGGGGTAGACTTTTTGCCCCGTATATGTCTTCAAGACAATGGACGTGTCCTTCAAGGGTATGTGTGAAAATAGCCGCTCGTAGTCTCGTCAATTCATGACTGTTAGGGATGATCCTGTGTCCAATTCCATCTTTACTTGGGACCCTGCTATCATGAGGGTGACCCAAATGGTTCGGTGATCCTCCTTTGCGATCACGTTGTGTAACTTTAGACAACTTAGTCTCCTGCTCCTGGAGTCATTATCACTCTTCTGATCTTCTGAACAACTGTCCATCATCTTTTGTACTTTCTTGTACTTTTCCTTAGTAGTTCTTTTAGTGTTGGTTTTCTTTCCCGACCTGCAGACTCATGCTATGTGTCCCACTTTCCCACATTGCCTGCATACTTTGTCCTTAAACCAGCAATCCTTCTGGTCATGGGTTGTTCTACCACAGCGATAGCACTTTTCTGCTCCATATGCCATTTCATTGGTGCTATATTCTTGCGGTTTCTGTTGTATTTCCGCAGCTCCCCGTGCTGCTGCTTCGTAGGATACTGCAACGCTGAGAGCCTTCTCTAGCATAAGGTCCTTTTCCGAAAGTAGTCGTTTCTGGGTTCCTTCACTCTGGAGCCCGCAGACAAACTTATCGCTTAAGGTATCTGCCAATCCTGCTCCGAACTGGCAGTGTTTCAATAACTTGCGTAGTTCCGTAAGATAGTCAGCATTACTCTCGTCTTTGTGCTGGTTTCTTTTATGGAACTTGAATCTTTCTGCTATCAGCAGCGGTGTAGGGTTTAGATGTTCCTGTAAGATATTGACAATCTCTTCAAAGCTTTTCTCCATTGGTTTAGCTGGGGTAATTAAATTCCGCAATAGGCCGTACGTTCTCGCGCCCATCAAATTCAATAATACTGATGCCTTCTTTTCATCGGCCACCTCATTTGCCTTGCAGTACACTTCAATTCTTTCCACATACGTGGTCCAGTCTTCTATTTCGTTGTTGAAAGCAGTGATGCTGCCACTCTTCGGCATCTTGGGTGGTTTGAAATGGCGCCTCCCGCGCTTTTCCTTCTTCCCCAATGGATTAAAATGGCGCCTCCTGTGCTTTTCCTTCTTCCCCCTGCTGCCAATGCTGCTCCTAGCGTTCTAACTAGTAATGGCGGCGCCCCGCGGCTTTCTGCGCGTCTCTCTTTTGTTAATTAATTTTCTTCGTTTTATTCTTCTTCGACGCTGTCCACTGCGCGTCTCCTTTCCTTCCCCTTTTTTTTTTCTTTAACGCTGCCCGACTCTTGAGCACCGGCCGCGCCCTGTGCGCTCCACCCTCTCTCTCTCTTTTTCTTCCCGATGACGCTGCTCGGCCCCCTTGCAGAGCCGCTCGATCGAGCTCTAGCCCGCCGCAGTTCGGGAAGGGTCAGCGCACTACCTGCTACCAGCCCGATTTGCTGGGACACCTTGACTGGAGAACCAAGCCCAGCTCTCCACGGCTTCCCCTGCGATTCTCTGAACTCCGATGGATCACTGGGCAGTTGCCCACGGTCGACGCCCGTTGCTCTGGCTTCGACCTCCAAGAAGCTTCTTTTCAGGGATGGATCCCCGTGAGGTGATGCAGTACTGCAGGTGAGTTTGAACCTGCTCGTCGCCACTGTAGTGTCTGCGTATCAATAACACACGGACTGCAGGAGAACGGTAATAACAGGTGTTTACTGAACAGAGGGTATGCTGGAACTGAAAGTACAGAAGCCCGCTACGGCTTTATATACAGGTGTGGTCACTGCCGGTACTACAGTATAAAAGCAGTTCCCTCTTAAAGGTACATACACAACAAAAACCTTGACTGCATCATTGAGAGTACTCGTGAGAAATACTGCCACTGTGATGACCGTTTGCGTATCAGAAGTCTCTCTACAGATGCTCCATGGTAGTCTGCAGATCAGAGAATTCTTGCTGCACAACATTGTCCATCTGTGTACCAGCTCTTTGCATCATGTTGTGCAAGAAGACAAGTGCTGATGAAGCATCCTCCATTTCATAGTCCCGTGAGGTCTGAATCACAAATCAATTCGACAGGGATGGTAACAATGTTAGCTCTCTACTCTGCAGTAGCTAGTCTTTCTTCAGACCCACCTCTGCTCCTTTCACAACCATATGTAGTAACTTCCTCTACGATTCTTCCTCTTAATCTGTGAAGGTGACACATGCGCAGATCTAAGTGCCAATTAATTTACTGTCCAATATTTGAAAGTGCACACATTCCTGTTTTCAATATTCAACTGTTTCACCTCTGTAAAGCATCTTGGGATGTTATACTATGTTAAAAGTTAAAAGCTGTTGCTCAGTGGGTATCACTCTCGCCTCTGAGTCAGAAGATTGTGGGTTCAAGTCCCACTCGAGACTTGAGTGCAAAAATGTAGGCTGACACTCCAGTGCAGTACTGAGGGAGTGCTGCACTCAGAGGTGCCATCTTTTAGATGAGACGTTAAACCGAGGCCCGTCCGCCCTCTCAGGTGAATGTAAAAGATCCCAAGGCACTATTTCGAAGAAGAGCAGGGGAATTATCCCCGGTGTCCTGGCCAATATTTATCCCTCAATCAACATCGCTGAAACAGAGTATCTGGTCATTATCACATTGCTGTTTGTGGGAGCTTGCTTGTGCAAATTGGCTGCGTGCCATACATTGCAACAGTGACTACACTTCAAAAGTACTTCATTGGCTGTGAAGCGCTAAGGGACGTTCTGAGGTCGTGAAAGGCGTTATATAAATGCAAGCCGCTCTTTCTTTATATAAATGCAAGTTGTTGTTGTATGTGATCTCTTTGCTTTTTCATACTATGTGTATATATATATCTTTATATGTTCTTGTCTATGACCCCTGTAGAGCAATAAATATAGTGGAGGAACACAATTTCTATAATTTGGTGTGTGGGCACAATTAAAGTTTAAGTATAAATTACAATATCTGGACACTGAGAATTCAGTGGGTTCTTATGGGGTGTTCAGAATATCTGATACATGGTTTGGGTTTGTTTCATCACAGGCAAATCACTGACATACGAGCCAATGTCTTGTCTATCATACCCCAGACTTCACACAATTTCATTTGGTAGACACTGAGCTTTCAATTTTCCAAGTAAATGCTGGTGCCAGGGAATCTCACCTGCTATTAGCTCGTACTGTGAAAATACCTTCTAAATGCTGTCATTGCTCTGTCTCAGATCAGACTGTATAACATCCCTCACCTCTACCAAACCTATTCTTAGTGATGAATGCAATCCCTTTCCAATATCCAAATGTTTCTTTAAATTTTTTAAATAATGTTAAATTTATTTATGGGATGTGGGCGCCGCTGGCAAGGCCAGCATTTATTGCCCATCCCTAATTACCCTTGAGAAGGTGGTGGTGAGCCGCAGCACATCTGCCTTCAGGACATACCCACCTATTCTTCCACCTATACCTGACATCAATAGCTCTTGTAACCTAATCAGTTCTCTTTAATTTCATGTTAGCAGAGAATAATACATGTTTATTTATAGGTAATCTACTTCATGTGACATGGAAGATGCATGTGTAGAATTTCAACTTTATCTCAATATTATCTGACATTTCCAATTACTACCATATTGTATGAGCGTACACATTACATTGGGATTATATGTACTAGATTCAATGTCAGTGCCTTCAAAATTAGTTTGTGCACACTGTCCAAGTTGTCTGAACTGAACAGGACAGTTATTTTTCAGGCCTGGCTATTGGCAATTTTCTTCCTTGACAGAAATAACTTGCATTTATGTAGCAACTTATCAAATCTTCAGGACATCTGAAAGCATTTTACATTCAATTAGTTACTGTTAGGTAGAGAAACACAACAACCAAATTGCACACAGTAAGATCTCTGAACAGCAAATGAGATGAATGACCAGGAAATATGACGAAATATGGGCTGGACACTGCGAGAATTCCCAGCTCTTAAAACTGTACCATGGGATCTTTTGCATCCATCTGACAGGGCAGACGGGGGCTTCAATTTAACATCACATCTGACAATGTACCGTTCCCTCAGTACTGCCATGAGATATTGGCCCAGATTATATGCTCAAGTCCTGAAGTAGGACTTGAACCTACAATCTTCTGACTCAAGAGTCTACCAACTGAACCAAGCTGATCATAGAATCATACAGCACAGAAGGAAGCCATTCGGCCCATCATGCCTGTGCCGGCTCTTTGAAAGAGCTATCCAATTAATCCCACTCCCCTGCTCTTTATCCATTAACCATAATTTTTTTTCCCTTCAAGTATTTATACAATTCCCTTTTGAAAGTTACTATTGAATCTACTTCACCACCCTTTCAGGCAGCGCATTCCAAATCATAACAACTCGCACGTAAAACATGTTTCCTTATCTCCCCTCTGGTTCTTTTGCCAATCATCTTAAATCTGTGTCCTCTGCTTACCGACCCTTCTGTCACTGGAAACAGTTTCTCCATATTTACTCTATCAAAACCCTTCATGATTTTGAACGCCTCTCTTTACCTTCTTTTCTCTAAGGAGAACAACCCCAGCTTCTCCAGTCTGATATTCTGTGGTTCTCTTCACATCCTTTAATTTCCCCCTGACCATTTGCAAAGTTCTATTATTTCTGAGGATTCTGTTCAACCATCAAGAAACCTATTTCCCGAGCTCCTCCGAGTCTGGAGTTGGGGAGATTCTTTCCATTCCCAAAGGCAGTTATGTTTCCTCCTCTACCACCTCATCAACAACAACTTGCATTTATATAGAGCCTTTAACATAGAAAAGGTCCCAAGGCACCTCACAGAGGGGTAAGAAAAAAATGGACATTGAGCCAAAGAAGAAGATATTAGGAGGGATGACTAAAACCTTTGTCAGAGGAGTGTTTTAAGGAGGGTCTTAAAGAATGAGCGGGAATTATAGAGATGGTTATGTTTCGGGAGGGGATTCCAGAGCTTGAAGTCTAGGTGTCCGAAGGCATGGTTGTCAATGACAGGGCAATGAGGGAGGGGTGCTAAAGAGGCTGCAGCCAGAGGAACGGAAAATTGAGGAAGGGCATTCAAATGCTGGAGGCAATGACAGAGCGAGGGAGAGGAAAGGCTGTGGAGAGATTTAAACACAAGGATGAGAATTTAAAATCTGTGACTTAGTTAAACTAGGAGCCAATATAGATCAGTGAGGACGGAGGTGATGAGTGAGCAGGACTTGGTATAGGATAGAAAAGGGAAGCAAAGTTTTGGATAAGCTGAAGTTTAAAGAAGGTGAAGGATGGGAGGTGACAAAAGCATGAATGAGGATTTCAATAGCAGATGGGCTGATATAGGGATGAAGGTGGGCAATGTTACAGAGGTGGAAGTAGGCGGTCTTTGTGATGGAGAGGATAAAGTTTGGAAGCTCAGCTTGGGGTAAAACAAGACACCAGAGGGGTAATTTTAACTTTTGGCGATAGTGCAAATGGGCCAATATCAGATCAGCCGGCCGTTATACACCTCTCCCAATCTAACATCATGCCATTTACAATATCACTAAAAGTTAAAATTACCCCCCAAGATTACAAACAGTCTAATTCAGCCTGAGACAGTGGCCAGGAGGAGGGATGGAGGGTGTGGTCAGGATCTAGATTTCTGATGGGGGCTGAAGACATTGGGGTCGATTTTCAGTGTGACGTGAGGTGGGCTTTTAGGCGTGCGGGGGGCTAAAATCCTGAATTCGGGGGTCCCAACACCATCCCGCCCAAAACCCGCCTCCATGTAAGTTTCAAAGGAGGTGGGTACCCGCCCTGCACTGGGACCCGCCGTCTGAGGTGGGAAGGGATTAGTGCCAATTAACTACCTGTTAACAGGTAGTCAACAGGCAGTTTTTAGCCTAATCCCTATTTTGAAGGTTGTCGTGTGAGATTCCCGACGGCTCCAAACCACGCCAAGTTGAAGGACTTGGAGGGGTCGAGATGTCGGTGTTCAGGTGAGTGATGGGTGCATGAGTGCAAAGGTGATGCGCTATCAATTACTCATAAAAGACTGAGAGTTAAGGGAGTAACTAAAGGCTTTTATTAGCAAAGAACAGAGCATGCCTCTCGTGGTTGACTGGGTTCCAAGAAGGCAGGGGGCTGCAGGTCAATCACCTTTATACCTGGGCCTGTGGGTGGAGCCAGCCGAGACATGTTGAGGCATGCATAGGTACAACAGTGTGTAACAACAACAACAACAACAACAACAACAACAACAACAATAACAGTGGTTTACCACATTCACCCCTTGTTTAAAATTGAGTCCGGCGGGGTGAAGTGTACTAAAGGTTCGTGTAAGTAAGTCTATCAGGTGGCCTTGTATGCCGTCCTGATCGTCGTGGTGGCGGCGGTGATGGTGCAGCATCCAACGTTGAATCTGTCGTCTCATTGAGTGGTTGGGTGGTCAATGACGGGTCCTGGGGCTGCGGCATGCCGTCTAGCGGGGTTGGGTTGTGGGTAGTGGTGGATGGCAATGGTAGTGTTTCAGGGGCACCCAAAGGTGCTAGATCTCGTGTGGGGGCTGTGTCCTCCCGCCCGTCCGGGTACGCTATGTAAGTATACTGGGGGTAGGCGTGGGTAGTGGTGGGTGGCGAGGGAGGTGTTTCGGGAGCACCCGAAGGTGCGAGGTCTCGTATGGAGACTGTGTCCTCCCGCCCGTCCGGGTACACCACGTAAGCATACTGAGGGTTGGCATGGAGGAGGCTCACCCTCTCGACCAGGGGGTCCGTCTTATGGGACCTCACGTGCTTCCGCAGTAGGACGGGTCCTGGAGAAGTCAGCCATGTCGGTAACGAGATCCCCGATGTGGACTTCCTGGGGAAGGAGAACATTCTCTCGTGAGGGGTAGCACTGGTGGCTGTACAGAGCAGTGACCGAATGGAATGGAGCGCCGCAGGGAGGACTTCCTGCCAGCGAGAGGTCGGAAGGCCCTTAGATTTCAAGTTTAAAAGGACTGCCTTCCAGACCGTCGCATTCTCCCTTTCCACCTGGCCATTCCCCCGGGGGTTGTAGCTGGTGGTCCTGCTTGTAGCGATACCTCTCGAGAGCAGGTACTGCCGGAGTTCGTCGCTCATAAAGGATGAGCCCCTGTCGCTATGAATATAGCTAGGGAAACCGAACAAGGCGAAGAGGTCATTCAGACATTTAATGACCGTGGTACTGGTCATGTCTGAGCAAGGGATGGCAAACGGGAAACGGGAGTACTCATCAATTATGTTGAGGAAGTACACATTGCGGTCGGAGGAGGGGAGGGGCCCTTTAAAATCGACGCTCAGCCGTTCAAAGGGGCGCGTGGCTTTGATCAGGCTTGCTCTGTCTGGCCTATAAAAATGCGGTTTGCACTCGGCACAGATTTGGCAGTTCCTGGTCATGGTCCTGACCTCCTCGATGGAGTAGGGCAGGTTACGGGATTTGATGAAGTGAAAAAACCTGGTGACCCCCGGGTGGCAGAGGTCATTGTGGAGGGTCTTCAGTCTATCGACCTGCGCGTTGGCGCATGTACCACGTGATAGGGCATCTGGGGGCTCATTGAGTTTCCCGGGCCGGTACAAGATATCGTAATTGTAGGTGGAGAGTTCGATTCTCCACCTCAAGATCTTGTCGTTCTTGATTTTGCCCCTCTGCTTATTATTAAACATAAAAGCTACTGAACGCTGGTCAGTGAGCAGGGTAAATCGTTTTCCGGCCAGGTAATGCCTCCAATGTCGCACAGCTTCCACAATGGCCTGGGCCTCCTTTTCGACAGAGGAGTGTCGAATCTCGGGGCCCTGGAGGGTCCTTGAGAAAAAGGCCACGGGTCTCCCCACCTGGTTAAGGGTTGCAGCTAGGGCAAAGTCGGATGCGTCGCTCTCCACTTGGAAAGGGATGGACTCATCCACTGCGTGCATTGTGGCCTTCGCAATATCTCCTTTTATGAGAGTGAAGGCTGCACAGGCCTCTGCTGTCAGGGGGAAGGAGGTGGACTTGATGAGGGGTCTGGCTTTGTCCGCATAGTTGGGCACCCACTGAGCATAGTACGAGAAAAACCCTAGGCATCTCTTCAGTGCTTTTTGGCAGTGGGGGAGGGGGAGCTCCATAAGGGGGCGCATCCTGTCGGGGTCGGGGCCGATGACTCCATTCTCCACTACACAGCCAAGAATGGCAAGGCGCTTGGTACGAAACATACATTTGTCCTTGTTGTATGTTAGGTTCAGCCGCTGGGCCGTACGGAGGAATTTCTCTAGATTAACATCATGGTCCTGCTGGTCGCGGCCGCAGATGGTGACGTTGTCTAGATAGGGGAAAGTAGCCTGGAGCGCGTTCTGGTCGACCATCCGGTCCATCTCCCGTTGGAAGACTGAAACCCCGTTGGTGACGCCGAAGGGAACTCTGAGGAAGTGGTAGAGACGACTGTCAGCTTCAAAAGCTGTGTACTGGCGGTCCTCAGCCCTGATGGGGAGCTGGTGGTATGCCGACTTCAGATCAATCGTCGAGAACACCCGGTATTGTGCTATCTGATTGACCATGTCAGATATGCGGGGGAGTGGGTATGCATCTAGCTGGGTGTAGCGATTGATCGTCTGGCTGTAGTCAATAACTAGGCGCTGTTTTTCGCCAGTCTTCACTACCACCACTTGTGCTCGCCATGGGCTGGTGCTACTTTCAATAATCCCTTCCTTCAGGAGTCTTGCTACCTCGGATTTAATGAAGCTCCTATCCCCGGCACTGTAACGCCTGCTTTTGGTAGCGATGGACTTACAGTCGCAGGTGAGGTTAGCAAACAAGGAGGGGGGGGGACTTTAAGGGTGGAGAGGCTGCAAATGGTGCGCAGCGGGCGGTTTAAAAGCTGCTGGCTGCAGACTGTGAGTGGGGGGAGGGGTCCGTCGTACGCTAATGTGACACTCTTAAGGTTGCACTGAAAATCCAACCCCAGTAGAACGGCAGCGCAAAGATGGGGCAGGACCAGGAGTTTAAAATTTTTGTATTCTGTGCCCCTTACTGAAAGGGTCACTACACAGTAGCCACCGACGTCTGCTGACTGGGCTTTGGAAGCCAAAGAGATCCGATGTCGCGTCGGCAGTACCGGGAGAGAGTAACTGCGCACCGTGTCGGGATGGATAAAGCTTTCCGTGCTCCCGCTGTCAAAAAGGCAGGTAGTGGCGCGGCCGTTTACCTTAATGTCCATCATGGACCTGGACAGTTGATGAGGGAGAGATTGGTCCAGCGTCACGGAGGCCAGCGTATGGTCGAGCGAGTCGATGTGGTCGTCAGATGAGGCGGTGGTTGAGTCCGGGTCCCCCGTGGTTGAAGTTGGAGACGTCCGAGATGGCGGACAAAATGGTGGCGCCCATGGTCCCGATCCCCACGCGGCTGGGGGAGCCCAAGATGGCGGACAAGATGGCTGCCCCCACGGTTCGCACGCGGCGCTGCTGGCGTTAGCGGTTTTACCTTTGCAGGCGCTGACATAGTGTCCTTTCTTCCCGCAGCCGGAGCAGGTAGCGTTTCTCGCCGGGCAGCGTGCTCTGGGGTGTTTTGCCTGGCCACAAAAATAACATTTCTGTGCCTTGGACGTCGCAGCAGCAGTTGAAGGTGGCGGTCCCATGACCCAAGGTTGTGGCGTCCACATTGCGGGGCGGTTAGGGGAGAAGGCGTCCATATTCCTGTGGGCCGCGTCGAGCGAGAGCGCGAGGGACACTGCCTTTCTCAGGTCCATTTCTCCCTTTTCCAACAGTCTCTGCCGGGAGTAGTCGGACCTTAGACCCGCAACGAAAGCATCTCGGATCAGTCCCTCCGTGTGTGCTGCGGCTGATGCTTCTTTGCAATTGCAGTCTCGGCCGAGTATCCATAGTGCCCGTAGGAAGGCCTCCACCGATTCCCCGGGCTGCTGTCTGCGGGATCTTAAGAGGTGCCGGGCATAGACCGTATTTACCGGGCGTGCGTATTGCCCTTTTAGCAGACCGATAGCCGCCGCGTAGGTCGTCGCGTCCTGGATTATTGTATAAACTTGGTGGCTCACCTTTGAGGCCAGGATTTCCAACTTGTTTTCGTCCAGGGTCACAGTTGAGGCTTGCAGGTAGGCCTCGAAGCAACGCAGCCAATGCACGAATTTGGTAGCCGAACCCACTTCTTGGGGGTCTAGGTCCAGGCATGTTGGTCTGAGGGCTCGCAGCAGCTCCTGTTGCTCAGCGTTTGGTGCAGCAGCCTGCTGTTCAGCGTTTGGTGCAGCAGCCTGCTGTTCCGCGTTTGGTGCAGCAGCCTGCCGTTCAGCAAATGTCGACATTTTGTTTTTGCTAATAAAATTGATGCGCTATCAATTACTCATAAAAGACTGAGAGTTAAGGGAGTAACTAAAGGCTTTTATTAGCAAAGAACAGAGCATGCCTCTCGTGGTTGACTGGGTTCCAAGAAGGCAGGGGGCTGCAGGTCAATCACCTTTATACCTGGGCCTGTGGGTGGAGCCAGCCGAGACATGTTGAGGCATGCATAGGTACAACAGTGTGTAACAACAACAACAACAACAACAACAATAACAGTGGTTTACCACAAAAGGTAAGTGTGTTTGGTGTGTCTAAAGTGTGTAAAGAAGTTTAAATTACCTGTACTTACCTTTACAGCCTTCCTTCCTCTAGGTTTCGGGAGTCCATCATTCAGCTGGCACAGAAAGCAGAATGGCCGCGAGCTGTCAAAAGTGACAGCCTGCAGCTTTCAGTGCCGGTGAGATTTCTAACTGAGTCTGCGTAGAAGGACTCAGGTTAGAAGTAAGACTGTCAGTGTTTGACAGCTTCAAACAGCTGTGAAACACTGATATTTCATCTGTCAACATGTCTTGACAGATGAAATTTCAGTCTGTGATGTCACCTGTTGCCGGGTGGCCCTTATTTGGCCTGCTGAGCCTGTTGGGTGGGCTCAACAAGGTCAATCAAGTGAAAATCGCATGGATTGGCCGCATCTCGATGGAGGCGGGACTACAACCTGAAAGTTGTAGTCCCGCCTCCTTCCCGACTTCTGAATGAAAATCCAGCCCAATGGTTTTGCAATTGCTTTGCTGCAGGAAATTATAGCTCATCCAAGACTGGATGACAGAGCTGGACAATAGAGGAGAGATGTTGGAGGAGGATGATGTGGCCATCCATATCCAAAGCTACAAGGAGGATGAGGAGAGATAGACAGATAGCCACAGTCATAGAGAATGCCATTTGTTACTTTGGTTTGGGTGATTTTGATGCTGTCGGAGGGGAGAAATCTTGACATGGAGGAATAGGCAGTTGTGGGAGTGATGAGCTTGGTTTTGAAAGGCAACATGTTCAAGGACTTTGGAGAGGAAGGGAGGTAGTTTGCAAAAACAGAGGGGTCAAGGGTAATGACAGACGGCTAAGCCAGTTGTGTGCCAGGTGTGCTCATGAAGTATCTTTACCTCATGCTTTGTAAAGCATAGTTTCCAAGAGCATTTTGTTTGGTCTGATCAGCTCTGGCAGCAGTCTTATTGCTGTTACTTATAGGGGATAGATCTCACTTGCTTATAGAGTAGATTAATGGTAATTAATACTGGTTTCTACTGATTGAGTCACTTACCTTACTGCTGGCGATAAGTTAAAACCCAGTGGAGCTGAAAATGGAGCACAAGTAGCTCAGCTCTGCAACGGTAACTGTATGCAGAACTATCTAAATATCTTAATACCTGAAAAGAAGACCAATAACCCGTGATTGGATAGGCAAGGAATTGTTCTTCAAAGACATGTCTAAATTGCATCAGATTATATTTAACCATGAGTTACCAAGTTTGCTTTCCAAAGTGGGATATTATTTTCAAATGATTCTTTAAAAAAAATGACTATACAACATTTTGTGAATGTTATCAAGTGAAGCTGACAATACATTTCCCACCAGCAGCATGAAGTGTACCCCTGTCAGGAATAGGTTAGATGCAGTGTGGAGCTCTTTTTCGATTATTCCAACCATGTGTTTTAACTCCAAAATCAGACAAGCACCCCATTTTATACCAATGTGGGACTTCCATTTCCCTCCCCTTCTATCCTAATGGTCTTTCTGAATGAAATTACCCAATTAGTGCTAATTAGTGACAATTGATGGGCAGTTTTCTGCTGCAGACTTGTGTCTATAGGGAGCTGGGCTGAAACTAACTGCTAACAACCATCTGAGAGAGCAGACTTCATCCCATCTGTCATAACACACATAATTTATTTTCAAAAAGAATGTTTTCATTTTCTTTTTCAATTTCAGCGTTTAGCAATAAACATTTATTTTAGCTTGAATCACTTGGATATAAGAAAGGAATGCTTAAAATTGTGTTTCCACAAGAAACTGCAACTGATATGGGATTGTACATGAAATAGATTTATTAAACCCCATGTTTCATGTGTAATTCACTATCATTGAAGACAAAAATATGGAGGATGTAAATTACATAATATTTAGGAATATTTTATAATGGTATTAAGTAACCTTTACAATATTAAGGCAATGGTTTATGGAAGGACAGTAAACTTCAATTGTGCAATGGATTTGAAGTAGACTTTTCATAACTGATTCTGTACAGGGCACAATTTTGAAATTTGCAGATGACACGAAACTTGGAAGTGTAGTTAACAGTGAGGAAGATAGTAATAGACTTCAAGAGGACATAGACAGGCTGGTGAAATGGGCACATGCAGATGAAGTTCAACACAGAAAAATGTGAGGTGATACATTTTGGTAGGAAGCATGAGGAGATACAATACAAGCTAAATGGTACAATTTAAAGGGGGTGCAAGAACAGAGAGAGGCTGGGGGCGTTCGTGCACAAATCTTTGAAGGTAGCAGGAAAGGCTAACAAAGCAGTTAATAAAGCATATGGGATCCTGGGCTTTATAAATAGAGGTATATAGAGTACAAAAGCCAAGAAGTTATGCTAAACCTTTATAAAACACTAGTTCGGCCCCAGCTGGAGTATTGTGTCCAATTCTGGGCACCACACTTTAGGAAGGAAGTGAAGGCTTTTGAGAGGGTACAGAAGAGATTTACTAAAATGGTTCCAGGGATGAGGGATTACAGTTACGTGGATAGACTGGAGAAGTTGGGGTTGTTCTCTTTAGAGCAGGGAAGGCTAAGAGGAGATTTGATGGAGGTGTTCAAAATCATGAAGGATTTAGATAGAGTAAATAAAGAGAAACTGTTTCCAATGGCTGAAGGGTCAATAATGAGAGGGCACAGATTTAAGGTGATTGGCAAAAGAACCAGAGGCAACATGAGGAAAATCTTTTTTGCGCAATGAGTGGTTAGGATTTGGAATGCACGCCTGATAGGGTGGTGGATACAGATTTAATAGTAGCCTTCAAAAGGGAATTGAATAAATACTTGAAGGAGAAAAAAAGTTGCAGGGATATGGGGAAAGAGTGGTGGAGTGGGACTAACTGGATTGCTCTTCGAAAGAGCCGGCACAGATTCGATGGGCCGAATGGCTTCTTTATGTGCTGAACTATTCTATGAATCTATGATATCAACACTGATTAGAATGCAATTGAAGGTTTTTAGGATTTTCGAGGATCCACCATCTGTGTTGGAGATTCTAAAATTTGGGTATTTGTTAAGGCAGCATTGGAAACGTGATTCTGATCACAATCCTGATAGTGGAGTGGAAGAATTGTAGACAGAGGTGAAGGATGCCCAATGTTGCCAAGGATGGACCAAGGAGACATTAATGTGGTGCACAAACTAACTCCGGAGATAAAGATTTGGACTGGGGCAGATTTTCAGCCTCGAGCCAAAATGGGCACAAGTTTGTGTGGCCAAAGCCACAGTCGGGAGGCCCAAACCATTTTTAGATTTGGGCCTCATTTGAATGTTACTGGTGAATTGAGGCATCTAATTGATCCTCCAATGCAGCTCTCCATTTCCACATTATGGAAAATCAGCTGGCTTCTGCACATAGGGCCTGTTGTGGGGGTGGGGGGTAGTAGATCACAAGGCTTTCTCATGGAGGATCTTACAATATATGGACCATGTTGGGAAGGGACTTGGTTCAATATCTATAGTAGTGCAAGGGATGGATAAATGTTTGTATCTGTTATGTATTGTGTGTTCTCCTCCCACCTGTGGTGGCGCTGTCACAGCAGATAAATGGTTGGGTGTTCTCTTGGTTAAGTTTAGCTCTCTTTGTTCGGAACTCTCCAGAACTTCCCTTTCCCTTCGAATAAAGCATTTCATGTTTGAATCTCGGAGTTCTGAGTTCTAATTGTGTCTAGGTAAAAAGGTACCGACACAATAAAGTGGCGACGAGGATGGGATGAATCTGCGTACGTTACGGGTGCAGTGAGTAAACAGAAATTTAAATTTGAAACGTGAGATGGCTACTATATTAGGAAACATTGGTGATTTTGATGAAAATGTGGAGCAATGGAGCGCTTATACGGAACGTTTTGAGTATTTTGTCTTGGCGAATGCGGTGGCAAATGAACAGGTCGTGCCTACCTTTTTGAGTGTAATGGGGCCGAAGACATTCAATTTACTTCGCAGCCTTGTGCAGCCAGATAAGCCAGGAACTAAAACATATAAGCAACTAGTGGAAATCCTTGGAGCACATTTTTCACCAAAACCTCTGGTTATTGCTGAGAGATTTAGATTTCACAAACGGAATCAAGAGGAGGGGGAATCAGTGATGATGTTTATTGCTGCTTTACAAAGGTTGTCGGAACACTGCCAGTTCAAGGAGGTGCTGAATGACACCATTAGAGACAGACTTGTGTGTGGTCTGCAAAGTGCAGCCACACAGAAGCGCCTTCTTACTGAGGACAACCTTACTCTTGAAAAGGCCATTGAAGTTAGTGTCTCCATGGAGATGGCGGAAAAGGAGGCTCACCAGTTGAGTTCAACAAGGTGTCGTCTGAGCCTAAAGGTGCGCGGAATGGCACATGTTACCGTTGTGAGAAAACGGGCCATCACGCTAATGACTGCTGATGTATGGAGCTGGAATGCCGAAATTGTGGCAAAAAGGGTCACATTGAACGCGCCTGTAGAGGTAAAAAAAGAACAGACAAAGCTGGGAAGCATGGAAGCAAAATGTCTGTATTTGGACAAGAGAGGAAAAAGAGTGTTCATTCAGTGCAGTATGATGGAACAAGCAAAACAGAGGGGAGCGACACCTCTGAGGAGGAAGAGGTGCACATACTGATGGTTGCAGGTGGTTCAAATGGCTACTGGGTGTCACCACTGGTGGAGGGACAATCAGTGCGGATGGAGGTGGACACAGGCGCGGCTGTGTCCCTTGTTGCAGACACTGTCTACAACAAAATGCTAAAGCATCTTACCCTTCAGCCAACAAACATTGTGCTAAAGACGTATACCAGCGAACCTGTGGCCATGAGAGGCGCCATTGAGGTGACAGTTAAATTGAATGGACAGACTGCAAAACTGCCACTATATGTGGTAAAGGGAAATTACCCATCGCTACTGGGACGTGCGTGGCTAGAGAAAATCACACTGGACTGGCCTGCAGTCCACATGATGTCAAAAGGGGAGTCAGGTCTGACTGCAGTGTTAAACAACCATGCAGAACTCTTCAATGGGGAACTTGGGAGCATGAAAAAAATCAGCGTGAGACTGGACATTAAACCTGACAGCAAGCCGAAGTTTCACAAAGCCCGACCTGTACCCTATGCAATTAGGCCAAAAGTTGAGGCTAACTTGGAGGCCTTAGTCGAGAATGGAGTCCTGGAGCCTGTGAGCGCAAGCAAATGGGCCACACCCATTGTTCCTGTCCTGACAAAGGATGGATCTGTTCGAATCTGCGGGGATTTTAAAGTGACTATTAAACCGATGCTGTCTGCGGAACAGTACCCTCTTCGCCTCATTGATGATCTTCTTTTTACGGGCCTGGCCGGAGGGCAAAAGTTCAGCAAAATAGACTTATGCCAGGCTTATCTACAAATGCATGTCGATGACAAATCAAAGGAGCTGCTGACAATTGTGACACACAAGGGGCTATACAGGTACTGCTTCCTTGAGGAGCACAATGTCTTGAGTAAAAGCCAAATTGGATTCCTGCCAAACTATAGAACATCCGATCATATCTTCACCCTACAGACCCTAATTGACAAACACGTTCACAATAACAAAAGCAAAATCTACGCATGCTTTGTAGATTTCCAGAAGGCTTTCGACTCCATCTGGCATGACGGTTTATTCCTGAAACTTATCGAAAGTGGGGTAGGAGGGAAAACATATGATGTAATTAAATCAATGTATACAAACAACAAATGTGCAGTTAAAATTGGAGACAAACAAACAAAATACTTCCCACAGGGGCGGGGGGTGACGCAGGGCTCGCCAATCTCACCGACACTCTTTAATATTTACATAAATGGATTGGCAAAACTACTTGAACAATCTACAGCACCCGGCCTCACCCTATATGAATCCAAGGTTAAATTCCTCCTCTATGCAGACGACCTGGTTCTGCTGTCACCTACTAAAGAGGGGCTACAGCAAAACCTGGACCTGCTGGAGTCGTACTGCCAGACTTGGGCCCTGACAATAAATCCCCAAAAAACCAAAGTCCTTGTGTTCCAGCAAAGATCCAAACATCAGGGACCCAAAATAAATTTCACAGTAGGAACAACCAAAATTGAACAAACCACTAACTACACATACTTGGGCTTAAAAATCAGTTCTACGGGAAACTTCAAACTGGCTGTGAATGAACTGAAAGAGAAAGCAAGAAGGGCTTTCTATGCCATCAAAAAATCAATCCAAATAGAAATCCCAATTAGCATTTGGCTCAAAATTTTCAAATCAGTAATTGAACCAATTGCACTCTATGGCAGTGAGGTATGGGGACCGCTAACTCAACAAGAATTTGCAAAATGGGACAAACACCCAATTGAGATCCTACATGCAGAATTCTGTAAAAGTATCCTCCGGACTCAAAGGAAAACAGTAAACAATGCATGCAGGGCGGAACTAGGCCAATATCCATTAATAATCACTATCCAAAAAAGAGCCACCAAATTTTGGAATCACCTACAAATGAGCAATCCCCAATGCTATCACTACGACGCCCTGAAATGCCAAGAGCTGACCATAAAGAAGAATACCCTCAGTCAATTAGTCCTGGGACTCAGTGAAGTAACTACTAACAATACTAACAATAACCAGCCCCAGGACAGTGACAGGGTAACACAAAGAATTCGACCCAACACAATCGTCGCTAAGCAAAAGGAAAAATATCTGACATATTGGGCAGAAACAACAAAAACCCAAAGCAAACTCAATTGCTACTTGGCCCTAAACAGACAATACAACATAGCTGATTACCTGACCATGGTAAAGGATAACAAACTGAGAAGAACCTTGACAAGGTACAGACTTAGCGAACATAGCCTAGCGATCGAAAAAGGCAGACACAGGCAGACCAGGCTGCCAAGAGAGGACAGGATATGCTCTCACTGCAGTCAGGGAGTGGTGGAGACAGAGATGCACTTCCTCACAGCTTGTGGAAAATATCAGGGCATCAGGGAGAATTTCTACCAAAAATTCTCACAAATATGCCCTGATTTCAGAAATCTGAATGACAACCAAAAACTCCCATTCCTACTGGGAGAGGAGAGAAGCTGTATAACACTGGCGGCGCACTATGTTACAGCTTGCCATGAACAGAGGGACAACCAGTAAACTAAGAAAAAAATATATATAGACAATGCGAATGTATGTTTATACACTCAGGGATATACCTGTTTATACACTGTATGAATAGAACTGCGTTTATGTGCTAAACCATAAATGTATTTTGATGCTTTGGCAACATAAGATGTGACTTATCATGCCAATAAAGCGATTTAAATTGTAAATTGTAAATTGTACTGCTGCCTTCCGTTTGGAATTATGTCGGCCCCTGCTCTATTCCAAAGGGCAATGGATCAGATTTTGCATGGAATGCCAGGAGTCCAGTGCTACCTGGACGACATCCTTGTCACTGGGACAAATGAGGAGGATCATCTTCTGAATTTGGATGCGACACTACAACGACTGAAAGAGTACGGACTCAGAGTTCGTAAAGACAAATGTGAATTCTTTCAGTCTTCAGTTGAATACCTGGGGCATGTGATTGATGCTACTGGCCTGCATAAGGCGCCGTCAAAGGTCAAGGCGATCGTGGAGGCCCCAGCACCCCAGAATGTGAGCCAGTTACGTTCATTTCTGGGGCTACTTAACTACTATGGGAGGTTTATTCCAGACTTAGCAACATTGCTGAAGCCGTTACATCAGTTGCTATGTCAAGGCAAAACATGGAAATGGACTGAACTGTGCAACGAAGCTTTCACCCAAGCAAAGAAAGCATTGCTGAAATCGGAGGTCCTGACACACTTCGACCCAAAGCTACCCGTGCAGCTAGCATGTGATGCATCACCATATGGTGTGGGAGCAGTCATATCCCACATCATGCCTTCGGGTGAAGAGAAACCTATTGCCTTCGCATCACGCACCTTGAACAAGGCCGAGAGTAACTATGCGCAGATCGAGCGCGAGGCCTTGGGAATCGTTTTTGGAATTCTAAAATTTCATCAGTACCTGTTTGGGAGAAGGTTCACACTCCTGATGGACCACCGTCCATTGACTTCAATCTTCGGGCCCCACACCGGAATTCCGTCTCTCGCTGCAAGCAGGATGCAAAGGTGGGCTTTACTGTTGTCAGGACACATATACAACATCAAATATCGCAAATCAGACTTGCACGGCAATGCAGACGGTCTCTCGAGGCTACCCTTGCCTGTTACTCCCCCAGAGCCTCGTCAGATAGACATCTTCTACTTTAGACAAGTGGAGGGAGCACCTGTCACTGCAGTTCAGGTGTGAAGGTACACCCGCAACGATCCAGTCCTGTCTGAGGTAATGGACGATGTCATTCGAGGGAGAGCTATAGGAGATTCTCCTAGTTTGAAACCTTACGTTTCAAAAAGATATGAGCTCTCCGTCCAGGCAGGTTGTCTTCTTTGGGGACGCCGTGTCATAAGTGTCAACGGTCCACAATTTGTATCACAGCAGTTTGCAACCTTCCTGCATGTGAATGGTGTCCAACACATCAGGTCTGCGCCCTATCATCCCTCTACTAACGGCCAGGCAGAAAGGTTCGTGCAAACTTTGAAGCACGCCTTGAAGGCATCGCAAGGTCAGGGCTCAATCCACCAACATCTGAACAGCTTCCTGTTGTCCTACAGGAACGAGCCGCATGCCACAACTAAAACTTGCCCCGCTTCGCTCATGATGAAGAGGCAGTTGCGGACAAGTTTTGACTTACTCAAACCTCCAAGGGCAGAGCAGGTTGTCCATCGTCAACAACAAGCTCAAGTTGAAAAGAGAGAGAAAAGAGCCAAGGAGAGACGGTTTCATCCGGGAGAGCACGTCCTAGCTCGAAACTACAACACTGGACCGAAATGGGTTCCTGCTACGGTGATCGTGCAGACGGGCCCTGTGTCTTACACGGTTGAGACTGCCGAGGACGTCATCTGGAGAAGACACACAGATCAACTGTTGCTAGGAGCAGAGACAGCCACAGAGGCTCCAACGGCTGGTTGGCCTGAACTGTTTCCGGATGATACCGCAAACCAGCATCCTTTGCCACAGTGCTCCTCTCCAACACAGGAAGTCAAAGAGACTGTTCCACCTGTGCAAACTCCTGACTTTCGACTGACACAGGCACCTTCTCCATCTAGGCCTGTGTCAATGCCTACTACTGTGGAAGCCAGCGATGACCGCCGGTATCCTGTCAGAGAGCGGCGGCCTCCAAGACGCTTGGATCTGTAGGCTTAGCGACTTACCCACAAGACTGGGGCAGAATAAACCCCAGGGTAAAGTCAGGGGTTGAGGCAGTCTACCTCTACCCTAGGTTCGTTGAGTGCATTGAAAGTAACTTACCTGTTGAGGAATAATGTGGACCTTCCATTTAAGAGGGGAGGAATATGTTATGTATTGTGTGTTCTCCTCCCACCTGTGATGGCGCTGTCACAGCAGATAAATGGTTGGGTGTTCTCTTGGTTAAGTTTAGCTCTCTTTATTCGGAACTCTCCAGAACTTCCCTTTCCCTTTGAATAAAGCACTTCATGTTTGAATCTCTGAGTTCTGAGTTCTAATTGTGTCTAGGTAAAAAGGTACCGACACAATAGTATCCATCACAGTGTAACATAGAACAGGCAGAAACACTACTAACCACAGTAATGCAGGCCTTAGACACATCGGTAGGATTATGTCTCATCAATGCCCCGACAGATGCTTTGGGGTTAAAAAACAAAGCAAATCCAGCTTTGACTCTCTTGGAGAATGGTTACAGATGTGATTCAAAGATCTCATGTTGTGTACTCAGAGAGTTTGTGGACTTTGTGAATAGGTGGCCTCTAGCAGTGCCATGCGTTGAGAAGCATAAGAGCAGTCAAGCGACAGTAATGTGAGCTGCAGTTCAATGTTATCACATAGCCTTACACCAGTGTCTGCAGGCACTGCCTCTGAAAAGCAATGATCCCCCAGTGGCATCATCCTGGCATTGATGTTGAAAACCTTTCTTTACCTTTCATTTCTATCAGTTCTGCAGTGATACTTAGAGAATTTGCCTCTTTGTTAGCAGAACTCAGATTTTTTTTATATCCACTCCTCTGCAATTCAGTAAGATCTTCGTCTCATGACTGATCTTTAACGAGGCCGTAACAGACAAAATCTTGGGTGATAATTTTTCTGAGTACATTTTAGCATTAGAGCAGTCTCAGTTTAACAGTAAAAACAAAAACAATTCTACTACCACTTTCTACTGATCTTGGTCTTTTGTTTATTCATGTCTACTTTTTCTGAATAATTAACACACAAATGAAAATACAGCCACAATCGTGTTATTGTTAGTCTCTTTTTTACTTATTATTAATGATCAAGCCATTTAATTATAAGAAGAAATTGTAGCACCAAGAAGATAAAGAACATTTTTCACAATAAGATTGCACCATAAATAATTGTTAGTAGCTGCAATGATCACAGAACTATTTCAGAATCTAGCACCTGGCCTGCCATTAAACATAGGCACAATACATGTTAGGACAATGGTTGCACTCTACTTTTTAGTTGTTCAACTTGTTGAGTTGAGGCCCATAAAAACATCTGGCTTATTGATGTGTCCAGAAAGCTGGTTCTCTGCCTAAAAGATTTTGCACAGACAGACTGTAATGTGACCTCGGGTGAGCAGAACTTCTGTCTGCCCCAAACATGGCCCATCATATTGGAGGAGGTGAGGCCAGACTAAGGCTTTCCCATGACAGAATTGTTGTGTATGTAACCTGTTCCACCTTAAGAGAGCTTAAGCCTGTTCCACCTTAAGAGATGTACTACTTTCTCAGGCTGCTGTAGACGTAATACCGGGGGTGAACACACCGGTATATAAGCACTGTGCAGTAATCTTGTATTCAGTGTAGTCCCTACCTCCAACCAGTAAAGACCTGTTTTATTGTTACTGATTAAGTCTGAGTATTAATTACTTGAACAACTCACAGACTTAACACTGGCGACGAGTCAGGTTCTTACCCTGCGGCAGTTATTCCACGGCGGCTTCGTCCACAGACAGGACGTTGAAGAGCGGTTTCAAATCTCACCACCCCACTGGAAGCGACAGGCATTAGGACCCTGAAGCCTCCATCAGCGACTGAAAACTGGAGGACAGAAGACATCCTGCAGCTTCTTTTTCAACCTCGTGGGTAAGCCAAGCAGCGTTGGCTGCAAAGACAGGGCTGGGGGAAGTCGGAGGTAGAAGGGCCATCGATCGAAATCCATGATAAGGGCCGCACTCGGGCTGAAAGGCGCAGCGTCGGCAGACACTGAAGGCGCGAGAGCCGCGGTGAAAAGCGCGGGCCATCGATCGCGGCGAAGATAAGGGCCGCACTCGGGGCTGAAGGGAGACGGCGTCGGGGGACGGGTGAAGACCGCCAAGCGCGGGAAAACCGCCATTTTGTGGGCGGAGGACGACGGCAAGAGCGGGAAGCCGCCATCTTGGATAGCAGTAAAAAAAAAAAAAAATCTGAGAAATTGCAAATCTGATAAAGTACTACAATGCCTAAACACGGGAATATTAGCAACTTTGATAGTGACATCGAAGATTGGGCCATATATGTTGAACGAGTTAAAAATTATTGTAAGGCCAATAAAATTCGTGAGGCTGATAAAGCACTAACATTATTAAATTTAATGGGTGCGAAGACATACGGGCAATTGAAACACCTGTTATCACCAGATGAACCGACGGATAAGACGTTCGATGAGATTGTTACTGTCCTGAAAGATCATCTAAACCCCACGCCGCTGATGCTAGCGGAACGATTTAAATTTTACGACAGAAGGCAGCTACAGCATGAAAGCAATGCTGAATATTTGCTGGAATTGTGTAAATTAGCGAAATATTGCCAGTTTGGAACGGGACTGACAGATGCACTACGAGACAAATTTGTGTGTGGTTTATTTAAACAGGATACACAAAAGCGACTGCTCGAGGAGAATGAGCTGACGCTTGAGAAGGCGGTCACTATGGCAGCAGCACACGAAGCCGCAGCGAGAGGCACGGCAGTAATGCAGCTACGGTCACCGGAGCTCAGTGCACACAAATTGGGTGTGAGTTCTGGCAAATGTTATCGTTGTGGAAAGACAACGCATGATCAGAACCAGTGTTGGTTTAAAAACCAAGAATGTAGAACTTGTGGTAGGCTTGGACATATAGCTAGAGTATGCAGGTCAGGGAAGAAGACCAGCAACAAGAAGTCACCGCAAGGAAAATACGCAAAAGTACACAAGGTGGCCGAACAGGAGTCCGATTCAGACGCTAGCAGTAATGAACTGGCTGGCTTAAGCAGTATTGAACTGGCTAGCTTAAGGGTACTCAACGTTGGTAAGGGTGCAGACCTCCAGACAATTTGGGTTACTCTTCAGGTAGAAGGAGTCCAAGTAAAAATGGAATTGGACACTGGATCGGCATTGTCGGTCATGAATAAGAAAGATTACAGAAGGTTATTCCAACATATTCCCCTACAGGATACGGAGATTATATTGACAACCTACACGGGGCAGAGAGTGTACCCCATCGGGACAATAAAGGTTGCAGTGGCCAACAAGGGCGAAGGAAGTCAAATAATGGACTTATATGTGCTACCGGAGGGAGGTCCACCACTACTAGGCCGGGAGTGGTTTAGAAACATAAATATGGACTGGCATTCGCTAAAAGCCATAAAGAGTGAGAACTCGGCGCAGATAATCAGCCCAGACTCTAGAACTGATGATGGTAAGACCAACCCATGTGCAAAAGACAAAGTTTCAGCACAGAATTCCACTGAGCAACAACAACATAGTTTAACAGAGAATTCTGAGTCTGTCAAGTCTACTGATATGCACATTCTTGAGGGACACTGGGCTCGAACTCAACTCCATTTCAAACTACAACAGCAATTAGAACAAATGATTCGCCGTTTTGAGCAAGAGATGAATGAAATAAAAAAGTTCTTTGTTACAGAGTGGGAGAATCTGGAAAGGCAACAGAAGCAACTGATGGAGAAAATGGAGCAGGAGCACACCAACCATCTGCGCGAGGAGGCCGAACGAATCAAAGCTGATTCAGGTTCTGAAGGTGCGTGCCATAATCTGGTGTCAGAAGAGTTAACGGTCAGCCAACTCCTTCATATGCTGAGGGACAAGACTCTGAAATGGGAAAAACTTGAACACGAGCTGCGATCTTCAAAGGAAAAGGGTTCGGAGCTCTCAAAAGTCATTGAGATGGCTGATGTGACGACACAGACTGAAACGGCTGCAACAGAGCAGCCATTGGATGCCAAAAGTACGCTGACTTATGTCAATGTAGAACAACAGACCGCTGAAACAGCTGCTCCGGTAGAGGGATTGCATAGTCCGATCAATCAATCTCCAAAGGAAGTTGAAGTATTAAAATCACAAATGAGGTCACTAGTAAACGACTTGCTGAAAGCCCAGAAAAAGCTGGATGCAGAGGTACACATGAAGAAGTCTCTTCAGGAAAGATGTCTGGATTTGGAACAAGAGCTGGCTAACGTCCAGCTGGGTATGGAGGAAATAGACGACCCTCTCGCTGACCTGTCGGACGACTCCGAATATTACTATGCCCTGTCCTGCCCAACTTGTAACTTCGACTCCCACCATACAGAAATCATGGAGGAGCACCGAAAGTCTACGGAACATCGGGAGAAGGTGGCTCTACTACGAGAAAAGGAGGAAGAGAAGGAGGAACTGCGCATGCAGCTGGCAGCTGTGGCAGCTGACAATGGAGCCCAGAGAGTCTCCAAGAAGCAGAAAAGGAAAAGTAAAAACAGAAGATGACCCATCTGAACCATTATCACCTCTACCAGATCAAACACGTGGTCCCTCCGAACGGAGCCAAATCAGTTCGGAAGTTCAAGCTGTTAAATCCATGAAAGGACTACTGAATGAGTAACGTGAACCGACTACACCACAGAGATTGAATCTGTGAACTGTTTTCCGCAGAGACTGAATCTGTGATATGTTACGTTAAACATGAAGTTATATATGTATATATGTTATTACGTTATGTTAAATGGGGGGGTGACTATAAAGCTAAGAAGGGAGGAGTGTTGTGTATGTAACCTGTTCCACCTTAAGAGAGCTTAAGCCTGTTCCACCTTAAGAGATGTACTACTTTCTCAGGCTGCTGTAGACGTAATACCGGGGGTGAACACACCGGTATGTAAGCACTGTGCAGTAATCTTGTATTCAGTGTAGTCCCTACCTCCAACCAGTAAAGACCTGTTTTATTGTTACTGATTAAGTCTGAGTATTAATTACTTGAACAACTCACAGACTTAACAAGAATTCCCTTGGCTTCTATCTCCATTCCGCCCAGTAATCTGGATGCCAGAAAGAACTTGGCATACAGGTCAGCTTAGGGACAGAAGTGGGGCCTACCTGGGGGCTCAGACCTGGGTCCTGGCGTGGATACCCCTGAAACTTGATTGGCCAAAGGAAAAAGCTTGAGACTGCTGGTCTCCAAGCAGCTTGCCAGAGCGCAGGTTTTTGGTTCCCCCCTCTTATCCAGTACCCAAGGTGTGCCCATACTGGCATGAGAACACATGAACATATGTTAATATAGAAACATAGAAGATAGGAGCAGGAGTAGGCCATTCGGCCCCTCGAGCCTGCTCCGCCATTTAATGAGATCATAGCTGATCATCCAAATTCAGTACCCTGTCCCTGCCTTCTCCCCATATCCCTTGATCCCTTTAACTTTAAGAAATATATCTAACTCCTTGAATATATTTAATGAATTGGCCTCAACTGCCTTCTGTGGGAGAGAATTCCACAGGTTGACCACTCTCTGGGTGAAGAAATTCCTTCTCATCTCAGTCCTAAATGGCTTACCCCTTTTCTTAGACTGTGACCTCTGGTTCTGGACTCCCCCACTATCGGGAACATCCTTCCTGCATCTAGTCTGTCTAGTCCTGTTAGAATTTTATAAATTTCAATGGGATCCCCTCTCATTCTTCTAAACTCTAGCGAATATAAGCCTAATCGACCCAATCTCTCCTCATACGTCATTCCTGCCATCCCAGGTATCAGTCTGGTGAATCTTCGCTGCACTCCCTCCATGGCAAGAACATCCTTCCTCAGATAAGGTGACCAAAACTGCACACAATACTCAAGGTGTGGTCTCACCAAGGCCCTGAACAACTGCAGCAAGACATCCTTGCTCCTGTACTCGAATGCTCTCGCTATGAAGGCCAACATACCATTTGCCTTCTTAACCGCCTGCTGCACCTGCATGCTTACCTTCAGCAACTGGTGCACAAGGAGACCCAGGTCTCGTTGCACTTCCCCTTTTCCCAATCTATTGCCGTTCAGATAATAATCTGCCTTCCTGTTTTTGACACCAAAGTAGATAATCTTGACTTTATCCACATTATACTGCATCTGCCATGCATCTGCCCAATCACCCAACCTGTCCAAATCATACTGGAGTTTCTTGACATCCTCCTCACAGCACACACGCCCACCAAGCTTTGTGTCATCTGCAAACTTGGAGATATTACATCTAGTTCCTTCGTCTAGATAATTAATATATATTGTGAATAGCTGGGGTCCAAGCACCGATCCCTGCGGTACCCCACTAGTCACTGCCTGCCAGTCTGAAAAACACCCGTTTATTCCAGCTCTTTGCTTCCTGTCTGCCAACCAGTTCTCTATCGAAGTCAGTACCTTACCCCCAATCCCATGTGCTTTAACTTTGCACTCTAATTTCTTATGCGGGACCTTATCGAAAGCCTTCTGAAAGTTCAAATACACCACATCCACTGGTTCTCCCTTATCTAATGTACCAGTTACATCCTCAAAAAATTCCAGTAGATTAGTCAAGCATGATTTACATTTTGTAAATCCATGTTGACTTTTTCCGATCCTGTCACTGTTTTCCAAGTGCTCTGCTATTACATCTTTTATAATGGACTCTAGCATTTTCCCTACTACTGATGTCAGGCTTACCAGCCTATAATTCCCCGTTTTCTCTCTACCACCTTTTTTAAATAGTGGGGTTACATTAGCTACCCTCCAATCCATGGGAACTGTTCCAGAGTCTATAGAATTTTGGAAGATGACCAGCAATGCATCTACTATTTCTAGGGCCACTTCCTTAAGTACCCTAGGATGTAGATTATCAGGCCCTGTGGATTATCGGCCTTCAATCCCGTCAATTTCCCTAACACCATTTCCCTACAAATACTGATTTCATTCAGTTCCTCCCTCTCATTAGACCCTATGTTCCCCGACATCTCTGGGAGGTTATTTGTGTCCTCCTTTGTGAAGACAGAAGCAAAGTACAGGTAGACTATCCTTTATCCGAAAACCTCGGGACCAGCCGAGTTTCGGATAAAGGAGAATTTCGGATTTCGGAAGGTGGGTCGGCGGGGGTCCGCGGGGGGGTCGGCGGGGGGTCGTGCGCACGACTTACGCTGACGCTCAGCGTAAGTCAGTCGGGGTCGGCGGGGGTCGGGGCCGGCGGGGTCCGCGGGGGGGTCGGCGGTTGTCGGGGCTGGCGGGGTCGGCGGTTGTCGGGGCCGGCGGGGGGGTCGGCGGTTGTCGGGGCCGGCGGGGTCCGCGGGGGGGGTCGGCGGTTGTCGGGGCTGGCGGGGTCGGCGGTTGTCGGGGCCGGCGGGGTCCGCGGTTGTCGGGGCTGGCGGGGTCGGCGGTTGTCGGAGCCGGCGGGGTCCGCGGGGGGGTCGGCGGTTGTCGGGGTCGGCGGTTGTCGGGGCCGGCGGGGTCCGCGGGGGGGTCGGCGGTGGGTCGTGCGCACGACTTACCCTTTAACCGAACTTCCGAAACCGGAACCCTCTAAAAACCGAAGGTTTTTTCGTTCGTACGCACAACTTACGCTGAACGAAAAAACCTTCGGTTTTTAGAGGGTTTCGGTTTTCGGAAGTCCGGATAAAGGGTAGTCTACCTGTATGTATTTAATTGGTCTGCCATTTCTTTGTTCCCTATTATAAATTCCCCTGATTCTGACTGCAAGGGACCTACGCATGACTTCACCAATCTTAATAAAGTGACCCTGCCTTGGCCCAGCTCCTCCAGTGAGGTCAGGAGTAGAGGAAGAAAAAGGGAGAATGTCTTCTGCTTGCCTGCCCTTTGTCTCAGGAAAACTTCAAATTAATGATACTTCTGTATGGAAGTTAAACCCAGAAGACAGTCTTCACCTAAGCAGTCTACAGGCTGGCTAAACCAAAACAGGGCATGCTCGAAATCGGAGACTCCGTGGCTGTGTTTCATTATGTAAGAAGTGAAGATCCAATTTAATGGTTCAATGTTGCCGAGATAGTCCAGTGAGAGGGTTATGTATTATTTGTTGTATACTATTTTATGTTGAATATTGTTCACTTACCTGCTTTATGTAAATAAATTGTTGGTTAAATTGATGAGCCAGTTGTTAATATTTAGCTCCAATTTTTAACTTTTCCCTGATTTTCATTTTCCAAGTTAAGTCGTCCTTCAACTTCCACGTTCCTCTCTGTGTGCCAATAATAGACGTACTAACCTATAGATAATGATAACATGAAGTCTTAAGTGCTACTTCTTGGCTCTTCTTATGAGCATTTAATAAGTATTTTTTCTCTCTACTCTGGCAAATTTACATACTGGAGAAAGATTAGTGCAATGAGAGCCAAAACAGGCATTCAGCTGACGTCTCCAAGTTGGAAGTGCAATGTACTAACCTTGTTGCTATCAATCTGCTTGAACTAACCAACTTAAAAGAGCCAGCCTTGGTTCTGTACCATTTTGCTGATCTTGCTATTTAAAGCTTTAGCTCGCCGATCACCATCTTGTCACAGCTTCTGTCTCCAGCCTAATCCAACGCCTCCAGCAGTGGAGGTTTTGATTCATAATGAAATAATTTCTCCCCAACACATAAGCTTCTATTCTACACAAAAGCCTTCACTTCAGATAAATTGGCTAATGCGCAGTTACTGGTACATGTGTTGATGTTTCTTTGCTAGAATGGGCTGGTGGTGTCCCAAGCCTTAAAAAGCAGAATCATGACATCCATGGTGTGTGCCATTTTCTCTAGGGTAGTTAATATACATGATATAGTTCTGATCTTTATGTTAGATAGTTCATGCCACTTTGAACTCAAGTTTATCATTTCTCTTTTCCAGCTACCTTCTGCTATCTCTGAGTTAGTGCAGTCCAGTGCTGTAAGCTGTTAACTGTTTTCCACATCTCATGCTTAGTTTGCAATGACTTGGAGTACATTCTTTTATTTTTTTTAAGTGTTTAGTGCTTTCATTATCATTCACTTGAACTGGGTTCCAAATCCATGTGACACCATTTATAACCAGACAAGAGTTTGACTATAAAGTTGATATATATATCTTTTAGGCAGGACTTAACATCTTAACTTGGTTCTTATTTATCACATTGATTTTTCTTAATGAATAAATATAATTGTACTGACAAACTGCAAAGACAAAACCTTAAGCGAAGTTCAAATATTAAGTTCATCCTGATTTTTTTTTAAACTCAGGGCTTATTCAACATTTCTTGTTTCTATTGAGAATCATGCGGTTGAGTTTCCGCTCGTTTCCACTAGTAATCTGGGCAGAATCAGCTGAACCAACGCGAAAGATCGGGGAATTTAAAACATAGGTGAGTTACGCTCCAAGCCACTTACGCTCATGTTTTCTGTGAACTTTTACGCTCATTCAGGATTCAATTCACCCGGATCAGGCCCCACCCACAAAACTGGCCATGTCCCCAGGTCAAGATTTCGTCAATTGTGCTGGTTCGGGAAGACTCTTCAAATTGAGCTCAATCTCTTAGGCGCACAGGCACATTTAAAAAGTTTTTTCATATCAAAAAATATTAAATTTACTAAGAAACTGACTAGTGTACACCAATGAAACTATTAAGTAGTTTAGTATAAGTTTTTAAAGTCATTTTCAGTGATTTAAAATCAGGTTACTAACAGGTGGAAAACTGGATACCCTTATTAAAGATGCTTATTTTTGGTGAGAAAGCCATTTTCAGCTGTATTCATGAAACTGCACCAGGTTCCCACTATTAAATACATCAAGGAATACCTTTGAATGGAAAGACAAAATAAGAAGTGATTATGTTCTATTACGCTGCCCGATTGGGCTGGTTCATGGAAGATTTTACGTTTGTGATTACACAAATAAATTTTAGCGGAAACTAAACCAATGCAATTTCAAGCACATTTTGGGGGCAATTTCCTGATTGCGCCCAAAGTGGAAACTCTATCCCCACCTGTTAGAACTATTATAAATCCAAACCTTACCATAAAGTTCATGGAATATTAAGTAAATGAAGTCAAAGTGGTATTGATGATACAGTGCAACAAAAATCAATCATTATATTTAATGGCTTGTCTAGAAAAATCATACTTCCTACATTCACTTGAAATTTTAGTAGCCTATTTGTTGAAGATTTTGAAAAACATGATCTGAAAGGATTATTAAGTTTTCATGCATGTTATTTTTGAACTTAATGTTGGTATCAAAAAGGATACTGTCCCTAAAACAATCAACAGGGCAGCCAATTAAACACATGCCAAAACTATCAAAATGAGGCTGTTTATGGAATAACTATCACACAGAAAGCAATCTCTCAAAAGTTAAATCCATCCAAAAAAGATTTCTCAAAAGAAAGCCTGATGTGGAATGGGTTTGGTATATCTTCAAAAGACCATCTGTCATGCTGTTCCTCCTCACTCTTTCCCTCGTTCAGGGACTAGTAAAATTTGAATTTGGCACATTTTTGTCAGTTGTTTACAAACAGGCGTGATGCCTGATAAACCAGGCGAACAATAGCCTTTTTGGAACAACTAGGAGTGAAATGTTTGCTGCAGGCAGCTCTTCCCTCTGGGAAATTCCCAAGCCATGTGATGTACTCTAGGGGCCCCTAAACCCTGCTACTTCCACGTGTTTGGTGTGTGCTCACATCTGCAAGACTGCAAGACTTCATCCCCTCCAAGGGGCTGATTAGAGAGAGATTAAGGAAGAGAAAAAAGAACTGCAAGCTAATTAAGTGCTGATAAATGATTTTTAAAAAAACGTAGCACATCCCGGCAAATAATTACAGCCTAGAATATGTGAAGGAAGTTAGGTATTAATCTTTACCGAATCTGCTGATTTGTTTTTCAGTTTTCGGAAACCTGGACTACAATTAAACATTTGTCGTGACTTTATATCATAGAACATAAAAGGGACTGAAATCAAGGCTATTGTATCTTTGAAAGTGTATCATTTTAATATTATGCAAAAAGAGGATGTTCACTAGAAAGATTTGTTTGTTCATTTCCCATACTAATTGTGCTGTGATCATCTGTTGACTGAAAACAACTGAGTTAATATTGGATTAACCCATTTCTGTCCAAATATAAATATAACTAAAACAAGATCACAAGAAACAAGAATGCTGTAAATTAAGAAATGTTTTAGATTTTAAATATTGGTCTTGGAAAGATCTCATACAGATAACATCACTATGGTGACACTTTAAATTGTTTTTTATATGGACTTCCAGAAGGCATTTGATAAAGTCCCACATAAGAGACTGTTAACTAAGGTAGAAGCCTACAGAATTGAGGGCAAATTATTGAGCTGGTTAGGAAATTGGCTGAGTGGCAGGAGACAGGCAGTAGGGATAATGGGTAGGTACGCAAATTGGCAGGAGGTGCCTAGTGGTGTCCCACAGGGATCTGTGTTGCGGCCTCAACTATTCACAGTATTTATTAACGACTTAGATGATGGCATAGAAAGTCATATATCCAAATTTGTTGATGGCACAAAGATAGGTGGAATTGTAGGCAGTGTAGATGGAAGCATAAAATTACAAAGAGATATCGAGAGATTAAGTGAATGGGCAAAACTGTGGCAAATGGATTTCAATGCAGGCAAATGTGAGGTCATCCACTTTGGACCTAAAAAGGATAGAACAGGGTACTTTCTAAATGGTGAAAGGCTAAAAACAGTGGAGGTCCAAAGAGACTTGGGGGTTCCAGATACATAGATCATTAAAATGTCATGAACAAGTACAGAAAATAATCAAAAAGGCTAACCTGAGCAGGGAGACAGAGGAAAGGGAAACAAGGATAAAAGCAAAAGATAGGAAGGAGAAAAACAAAAGTGGCAGTCAGAGAAATCAACGGTTTAAATCAAATGTGGCCACAGTAAATAATAGAGTCATAGAGTGATACAGCACAGAAAGAGGCCCTTCGGCCCATCGCGTCCACGCCGGCCATCAAGCCCTGTCTAATCTAATCCCATTTTCCAGCATTTGGTCCATAGCCTTGTATGCTATGGCATTTCAAGTGCTCATCCAAATGCTTCTTGAATGTTGTGAGGGTTCCTGCCTCTACCACCCTTTCAGGCAGTGAGTTCCAGATTCCAACCACCCTCTGGGTGAAAAAGTTCTTCCTCAAATCCCCTCTAAACCTCCTGCCCCTTACCTTGAATCTATGCCCCCTTGTTATTGACCCCTCTACTAAGGGAAAAAGTTCCTTTCTATCTACCGTATCTATGCCCCTCATAATTTTGTACACCTCAATCAGGTCCCCCCTCAGCCTTCTCTGCTCCAAGGAAAACAACCCCAGCCTGTCCAGTCTTTCTTCATAGCTGAAGCGCTCCAGCCCAGGTAACATCCTGGTGAATCTCCTCTGCACCCTCTCCAAAGCAATCACATCCTTCCTATAGTGTGGCGACCAGAACTGCACACAGTATTCCAGCTGTGGCCTAACCAGCGTTTTGTACAGCTCCATCATAACCTCCCTGCTCTTATATTCTATGCCTCGGCTAATGAAGGCAAGTATCCCATATGCCTTTTTAACCACCTTATCCACCTGTTCTGCTGCCTTCAGGGATCTATGTACATGCACACCAAGGTCCCTCTGATCCTCTGTCTTTCCTAGGGTCTTACCATTCATTGTGTATTCCCTTGCCTTGTTAGTCCCTCCAAAATGCATCACCTCACACTTTTCAGGGTTAAATTCCATTAGCCACTGTTCCGCCCATCTGACCAACCCATCTATATCGTCCTGCAGACTGAGGCTACCCTCCTCGCTATTTACCACCCCACCAATTTTCGTGTCATCTGCGAACTTACTGATCATACCTTTTACATTCACATCCAAATCATTAATGTAGACCACAAACAGCAAGGGACCCAGCACCGATCCCTGTGGTACCCCACTGGACACAGGCTTCCAGTCACAAAAACAACCTTTGACCATCTGCCTTCTGCCACTAAGCCAGTTTTGGATCCAATGTGCCAAGGCACCCTAGATCCCATGGGTTCTTACCTTCTTGACCAGTCTCCTCTGCGGGACTTTATCGAAAGCCTTACTGAAATCCATGTATACCACATCCACTGCACTATCCTCATCCACACACCTAGTCACCCCCTCGAAAAATTCAATCAAATTGGTCAGACATGATCTTCCCTTGACAAAGCCATGCTGACTATCCCTGATTAATCCTTGCCTCTCCAAGTCGAGACTAATTCTGTCCCTCAGAATTTTTTCCAATAATTTCCCTACCACTGATGTTAGGCTCACTGGCCTGTAATTCCCTGGTTTATCCCTACTACCCTTCTTGAATAATGGTACTACGTTAGCTGTTCTCCAGTCCTCTGGCACATCCCCTGTGGCCAGAGAGGTTTTGAAAATTTGTGTCAGAGCCCCTGCAATCTCCTCCTTTGTCTCACACAGCAGCCTGGGATACATCTCGTCCGGGCCTGGGGATTTATCCACTTTTAAGCCTGCTAAAACTGCTAGTACCTCCTCCCTCTCGATGCTAATATGTTCAAGTATATCACAGTCCCCCTGCTCGATTTCTATGTCTACATCGTCCTTCTCCATAGTGAACACAGATGCAAAAAATTCATTTAAAACCCCACCTACATCTTCTGGCTCCACACACAGATTGCCACTTTGGTCCCTAATGGGCCCTACTCTTTCCCTAGTTATCCTCTTGCCCTTAATATACTTATAAAACACCGTAGGATTTTCCTTTATTTTGCTCGCCAGTGTTATTTTATGGCCCCTCCTCGCTCCCCTAATTTCTTTTTTAATATCCCCCTGCACTTTTTATACTCCTCTAGGGCTTCCTCTGCCTTTAGTCCTTTGTATCTGCCAAAAGCCCCCCTTTTTTTCCTAATCCATTCTCGTATATCCCTTGACACCCAAGGTTCCCTGGGCTTGTTGGTCCCACCCTTGACCTTTATGGGAACATGTTGCCATTGTACTCTCTCAATTTCCTTTCTGAAAGACTCCCATTGCTCCGACGTGGATTTTCCTACAAGTAGCTGATCCCAGTCCACTTTGGCCAGCTCCTGCCTTATCATATTAAAATCGGCCTTCCCCCAATTTAGAACCTTTATTTCTGGTCCATCTCTGTCCTTTTCCATGACTACCTTAAATCTCACCAAATTATGGTCACTGTCACCAAAGTGCTCACCTACTAACACTTCTACCACTTGCCCGGCCACATTCCCTAGAATTAGGTCCAGTACCGCCCCCTCTCTTGTAGGACTTTCTACATGCTGGCTCAAAAAGCCCTCCTGGATGCACTTTAAGAATTCTGCACCCTGTAAGCCTTTCACACTCTGACTCTCCCAGTTAATATTGGGGAAGTTGAAATCCCCCACTATTATTACCCTATTATTTGCACATTTCTCTGAGATTTGCCTACATATCTGTTCCTCTATCTCCCCCTGACTGTTTGGGGGCCTATAGTACACTCCCAGCAAAGTGCTTGCCCCCTTTTTGTTTTTAAGTTCTACCCATATGGCCTCATTAGAGGAACCTGTTAATATATCATCCCTCCTTACAGCAGTAATTGACTCCTTAATTAATATTGCGACACCCCCTCCTCTTTTACCCCCCCCCCGTCTCGCCTGAAGATTCTATACCCCGGAATATTGAGCTGCCAGTATTGCCCCTCCCTCAATCATGTCTCCGTGATAGCAACAATATCATACTCCCATGTGTTCATCAACACCTTCAGTTCATCCACCTTATTCGCAAGACTCCTTGCATTAAAATAAATGCCATCCAGCCTTGCCCTATTCCCTTGTGCCATTACATATTTGCTCAGCCTTCCAAGCTGACTTGTTTTTTCCTCTATATTTGGCTGTACATCACCCCTTATTATAGCTCCACTCTGTATCCCATCCCCCTGCCAAGTTAGTTTAAACCCCCCCAACAGTGCTAGCAAACCTCCCCACAAGGATATTTGTCCCGATCTGGTTCAGGTGCAACCCGTCTGACTTGTACAAGTCCCACCTTCCCCAGAAGCAGACCCAGTGATCCAGGAAACTAAAGCCCTCCCTCCTGCACCAACTCTTTAGCCATCCATTAATCTGCTCTATCCTCCTATTCCTATGCTCACTAGCACGTGGCACCGGGAGTAATCCAGAGATTACAACCTTTGAGGTCCTGCTCTTTAATCTGCTACCTAGCTCCCTAAATTCTTGCTGCAGGACCTCATCCCTCTTCCTACCCATGTCGTTGGTCCCAATGTGAACCACGACCTCTGACTGTTCACCCTAATTCTAATAGGTCTAAGAGCGTTAAAAAAACAAGCCTGAAGGCTTTGGCCTAGAAATTCAGTATAGCCACTTTTGGGGCGCTAAAGTCGGGCGGCCGCTAAAGTTTGCGCCCGGCGCAAAGTCGCGCCACCTTCGCCAATATTCAGTCGCATCGCCCCAAGAGGTTGCTGCTGCGCTAAAACAGGCAATGCACAACTATCTTTAGGCGCTAAGCCGGCGGTGCTGAGCGATACCCCCGAGGCCGGGCGCAGCGCCGGTGCGGCGAGTTGTTGATTGACGGCAGACACTCTGGCGCCGGTCAGCTCTTAAAGGGGGAGGGTGGATTTGTTTGCCTGCCACGCCCTGCACACTGCAGCCCTCAACCTAGGCCTGACCACTTCAGCTTCATCTGCACAATGCCCAGGGCTATGGAGAAGGCCAGGGAGAGAGCGCAGCGCTTCAGCGACGGTGACCTGAGGCTGCTAGTTGGCGGAGTGGAGCGCAGGCGCCATGTTCTGTTCCCAGAAGGTGGCAAGAGGCCGCTGCCCAGCGCCTACCGGAAAGCCTGGAGGGAGGTCTCAAACAGGGTGTCTTCCAACAGCGTGGTTGCCAGGACTCCTGTGCAATGCCGGAAGAAGTTCAACGACCTCACTCGGGTTGTCAGGGTGAGTACCCTTTCCAGTGTCCCCCTCATCCCTGCATGTGCACCTCACTTTATGGGCAAAGGGACCTGAAAGCCCTAATGGCCAGCCCTCATCCAGCAGCTATGGGACTGGCATGAAAATCACTTGCACATTCAGCACTTTACACACTGTACAAGCTCTTTGACCATGGGAGGCATTGCAGACAAGATCAGGGCTACACACTGTACAAGCTCTTCGACCATGGGAGGCATTGCAGACAAGATCAGGGCTACACACTGTACAAGCTCTTCGACCATGGGAGGCATTGCAGACAAGATCAGGGCTACACACTGTACAAGCTCTTCGACCATGGGAGGCATTGCAGACAAGATCAGGGCTACACACTGTACAAGCTCTTCGACCCAGGGAGGCAGTGCAGACAAGATCAGGGCTTCACACTGTACTTAGAGGCCGTCCTTTCTCTTGCAGGCCAAGGTGGCGCACAACCGGCGGAACCGAACTGAGACCGGGGGAGGCCGTCCTGACGTCAAAGAGCTCTCCGACCTCGACCAGCGTGTGGAGCGCATTATGGCAGGCCAGCTGATTTGCCCCGTCGCCAGTGGAGATGCCGACCCTGTTCTGGGCACCAATGGTAAGGGCATCACCTTTTTGACCTCTCTCGTTCCACTTGCGCCTCAGATCAGCATCCTTTGCCACTGTCCGACCAATGCAGTGAATGGCAGCACTCATGCCTCCCTCGCTGCCGCCCTGTCCTCACTCTAAAGCTACTCTTGTGCCTTCCTGCTTTCAGATGGTGAATCGCCAGGTGAGGAGGCGGGCCCTCAAGCTGCCACTGTCAGCGCTTCCGAATTAGAGGAGGAGGAAGAGGAAGCCGGCCCATCAGTGCCACCCTCAGCCGCGCCAGCCCATGGCAATGAAGGGGACACGTCTTCCCTGGAGGGGAGCCGGGGGGAAGGGTCGGAGGAGAGTGAAGCTCCGGGGCCCAGCGGCCTGCAGCAACGCGGGAGGGGTGGGGAAGCTCGGCAGACTTCTCCCCAGAGGGTCAGTGCGGCCTCCAGTCCTGCGACGGTCAGCGCAGAGGAGGTGCGGCTCCTGGAGGAAATGGCCGTCCAGGCTGAGCGCAGGCACAATGAGCTCATGGCTGCAGTGGCAAGGATGCCTGACTCCATTGAGTCTTTGTCAAGGAGTGTGCAGCAATTTGGAGCAGCACAGGCCAGGAGTCTGGATCAATTCAGTGCAGCACAGGCCAGGAGTCTACAGGACTTCGCGGCAGCACAGGCGGCTTCGAGCCAAGTGCTCAGTCGTGCCGTCCATTCACTGGCTGTTGTCATGCGGACACAGACCAGGGCCACACGGGCACTAACTGCTGCCACCCTCGCTGGATCAGCCAGGCATCGCCAGAGCACTCGCCGCGCAGCAGCAGCCCAGCAGTCTGTTCTTCAGCTGTTTGCTGCGCATGCTGCAGTGCTGGCCCGTGCGAGTGCCACTGTATCAGGCGACCAGCGAGCACCTGCGACCTGTCAGGTTGGCACCATTCCTGCAGCCGACACTGCCACTCCGCCGTTGCAGCTGCCACGAGCCGCTGGACAGACTGCTGCCGCCCAAGCAGAGTTGCAGCAGTCAGCAGCCGGCCCCTCGAGGGCCAGAGCTGGTGCAGGCCGACCCCCAAGGGCATCTGCTGTCTCGCCATCTGACCCTCAGCAACCTTCCCCCAGCCTTGCTGCAGCCACTGGGCTCCCATTGAGGAGGAGCTGCAGGGCGGGCAGGGGCCAGGCAAGGATGCGAAAGGCATCGCCCTCGCAGGGCAAAAAGTAGAAGGTCTGCACAAATGGCTGGTGCTTTTTGTAACGCCGAGACTGGTGTAGTTGTGTTTTTGTAAGGCCGAGACTGGTGTCTTTGTTGTGTTTTTGTAAGGCCGAGACTGGTGTCTTTCTTTGTTTTTGTAAGGCCGAGACTGTTAGTTTTGTGTTTTTGGAGGGGGTTTCTCCACATGAGGTTGTAATGTGGGAAGGGCAGAGGTTTGCAATAAATTAATGTTCTTAAATTGCACTGTGCATGGTTTTTTTGTCAAGTCCTGGTTGCCCTGCTCGGCTGAGGGCTTGTGGAGCGGCTACATTCATCTGCTGACATTGGCACAAGCCATTCCCTGAGAGGGGGCCTAGAACCGACGTTCAATAAGCCGGCGACGGGCGGCCCTTGCACTTTCTGCCTCCCTCCTGTGCTGGTCCTCCTCCTCCTCCTCCTCCTCCTCCTCCTCAGGTGGTCCTCCAATCTCTGGTGGCAGTGGCTGAGTCCTGCGGATAGCCAGGTTGTGCAGCATGCAGCAAACGACCACGAAATGCGAGACTCGCTCCGGCGAATATTGTAGGGCTCCACCGGAACGATCCAGACAGTGGAACCATTGCTTCAGGACGCCGATTGTTTGCTCTATGATGTTCCTGGTCGCTTGATGGCTATCGTTGTATCCCTCTTCAGCAGGGGTGCTGGGCGCACGGAGCGGGGTCATCAGCCAGGTACACAAAGGATAGCCTTTGTCCCCGATAAGCCATCCTCGTGGGTGAGGCTGGGCTTGGAACATGTCTGCCACAGAAGTCTGGCGCAGGATGAAGGTATCGTGGCTGCTGCCTGGAAAGCGGGCATTGACAGCTAGGATGAGCTGCCTGTGGTCACACACCAGCTAGACATTGAGCGAATGGTAGCCCTTCCGGTTGCGGTAATCCTCGGAATTCTCCAGAGGTGCCCGCAAAGCCACATGCGTGCAGTCAATGGCGCCCTGCACCATGGGGAAGCCCACGAATGCTGCAAAGCCCATTGCACGCTGTTGCTGCTTGGCAAGGGCCATGGAGAAGGAGATGAACTGACGTCTCCTTTTGAAAAGGGCATTGGTCACCTGGCGGATGCAGCAATGCACGGCGAACTGGGAGATGTTGGAAATGTCCCCAGTAGCAGACTGGAAGGAGCCGGTGGCATAGAAGTTGAGAGCCACCGTCACCTACACTGCCACCGACAGAGACGTCCTGCTCCTCAGCTGTGGCTGCAGATCACCGCCAAGCAGGTGGTAGATCTCTGTGACCACCTCCCTTCAGAATCGCAGCCTCCGAACACACTGCTCGTCAGACATGTTGAGACAGGATAACTGCTGGCGGTATACCCTGGGTGGGTAAGGCCTCCTTTGCCGACGCCTGTTGCCCCCTCTCCGTCTAGCCAGGGCTGCCACTCTCTCACGGCGTCTGTGAGCCCTTTGGATGCAATGCAGAAAGCCAGCGTTTGCACCCATTGCAGCCCCCATAATATGTTAGCAAACAATGATATGTCAATGAAGACAAAGACAAGTGGAAAGCTGTGGCCTGAAGCCACAAGTACCGGTCCGAGTGTTGAGCCAAAGCAGAAAGCTCTCTACCTTGGTCTCTCTGCAAAGATCCGTCTCTCAAGAAGGAGTGCTGCGAAATGGCAGCCTTTTATAGTGCAGGAGGAGTGCCCTTTAATTTGCGCCCCCCGCGCCCCGCATCGACTGAGCACCGTTCCACTCTACCAGTCGCTAGGGGCGCCAGGCGCACAATGGGGCGTCGTGACTGAATTTCCGGTTGGGGCGCACAAAGGTCGTTGCACGAGGAAATGACGTCAGGATCTGCACGCGCAGCTGAGCGCGCGCAAAGACTTTGCGCCGCCGCTAAATCGTGAGTGAAGTTGGGGAGAGGCGCAGATCGCGCTGCGCCCGGCCGCTAGCCGCCTAGCGCCCGACATCTACTCCTCCTAAGGCGCTACCGGCTGGCGCAACCAACTGAATTTCTAGGCCTTTGTGTCTTAATGCGAGGAGCATTCGTAATAAGGTGGATGAATTGGCTGCGCAAATAGAGGTAAACGAATACGATTTGGTTGAGATGATGGAAACGTGGCTCAAGGATGGCCAAGGCTGGGAACTCAACATCCAGGGGTATTCGATATTCAGGAAAGATAGGCAAAAAGGAAAGGGAGGTGGGGTAGCATTACTGGTTAAAGAAGGGATTAACACAATTGTAATGAAGGATATTAGCTCTGATGATGTGGAATCTGTATGGGTAGAATTGAGAAATACTAAGGGGAAGAAAATGTTTGTGGGAGCGGTATATAGACCTCCAAACAGTAAGGCAGAGGTTGGGGATGGCATTAAAAGGGAAATTAAAGAAGCGTGCAATAAGGGCATAGCAGTCGTCATGGGTGACTTTAATCTACATATAGATTGGGCTAACCAAATTAGTAACAATACTGTGGAGGAGGAATTCCTGGAGTGTTTACGGGATGGTTTCCTGGACCAATATGTCGAGGAACCAACCAGAGATCAGGCCATCTTAGACTGGGTATTACGTAATGAGAAAGGATTAATTAGCAATCTTGTTGTACGAGGCCCCTTGGATCGGAGCGATCATAATATGATCGAATTCTCCATTAAGATGGAGAATGAAGTAGCTGACTCAGAGACTAGGGTCCTCAATTTAAATAAAGGAAACTACGATGGTCTGAAGAGCGAGTTGGGTAGGATTGATTGGGGAATGTCACTCAAAGGGTTGACGGTGGATAGGCAATGGCAAACATTCAAAGACCGAATGGATGAACTACAGAATTTGTTCATCCCAGTTTGGCATAAAAATAAAACAAAAAAGGTGACTCAACCGTGGCTAACAAGGGAAATTAGGGATAGCATAAGATCCAAGGAGAGGACATATAAATTGGCCAGAAAAAGCAATAATCCTGAGGATTGGGAGCAGTTTAGGATTCAACAAAGGAGGACAAAGGGATTAATTAAGAAAGGGAAAATAGAATATGAGAGTAAGCTTTCAGGGAACATAAAAACTGACTGTAAAAGCTTTTATATATATGTGAAGAGAAAAAGATTGGTGAAGTCAAGGGTAGGTCCCGAGCAGTCAGAATCAGGGGAATTTATAATGGGGAACAAAGAAATACATATTTTGGTTCTGTCTTCACAAAGGAGGACACAAATAACCTCCCAGAGATGCCGGGGAACATGGGGTCTGATGAAAGGGTGGAACTGAAAGAAATCAGTATTTGTAGGGAAATGGTGTTAGGAAAATTGATGGGACTGAAGGCCGATAAATCCCCAGGGCCTGATAATTTGCATCCTAGTGTGGTGTATGTAACCTGTTCCACCTTAAGAGAACTGCCTTAAGAGATGTACTACTTTCTCTTGGCTGCTGTATACTGTAATACCGGTGGTGACCACACCGGTATATAAACGTTGTGTAGGGATTTGCTGGGCAGTTCAGCCCTGACCTCCGAATAGTGAAGACCTGCTAAAAGTTATTCTTGTGGTCTGTGTCCAGTGATTTATAATAAGCATAACTGGGACACACAGACTTAACAGTGGCGACGAGTCCGATCTTACCCTGCGGCAGTTTTACATCCAAGGCAGCTTCGTCCTCAGAACGGGCGTCGAGAAGAGGCATCCGCCCTCATCATCCTGCTGAGCACCATCGCACGGGAGGCATCGAGAACCCGGGTTAAAAAGAAAAATTCTGACCACGAAGCCCTCCATCAGCGACAGGCAGTGATCATCCCTTCTACCATGGTGGTGGGTAAGCCGATCAGCGACACGAGCAGAAAGTCGGCCGCGTTGACTGTGGAGTGGGGGAGGGAAAACGGAGGAAAAAGGGCAGAGAACTCGACCACGGCCGGTGAAAAGGGCCGGGCTGCAATCGAGGCCGAGAGGCGCAGCGACTGGGGCAGCTTAAGGCACGAGAGCCGCGGAGAACTCAAACACAGCCAGTGTAAAGGACCGGGCTGCATGCGGGGCTGAGAGGCGCAACAGCAGGGGAAGCGTGAATGCCCACGGGAACCGCGGGGGAGTAAAAGCAGCGTCGGGGAATTGAGAACCGCTGGGGAGGCGAGAACGGCAGCAGCACGGCAATCGCCATTGCAGCCAGTGGGGGAAGAAACAAGCGCGGGAAGCCGCCATTTTGAGAAAAAGAAAAATTTAAAAACTTGCAAGGATGCCTAAACATGGGAACATTAATACCTTTGATAGCGATATCGAAGATTGGACCATGTATGTAGAACGCATGGAAGTTTATCGTAAAGCAAATAAGGTACCAGATGATGAGAAAGCACTAACCTTATTAAGCTCAATGGGTGCGAAGACATACGGGCTATTGAAGCAACTTCTATCACCGGATAAACCGGCGGATCAGACTTTCGCGAATATTGTTACTGTCCTGAAAAATCATTTAAACCCCACGCCGCTGATGATAGCGGAACGATTTAAATTTTACAGAAGAACGCAGCTGAAAGACGAGAGCAACGCTGAATTTTTAATTGAACTGCGTAAGCTATCAAAGTACTGTCAGTTTGGAACAGGACTAGCAGATGCGCTGAGAGATAAATTTGTGTGTGGATTGTTAAAAGAAGGAACACAAAAGCGACTGCTTGAGGAGAATGATCTTACGTTTGATAAAGCTTTCACTATTGCAGCATCGCACGAAGCCGCAGCGAGAGGCACTGCGGAAATGCAGCTACGGTCACCGGAACTCAGCACCAATCAAATGGTCTTGGGTACAGTAAAATGTTATCGTTGTGGAAAGACAACGCACGATCAGAACCAGTGCCGGTTCAAAAATCAGGAATGCAGAAAATGTGGCAGGCTTGGTCACATAGCTAAAGTATGCCGGTCAGGAAAGAAGACCAGCAACAAAAAGTCACCGCAGGAAAAGTACAGAAAGGTACACAAGGTGACAGAGAACAGTTCGAACGAACAGAAGTCAAATTCAGACTCCAGCAGTAATGAACTGGGTAGTCTAAGAGTACACAATGTTGGTAATGAAGCAGACCTCCAAACAATCTGGGTCACACTTCAGATAGCAGGAGTCCAAGTGAAGATGGAATTGGACACTGGATCGGCATTGACGGTCATGAATAAGCAAGATTACAAAAGGTTATTCCCACATATTCCCCTACGGGATACGGAGATTGTATTGAAAACATACACGGGGCAAAGAGTATACCCCATTGGGAAGATAGAGGTAAAGGTGGTCCACAAGGGCAAAGAAAGCCGAGGAATGGACTTATATGTGCTACCTGAGGGAAGTCCACCACTACTGGGACGGGAGTGGATTAGGAAAATAAATATGGACTGGCATTCCTTAAAAGCACTAACGGTAGAATCCGGTAAAAAAGATGTCAAACCTAAACGATTGTCCAGAATATTGGATGATGCTAAAGAGGTGTTCCAACAGGGACTGGGAACACTGAGAGGAATTACGGCAAACATTAAGGTTGAAGAACATGCAAACCCGAAATTTTTCAAAGCCAGACCAGTACCTTATGCGATACGACCTGCTGTGGAAGCTGAGCTGGAAGGGCTAGAACGTTCAGGAGTACTGTCTAAGGTAGACTGGAGTGAGTGGGCCACGCCCACTGTCCCCGTCATGAAGCGTTCATCGAGCAACAAGCCGGGGGAACCGGGGAAGGTTCACATCTGTGGAGATTTCAAGATCACTGTTAATCCGATGCTTCACATGGTGCAGTATCCGCTTCCGCGGATTGAGGATATCTTCGCTTCGTTGTCTGGCGGGAAACACTTCACCAAGATAGACCTGGCGCAGGCGTACTTACAGATGGAAGTTGAGGAAGAGTCACGCCAGTATCTCACGATCAACACGCATAGAGGCTTGTACCGGTATAATAGACTGGTTTTTGGAGTGGCATCGGCTCCAGCAATTTGGCAAAGGGCCATGGAGCAGGTATTACAGGGAATTCCAGGCACACAATGTTACCTGGACGATATTCTGATTACAGGAGATGATGACGAGGAACACCTTGCAAATTTGGAACTGGTGCTCACCAGATTGAAAGAATATGGACTTCGAGTTAATCGCCAGAAATGTGAGTTCTTTCAGAAGCGGATCTCGTACTGTGGTCATGTCATTGACCAGGAGGGGCTTCATAAGTCTCCTGACAAGATCGACGCTGTTGTGAAGGTTCCCGCTCCGGATAATGTATCCCAGTTGAGGTCGTTCCTAGGGTTGATTAACTATTACCATAAGTTTCTGCCAAATTTATCCACGGTGCTGCACCCGCTGAATGCTCTTTTGCAGAAGGGAGTACCATGGAAGTGGAGCGAGGACTGTAAGAGGGCCTTTTGCAAAAGCAAGGCATTGATCACCTCAGAGGAAGTGTTGGCTCACTTCAACCCAACGCTGCCTATTCGTTTGGCTTGTGATGCTTCTCCATATGGTATTGGGGCAGTACTCTCACACAAGTTGCCAAATGGCCTGGAGAGGCCAGTTGCGTTCGCATCCAGATCATTGGCCTCCGCTGAGCGCAACTATGCTCAGATAGATAGGGAGGCTCTCAGCCTTGTGTGGGGAGTAAAGAAGTTTAATCATTACCTGCAGGGCCAAAAGTTTACGCTTCTGACAGACCACCAGCCATTGGTATCCATTTTTAACCCTAAGAAGGGTGTTTCGGTGATGACAGCACAGAGACTCCAGAGATGGTCCCTTTTCCTAGGGGCACATCAATATCAGATCGAATTCAAAGGTACAAAGCAGCATGGTAATGCTGATGGGCTGTCGCGCCTGCCACTACCTACAGAGGAGGAGGCACCGACGGTTGACCCTGTTGAGTTATTTCACTCGACCATCATCGAATGTTTACCAGTCACCAATGCAAGTATTGAAAGAGAAACCAGGAACGACCCGACACTGTCCCGGGTCTACGAAGTGACAGTGAAGGGATGGCCAGCACATGGTGATCCACTGTTACCGGCATTCTCAGCAAGACGAGAACAGCTGTCCGTCTGTCAAGGAACATTGATGTATGGAACAAGGGTGATTATTCCTCCTAAGTTAAGAGAGAGAGTTCTAAAGGAACTGCATGAAGGTCATCTGGGGGGAGTCAAGATGAAATGCCTTGCTAGGGCTTATGTGTGGTGGCCGGGTATCGACCAACAGATAGAGGATCTGACGAAAAGCTGCTCAGGGTGCCAAAAAGTGCAAAATGCACCTCCGATTGCACCGCTGCATCCATGGGAATGGCCTTCAACCCCATGGCAACGTGTACATATTGACTTTGCTGGTCCATTCATGGACTCCATGTTTTTAATTGCGGTGGATGCACATTCTAAATGGCCAGAAGTGATTAAGATGACTACCACTACCTCGGAAAAGACGATCGCGGTGCTAAGAACGATATTTGCAAGAAATGGATTGCCAGAACAAATATGTTCAGACAACGGACCGCAGTTCGTGTCAGAAGAATTCCAGAAATTCATGAAGAAGAATGGGGTGAAACATTATACCTCTGCCCCATATCATCCGGCTATAAACGGGTTGGCCGAGAGATTTGTACAAACGTTCAAAAAAGCAATAAAGGCCATGAGCAAATATCAGATTCCACTACAACACCAGGTGGACAAATTCCTACTGGCATATCGAAACGCCACTCATGCAGTGACAAACCAAAGTCCTACCATGATGTTCTATAACAGGAGGTTGCGGTCCAGGTTGGACTTGTTAAAACCAAATGTGCGGAGGGAAGTTGAAAACAAACAGTTCCAGCATATAAATAACAAGACCACTCGGAGTTTCGAAATAGGACAACCAGTGTTAGCCCGGGACTATAAAAATGAGAAATGGCAATCTGGAACAATTCGGGCCAGACAAGGACCCCTGATGTACACGGTAGATATTGGTGAAAATGTAATACGGCGTCATGCTGACCAACTGGTAGAATCGAGAACAAGGGTCGAACCCAGGGTTACGGCAGAGACAACCGTGGAAGAAGTTAGTGAACCTGAAGCATCTACCTCAGAAGTGAATGTACCTGAGGATGATGTCCAATCCATAAGAGATCAACGAGATGAGTCACCCCAGCAACGAGAATCAGAGACCCCTGAAAGGCGTTATCCAAATCGAATCAGGAGGCCTCCTCAGAGACTGAATCTTTGAACTGTTTTGCATGAAGTTGTATATATATATATCTATATGTTATTATGTTATGTTAAATGGGGATATAACTGTTAAGCTAAAAAGGGAGGATTGTGGTGTATGTAACCTGTTCCACCTTAAAAGAACTACCTTAAGAGATGTACTACTTTCTCTTGGCTGCTGTATACTGTAATACCGGTGGTGACCACACCGGTATATAAACATTGTGTAGGGATTTGCTGGGCAGTTCAGCCCTGACCTCCGAATAGTAAAGACCTGTTAAAAGTTATTCTTGTGGTCTGTGTCCAGTGATTTATAATAAGCATAACTGGGACACACAGACTTAACATTAGGGTACTTAAGGAAGTGGCCCTAGAACTAGTAGATGCATTGCTGGACATCTTCCAGAACTCGATAGACTCTGGAACAGTACCCATGAATTGGAGGGTAGCTAATGTCACCCCACTATTTAAAAAAGGTGGTAGAGAGAAAACGGGGAATTATAGACCGATAAGCCTGACATCGGTAGTGGGGAAAATGCTAGAGTCCATTATAAAAGATGTAATAGCAGAGCACTTGGAAAGCAGTGACAAGATCGGACAAAGTCAACATGGATTTACAAAAGGTAAATCATGCTTGACTAATCTACTGGAATTTTTTGAGGATGTAACTGGTAAAATAGATAAGGGAGAACCAGTGGATGTGGTGTATTTGGACTTTCAGAAGGCTTTCGATAAGGTCCCGCATAAGAGATTAGCTTGCAAAATTAAGGCACATGGGATTGGGGGCAAGGTATTGACTTCGATAGAGAACTGGTTGGCGGACAGAAAGCAAAGAGTTGGAATAAACGGGTTGTTTTCCGAGTGGCAGGCAGTGACTAGTGGGGTACCGCAGGGATTGGTCCTAGGACCCCAGCTTTTCACAATATATATTAACTAGCTGGGGGTGCCCGGCGGTGCCTAGGCTTTTTTGAGGGCATGTTGTTGTTGGAAGAGAGAGAGGGAGCGACTGGGGGGGAAGAGAGAGAGCGACTGAGGGGGAAGAGAGAGCGTGACTGGGGGGAAGAGAGAGTGCGACTGGGGGGAAGAGAGAGAGCGACTGGGGGGGAAGAGAGAGAGCAACTGGGGGGAAGAGAGAGAGCGACTGGGGGGGGAAGAGAGAGGGCGACTGGGGGGGAAGAGAGAGAGCGAGAGACGGGGGGAGTGAGCGCGACTGGGGGGGAAGAGAGAGAGCGACTGGGGGGGAAGAGAGTGAGAGACTGGGGGGGGAAGAGAGAGAGCGAGAGATGGGGGGAAGAGAGAGAGCGAGAGACTGGGGGAAGAGAGAGAGAGACTGGGGGGAAGAGAGAGAGCGAGAGACTGGGGGGAAGAGAGAGAGAGCGAGAGACTGGGGGGGAAGTGAGAGAGCGACTGAGGGGAAGGGGGAGGAAGGGAAGGGGGAGGAAGGGGGGGAGGAAGTGGAAGGGGGAGGAAGGGAAGGGGGAGGAAGGGGGGAGGAGGGGGAGGGGGAGGGGGGAGGAGGGGGGAGGGAAGTGGGGGTAGGGAAGGGAGGGGGGAGAAGGTGGGGGAGGGAGGAGAGGGGGAGGGAGGAGAGGGGGACAGAGGGGAGGGAGAGAGGGGAGGCAGAGGGAAGGAGAGAGAGAGAGAGAGAGGGAAGGAGAGAGAGAGAGAGAGGGAAGGAGAGAGAGACAGAGAGAGGGAAGGAGAGAGACAGAGAGAGAGGGAAGGAGAGAGAGACAGAGAGAGAGAGAGGGAAGGAGAGAGAGAGAGAGATTGGGAGTGTGAGAGAGAGAGATTGGGAGTGTGAGAGAGAGAGAGATTGGGAGTGTGAGAGAGAGAGAGATTGGGAGTGTGAGAGAGAGATTGGGAGTGTGAGAGAGAGATTGGGAGTGTGAGAGAGAGAGATTGGGAGCGTGAGAGAGAGAGAGATTGGGAGTGTGAGAGAGAGAGAGATTGAGGCGTCCGGCAGGGCTGCAATTTGAGCCCGACCCTGTTCAACATATACATAAATGAATTAGCAGACATGCTGGAGCAAAGCGAGTCACCAGGTCTCCGTCTCCTTGATGGAGAAGTGAAATCCCTGTTCTATGCGGACGACCTGGTTCTGCTGTCCCCCACAGAACAGAGATTACAGCAACAACTAGACCTACTCGATAAATACTGCCAAAATTGGGCTCTAACAGTAAATCTAAAGAAAACCAACATCATGATTTTTCAAAAAAGGCCCAGATGTCAGGAAAACAAATACCAGTTTACCCTCAGTGATACCACTATAGGACACACTATGAGCTACACCTACCTTGGTCTAACTATTACAGCATCAGGGAGCTTCAGCATAGCAGTGAATGCACTAAAAGAAAAAGCCCGAAGAGCCCTATATGCAATAAAAAGAAAATTCTACAACATCCAAATCCCAATCAAAATCTGGCTCAAAATATTTGACAGCATAATCCTGCCCATTGCACTGTACGGTAGTGAAGTATGGGGCCCGCTAAATCACCAAAGCTACACTAAATGGGAAAAACACACAATAGAAGCCCTACATGCAGAATTCTGCCGAAGCATCCTTCGCACCCAAAGAAAAACGCCAACAAATGCATGCAGAGCCGAACTAGGCAGATACCCACTGATAATAAACATCCAAAAATGAGCACTAAACTTCCTAAATCACCTCAAATCTAGCTCCCCAGACACCCTTCATTTCAAAGCCTTTCAGACCCAAGAGCTAAACCCAGAAAAGAGTCCCCTGAGTCAGCTGCTACTGAAACTAAGTACTCAGCCGGACCCTGACCTGACCCAGACCAACACAGCCGTCCAAACACCAATCTGAGTGAACCAAATCATTAAACAATGCAAAGAAACCTACCTGGAACATTGGAACAAAATAACCGAAAGCCAAAGCAGATTAGAATGTTACCGGGCCCTAAAAAGGGAATATAAACTGGCAGACTACCTCACGACCATCAGAGACACAAAACAGAGACAGACCCTCACCAGGTACAGACTAAGCGACCACCAACTGGAAATTGAAAAAGGCAGATACAAGAAATCCTGGCAGCCTAGAGAGAATAGAATATGCGATCAATGTCTGGCCGGCGAGGTTGAAACAGAAATGCATTTCCTCCTAAAATGCGAAAAATTCAACACATCAAGAAACATATTATTCAACAAGCTAAGCCAAACAACCCCAGATTTCAAGGAATTGGATGACCTGTCAAAATTGAGATTAGTCCTGGGAGAAGGAGACAGACCATACCTTGGGGCCAAATATGTAACAACATGTCACAACCTGAGGACTGTTTAAAAGTAAGACTGTTTAAAATTAATATTGAACGTACCAAATGAAGTAGAAAGACTGTTTAAAATTAATATTGTTTAAAAGTAATATTGTATGTACCCAACAAATGTCAAATCGATTGACACCTACAGAATGTTGGAAAACTGTACCTTTTTGCTATGTAAGCTTTGGCAATATGGTTCTCTGTAAACTTTCATGCCAATAAAGCATTTGAATTGGAATTGGAATTGGAATTGGATTGGGAGTGTGAGAGAGAGAGAGATTGGGAGTGTGAGAGAGAGAGGCTGGGAGCGTGTGAGAGAGAGAGAGACTGGGAGTGTGAGAGAGAGAGATTGGGAGTGTGAGAGAGAGAGAGATTGGGAGTGTGAGAGAGAGAGATTGGGAGTGAGAGAGAGAGAGATTGGGAGTGTGAGAGAGAGAGACTGTGAGTGAGAGAGAGACTGGGAGTGAGAGAGAGAGAGAGACTGGGAGTGAGAGAGAGATTGGGAGTGTGAGAGAGAGAGATTTTGAGTGTGAGAGAGAGATTGGGAGTGTGAGAGAGAGAACGATTGGGAGTGTGAGAGAGAGACTGGGAGTGAGAGAGCGAGAGAGACTGGGAGTGTGAGAGAGAGAGATTGGGAGTGTGAGAGAGAGAGAGACTGGGAGTGAGAGAGAGAGATTGGGAGTGTGAGAGAGAGAGAGACTGGGAGTGTGAGAGAGAGAGAGAGATTGGGAGTGAGAGAGTGAGAGATTGGGAGTGTGAGAGAGAGAGAAACTGGGAGTGTGAGAGAGAGAGAGAGAGAGAGACTGGGAGTGTGTGTGAGAGAGAGAGAGACTGGGAGTGTGAGAGAGAGAGAGACTGGGAGCGTGAGAGAGAGAGAGATTGGGAGTGTGAGAGAGTGAGAGATTGGGAGTGTGAGAGAGAGAGAAACTGGGAGTGTGAGAGAGAGACTGGGAGTGAGAGAGCGAGAGAGACTGGGAGTGTGAGAGAGAGAGATTGGGAGTGTGAGAGAGAGAGAGACTGGGAGTGAGAGAGAGAGATTGGGAGTGTGAGAGAGAGAGAGACTGGGAGTGTGAGAGAGAGAGAGACTGGGAGCGTGAGAGAGAGAGAGAGATTGGGAGTGTGAGAGAGTGAGAGATTGGGAGTGTGAGAGAGAGAGAAACTGGGAGTGTGAGAGAGAGAGAGAGAGAGAGAGAGACTGGGAGTGTGTGTGAGAGAGAGGGAGACTGGGAGTGTGAGAGAGAGAGATTGGGAGTGTGAGAGAGAGAGAGATTGGGAGTGTGAGAGAGAGAGAGATTTGGACAGGTTGGGTGATTGGGCAGAAAGATGGCAAATGCACTATAATGTGGATAAATGTGAGGTTATCCACTTTGGTGGCAAAAACAGGAAGGCAGATTATTTTTTGAATGGCAATAGATTGGGAGAAGGGGAAGTGCAAAGAGACCTGGGTGTTCTTGTGCACCAGTCGCTGAAGGTAAGCATGCAGGTGCAGCAGGCGGTTAAGAAGGCAAATGGTATGTTTGCCTTCGTAGCAAGAGGGTTCGAGTACAGGAACAAGGATGTCTTGCTGCAGTTGTACAGGGCCTTGGTGAGACCGCACCTTGAGTATTGTGTGTAGTTTTGGTCGCCTTATCTGAGGAAGGACATTCTTGCCATGGAAGGAGTGCAGCGAAGATTCACCAGGCTGATACCTGGGATGGCAGGAATGACGTATGAGGAGAGATTGTGTCGATTGGGCTTATACTCACTGGAGTTTAGAAGATTGAGAGGGGATCTCATCGAAACCTATAAAATTCTGTCAGGCCTGGACAGACTAGATGCAGGAAGGATGTTTCTGATAGCTGGGGAGCCCAGAACCAGGGGGTCATAGAGTAAAGATAAGGGGTAAGCCATTTAGGACTGAACTGAGGAGGAATTTCTTCACCCAGAGAGTGGTGAACCTGTGGAATTCTCTGCCACAGAGGGCGGTGGAGGCCAGTTCATTAAATATATTCAAGAAGGAGTTGGATATATTTCTTAAGGCTAATGGGATCAAGGGATATGGGGAGAAGGCCCGGACAGGGTACTGAATTTGGATGATCAGCCATGATTTCATTGAATGGCGGAGCAGGCTCGAAGGGCCGAATGGCCTACTCCTGCTCCTATCTTCTATGTTTCTATGCTAATGGCATGCTGGCCTTTATATCTAGAGGACTAGAATACAAGGGGGTAGAAGTTATGCTGCAGCTATACAAAATCCTGGTTAGACCACACCTGGAGTACTGTGAGCAGTTCTGGGCACCACAACTTAGGAAGGATATATTGGCCTTGGAGGGAGTGCAGCGTAGGTTTACCAGGATGATACCCGGACTTCAAGGGTTAAGTTACGAGGAGAGATTACACAAACTAGGGTTGTATTCCCTAGAATTTAGAAGGTTAAGGGGTGATCTGATCGAAGTTTTCAAAATATTAAGGGAAACAGATAGGGTAGATAGAGGGAAACTATTTCCGCTGGTTGGGCATTCTAGAACTAGGGGGCATAGTTTAAAAATTAGAACCAGAGCTTTCAGGAGTGAAATTAGGAAACTCTTCTACACACAAAGGCCTAGAAATTCAGTATAGCCACTTTTGGGGCGCTAAAGTCGGGCGGCCGCTAAAGTTTGCGCCCGGCGCAAAGTCGCCCCACCTTCGCCGATATTCAGTCGCATCGCCCCAAGAGGTTGCTGCTGCGCTAAAACAGGCGATGCACGACTATCTTTAGGCGCTAAGCCGGCGGTGCTGAGCGATACCCCCGAGGCCGGGCGCAGCACCGGTGCGGCGAGTTGTTGATTGACGGCAGACACTCTGGCGCCGGTCAGCTCTTAAGGGGGGAGGGTGGATTTGTTTGCCTGACACGCCCTGCACACTGCAGCCCTCAACCTAGGCCTGACCACTTCAGCTTCATCTGCACAACGCCCAGGGCTATGGAGAAGGCCAGGGAGAGAGCGCAGCGCTTCAGCGACGGTGACCTGAGGCTGCTGGTTGGCGGAGTGGAGCGCAGGCGCCATGTTCTGTTCCCAGAAGGTGGCAAGAGGCCGCTGCCCAGCACCTACCGGAAAGCCTGGAGGGAGGTCTCAAACAGGGTGTCTTCCAACAGCGTGGTTGCCAGGACTCCTGTGCAATGCCGGAAGAAGTTCAACGACCTCACTCGGGTTGTCAGTGTGAGTACCCTTTCCAGTGTCCTCCTCATCCCTGCATGTGCACCTCACTTTATGGGCAAAGGGACCTGAAAGCCCTAATGGCCAGCCCTCATCCAGCAGCTATGGGACTGGCATGAAAATCACTTGCACATTCAGCACTTTACACACTGTACAAGCTCTTCGACCATGGGAGGCATTGCAGACAAGATCAGGGCTACACACTGTACAAGCTCTTCGACCATGGGAGGCATTGCAGACAAGATCAGGGCTACACACTGTACAAGCTCTTCGACCATGGGAAGCAGTGCAGACAAGATCAGGGCTTCACACTGTACTTAGAGGCCGTCCTTTCTCTTGCAGGCCAAGGTGGCGCACAACCGGCGGAACCGAACTGAGACCGGGGGAGGCCGTCCTGACGTCAAAGAGCTCTCCGACCTCGACCAGCATGTGGAGCGCATTATGGCAGGCCAGCTGATTTGCCCCGTCGCCAGTGGAGATGCCGACCCTGTTCTGGGCACCAATGGTAAGGGCATCACCTTTTTGACCTCTCTCGTTCCACTTGCGCCTCAGATCAGCATCCTTTGCCACTGTCCGACCAATGCAGTGAATGGCAGCACTCATGCCTCCCTCGCTGCCGCCCTGTCCTCACTCTAAAGCTACTCTTGTGCCTTCCTGCTTTCAGATGGTGAATCGCCAGGTGAGGAGGCGGGCCCTCAAGCTGCCACTGTCAGCGCTTCCGAATTAGAGGAGGAGGAAGAGGAAGCCGGCCCATCAGTGCCACCCTCAGCCGCGCCAGCCCATGGCGATGAAGGGGACACGTCTTCCCTGGAGGGGAGCCGGGGGGAAGGGTCGGAGGAGAGTGAAGCTCCGGGGCCCAGCGGCCTGCAACAACGTGGGAGGGTTGGGGAAGCTCGGCGGACTTCTCCCCAGAGGGTCAGTGCGGCCTCCAGTCCTGCGACGGTCAGCGCAGAGGAGGTGGGACTCCTGGAAGAAATGGCCGTCCAGGCTGAGCGCAGGCACAATGAGCTCATGGCTGCAGTGGCAAGGATGCCTGACTCCATTGAGTCTCTGTCAAGGAGTGTGCAGCAATTTGGAGCAGCACAGGCCAGGAGTCTGGATCAATTCAGTGCAGCACAGGCCAGGAGTCTACAGGACTTCGCGGCAGCACAGGCGGCTTCGAGCCAAGTGCTCAGTCGTGCCGTCCATTCACTGGCTGTTGTCATGTGGACACAGACCAGGGCCACACGGGCACTAACTGCTGCCACCCTCGCTGGATCAGCCAGGCATCGGCAGGGCACTCACCACGCAGCAGCAGCCCAGCAGTCTGTTCTTCAGCTGTTTGCTGCGCATGCTGCAGTGCTGGCCCGTGCGAGTGCCACTGTATCAGGCGACCAGCGAGCACCTGCGATCTGTCAGGTTGGCACCATTCCTGCAGCCGACACTGCCACTCCGCCATTGCAGCTGCCACGAGCCGCTGGACAGACTGCTGCCGCCCAAGCAGAGTTGCAGCAGTCAGCAGCCGGCCCCTCGAGGGCCAGAGCTGGTGCAGGCCGACCCCCAAGGGCATCTGCTGTCTCGCCATCTGACCCTCAGCAGCCTTCCCCCAGCCTTGCTGCAGCCACTGGGCTCCCATTGAGGAGGAGCTGCAGGGCGGGCAGGGGCCAGGCAAGGATGCGAAAGGCATCGCCCTCGCAGGGCAAAAAGTAGAAGGTCTGCACAAATGGCTGGTGCTTTTTGTAACGCCGAGACTGGTGTAGTTGTGTTTTTGTAAGGCCGAGACTGGTGTCTTTGTTGTGTTTTTGTAAGGCCGAGACTGGTGTCTTTCTTTGTTTTTGTAAGACCGAGACTGGTGTCTTTCTTTGTTTTTGTAAGGCCGAGACTGGTGTCTTTCTTTGTTTTTGTAAGGCCGAGACTGTTAGTTTTGTGTTTTTGGAGGGGGCTTCTCCACATGAGGTTGTAATGTGGGAAGGGCAGAGGTTTGCAATAAATTAATGTTCTTAAATTGCACTGTGCATGGTTTTTTTGTCAAGTCCTGGTTGCCCTGCTCGGCTGAGGGCTTGTGGAGCGGCTACATTCATCTGCTGACATTGGCACAAGCCATTCCCTGAGAGGGGGCCTAGAACCGACGTTCAATAAGCCGGCGACGGGTGGCCCTTGCACTTTCTGCCTCCCTCCTGTGCTGGTTCTCCTCCTCCTCCTCCTCCTCCTCCTCAGGTGGTCCTCCAATCTCTGGTGGCAGTGGCTGAATCCTGCAGATAGCCAGGTTGTGCAGCATGCAGCAAACGACCACGAAATGCGAGACTCGCTCCGGCGAATATTGTAGGGCTCCACCGGAACGATCCAGACAGCGGAACCGTTGCTTCAGGATGCCGATTGTTTGCTCTATGATGTTCCTGGTCACTTGATGGCTATCGTTGTATCCCTCTTCAGCAGGGGTGCTGGGCGCACGGAGCGGGGTCATCGGCCAGGTACACAAAGGATAGCCATTGTCCCCGATAAGCCATCCTCGTGGGTGAGGCTGGGCCTGGAACATGTCTGCCACAGAAGTCTGGCGCAGGATGAAGGCATCGTGGCTGCTGCCTGGAAAGCGGGCATTGACAGCTAGGATGAGCTGCCTGTGGTCACACACCAGCTGGACGTTGAGCGAATGGTAGCCCTTCCGGTTGCGGTAATCCTCGGAATTCTCCAGAGGTGCCCGCAAAGCCACATGCGTGCAGTCAATGACGCCCTGCACCATGGGGAAGCCCGCGAATGCTGCAAAGCCCATTGCACGCTGTTGCTGCTTGGCAAGGGCCATGGAGAAGGAGATGAACTGACGTCTCCTTTTGAAAAGGGCATTGGTCACCTGGCGGATGCAGCAATGCACGGCGAACTGGGAGATGTTGGAAATGTCCCCAGTAGCGGATTGGAAGGAGCCGGTGACATAGAAGTTGAGAGCCACCGTCACTTTCACTGCCACCGACAAAGACGTCCTGCTCCTCAGCTGTGGCTGCAGATCACCGCCAAGCAGGTGGCAGATCTCTGTGACCACCTTCCTTCGGAATCGCAGCCTCCGAACACACTGCTCGTCAGACATGTTGAGATAGGAGAACTGCTGGCGGTATACCCTGGGTGGGTAAGGCCTCCTTTGCCGACGCCTGTTGCCCCCTCTCCGTCTAGCCAGGGCTGCCACTCTCTCACGGCGTCTGTGAGCCCTTTGGATGCAATGCAGAAAGCCAGCGTTTGCACCCATTGCAGCCCCCATAATATGTTAGCAAACAATGATATGTCAATGAAGACAAAGACAAGTGGAAAGCTGTGGCCTGAAGCCACAAGTACCGGTCCGAGTGTTGAGCCAAAGCAGAAAGCTCTCTACCTTGGTCTCTCTGCAAAGATCCGTCTCTCAAGAAGGAGTGCTGCGAAATGGCAGCCTTTTATAGTGCAGGAGGAGTGCCCTTTAATTTGCGCCCCCCGCGCCCCGCATCGACTGAGCACCATTCCACTCTACCAGTCGCTAGGGGCGCCAGGCGCACAATGGGGCGTCGCGACTGAATTTCCGGTTGGGGGCGCACAAAGGGCGTTGCACGAGGAAATGACGTCAGGATCTGTGCGCGCAGCTGAGCGCGCGCAAAGACTTTGCGCCGCCGCTAAATCGTGAGTGAAGTTGGGGAGAGGTGCAGATCGCGCTGCGCCCGGCCGCTAGCCGCCTAGCACCCGACATCTATTCCTCCTAAGGTGCTACCGGCTGGCGCAACCAACTGAATTTCTAGGCCAAAGGGTGGTAGAAGTTTGGAACTCTTCTTCCACAAACGGCAATTGACGCTAGATCAATTGTTAATTTTAAATCGGAGATTGCTAGCTTTCTGTTAACCAAAGGTATTAAGGGATATGGGCCAAAGACGGGTATGTGGAGTTAGGTCGCAGGTCAGCCATGATTTCATTGAATCGCAGAGCAGGCTCAAGGGGCTGGCTGGCTTTCTCCTGTTCCTATGTTCCTATGTTTTAAGTTCCTTGCTTATGATGCACTACATACCTACCCCTGCAAGATGGCAGGGCCCTTTTTACATTGACTAGCTGCTGCATTTGCAGCAAAATACTTCACACTATACTTTGTACTGATACTGTTTAAAATTTGAAAAGGCAAAAATCTGTTTGCAGTTTCTTGTGCTCACGTGATTCCCTTTCTTATGACAATGCCATGTATATAAAGGATACATAATGAGGAACAGTGGGATAAGAATTTATCGTACCAGCAAGGAAGACTTCATAACCAATTAATAACAAAATCAGAAGTGAATTGTGAAGAGCTTACTCCTGGGACAAGTGATGCAATTCACCATTTCCTGGTGTGCTTTCTGTCTATACCATAAGGAAAAAATGCGTACTCTAGCAGGCAAAATGGTACCACTAGCACCGGACAAACAGTTGGCGAACAATTAGAGCTAAATTTGAGGGGGTGAATTTGTTGAGTTTCCAGGTTAAAACAAAATTGGGGAAAAATGCAAATTCTTCCAATATATTAACTTGTTGGGGGTAATTCTGACTTTGTGCAATAGTGTAAAACGGGTGACAGCGAGTCGGCAGCCTGTTTTCCATCTCTCCCCATTTTTATTTTCATTGACTTCAATGGAAATAAAAATCAGGAGAAATGTAAAATGGTCTGCTGATTCACTATCTACAACTTTACACTATCACACAGTCAAAATTACGCCCGTTGAGTGTGTAGAAATCTCAGAAGTATTTTACAGATAATCTTTGATACTAATTTCATTTGCCTGGGAGGCTAATTGTGGCATTGGGGTAAAAGTTGTATTAGGCCCATGGAGGGCATATAGCAGTGACCTCGGAAAAAAGGGACGGTAGGTATATAACGCAATTGCCAAGGAGAGTAGTAGAACAGCCAGGAGAAATAATAGCTTTTTAATGCTTTTTGTAATGCTGAGAGGGAAAACAAATCGTGTGGTGAGGTCAATACTTCACTGTGACATAAGTGTGGAAAACTGATTTTTATTTTCACAGTTCTATGGCTGCACAAGTACTGCAAATATGACTTACATTTCAGATACATGTCAGATAACATTCAAACGACGGACTCATGGGATTTGAGTAATACATTTAAACAACTGTCATTCCTGGCCCAGACATGCCAGGTTAACTGCCATGGTAGCTGAAAAGCCTCCACAGCATGCAGAAGAATTTAACTGACAGATCCAGATGTAACTGCCATTGATGCTTTAAAGGCAAGCTCAAATTTGACACCAAGAACGATAAAAGCCACTGTCATCTGCCTTCTTGAACCAACAACATTTAATAGATGCTGTCTCAGTAACGCCTGAGGATACCTATTCCTTATATCTACTGCTAATATGAGATGTAAAATAAGTATATGTTTATCCTTTATTTTTTCATTCACAGATTACACCTTTCTATTCTTCAGAAAGGGGATGTGTGCCTACTGTTGAAGAAGTCTATGTTCATGCGCATATAGTTCCTTAATAAAATGTTGATTACATTTGGAATTTAATACTGAATGAATAGCTCATAGTTGTAAATGAAAAATGGTCCAGTGTGTTAATGTAGTAATGCACTTTCACCCCAAGCTGGGGAGAGTCAGCTAGCCCCCACTATTTTGCACTTCTTGAGTTCCTCATCTGAGCCACACTGCCTGAGGGAGGTGCAGAGGGGTGCTTCCATGGAAGAAGGGAAGGAAAATTGGAGAATGCCCCAGTACAGGGCAGCATTGGCACAGACCCTTCTTACAGCTTTTGTGCTGTTTCTGTCATTTCATAGAGAAGTGGCAACCAAGCTACATTTATCTGACTTTGTAGATGATATATCCTAGCATGGAGTGCGTCATCTTGGTCCAAATATTGCTGTCTGATTGGCTTTAAACTGCACAAATCCAGGACCAAGAAATGTTTTTTATGTAGCACCTTCCCAAGCAGGGCTCTAGCAGTCCATTGATGGACAGATATAAGCTTTGTAGAGGACTAAGCTTGTTGACTGTGACAAGTGTAGTAAAGCTCTCTTGAGGATCCTCACTTTTCTATCAGTCTTTCTAGTCACCGTCACCATTTGTTTGCCATTTTTAAAAAGTCAACATAGCTCCATTTAAATGGGTTTGCAATCTGTGTTATAAATGCCAATTATAAATGACTGCCCTTACATTTCACTGACGTTGTTGGGAAGCTGAATTTTGAAGTGGACACCACCCTCTAATCATTTCTGCAGCTTTTTTTCAGAAAGTAATGTCAATGTCAGAACACAATAGGAAACCGTACCCCCAAGTAATGAGTGAGTTGCAGTATTGGTAAGGAATTGTAGCAATGAAGTGAGAAACCCAGTTTAAAATATTCTTATAACAGCAAATCCTTATCATTAGAATAAATGGTGAGATTAACTTGTGTTTGAGCAAACATTCCCTTTAAATAGATGCATGCATCAGCAATTTACCTATTAACTGTCTTTCACTATATTACACTGACTACATTTAGAAGGAACATTTTGAAGCACTTCCTCTTCAATCACTTTAATGCGTCAATGTTTGGAACAAACTACAAAATAGATACTGAAACACGAGAGAAAGTGCAGAAAATATTTACAAGGACGTTACCAGAATTGAGAGGATGTAAATATCAGACAAGATTGAGCAGGCTGGGTGTTCTTTTCTCTGGAAAAGAGTAGACTGAGAGAAGAACTGATATAGATCTTTAAAATTATGAAGAGGTTCGATAGGGAGGACTTGGAGAAACAGTTTCCACCTGTGGGTGAGTCCAGAACAAAGGGCCATCAATATAAGATGGCCACTAAAGGTCTCGTGCCCCCTGCAGCCATGGAGAAGCATCTCAAGAGGCGCTTTTTCCCTGCACCACCAGACACACTATAGACAGATAAATTGCTGCCTCCAGTGACTCAAGCCAGTTTAGGCAGATATTTTACTAGTCACAGGGGCTGAGGTCCATGGCCAGGAATTCAAAGTTACAGGCACAACTTTAAAAAAACCCTGTATTATTTGATGCCTAACCAGTTGTGGCTCTGCTGCTGCCAATGCTCTGAAATCTACCCTGCAGTCTAAATGGGGCCGATTCCAGAGCACTGGATTCCCAGCACAAAGCAGAACCACTTCAAGTAGAAGGAATTCTACCAATGTAAAGGAAACATAAGCCAAAGATTCTTGAGTGACAACACTTTGAGTCATTACTTTGAGTGGCATTCTTTGAACTCTCTGCTACATTTTTGCATATATACTCTTATTACTGCACTATTTCCTTCCTTATTGACATGCTCTTCAGTGTCAGTTTTTCTTTGTTCTCTTGAGACCATAGATGAGAAAGTTCACCGATTACTTCTTTGACATATCGCTTGCTTGTCCTAAAAAGAAAGACTTGCATTTCACATATAGCGCCTTTCACAACCACCGGATGTCCCAAAGCACTTTACAGCCAATGAAGTACTTTTTGAAGTGTAGTCACTGTTGTAATGTAGGAAATGCAGCAGCCAATTTGTGCACAGCAAGCTCCCACAAACAGCAATGCGATAATGTCCAGAGAATCTGTTTTTAGTGATGTTGGTCAAGGGATCAATATTGGCCAGGACACCAGGGGTAACTGCCCTGCTCTTCTTCGAAATAGTGCCATAGGATCTTTTACGTCCATCTGAGAGGGCAGACAGGGCCTCCGTTTAACATCCCATCCCAAAGACAGCCCCTCCAACAGTGTAGCACTCCCTCTGTACTGCACTGGAGTGTCAGCCTAGATTTTTGTGCTCAAGTCTCTGGAGTGGGACTTAAACCCACAACCTTCTAACTCAGAGGCGAGGGGGCTATCAACTGAGCCACAGCTGACACTGAACTACTAACACTAGCACTAGAACATCTAACTGCATTGGCAGAGGTAGAGAAAACAACCAACAAAATGTAACCTTTGCTAACAGTTGTAAAGGTAGATTTTTCTATACACACTTAGGGCTGGATTTTCCTAAGCCCCTGGAGTCGGGTTGGAGGCGTGCGGGCGATAAAAATCGGAGATCCGGGGGTCCCGACCCCATCCCGCCTCCATGTCAATTTCATAGGAGTCGGGTTCCCGACAAGTGCTGGAACCCGACTCCCAGAGGCGGGAAGGGATTAAAGGCAATTAAACTGCCTGTTAACAGGTAGTTAACAGGTAGTTTTTTGCCTATTCGCGATTTTTATTGCAGGTTTGTGGGCTTCCCGACAGCTCCAAACCACGAAAAGTTTTCGAGGCGGGACGTGGGTCTGAGGTCTTGGAGGGGTCGAGATGCCCAGTGTTCAGGTGAGTGAGGGGTGCAGGAGTGCAAAGGTAAGTGTTTTGCAAGTGTTTAAATAAGTTTAACTTACTTTTACTTACCTTTACAGGAGTCCTGCATTCCGGTGTCGGGAGTCGGCTGCAAGAACCACAGAAGCTCCGATTTTTAAAAAAAAATCAGCTTCTTTGTTTCTACAGCAAAATGATTTTAAAGTTATCCTGAGAAAGGACTGAGGCTGAATTAGCAGTTTTTCAGTGCTTGACAGCTTCAAACAGCTGTTAAACACTGATATTTCATCTGCCAAAAGCTTTTGACAGATGAAATGTCAATCTCTGACGTCACCTGTTGCCGGGTGGCCCTTAATTGGCCTGCTGAGCCCACAGGGCGGGCTCAACAAGGTCAATCAGAGGAAAATCCAGTGGGTTGGCCACATCTCCATAGAGGCGGGACAACAAGCCCGAATGTGGGTTTCCCACCTCCAACCCGCCCCCGTAGCAAAATCCAGCCCTTAGAGTCCGACATGTTTCTGTGTCCTAACAGACATATCATAAGGCATTTCCCTTGTGATGCTTTAAAAAAAAACACTCCAAATTTCTTTTCTCCTTTCTCCAACTTTTTTCCGAGGGTGCCCTTCCATATTTTGTCCAAGTGGTAATTTTTCATATGCGATTCTCAACAATGAATGTCAACCGGCTATCTTATTGTGGGGACATCACAACTAAGCTCCTTCCTTTACCTAATGCCCACACTTATACATTTTCCAGCAGGAACCACAGAATAGAAAATGTAGAATGAGAGCCCTGGTTCATTTTCCCTCTCTCTGCTCTATTGTAGCTCCTCTATTACCACACCAATTGAGATCATCTAACTCAGCACAACTTGAGGATCTAACCTGGGACCTTCCTGCTCTGGTGGGGTGAGATTGATCTACACCAGTGGTGCAAAACGGACAACTCATTTTATATTGCGCCCAATTTTCTTTTCCATTAAAGTCAATGGACAAGAAAATCGAGCACGTGTAAAACGGGCTGCCCATACTCTCTGAGCCCATTTCGCACAATTGGCATAGACTGATTTCACCCCCATGATGTTTAACAACATAGCATCTGTCTATTGTAAAACAATAAAACAACAGCAGGCATGGAACTATCATGGGACCAAGTGTTGCTTGGTCAATGGCTCCAGAATAACTCCCTTTAATGGAAGGCTTTGATCATTGACTTTACTCAGGCCAAATTGGTAGTGAGCTAAGAATTTGATTATTGTGCCTAGTTTAATTCATTTAATATAACCTTTGTTAGGATCACACTAGACTTCAAATCAATGTTTGTCCTGAAGACCCATTTATGTTAAACAGTCTCGGGCAAGAAAAAAATCTATAGGAATTATAATTAGCCCTTAGGAAACTATGTGCTACCTGAGGAGAATACCCAATATCATCATTTTCTATGTACAAAATAATGTTTGTGAATATTAGTGGTTATTTTATCAGGACTTAAATATTACAAAATGTATATCTGTTAGTATTTCTAATCACCAAAGGCATGAAAGGTCCACTACATGCAGTTGGCTGAGATTTATTCTGTGAGCAGTGTTGGTATTTTCATCGTTCCAGATAGTGATGTTTTACATCATTGAAAATAAACCAAAGCTTTTCACATGTGCAAAATCCCATCCAATGAGTTTGTCCAATATTTTGCATAAATTTTCAACCTAGCTTTAACAATTGCCAAGGAATGAACAGAGCATCACATGAGAAGATGGATCATAATCTCATCATAAATATTGCCTTAAAAGTTACCAGTAACAGCAGTTATTGACAAAATAGCAGACAAAAGGGAGCCTCTGCTACAAGGTATAAAAATATCTTTTTACAGAGTTTTAGGCATGGATTTTCCACCAGGAATCCAACCATTTTCAGGCAGTCCCAGAATGCTGTAGCAAGGAATTTGGACAGGTAGGTCTACTGGCACCCCCCACCCCTGTAAAGAGGCCCCAACCTGTTTGTCACCTCCTACTGCCACCGATGTTGGCTGTCCGGTGTTTGTCTGCTCTGCTGCAGGTAATGATGAAAAAGGAATGGGACTTGTGTCTACAGCCAATTTCTCTACCTTTCTGCCTCAGTACTGTCAATGGACAGCAAGATGGATGTGAAGGAGTTGGTAGAGAGACTGTTGGGCAGGAGCGATCCCTGCATGAGGGGAGAGCACCAAGATTTGGCCACATCTCCCTTTCCTATTCCCTCCAACTGCTGTCTTTATTGGAATAAGCACTCATTCACAGCCATGTAACAATAAAACGTGTGGCATGTTTAGGGGCTTCTGAACCCTTCATGTGAACCCGGCATTTCTGGAGCTGCAGTCTGTGCCCTGCTGCAGCTCCACATCATTTCCCTTCCCGGCAGCACGGGCTCCCTCTGCTCCCTCCCGCTTCCCCGCTCTCCACATGTAGTTGAACACGACCCAGGGAAATGGGAATGGGCTGGTGGGCGGAAGTCTTGCCCCAACCCACTTCTGGTGGAAGGAGGAATATCCACTCCTCACCCGTCCTTATATTAGTGATGCTAGTGAGTGATAGGCCTGCCGCACTTTTGAAAGAAGAATGATATCATGCTGCTGCTAGTGCAATAAGTCATATTCAACCATCATCTGGTCTCTCCTAACTCCCACACTCATGCTGAAGTTAATTTCTCTCTACTGTGAAGCACTTAAAGACATTTTTCTACGGTACAACAAATGACAACAGGCCCCTTTGGAAGAAATGGGCCCATGATTTAAACATTTTCATATCAGGAGATTTGGAGATGTGTCTGAAAATTCGATGATTTCTAATTAATTCTATTTTCATCCGTTGAGGTTATTGTTGAAGAATGTCAATTTTTATGGATTCTCCAGAAATATTGCAGCATAAAGTTTTCCATGAGAGGGTAACAGATTATTATCCTTATATAAATACATTTTGTGAGTTCTGGGTGCCATGCGAGATTCTGTAATTCACATCTTTATGAAGCTCCCTCCTCTCAGTGGTACAGCTGAGTCAGTGTCAGAGGTGAATGGCTGTCAATAATATGTCACTGAACCTGACCTCAGAACACAACAGTGAAGAGTGAACAGATGGGAATTTGATTGAATTGATCTCTACACAACTTTTTTTTTCAAAACTATTAAAATTCTGAAAGATTAATTTTAGTGTTCTAGCCCTTTAAAACCTAACATGTGTAAGCTTTCTATGATATCATAAAGCGATACAGCTATTGAATGCTGATAATTTACCTGATTTCTCCCTACCCAAACTTTAGTATTAAAATGAATGGACTAAAATTTAATCAGAACCTTGGTGAGGTGATACAATAAGTTATCATATCTTATCTTATGATCATTCTTTTCAGCAACTGACCTTTACATAATTTTAAATTACACACGTTACGTATAATCCTATAACTCCGCCTTTAATTATCTCATTATCATAAGTGCATGCTTATAGCTGAATCAACTATTCTGCAAACAACATTAACCCACATCTTAGTTTGTGTAGTTATGTTTTGTTTTAAATAATGAAATGCAACATTCTGTAACTAGATGTAAATCAACAGAAATGTTAGTAAAATCATAAAACAATGATCATTAATTAACAGAAAAATCATTGTTATCTATCAAGAACTTCAGAGAATAACAACTGTTTGCTGAAGGGCTTAATAATTTTCCTTTAATAAATTGAAATAGTGGTTATGTATGTATTTTATTGTATATTTTACAATGCTCCGATAAATACTTATTTTCATTGTAGGCTTCTTATGCTGTAAGTGATAACATTGAAAATCAAAGCTGAACAATACATTTTTCGTAAAGTGTCATCCTTCAAAAACAGTCCCAGTAGAAATATTCTCAGTATATTGCCTAAAAAAATTCAATTTGGGTGGGTGCACCAAAGTATTTTTTTTTACAAACCAGGCAAAAAAATGACAGTTGATTTTTTGGTTGTAGTACAGCTCTTATTAAATTTGAATATAGTTTCAGTACCTGGTGTTAGAATGATAAGCTGAGGTCAGAAAAACAGAAAATGTGCAGACTTGACTTTCGAAATCTTTGAAATTCAATTGATATAGAGCAACAAAAGGCCAAGTTGTGTTTATGTTGTGTTGAGCAATGGAAATTAAACCAGGGCTTTGTTCACAACAAATTTTTCTCTTATGTAGTAAATGACTGTGTAAATAAAAAGTGGCTTAAATTTGGATCTTATCTGTGTGTAATGCTCACTTACGTCAGGTTAAATCAAATGGACTATACTTTACAATACTCAAGAATACAAGAGAGGAAGTATGGGAGGATCTGATTCATATTTTTAGCAGCTCCACAAATACAGGAGCAGTATCTGAGGACTGGAGGATAACCAATGTTGTCCTACTATTTAAAAATGAAGTGAAATGCAAACTTAGGAAATATAAAAATATAAATCAGTAAGTATAACCATGAGTCCTGAAGCGTATCCTATATTGGATCTTGAATTCAATCGATTCTTGCAATTGCAGTCATTGGTATTTCTAAGACTCAGTCAGGGGAAGCTTCAGTCATTAAAATAGCAATACTAGACTTAAACTAATCTACAATTTTAATATCAGCTTAATGAGCAACTTCCTGTTCTTTCCATCCATTTTACTAGAGAGCCTCTATTTTGGAAAGACTGCTTTGGAGCTTGGTTGTCAGGCACTATTATGCTGATACATCCCAAATTTTAATGTCTTTTTAATTTAAATATAATTATTCCTTTTCTGCAAAGTCTGTCTCTGGCCCTTGGGTCCTTTTCACTTGAAAACCTATGGTCAGCAAGTTCCCGTCTTGGATGATTACTAAATACTGCCATTCTCCAACTTTTCCTTTTTGTTTCAGAAAAGATCATATCCAGTGAGGATGTTTCCAAGTGATAGCGAGAGACTTGGGAATAAATAACAGCAGTGGCTATCTTGCTAAGTTCTCTGATATAGAAGATCCTCTTTTCCTGTTCAGGACACACTCTGCCCGTGTTTGCGTGGGTTTCCGCCGGGTGCTCCGGTTTCCTCCCACAGTCCAAAGATGTGCGGGTTAGGTTGATTGGCTATGATAAATTGACCCTTAGTGTTAGGGGGATTAAATACGCGGGGATAGGGTGGGATATGTGTTGGTGTAGGGGTTACGGGGATCGGGTGGGATATGTGTCGGTGCAGGCTCGATGGGCCGAAATGGCCTCTATCTGCATTGTGGGGTTTCTGTGATTCTGTGATTCTGTGATACTGTTGTTAAACCCAATTGTAATCTTGCTTTGGGAGGGGACAGAGTGAGAGTGCTATGGCTATGGTTCCTTTTGAAACATTGCTGCTTCAAGGTGTTCAGTAATTCCTGAAACTTTTAAGGTCAAGCAAAATAACCTTAATCTGTATTTCTTGTACTGTCAGGATTAAATAGTGATGTCAAATTTTTTACATCACACTTCAAGTGATTTGAATTGTTAATGCATGTCCTTTTCATCTGAAGATCTAAATTTGTAATGATCTTTATTTAAACAGTGATTTATCATTGCATTTAAGGCAAAACAGTTTAATCATTCAAAAACTTGACTTTGTTGAATGTGGTAATGTTGGAAAAATTCTGTTGGTTTTCAGTTGGATTTTGCAGTAAGCCAGCAGGGATAGTCCTTCTTTGATTTTATCAAGCAATTCAACTTAATTTTCCACTCTTTTTATACAGAAATCGATAGAATCCCATAAGATTCGACCCATCTGTAGTTTAAAAAAAAATATGGATTTTACCAATAAACTAGTACAGTTATTTCTCACAGCATTCAACCCATACATTTTAATAAAACATGATAGCCAGCTGATCAGTAATTTAAAAAAAATCAATGTTTGCAACTTGCAAACCTATTTTGCATGAGTGCAGGCTACATGCTGGTGTAAGAATCATCCTATACTTCACATATGAGTTCATTAAATCAATATTCTTCACAGTAAAGAGCTTTTAACATGTCCCTAGCTGCTGTTAAATATGTTTCATAGGTCTTACAAGCCTTGCAATTAAAATGAAAAGATGTAAAGTAAAATGTAGCACAATTTTATGTATTTAGTCCCTCTTCGCTGTTGCTGGTTTATTCTTGAACTAAAGAATATTTTTCCATTGTCTGTATCAAAACCCACTCTACTCTTCTTCTTAGGCTGTCCCTCGGAACTGAGGACGACTTGCGTCCACATTAAAAATGAGTTCTCAGGTGACTGATGAGTCCAATGCGGGACCTACAGACTCTGTCATGGTTGAAGGGGCGGGTGGGTGGGGTGCTCAGGTTGCTGTGCGCTCCTTGTGCTGCTTGCGCTTGGCTTCCGCTTGCTCCCGGTGAAGAGACTCGAGGGGCTGGATTTTCATTGAGGAGGCGGGTAGGAGGCGGGACTACAACTTTTGGGGTTGTAGTCCCGCCTCCATCGAATTCTAGCCAACCCACACGATTTAGACTTGATTGTCCTTGTTGAGTCCACCCAGCGGGCTCAGCAGGCCAATTAAGGGCCACCCGGCAACAGGTGACATTACAGATTGAAATCTCATCTGTCAAGACCTTTTGACAGATGAAATATCAGCATTTCACAGCTGTTTGAAGCTGTCAAACACTGACAATCTGTATTCCAGGTTAATTCCTTCCTCTCAGGATGATTTAGAGATCTCCCTGGAACAGAAAGCAGAGGCTGCAGATTTTGACAGCTGGCGGCCATTCTGCTTTCTGTGCCAGTGAGATGAGGGACTCCCGAGACCTGAAGGAAGGAAGGCTGTAAAGGTAAGTAAGAACTTCTTTAAACACTTTACATAGACCAAACACACTTACCTCTGCACTCATGCACCCATCACTCACCTGAACACCGGACATCTTGACACCTCCAAGCCCTTCATCCCGACGGCCCGCCTCGCTAACATGGCGTGGTTTGGAGCTGTCGGGAATCCCACATTTCAACAATGAAAATAGGGATTAGGCTAAAAACTGCCTGTTAACTACCTGGTAACAGGCAGTTAATTGGCACTAATCCCCTTCCCGCCTCGGGGAGGCGGGTCCCAGTGCGGGGCGGGTACCCGCCTCCTTTGAAACTCGCATGGAGGCGGGTTGGGGGTGGGATGGTGTCAGGACCCCTGATTTCGTGATTTTAAACCCACACACGCCTCCAATCCTGACTCCACGGCCCAATGAAAATCCAGCCCGAGGTGTTCGGCGCCTCCCCGGATGCTTCTCCCCCACTTTGTGCGGTCTTGGGCCAGGGATTCCCAGGTGTCGGTGGGGATGTTGCACTTTTTCAAGTTGGCTTTGAGGGTGTCCTTGAAATGTTTCCTCTGCCCACCTGGGGCTCTCTTGCCATGTTGGGGCTCCGAGTAGTATGCTTGCCACTCTACTGCTGAAAGGATGGATGGGAAAACTGATCCTTGACCTCTTACTGTGCCCCTATTTTCTCTAACCTCTTTAATTGCTTTTTGCTATTTTCACCAGTTTAATTTATATTGTAATTAATTTTTACTTATTCTATCTATTGTAATATTTATCTACTGTACCTGATTTTTTATGCTTAAATACTAATTATGCGTTATTGTCAGTGCCTCCACCAACGCAATTTTCATTCTCGAAGCTGGTACACTTCCAAATTTGGCCCCTGATTGGCTGAAAACTTAATGCCAATATCATTTTATGAGCCAATCAAGTCCAAGGATCAGCAGGTCAATGTGATCACAAGTCACTTGGCATTCTATGCGTTTGACAGGATAAACCATTTGCAGTTCATTGGAGCAAGTAACCTAGGGGTGTCCTGGGGTCAAGAGAAATGTTTGTGAATGTGTAATATTATTGGGGTAGACAACATTTTAATCTTGCTTTAATTTCATTCTGGTTCTTAAAGGATTGCAATTCCTAAAGGACTTGTTTTTGATGAACCCTTCTATTTATTTTTCTGGCCAGACTATTCTTTATTAGTTTGACAAAGAAAATAAAGCACAATAACCATCAAATTAACAGTATGCAGGATTCCTATTATATTCTGGTTAATTCTGCAGTGGCTTCTTGAGTTTTCAAGATTCAAAATGGAATCATGAGTTAGTTACATCAATCCAATGACACTGTAGGTTGATTACATATATTGGTACATTTAGCACTTTGCATTTTATTACTACTTAGCAAAATATCATAAAAAATTCATTGTTTTCATATTATTTGTGGAGTATTTTCACTTTGGGGGATGTAATAAAACAAAAATTGCACTGTGTACACTATGGCCGCAATTTCACCTACCGAGGCGGGTCTGTGGCGGCCAGGGTCGGTATCGCGGTCCCAGCCCGCTGCCTACTGCAGCCCGCACTCTCCAAGTGATTTTACGATGATCGGGCTTGTTAAACCCACCCAGCGAGGTTCCCGGCCAATTAAAAGGAAGCGAGTCTGGTGATGTCATTTGATGACACGTCATCAGCCGATTTCCTTTAAAGGGGGGCCATGTCCAAATTGATTTTGACAGTTGTGCTAACAGTGTTCTACAGCATTGAGGTGTTGCAAACACTGACAATCACTGCACAAAGGTGCACGGCTGCACCCAGGCTCTCCCATGACTCCCTCCATATGCTTATGGAGGGGGTCACAGCACGCAGGGAGGTTCTCTTCCCTTCCAATAGGCGGAAGGCACCTCCCCAGGATATCAACGCAGCCTGGTTGCACATTGCACAGGAGGGCACAAGCAGGGATATCCTCAGGAGGACCAAGCTGCAGTGGCGCAAACCTTTCAGTGATCTCAGTAGATTACGAAACGTTACTGCTAAGCCACACTCAACCTCATCCTGCTGTGCCACTCATCACATCCCCATCACTCTGCCTTCCCTACCCTACTCCTGCACATCTTTACTCACACCAATTTACTTTGCACCTCCACCCGTCCCTCTCTATCTACATTATCACTTCCCCATTTCACTAGCCACCCCTCACACTCACCCTCATCCTAGTGCAATCAAACCAACTAACAACACACAAGGGTAGGCACTTGGGTGGTTTAGCCAATGCTCATGTGAAGTTTCTGGTAATGTGCAGTCAAACATTGAAATCTTTATTTTCAACACTTTGTGTTCTTGGACAGATTTGTCTGCACCTTTGGACGTGGCTTAGTGAGTTTCAGTGAATGGTGAGATATATGGGTACCCCCCTGTAGGGGGTGGCATGTGGTGGTCAGTCGGTTATGCCTCTGACTGCCCGTGAGCGGTTCGAATCGCTCCCACGCCCCTGAGATTCTCGACACTGGACTTAGGTACAGGTAGCGATACAGAAAAGACTCGAGTAGACAGGTGGTTTGGATGTAAGCAGAACTCAGGATTTTATTAAACAGGAAAAATAAATACAGTCTTAAGAGAAATTACCAGTATATAACATTACAGGCAAATACAAATAACTATGCTTATACAGGGAATGGGGAACACATGGCACATCTAGGGAAACAACTATCTTAACAATCCCCTTATCCTTATCCCACCCCCTATACCTAACTAGATTGAGCTATGAGGGGCCAGAATTTATGCTCACCAATCAAAAGGGTTTGTTGGACTCAAAACAGCGGTGGGGTTCGGGGTTCGCTCTTTGTGCTTTCTGGAGCCTGCCGTCATCACGTGGTCTCCGGGCACTGCAAGGACGTTGTCCAGGTTCGAGTACCCCAAAGTTAAAGTCTCTGTTTGGGTACTTTACCTTGCAGGGATGATTCTTCGTCGTCGGCCAACAGCTTGAGTTTGTGTGAAGATAATCGCAGGTCGGCTGAGGCTGAAGGCCCGATGATTTGAAGCCTACCCTCAGTTGGTCTTCCTCAGTTGGTCTTCCTCAGGTGGTCTTCCCTCCTCCCCTCATCACGTCCCACCTCGCCTGGCCTGAATTGTCCGTGTCCGCCCGATGCAGTGCCGGGGCGGTTTCCAGATGGAGTGGCAAAAGGCATGGGCAAAGACCAGGGGGTAAGCACGGGATGGGGAAAGAGCGACAGCCACGAGGGCGAGGGGCCGAAGAGCAGAGAGAGAAGAGAAGAGAGCGATTGCTACCCGGGGGCCTTCAATTATACTCTTTTCGAAAACCCTTATCTGTGCGCCAAATCAGGTTAGTTCTTTGTCTTAATCTTGGCGGGCTATTTTAAATAATGGTAGCAATCCATACTAACTGTTTTTAGATGGCCGGTAATCGCATCTACTGGCCCGATAATTGACTTGCATTGTCATGAATGTTCCTTGATGGGCCTGTCCAGCCTCGATGGCTCTCTTAAACTGTTTCCGATTATATATGTAGACTGCTTGATGGCCTTAACTATAGGCCTAACTGAATTTAGATTTGTCTCCAATTCAGTCTAATACATAATTCAGAGTCCTATCTGGTTTCAAAATACAAAGTCTCTCTTCACAGAAAACTGCAGCTTCGGTTTCAATCCACAAGCTGTCTGCATTGCAGAGTCCATTTTAAAATCCCACAGGCTTTCTGCCATGAGGCACAGATGCCATCTTGGGTACCTTTTTTGATTTAAAATGTCCACGCAGGGTCCCGTTTATTAATAACAGCCTTCGGGGAAATGCAGAAATTTTGCAAATCTTACACCCCCCCCCCCCACCGCAATGGTGATGAGTGTGAAAGGAATGGCTTGGACATTGTAGGGATGATTTATGGTGTTGGTGTGGGGTGGTGCCAACCTGGTGCATCATGTGGCAGCCAGGTTGTACAGCATCAAGTGAAGTAAATCTGGCCATGGTGAGGCCATCCCCAGCGTCCTGGGCAGTAATGTGGTTGGGTGCTGATGCCCTGTGTCCTGTGCAGCATCAGTTGATTGCGGAGAAGGTTGGTGTTGTTGTTGGTGCTGCTGGTGTGCCTGGTGCTGCTGGTGTTGGGGTTGATTGTGTTGGGATTCTGAGGAGCAAGGTGAGATTTTTTCAGGGGCACCGATGCTGATGGAATAGATGGCAGGTGAGGTTGAGATGACAGAAGCGATCTGTAATGGTGAGAGAGGTTGCTCCAGTGAGGTGACACTGGATAGAGGGTTTGGTCCAAACACTTGCAAGCTGCATAAAGCTCAATCTGTCTTCCAAATGCAGTAAGCAAAAGCTTCTAACCGTGGAAAGTGAAGAACTATGAAATGGGAGCTTTTATAGACCATTTGCAACTGTCAAGTTAATAAATCATCCCATGCTGACATAACTCCCGACCTCCTGACCTGACATGATCCCCGAGCAGCGGGGAAGCCGTTGGCAAACTCTAAAAATCTAAAGGTGAGCTTAAAATAAGACTTAATTGCCTCTTAACAATGCATTTAATGATCTAAATTGTCTCCCCCGCTGCTTGGTGTCGGGTTTGTTCAGCGCTGACAGACATGACACCTGGGAGACTCGCGTGGAGGCGGTTTGTCAGTGGGCTCCCGACCTGCTGTCAATCTTTTCTATTTTGACAGCTGACCCGCCTCTGATCCTGCCCTCTCAGCACCAGTAAAATTCCGGCCTATATGTTAAGACTTGGCCCTCAAATTCATAATATGTATTGTAAGATCAATTATTGATGGAATAGTCTGCACTTACTTCTGCATAGAACTATCTTTTGAAAACCAATAGAAAATCTTAGGGGTAATAATGACTATTTGGGTAATCTATGAGTTTCTAAATTTCCTGATGATTACTAGGATTTACCATAGTCAGAATATATTTTAAAGCTGTGCTACATTTGAGGGGTTCAGTGGATGTCATAAACCACAAGAGCAAAGGTAATTAGAAGTTTAATGAAGCATATAGCAGATCAGTCAACTGGGAACCCATTTCACCTTGCACTTATCCTACAGCCAAGCTCAGAGTATCCTACTCTACAAAATCATTTTGGCAGTAATAAGTATTTAATTAGATTCATGAATTTTTATTTTACCTCCTAGGAATTATGCTGTTTACGTTATATGACAGTAAGGAAGCTGATATAAGCACTCGAATGAGATTATGCAATGACGCAGAATCATGTGACAGGAAAGAGAGTGTTACATGAATACTTTTTACAGTGCACAGCAGGATACTATCTTGCATGTGTAAAAAAGTAAGACCCCTAAGTTAATCACTAATTTTCTTCATAGAGTAAGGACAGAGCTTAACCTTTGGTAGGCATTACACAGAGCTATAGGTTTCAGAATGGAGGTGTTTTGTACATGGAGCTTTAAACTTTGATCCGATAAAACCAGGATGTTAGATAGCTGTCAATAATCAAAGCAATAAACCAGTGGGGAGGGGGGAATGAAGACAAGGGGGTCAGAGTATATCATTAACTACAAGTACGCTTTGTCAGATGAACTTCATGACTGAATTACCTAATACACTAAACGACAGCTAGTATTATTTATACTACTTGGAGGTTAGTCAATTTTTGATTAAATCGCATAAACAATTTTCCTAGTGATACAGTGTGTAATGGGAGTATTTTTAACCTAAGCTGCCGAGCAGGAAACTGACAAGATTGGGTCATTGGCCCATATTGTACCCCGCCTGATTTTGCTTTCCATTGGCGTTAATGGAAAGTAAAATCAGGCAGAGTGTAAAACAGGCGGCTAGCCCCAACCCCGTATGTTTCCCACCAGGCAGCTTAGGTTAAAATTACCCATCAATATCTTTGACCTGCTAATAGTATGGGATTTCATAGGATGTTGGATTATTTGTGATGGTGAATTATGAAAACAAATGACCTCCTCCACTTAATATAGTTTCATAATCATCTGGTCAAGAGGTGAGAGAGTGACTAATGCAATCCGTACTCTCTGGAGACTAGAAGAATGAGAGGTGATCTCATTGAAACATATAAGATTCTGAGGGGGAGTGACAGGGTGGATGCTGAGAGATTTTTTCCCCTGGCTGGAGAGTCTAGAACTAGGGGATATAGTCTCAGGATAAGGGACCAGCCTTTTAAGACTGAGATGAGGAGGAATTTCTTCACTCAGAGAGTTGTGAATCTTTGGAATTCTCTGCCCCAGAGGGCTGTGGATGCTCAGTCATTGAATATATTCATGACTGAGATAAATAGATTTTTGGACTCCAGATGACTCAAGGGATATGGGGATAGGGCAGGAAAGTGGAGTTTAGGTCGAAGATCAGCCATGATCTTATTGAATGGCGGAGCAGGCTCGAGGGGCCATTTGGCCTCCTCCCGCTCCTAATTCTTCTGTTCTTACGTTCTTAGTCTGTTGGCACTCTTGTAACAAAGCAGATATATGCCAGTTAGAAGAGACTTCAGATAGGTTTGGTATTTTTTTGGGTAATATTTAAATAGCAGAACTAATGGACACTAAAAGGAATCCTGTCTCTTTAACTGATGAAACAGGTTGTACCTGACAGTGTCTCTCCACGTCTCTCTGGAGATTCGGAGTAAGTCAGCCTGAAGCAGCTGATTTATGAATGCTGCTACAGCAAAATAACCAGAATCTTTGCAAAGACATATTGAAAAATCTGTTACAGTATTTTCTTGTCATTGTCAGGAATTAACAAGCCTGATTCCTAGGAGGTAGCATAAAAATTCATTAATCTAATTAAATACTTCTTATTGCCAAAATGACTGCGGAGTAGGAGGCTTGCTGTAGGATAAGTACAAAGTGAAACGGAGTCCCAGTTGAGAAACAAACAGCAGAGTTGAGTGATCTGCTATATGCTTCATTAAACTTGTAATTACCTATCGGTTCTAACTAGTTCAAACAACATTAAATGAAATTCACAGATGACTTAATGAAGCTCACATTTTCAACACTCAGTAATTATACCATCTTGTAGCAAAATAATGGATCAATCCCTAATGTTAAAAATTAGTTTTTCCAAAAGCCTGGATAAGTCATGAACTTTTAGTCTCAGGGATTTGGATTACATACAATATGTTCTGTCATCCAATGGGTCAGTTTAGAAACGAATAGCTTAGAAATATGTTGATGTATAATAATTTGACATGGAATCCCTCACTGGTAGACCTGTGTATCAGAAACCTGGGGCATTATTTTCAGTTACTTGCTACTGTATCAGCAAAATGTCCTTGATAAAAAGTTAGTCAAATCAACTTTTCACTCACCAATGCCTATCGTTTGAGATTCAACCAGAAAAATGCAATCTTAAAGTTTATCTTTCTACTGCATTGTTATGACAGAAAGTGAAATAATTGTAAAAACCCATAGAGGTAAGGAAGCAGAGTAAGGTGCATGGAGTATTGGAGATAGGGGGAAAGAAACTCACTGGTATTACAAGCAAAGTAGGGAAGTTGATTTTCTTTTCAAATCATCAAATTTGGAATATTAATCACAAGGGTGTGAGTTAGTGTGTGGAATTTTCCACGGACAATAAGCATTCAGTTTCAACTTTGGGACTCGACTTTGAAGGAATTCGGATCTCTTTTGATCGATGTTAAAAAGTTCAATAAAATAAATAAATTTGGAAAGTGTTTGATTGACATGAAATCATAAAACAAAGCAACCAGCAAGTTTGGCACTAACACGATGCAGTTTTGCAAGATCCATCAGGAGGGATAAGGCCGTTCTTTTCACACTGAAGATGAAGTAGGTTTGAATCGTACCTGTCTTGTGCCTGTATTTGACTTTGCAGTGTTTATTGCTCTCACTGAGTTAAGAGTGGAAGAAAGTACTGTCATTCTCAACTTGATGAACACATACTAAAAAAAAATTGTTGATGAGTGGTTGAAACACACCCGTGAACCAAAAGCCAGCTGGATTATGCATTTCATTACATCATTAGGTGCATTCTGCTTTGTATGATATATATTTGTTTATCACAGGTATGCACAACAAAAATATATTACAGTATTACTGACAATATTCAATTGTGAATTGTGAAATACTGAATTTATTCCACTCATGGGACGATCTTTATAATTTCCTTGGGACTTAATCATTCAGGAGCTAAAATCTTCCTTATTCATGACATAATGTCTGTATTCTACCATTCCCCTATTAACTAGAATCATATAGATCATAGAATGGTTACAGCACAGACGGAGGCCATTTGGCCTGTTGAGCCCGTGCCAGCTCTCTACAAGAGCACTTAAGCTAGTCCCACTCCACTACCTTTTCCCTGTAGCCCTGCAAAGTTTTTTCTTTCAGGTACTTATCCAATTACTCTTTGAAAGCCACAATTGAATCTGCCTCCACCACCCTTTCAGGCAGTGAATTCTAGATCCTAATAACTTCCTGCGTAAAAAAGTTTTTCCTCATGTCGTCTTTGGTTCTTCTGCCAATCACCTTAAAATGGTGTCCTCTGGTTCTCAAACCTTCCACCAATGGGAACAGTTTCTCTCTATCTACTCTGCCTAGCCCCCTCATGATTTTGAACACCGCTATCAAATCTCCTCTCAATCTTCTCTGTTCTAAGGAGAACAACCGTAGCTTCGCCAGTCTATCCATGTAACTGAAGTTCCTCATTCCTGGAACCATTCTTGTAAATCTTTTCTGCACCCTTTCTAAGGCCTTCATATCCTTCCTAAAGTGTGGTACCCAGAATTGGACACAATACTCCAGTTGAGGCCGAACCAGTGTTTAGTACAGGTTCATCATAACTTCCTTGCTTTTGTACTCTATGCCTGTTTTTATGAAGCTTAGGGTCCCGTATGTTTTTTTAACTGCTTTCTCAACCTGCCCTGTCACCTTCAACGATTTGTGCACATATACCCCCAGGTCTCTCTGTTCATGCACCCCCTTTAGAATTGTACCCTTTAGTTTATATTGCCTCTCCTCATTCTTACTACCAAAATGTATCACTTCGCACTTTTCTGCATTAAATTTCATCTGCCACGTATCCGCCCAGTCCACCAGCTTGTCTGTCTCCTTGAAGTCTATCACTATCCTCCTCACTGTTCACTATACTTCCAAGTTTTGTGTCATCTGCAAATTTTGAAATTGTGCCCTGTGCACCCAAGTCTAAGTCATTAAAATATATCCAGAAAAGCAGTGGTCCTGGTACCGACCCCTGGGAAACACCACTGTGTACCTTCCTCCAGTCCGATAAACAACCGTTCACCACTACTCTCTGTTTCCTGTCACTTAGCCAATTTCGTATCCATGCTGCCACTGTCCCTTTTATTCCATGGGCTTCAACTTTGCTGGCAAGCCTATTATGTGGCACTTCATCAAATGCCTTTTGGAAGTCCATGTACACCACATCAACCGCATTGCTCTCATCAACCCTCTCCATTACCTCATCAAAAAAGTCAATCAAGTTAGTTAAACACGATTTGCCTTTTACAAATTCATGCAGACTTTCCTTAATTAATCCACACTTGTCCAAGTGACTGTTAATTTTGTTTCTGATTATTGTTTCTAAAAGCTTCCCCACTACCGAGGTTAAACTGACTGGCCTGTAGTTGCTGGGTTTTTTCTTAAACCCTTTTTTGAACAATGGTGTAACATTTGCAATTCTCTAGTCCTCTGGCACCAGCTCCATATCCAAGGAGGATTGGAAGATTATGGCCAGTACCTCTGCAATTTCTACCTTTACTTCTCTGAGCACCGTAGGATGCATCCCATCCAGTTCTAGTGACTCATCTACTTTAAGTACAGCCAGCCTTTCTAGTACCTCCTTCTTATCAATTTTTATCCCATCCAGCATCTCAACTAACACCTCTTTCACTATGACTTTGGCAGCATCTTCTTCCTTGGAAAAGACAGATGCAAAGTACTCATTTAGTATTTCAGCCATGCCCTCTGCCTCCATGTGTAGGTCTCTAATCAGCCCCACCCCTCCTCTTACTACCCATTTACTATTTATATGCCTATAGAAGACTTTTGGATTCCCTCTTATGTTAGATGGCAATCTATTCTCATACTCTCTCTTTGACCCTCTTATTTCCTTTTTCACTTCCCCTCTGAACTTTCTATATTCAGCCTGGTTCTCACTTGTATTCTCAACCTGACATCTGTCATACACCTGCTTTTTCTGCTTCATCTTACTCTCTATCTCTTTCACCATCCAGGGAGCTCTGGCTTTGGTTGCCCTTCCTTTCTCTCTCGTGGGAATGTACCTCGATTGTACCCGAACCATCTCCTCTTTAAAGGCAGCCCATTGTTTGATTACAGTTTTGCCTGCCAATCTTTGATTCCAGTTTACCCGGGCCAGATCCATTCTCAACCCACTGAAATTGGCTTTCCTCTAATTAAGTATTTTTACTCTAGATTGCTCCCTGTCCTTTTTCATAGCTAGTCTAAACCTTCTGATACTGTGATCAATGTTCCCTAAATGTTCCCCTACTGACACTTGCTCAACTTGACCCACCTCATTCCCCAGAACCAGATCCAGCAATGCCTCCTTCCTCATTGAGCTGGAAACGTACTGATCAGGAAAGTTCTCCTGAACACACTTCAGAAATTCTTCCCCCTCTCTGCCCTTTACACTATTACTATCCCAGTCTATATATGAGGATAGTTGGAGTCCCCCATTATCACTACGCTATAGTTCTTGCACCTCTCTGTAATGTCCCTGCAAATTTGCTCATCTATATCCTTCCCACTAGTCGGCGGCCTATAGAATACACCTAGTAGTGTAATGGCACCTCTATTGTTTCTCAACTCTAACCAAAGAGATTCTGTCCTTGATCTCTCCAGGACATCCTCTCTCTCCAGGACTGTAATATTCTCCTTAACCAATACTGCCAGCTCACCTTGTTTCTTTCCTTCCCTATCTTTCCTGAACACCTTATATCCAGGAATATCTAGTACCCTGTCCTGCCGTTTTTTGAACCAGGTCTCCGTTATCGCCACAACATCATATTCCCATGTGTCTATTTGCGCCTGCAGCTCACCAACCTTATTTACCACACTTCGTGCATTCACACACATGCACTGTAAACCTAACTTAGACCTTCTTTTATTCTCTCTTAGTCTGGCCCCACCTAATACCGTACTATTTCTTTCTCCAGTGCTATCTGTCTCTCCCAATCCTTTGTGCACCTTGTTTCTCCTTTCTACTGCTACATCCTGGTGCCCACCCCCCTGCCAAATTAGTTTAAACCCTCCCCAAACTATATTCTATTTATCTCCTCACAACCGAACAGTTGATATTGTTTTTACAAATACCAGTGCAAAAAAACTCCTTGAATTAAAAAATATAAAATACTTATGAACTCAAACCTGGGTCTTCTGAGAAAGAGGAAGCTTCACTTAAACAGAAGAGGAATGTCAGAAAGGAAAGCTATGAAAGAACAAACTTGCCTTTCTATAGCACCTTTCATGTCCTCAGGACACCCCAAAGCACTTCACAGCCAATGAAATACTTTTGGAGGGAAGTAATTGCTTTAATATAGGGAAATGCAGCAGCCGATATATATAGAACAAGATTCCATGAACAGTAATGAGATAAGTGACCAGGTAATCTGCTTTAGCGGTGTTGGTTGAGGGGTAAATGTTGGCCACGATGTAGTGTCCGAGGATCAATAATACTCAGACTGCAGGAGAACAATAAAACAGGTATTTACTGAACAGAGAGTAATTCAAGACTGAAATACAGAAGCCTGCTATGGCTTTATATACAGGGGTGGTCACTGCCGGTACTGCAGTATAGAATCAGTTCTTCTCTTAAAGGTACATACACAACAATTCCTCCCCCTTTAGATAAACAGTACATAATATTCATTTAACAACTAAATAATAACTAATTACAATTACAATTTTCTCTGTACTATATACATCAACTGAAATAATCATTTATAAGTTCAGTCTTTGAGGAGGCTTCCTGATCCTGACTGGATAGCACCTTTCTCGAGTATCCTGTTCTTGCGGCGGAGTTGATTCTGGCTCATTGTCATTGGTTGGTTCGTCAGCTTCCAATACCACTGCTTCTGAGGTAGACGCAATCTGTACTTCGGGTTGATTACCAGGTACACCTGCTCGTGGTATGGGTTTGGCTTGTTCCTGTGACTCTAGAATCTGGTCAGCATGGCGTCTCACGATGCTCTCTCCAACGTCCACTGTGTACATTAGTGGTCCCTGCTGTGTGCATATCGTTCCTGGCTGCCATTTTTCTGTTCGGTAGTCGCAGGCCAAGACTGGTTGCCCTATCTTGAAGCTCCTGGTTGGCTTCTCATTGATGTGCTGGAATTGCTTATCCTCAACATCTCGTCTTATGTTTGGTTTGAGCAAATCCAGGCGACATCTTAGCCTTCGGTTGAAGAACATTATGGCTGGAGCTTGGTTGGTGACTGCATGTGTCGCATTCCGGTAAGCAAACAAGAAATTATCCACCTTGTGTTGTAGTGGTATGTCGTCGTTATACATCGCCTTTATTGCCTTTTTAAAGGTCTGAACAAACCTCTCAGCCAATCCATTTGTGGCTGGATGATATGGGGCAGATGTGTAATGTTTCACCCCATTATTCCTCAGAAACCTCCGGAAATCCTCGGACACAAACTGTGGCCCATTGTCGGAGCAAATCTGTTCTGGCAAGCCATTCCTGGCGAAGATGGTCCGTAGGACTGCAATAGTTTTCTCCGTGGTGGTGGAGGACATTTTGATGACCTCTGGCCATTTCGAATGGGCGTCCACAGCGATTAGGAACATTGAGTCCATAAATGGACCAGCAAAATCAATGTGTACCCGTTGCCATGGAGATGAGGGCCACTCCCATGGATGTAGCGGGGCCTGTGGTGGAGCGTTTTGGACCTTCTGGCATCCTGTGCATCTCTTGGTCATACCCTCGATTTCTTTATTGATTCCCGGCCACCACACAAACGCCCTGGCTAGGCTCTTCATTTTTACCCCTCCCAGATGACCCTCATGAAGCTCATTGAGCACTCTATCTCTCAACTTGGGTGGAATTACCACTCGGGATCCACACATCAAGGTCCCTCGGCACACTGACAGCTGTTCTCTCCTTGGCGAGAATGCTGGCAACAGTGAGTCGCCATGTGCTGGCCATCCCTTCACCGTCAAATCATAGACCCGAGAGAGTGTCGGGTCATTTCGGGTTTCCTTCTCTATACTTGAGTTTGTAACAGGTAGACATTCGACTATGGTCGCATGGAATATCTCAACAGGGTCCACTGCAGGTGCTTCCTCTGCTGTAGGCAACGGTAGGCACGACAGCCCATCAGCGTTTCCATGCTGTTTCGTGCCCTTGTACTCTATGTCGTACTGATGTGCCCCTAGAAAAAGTGACCATCTTTGCAGCCGTTGCGCCGTCATCACCGGAACGCCCTTCTTTGGGTTAAAAATTGAGACCAGGGGCTGATGATCAGTCAGTCGGGTGAATTTCTGCCCGTGCAGATAGTGATTGAACTTCTTCACCCCCCACACCAGGCTGAGGGCCTCCCTGTCAATCTGGGTGTAGTTACGCTCGGCTGAGGTTAACAAGCACGACGCAAAGGCTATTGGCCTCTCTGAACCGTCAGGGAATTTGTGTGACAGCACCGCTCCGATGCCGTAGGGAGACGCATCACATGCTAACCGAATCGGTAGTGTTGGATTGTACTGGGCCAATACTTCTTTTGAAGTGATTAGGCATTTACATTTCTGAAAGGCACGCTTACACTCATCACTCCATTTCCATGTTACTCCAGTTTGCAGTAGGGCGTTCAGTGGGTGCAGAATTGTAGATAAATTCGGCAAGAACTTATGGTAGTAGTTCACTAACCCGAGGAACGACCTCAGTTGCGACACATTTTCCGGTGCTGGAGCCTTGACTACAGCCTCAATCTTGTCCGGCGACTTATGCAACCCTTCCTCATCAATCATGTGGCCACAATACGAAATTTGTATCCTGAAGAACTCGCATTTGGGGTGGTTGGCTCGTAGCCCATATTCCTGTAATCTCGTGAGCACCTGCTCCAGGTTGGCAAGGTGTTCACTGTCATTTTCGCCCGTAACCAGGATGTCGTCCAAATAACACTGGGTCCCTGGGATCCCTGCAGGACTTGTTCCATCGCCCCCTGCCAAATAGCCGGGGCTGATGCTACCTGATATACCTATCAATTCGTCCAATAAAAAGCGACGAGTTAGGAACGTAACTAAAGGTTTTTATTGACTAAATAACAGAGCCCACCCTCGTGGGTGATCGGGTCCAACAAGGAGGAATACCAGCCAGTCGACTACCTTTATACCTGGGCAGGTAGGTGGAGCCATGGGCGGAGTCGGAGGTGGTCAGCCCAGGTATAACAGCGCGACAAGAGGCGACCTCGTATAGTGATACAACAGTGAGAACAGTGATAACAATACAACAGTGATAACTATAGTGTAACGATAGTGAACGATAAAAGTGGTTTCCCACATTCACCCCTTGTTTAGATTTGAGTCCGGCGGGGTGAAGTGTACTACCAGTTCTGGTATGTCAGTCTGTCCGGAGGCCTCGTAAGCCTCTCCGATCGTCGCAGCGGCGGTGCTGCATTATCCGGTGTTAATGCTGGTGTCTGCGTGGTCGGCGAAGGCTCGTGGGGGCCGTCTACCTGGGCTGGAATTGGGGGGGGGGTAAAGGTGGTGTCTCCGGAGTGCCCGAGGGTGCGAGGTCTCGTAAGGAGACTGTGTCCTCCCGCCCGTCTGGGTAAGCCACGTAGGCGTACTGGGGGTTGGCGTGCAGGAGGTTCACCCTCTCGACCAGGGGGTCCGTTTTATGGGCCCTCACGTGCTTTCGCAGCAAGACGGGCCCCGGAGAGGTCAGCCAGGTTGGTAGAGTGGTTCCCGTAGTCGACTTCCTGGGGAAAACAAACATTCGTTCATGGGGGGTGGCGTTAACGGCAGTGAAAAGTAGTGACCGGGTGGAGTGCAGCGCTGTTGGGAGGACTTCCTGCCAGCGGGAGGTTGGGAGGCCCTTAGACTTTAAGGCTAAGAGGACGGCCTTCCATACCGTCGCGTTCTCTCTTTCCACCTGGCCGTTCCCTCGGGGGTTGTAGCTGGTGGTCCTACTTGCTGCAATACCTCTCGCTAGTAGGAACTGACGGAGTTCCTCGCTCATGAAGGAGGAGCCCCGGTCACTATGTATATAGTTCGGGAACCCGAACAAGGCGAAGAGGTCGTTCAGGCACTTGATGACCGTGGTACTGGTCATGTCTGGGCAGGGGAAGGCAAAAGGGAAACGGGAGTACTCATCAACGATGTTGAGGAAGTACACATTGCGGTCAGATGACGGTAGAGGCCCCTTAAAGTCGATGCTCAGGCGCTCGAAGGGGCGGGTGGCCTTGATCAGGCTAGCTCTGTCCGGCCTATAGAAGTGCGCTTTGCACTCGGCGCAGGTCTGGCAGTTCCTGGTCATGGTCCTGACCTCCTCGATGGAGTAGGTCAGGTTGCGGGCCTTAATGAAATGGTAAAGTCTGGTGACCCCGGGGTGGCAGAGGTCGTTGTGGAGGGTCTGAAGTCTATCAATATGCGCGCTGGCGCATGTAATTCGTGAAAGAGCATCAGGGGGTTCGTTCAGCTTACCTGGCCGGTACAAGATATCATAATCGTAGGTGGATAGCTCGATTCTCCACCTCAAGATCTTGTCATTCTTGATTTTGCCCCTCAGCTTGTTATTAAACATGAAAGCAACCGAACGTTGGTCAGTGAGGAGGGTAAATCATTTGCCTGCCAGGTAATGCCTCCAGTGCCGTACCGCCTCCACAATTGCCTGGACTTCCTTCTCGACCGACGAGTGTCGGATCTCGGGGCCCTGTAGGGTCCTTGAGAAGAAGGCCACCGGCCTCCCCTCCTGGTTAAGGGTAGCGGCTAGGGCGAAGTCGGATGCATCGCTCTCCACTTGGAAGGGGATGGACTCATCCACTGCGTGCATTGTGGCCTTGGCTATGTCTCCCTTGATGAGGGAGAAGGCCGCGCACGCTTCCTCCGTGAGGGGGAAGGATGTGGACTTCATGAGGGGTCTGGCTTTGTCCGCATAATTGGGCACCCATTGGGCATAGTAGGCGAAGAGCCCCAGGGTTCTCTTAAGTGCCTTAGGGCAGTGGGGGAGGGGTAGCTCCATGAGGGGGCGCATTCTTTCGGGGTCGGGGCCGATGAGTCCGTTCTCTACTACACAGCCAAGGATGGCAAGGCGCGAGGTGTTAAACACACATTTCTCCTTATTGTAGGTGAGGTTCAGCCGTTGGGCCGTACGGAGGAATTTCTCCAGATTCACGTCATGGTCCTGCCGGTCGCGGCCGCAGATGGTGACGTTATCTAGATAGGGGAATGTGGCCTGCAGTCCGTTCTGGTCAACCATCCGGTCCATCTCCCTTTGGAAGACCGAGACCCCGTTGGTGACACCGAAGGGGACCCTAAGGAAGTGGTATAGGCGCCCATTCGCCTCGAAGGCGGTGTACTGGCGGTCCTCGGGGTGGATAGGGAGTTGGTGGTAGGCCGACTTAAGGTCGATGGTCGAGAATACGCGGTATTGTGCAATCTGATTGACCATGTCAGATATGCGGGGAAGGGGGTATGTGTCCAGCTGGGTGTATCTGTTTATGGTCTGGCTGTAGTCGATGACCAGGCGATTTTTATCGCCGGTCTTAACGACCACGACCTGGGCATGCCAGGGGCTGTTGCTCCCCTCGATAATGCCCTCTTTCAGGAGGCGCCGCACCTCAGAGCTAATGAAGGCTCTGTCCCCAGCGCTGTACCGCCTGCTCTTGGTAGCGATGGGTTTGCAGTCGGGGGTGAGGTTAGCGAACAGGGAAGGTGGCGGCACCTTGAGGGTGGATAGGCTGCAGGTGTTACGCGGTGGGCGGTTTAACATTCGCTGGTTGTCGACTGTGAGTGGGGGAGGGGTCCACCGTATGCTAGGGTTACACTTTGGAGGTGGGATTGGAAGTCCAGCCCTAGTAGGACGGCAGCGCAGAGCTGGGGGAGGACGAGGAGTTTAAAATTTTTATACTCCGTACCCTTAACCGACAAGGTCACAACACAGTAGCCGCTAATGTCCGTGGCGTGGGACCTCGATGCCATCGAGATTCGGTTGCGCGTTGGCAGGACAGGGAGGGAGTAGTGGCTCACCGTGTCTGGGTGGATGAAGCTCTCCGTGCTTCCGCTGTCGAACAGGCAGGTCGTGGCGTGGCCGTTTACTTTGATGTCCATCATCGACTTGGACAGGTGGTGTGGGCGGGCTTGATCCAGAGTGACGGAGGCTAGTGTGTAGGTAAGCGAGTCGTTGTCATCTGCGGGCGAGGCGGTCGTCGGGTCCGGGGGCCCGGTGGCAGTCGGGCGTGGTGGGTAAAATGGCGTCTCCCACGAGGTAGGACAAAATGGCGGAGAAGGTGGCTGCCCCCATAACTCACATGAGGCACTATTGGGGTCGGTTGCCTTGATCAAAGATGGCCGCCCCCATGACTCACGTGTGGGGATGCTGGCCTCAGTTGCCTTGAAAGAAGATGGCCGCCCCCACAGTTCGCATGAGGCACTGCTGGCCTCTGAAAATCCGCTCCTGCAGGCCTTAGAGAAGTGGCCTTTCTTCCTGCAGGTTGAGCAGGTAGAGTTCCTGGCTGGGCAGCGCGACCTCGGGTGCTTCTCCTGGCCGCAAAAGAAGCAGCCGGCGGCCCGATCGCGGGTGCCCGATGTCGGAGCCGGTACCGGGGGTGGCGGTCCCGGTCGGGTCCGGGACGCCGACGCTGAGGTAGGTCCCGGGGGCGGCGCTGCGAAGGGTATTGCGGTAGGGGTCGGGCCCGAGTCCCAGGGTCGCGAGCAGTACCTGGAAAACGCCTCCTGGTCCTGATGGGCCACCTCTAGGGAGAGAGCGAGGGCTTCAGCTTTGTCCAGGTCGAGGTCTTTAGCTTCAAGCAGTCTTTGCCGTGAGTAGTCGGACCGTAGGCCTTTCACAAAGGCATCGCGGATATTATCTTCCGTATTTTCAACAGCCGTCACCGCTTTAAAGTCACAGTTCCTGCCGAGTGCTCTTAGCGCCCGTAAAAATTCAGCTACAGACTCTCCTGGCTGTTGCGGGCGGGATCTCAGGAGGTGCCTGGTGTACATGTAATTTACCGGGCTCCGGTACTGCTGTTTCAGTAGGTTGATAGCGGCCTCGTATGTAGTCGTGTCCTGGATGAGTGCGTATACTCTCGGGCTCGCTTGGGCATTCAGAACTCTTAGTTTGGATCTCTGAGGGATGCCGGATTCTTCCAGGTAGGATTCAAAGCAGTCCAGCCAGTGTTTGAAGTTGAGGGCTGAGTTTGCTGCCTGTGGGTTTAGATCCAGGTACGGTGGTTTGAGGGCTTGCAGCCAAGCCGGCTGGTGTGGCTGGTGTAGCCCGGTGTCTGAAAGCTGCTGTGGCTGTGCTTCTGGGAGGGCTTCTGGCTGGCCAGTAGTAGACATCTTTAAAATGTAGTCAATAAAATTGATATACCTATCAATTCGTCCAATAAAAAGCGACGAGTTAGGAACGTAACTAAAGGTTTTTATTGACTAAATAACAGAGCCCACCCTCGTGGGTGATCGGGTCCAACAAGGAGGAATACCAGCCAGTCGACTACCTTTATACCTGGGCAGGTAGGTGGAGCCATGGGCGAAGTCGGAGGTGGTCAGCCCAGGTATAACAGCGCGACAAGAGGCGACCTCGTATAGTGATACAACAGTGAGAACAGTGATAACAATACAACAGTGATAACTATAGTGTAACGATAGTGAACGATAAAAGTGGTTTACCACACTACCCCGAATACCAGTCGATTGTACTGGTAAAGGCCTTTGTGAGTGTTTATCATGAGGTATTTCCTAGACGCTTCTTCCACCTCCATTTGTAGATACGCTTGGGCCAGATCAATCTTTGTAAAGCGGTTCCCTTCAGATAGTGAGGCAAAAATATCTTCTATCCGCGGAAGTGGATATTGTACAGTGTGCAGGACTGGGTTCACAGTTACCTTGAAGTCCCCACAGATGCGAACCTTCTTCGGTTCCCCAGGCGTGCTGCTCAATGATTTCTTCATTACAGGAATGATGGGTGTGGCCCACTCGCTCCAGTCCACCTTGGACAGCACACCCGAACGCTCCAGACTCTCTAGCTCTGCTTCAACGGCTGGGTGGATTGCGTAAGGTACCGGTCTGGCCTTAAAACATTTTGGGTTTGCGTTATCTTCGATTTTTATCGTTGCTGTTACTCCTTTTAGAGTCCCAAGTCCTTGTTGGAACACCTCTTTCGCGTCAGTTAGAATTTTTGACAGTCGTCCAGGTGTGACGTCATCATCCTTTTTATCAGTCACAGTTAGCACTCTGGAGCCCGCAGACAAACTTATCCCGCAAGGTGTCTGCCAGTCCTGCTCCGAACTGGCAGTGCTTCGATAACTTGCGTAGTTCCGTAAGATAGTCAGCATTGCTCTCATCTTTGTGCTGGTTTCTTTTATGGAACATGAATCTTTCTGCTATCAGCAGCGGTGTAGGGTTTAGGTGTTCCTGTAAGATATTAACAATCTCCTCAAAACTTTTCTCCATTGGTTTAGCTGGGGTAATTAAATTCCGCAATAGGCCGTACGTTCTCACGCCCATCAAATTTAATAATACCGACGCCTTCTTTCCATTGGCCACCTCATTTGCCTCGCAGTACACTTCAATTCTTTCCACATACGTGACCCAGTCTTCTACCTCGTTGTCGAAAGCAGTGATACTGCCACTTTTCGGCATCTTGGGTGATTTAAAATGGCGCCTCCCGCGCTTTTTCTTCTTCCCCAATGTAATAAAATGGTGCCTCCCGCGCTTTTCCTTCTTCCCCAATGGAATAAAATGGCGCCTCCCGCGCTTTTCCTTCTTCCCCTTGCTGCCACGCTGCTCCTAGCGTTCTACAGGGTAATGGCGGCGACCCGCAGCTTCGGCGCGTCTCACTTTTCCTTCCCCGCGTTCTATCCTCTCCACGCTGCCCTGTTCTTGAGCACCGACCGCTCCCTGTGCGCTCCACCCTCTCTCGCTCTCTTCCTCCCGACGACGCTGCACGGCCCCTTTGCAGAGCCGCTCAATCGAGTCCGAGCCCGCTGCAGTCCGGAAGGGTCAGCGCACTACCTGCTACCAGCACGACTTGCTGGAACACCTCGACTGGGGAGCCAGGCCCAGCTCTCCACAGCCTCCCCTGTAACTCTCCGATGGATCCCTGGGCGGTTGCCCGCGGTCGACGCCTGCCGTTCTGACTTCGACCTCCAAGAAGCTTCTCTTCAGGGAAAAGATCCCCGTGAGGTGATGCAGTACCGCAGGTGAGTTCAAACCTGCCCGTCGCCAGTGTAGTGTCCGAGGATCAATAATACTCAGACTGCAGGAGAACAATAAAACAGGTATTTACTGAACAGAGAGTAATTCAAGACTGAAATACAGAAGCCTGCTATGGCTTTATATACAGGGGTGGTCACTGCCGGTACTGCAGTATAGAATCAGTTCTTCTCTTAAAGGTACATACACAACACACGACAGCAGGAGTACTCCTCTGCTCTTCTTCAATTAGGTTATTTTACATCCCCTGAGAGAGCAGATGGGACTTCAGTTTAACATCCCATCCAAAAGGTGACACCTCCTACAGTGTAGCACTCTCTCAGTACAAAACTGACGTGGCAACCTAGATTATGTGCCAAAGTCTCTGGAATGAGGCTTGAGCTCATGACCTTCTGAGTCAGATGTGGGAGGGCTACCATGGAGCCAAGGTTGATATCAGATGGACTGATAGTGGAGTATTTAAACTAGGAATTTAGGAGAGAAAGAATAGTACAAATGTATAAAATATCCAAAGAAGATTCAGAAGTCAACAAAATCAGGCGTGGACTGTAATGCAGGAAGTCAATGCTGAATCTAAGAAAATAACACATACGCTAGTAAGAAGCAGGAAGGAAAGAAAAAGTCATATATAAATTGGGCATGATGAATGGAAAGGCTTATATACAAATAGCAGAGGCCTGGTGGCAAAAAAGGGGCTGAATTAGGAGGGTTAATGCACACAGAATATGTGGATATTGTAGGTATAACAGAAACTTGGGTGGGGGAGGAGTGCAAATGGGATACAACCCTGAAAGGTTCTAAATTATTCAAAAGGGATTGTATAAGGTGAAGGGTTTGAGAACTTTCAAAGTGCCACATAATAGGCTTGCCAGCAAAGTTGAAGCCCATGGAATAAAAGGCACAGTGGCAACACGGATATGAAATTGGCTAAGTGACAGGAAACAGAGAGTAGTGGTGAACGGTTGTTTATCGGACTGGAGGAAGGTATACAGTGGTGTTCTCCAGGGGTCGGTACTAAGACCACTGCTTTTCTTGATATATGACTTGGGTGTACAGGGCACAATTTCAAAATTTGCAGATGACACAAAACTGGAAGTATAGTGAACAGTGAGGAGGATAGTGATAGACTTCAAGAGGACATAGACAGGTTGGTGGAATGGGCAGACATGTGGCAGATGAAATTTAATGCAGAAAAGTGCAAAATGATACATTTTTGTAGGATGAATGAGGAGAGGCAATATAAACTAAAGGGTACAATTTTAAAGGGGGTGCATGAACAGAGAGACCTGGGGGGTATATATGCACAAATCGTTGAAGGTGGCAGGGCAGGTTGAGAAAGTGGTTAATAAAGCATATGGGATCCTGGGCTTCATAAATAGAGGCAAAGGGCTGGATTTTCATTGGGCCGTGGAGTCGGGATTGGAGGCGTGTGGGGGTTTAAAATCCCGAAATCGGGGGACCCGACCCCATCCCGCCTCTATGCCAGCTTCAAAGGAGGCGGGTACCCGCCCCGCACTGGGACCCGCTTACTCAAGGCGGGAAGGGGATTAGTGCCAATTAACTGCCTGTTAACAGGTAGTTAACAGGCAGTTTTTAGCCTAATCCCTATTTTCATTGTTGAAATGTGGGATTCCCGACGGCTCCAAACCACGCCAAGTTAGCGAGGTGGGCTGTCGGGATGAAGGGCTTGGAGGGGTCGAGATGTCCGGTGTTCAGGTGAGTGATGGGTGCATGAGTGCAGAGGTAAGTGTGTTTGGTCTGTGTAAAGTGTTTAAAGAAGTTTTACTAACCTTTACTTACCTTTACAGCCTTTCTTCCTTCAGGTCTTGGGAGTCCCTCATCTTACCGGCACAGAAAGCAGAATGGCCGCCAGCTGTCAAAATCTGCAGCCTCTGCTTTCTGTTCCGGGGAGATCTCTAAATCATCCTGAGAGGAAGGAATTAACCTGGAATACAGATTGTCAGTGTTTGACAGCTTCAAACAGCTGTGAAACGCTGATATTTCATCTGTCAAAAGGTCTTGACAGATGAAATTTCAATCTGTGACATCACCTGTTGCTGGGTGGCCCTTAATTGGTCTGCTGAGCCCGCTGGGCGGGCTCAACAAGGTCAATCAAGTCAAAATCGCATGGGTTGGCTAGAACTCGATGGAGGCGGGACTACAACCCCAAAAGTTGTAGTCCCGCCTCCTACCCACCTCCTCAATGAAAATCCAGCCCATAGAGTACAAAAGCAAGAAAGTTATGATGAACCTTTATAAAACACTGGTTCGGCCTCAACTGGAGTATTGTGTCCAATTCTGGGCATCGCACTTTAGGAAGGATGTGAAGGCCTTAGAGAGGGTGCAGAAAAGATTTACAAGAATGGTTCCAGGGATGAAGGACTTCAGTTATGTGGATAGACTGGAGAAGCTGCGGTTGTTCTTGTTGTGTATGTTCCTTTAAGGGAATAACTGGTCTCAGACTGCAGTACCGGCAGTGACCACCCCTGTATAAAAGGCCCTAGCAGTTTCAGTTTCCAGGTTGTCTCCATTCAGTAAAGACTTGTTATAATCAACTCCTGCAGTCCGTGCCTCAATTATACACGGACATAATACTGGTGACGAGTAAGAAACGAACTTACCTGCAACTCGGCAGCACCTCAGACGACGTTATTGAAGGTCGAAGCCAGAAGAAAGAAAAAAAAAAGAAAAAATAATCCAAAGAAACTCGAGAAACGGGCGTCGACCGTGGGCAACCACCCTCCAAATCATCGAATTGAAAAGTGCAGGAGAGACTGTCGAGAGCCAGGCTTGGTTCTCCAGTCTGTGGTTTCCCAGCTAATCGGGCTGGTGGCAGGTAGTGCACTGATCCTTCCTGGGCTGCGGCGGGCTAGAGCTCGATCGGGTGGCTCTGCAACGGGGCCGGGCAGCGAGTCGGAAAGCAAAGAGAGAGAGAGGGTGGAGCACACAGGGCGCGGCCGGTGCTTCGAAGCCGGGCAGCGTTCGGACCTAAGAAGAGGGAGGGAAGTGTCCCAGAGGGTCTGCTCCACGACGGGAACGGTTCTTCAATTAATGGAGCAAATATTGAAGCGCGACAGAAAAATAAAAATACCCCGGAGAGCGGCGTTGGCAGCAGCGGCGGGAAAGCGCGGGAGGCGCCATCTTAACTCGGCGGGGAAGAAGGAAAAGTGCGGGAGGCGCCATTTTGATCCATCGGGGACGAAGGCAAAGCGCAGGAGGCGCCATCTTAGATTTTCAAGATGCCAAAGACTGCCGATATCACTGCCTTCGATAATGCAATAGAAGACTGGACCACGTATGTGGAAAGAGTCGAGGTATATTGCGAGGCAAACGAAATAGCCGATGAGAAAAAGGCATCGGTATTGCTAAATTTAATGGGCGCAAGAATGTACGGCCTATTGCGGGACCTGATTACTCCAGCCAAACCGAAGGCGAAGAGTTTTAACGAAATTGTTGCTATCCTACAGGAGCACCTAAATCCTACACCGCTGCTGATAGCAGAAAGATTTAAATTCCACAGGAGAAATCAGCATAAAGATGAGAGCAATGCTGATTACCTTACGGAACTACGCAAGCTATCAAAGCACTGCCAGTTCGGAGCAGGACTGGCAGGTACCTTACGGGACAAATTTGTCTGTGGACTCCTGAATGAAGGAACCCAGAAGAGGTTACTCTCAGAGAAAGAGCTGACGCTAGATAAGGCTTTCAGCGTGGCAGTATCGTACGAAGCAGCAGCAAGGAGAGCTGCGGAAATACAACAAAAGCCACAGGAATACGGCACCCACGAAATGACACGGGGACTTGCAAAATGTTATTGCTGCGGCAGAACAAACCATGACCAGAAGGACTGCTGGTCCAAGGACAAAATATGCAGGCAATGCGGAAAGATGGGACACATTGCACGAGTTTGCAGGTCTGGGAAGAAGACCAACGACAACGAAAAGGCTACTAAGGAACCGTACAGGAAAGTACAAAAGATGACAGACAGTAGTCCCGAAGACCAGATGAGCGATAGTGAATCCGGGAACAAGAGACTAAGCTGTCTCAAACTTCACAACGTAATCGCAAAAGAGGATCACCGAACCATTTGGGTCACCCCCGCGATAGCAGGGTCCCAAGTCAAAATGGAATTGGATACAGGATCAGCTCTAACCGTCATGAATCGACGAGACTACGAGTGGCTATTCTCACACATACCCTTGAGAGAGACATCCATTGTCTTGAGGACGTATACGGGGCAAAAAGTATACCCCAGAGGAAAAATAAGGGTGCCTGTCGAATACAACGGCAAGAAAATACGGAAATTGTATCTCTACATTCTGCAAGATGGTGGACCACCGTTATTGGGACGTGAATGGATCAGAAAGATAAGTTTAGACTGGCACTCCATTTAGGCACTGACGGTGGCTGGTAAAAAGGATGACGACGTCACTCCTGGACGATTGTCAACAATCTTAGCTGACGCCAAAGAGGTATTTCAACAAGAACTGGGCACTCTTAAAGGCATAACCGCCTCAATAAAAATAGAGGAGAATGCAATTCCCAAGTTTTTCAAAGCAAGACCGGTACCATATGCAATTCGCCCAGCCGTCGAGGCAGAGCTGGACAATCTGGAGAATGCAGGCGTGTTATCTAAGGTAGACTGGAGCGAGTGGGCGACACCCATCGTTCCTGTCATGAAGAAAACGTTAAACAATAAGTCTGAGGAGCCAAGGAAGGTTCGCATCTGTGGGGACTTCAAGGTGACGGTGAACCCAGTCCTTCACACAGTACAATATCCTCTTCCAAAGATAGAAGATATCTTCGCCTCACTAACTGGAGGGAAGCGTTTTACAAAAATTGACCTAGCACAAGCATATTTGCAGATGGAGGTTGAAGAATCCTCTAGGAAGTATCTCACGATAAACACTCACAAAGGTCTTTACCAGTATAATCGACTGGTATTCTGAGTAGCATCAGCTCCGGCGATATGGCAAAGAGCGATGGAACAAGTCCTGCAAGGGATTCCGGGGACTCAGTGTTACTTGGACGACATCCTAGTGACAGGTGAAGATGACAGTGAACACCTTGCCAACCTAGAGCAGGTGCTCACTAGACTACGTGAACATGGGCTACGAGCCAATCGCCCCAAGTGCGAGTTTTTTAAGAAACAGATATCGTATTGTGGCCACGTGATTGATGAAGAGGGGTTGCATAAGTCCCCTGACAAAATTGAAGCGGTAGTTAAGGCTCCAGCGCCTAAAAATGTGTCACAACTGAGGTCATTCCTCGGATTGGTGAATTACTACCATAAGTTTTTGCCGAATTTGTCCACAATTCTGCATCCACTGAACGCCCTACTACAAAAGGGAGTAGCATGGAAATGGAGCGATGAATGTAAGCGGGCCTTTCAGAAGAGTAAGGACTTAATCACTTCAAGAGAAGTATTGGCTCACTACAACCCATCACTACCGATAAGACTGGCGTGTGATGCGTCTCCCTACGGCATTGGGGCGGTACTGTCACATAAATTCCTTGATGGTTCAGAGAGGCCGATAGCTTTTGCGTCACGCTCGTTAACTTCAGCCGAGCGTAACTACGCCCAGATTGACAGAGAGGCCCTCAGCCTGGTGTGGGGGGTGAAGAAGTTCAATCACTACCTGCACTGTCAGAAATTTACTCTACTAACTGATCATCAAACTCTCGTCTCCATTTTCAACCCTCAGAAGGGCGTACCGATAATGACGGCACAACGGCTACAGAGGTGGTCCCTTTTCCTAGGGGCACATCAATATGACATCGAGTACAAAGGAACTAAACAGCATGGGAATGCTGATGGATTGTCGCGCCTACCGTTGCCGACGGTGGAAGAAGAACTGGCAGTGGATCCAGCGGAGTTATTCCACTCGACTATAGTCGAATGTCTCCCTGTGACGAATGCAAACATAGAAAAGGAAACACGAAATGATCCGACACTCTCCAGGGTCTATGATTTAACGGTGAAGGGATGGCCGGCACATGGCGAACCATTGCTGCCAGCATTCTCGCCAAGAAGAGAACAGCTGTCAGTGTGCAGAGGAACCTTGATGTGTGGATCCAGAGTAGTAATTCCACCCAAATTGAAGGATAGAGTGCTCAATGAGCTTCATGAGGGTCATCTGGGAGGGGTAAAAATGAAGAACTTAGCCAGAGCGTTTGTGTGGTGGCCGGGAATCGATAGAGAAATCAAAGAGATGACCAAGAGCTGTACAGGATGCCAGAAGGTCCAAAACGCCCCACCACAAGCCCCTCTACATCCATGGGAGTGGCCCTCATCTCCATGGCAAAGGGTGCACATTGATTTTGCTGGTCCCTTTATGGACTCGATGTTTTTAATTGCGGTGGATGCACATTCAAAGTGGCCAGAGGTAATAAAAATGTCCTCAACCACCACAGAAAAAACTATCACAGTCTTATGAACCATATTCGCCAGGAATGGGCTGCCTGAACAGATTTGCTCTGACAATGGACCACAGTTTGTGTCTGAAGAGTTCCGGAGGTTCTTAAAGAACAATGGTGTTAAGCATTACACATCCGCCCCATATCATCCAGCCACTAATGGATTGGCCGAGAGGTTTGTTCAAACATTCAAGAAGGCTATCAAGGCAATGTGTAATGAAGATATACCCCTGCAACACAAGGTGGATAACTTCTTGTTTGCCTACCGGAATGCGACACATGCGGTTACCAACCAAACTCCAGCCATGATGTTCTTCAATCGAAGACTACGATGCCGCTTGGATTTGGTTAAGCCAAACGTCAGAAGAGATGTGGAGAACAGGCAGTTTCAAAATATGAATGAAAGGCCGACCAGGAGTTTTAAGATAGGTCAACCAGTTTTGGCCCGGGACTACCACACAGAGAAATGGCAGCCAGGAACGATCTGTACACGGCAAGGACCTCTAATGTATACCGTGGACGTTGGAGAGAGCATTGTAAGATGCCATGCTGACCGGATTCTAGAGTCACTGGAAAACGTCAACTCCACACCACGATCTGATACACCTGGCGATGAAACCGAAGTACCAATTGCATCTACCGCAGAATCGGTGATATTGGAAGCAGACGAACCAAACAACGACATTGATCCCGACTCAACCTTGCCAGAAGAACCTGATATCCCAAAGAGGCGTTATCCAGACAGAATCAGGAAGCCTCCTCAAAGACTGAACTTATAATTGCTTAACTTCAACCAATGTATCTAGCAACCGTAATTGTAATTGTAATTAGTTATTATTTAGTTGTTAAATGAATGTTATGTACTGTTTATCTAAAAGGGGAGGAATTGTTGTGTATGTTCCTTTAAGGGAATAACTGGTCTCAGACTGCAGTACCGGCAGTGACCACCCCTGTATAAAAGGCCCTAGCAGGCTTCTGTAGTTTCAGTTTCCAGGTTGTCTCCATTCAGTAAAGACTTGTTATAATCAACTCCTGCAGTCCGTGTCTCAATTATACACGGACATAATAGTTCTCCTTGGAGCAGAGGAGATTGAGAGGAGATTTGATAGAGGTGTTCAAAATCATGAGGAGTCTAGACAGAGTAGATAGAGAGAAACTGTTCCCATTGGCAGAAGGGTCAAGAACCAGAGGACACAGATTAAAGTTGATTGGCAGAAGAACCAAAGGCGACATGAGAAAAAACTTTTTCATGCAGCGAGTGGTTAGGATCTGGAATCTGGTGGAGGCAGATTCAATCATGGCTTTCAAGAGGGAATTGGATAAGTACCTGAAGGAAAAAAAATTGCAGGGCTACGGGATAAGGGCGGGAGAGTGGGACTAGCTGCAGTGCTCTTGCTGAGAGCCAGCACAGGCTCGACGGGCCGAATGGCCTCCTTCTGTGCTGTAACCATTCTATGATTTTAACTTACATTTTATATAGAGGATAACATAAAGGTACAGGAAAGGCAAGACATCAAAAAGACACAGGAGAGACTGAATGTCTCTGAATAAAGGTAAATGGGGGAAACAAAGAGAAACTGCTAGTAGAAATTTGCTACAGACCGCCACACTAGACAGCCAACATATATGAGCTTTTTCACAGGGAGGTAAAGTGAACATCCAGAAAAAATAATACTTTATGTAACCCCTTCACGGTTCTCTAGATATATGTGAGATGTGGTCTCTGTTGTAGACAGTATTCTATAGTCCAGTAAGGAGATCACTACTACAATGGCTTAATTCTAATTATCTTACTTTATAGCTTTAACGTCAGACAGTATAAGAAGATTACAGGTCAATGAACTAAATTAGACATTTGCATACATTAGAATGAATCTAGACATAATAAACATACATTCTCTATTTATATGGATTCAAAGGAGAATCTGTCCCTGTGTCCAAATTCGAGTGCACTCTTTCGTTGGCGCGCTTAAGTTGGAGCTCATGGTATGTATAATGTCTGCAAGACTTACGACTCCGAACCCCTTCGTTGAATTCTCTTCACGATCACTGAATCCCACTTTGAGTTCTGGATGCAGAGCTACTAATACGAAGGGCGGCGGCCGAGTTTGGAAGCCCGGGACGGGATGCGGTAGCCATTTGCCTCCTGAGCCCTCTTTTTAGAGCTCCTGCCCTCTTTTCTTCCAGTCGCTCCCATTTCCCGCTCAAAAAACCCGACTCCACCCCTTCCTCCTGGGGTTTCTGCCTGGAGACTGCGCAGTCTCACTGTCTGCAACAGTTGATACTGGTGCAGAATTATGGAAAGTCTGCTCTTAGTCACATTGTGTCCTTAAAAGTTCTTGCCGTACCTTCACATGGGCAACTTTAACCCAGGGATTTATAACAATGATAATACAGTGTCTAAGTTAAAGATTGATAACCATACTTAGCGTACATAACATTTCCAGTGGGTATTACACTCCCCCCCTACCAAATATAGGCATGTCCCCATGACTAATGAACTTTACACATAAGTGGTTGCATGCTTCCCAACCATGTATAAAGGGAGGTAACATATCGAACCGTAGGGGCTATCATTACACTTGGCACGCCTAGTGTACTGTATGTCAATCTTTCAGGAACCTTCTTAACTCGCTGTGAGCTCCTTATTTCGGATACCCAGTCTTCAGTTCCTTCAACTACGTTGGAGGCGTTGGTTCCTTTGTTATCATGCCTTTCAGTCTCTTTTATCTCCTTCTCGGAAGCATCTGGTTCTTCCCAGACCATGTCCAAGTCTGAGCTAAATGGTTCAGACAATTCATCCAGATTCTTTCTTATGCGTCTTTCTGGGAGGTCGTACCATAGATCCCATTCTTCATCTTCCGACTCATCAGGTTCCTCATGATCCACACACTGTGGTTTTCTGTCTTCTGGAACAAAGTTTTCCTGGTTTCTCGTTTTTTTCCTTCTTCTTCTCTGCAGGGTTCTCCTACTAGGTGTCGGCTCATTATCCGCTGGCGGATCCAGACGCACTTGCTGTCCCAATGGCAGGATATGATTCCGGTGCAGTATTTTTATGGGTCCATTCCCACCTGCAGGTTTTAGCCGAAACACAGGTAGTTGTGACATTTGACTTTCAACAATGTAAGGTGTAGAAGCCCAGCGGTCTGCTAACTTATGTTTCCCTTGAAGTCCTAGGTTCCGTATGAGAACTCGGTCACCAGGCATGAGTTGGGAAAAACGGATCTTCTGGTCATACCTCTGCTTATTTCCTTTATTCTTTTGGCAGAAACAGACTCAGCAAGTTCATAAGCAGCTTGCAATTCCTTTCTCATGTCAGATACATACTTGAGGTAAGTTCTCTGTGATGTGCCATCACTGGATACTCCGAAACACAAATCCACCGGCATCCTCGCTTCACGTCCAAACATGAGGTAGTACGGTGAAAAACCAGTAGCGTCATTTCGGGTACAATTATAAGAATGAACAAGATGTCCAATGTGCCGACTCCACTTGTTCTTTCGCTTCGAATCCAGCGTTCCAAGCATGTCTAACAAAGTACGGTTAAACCGCTCAGGTTGAGGATCTCCCTGAGGATGGTATGGAGTTGTTCTTGACTTCTCAATCCCGAGCATGGACAACAACTCATGTATAAGTCTATTTTCAAAGTCTCTACCTTGATCACTGTGTATTCGCTTTGGCAGTCCATAGTGGATGAAGTATTTCTCCCACAACACTTTGGCAACGGTGGATGCTTTCTGATCCTTTGTGGGAAAAGCTTGGGCGTAGCGAGTATAATGATCTGTAATGACCAAGACATTTGCGGTATTGCTGGAATCGGGTTCGATGGACAGAAAATCCATACAGACAAGGTCTAGAGGTCCATCACTTTGCATGTGAAACAGAGGAGCAACTCTTTTAGGTAAAGTCTTTCTCTGGACACAACGTGCACAGGACTTGCAGAACTCCTCAACCGCAGACTTCATACGCGGCCAATAGAATCTGTCCTTGACCAACCCATAGGTCTTATCTACTCCCAGATGACCTGCGTCATCATGCAAAGACTTCATCACTATTTCCCTGTACTTTTCAGGCAGGACCAACTGTGAATGACATGGTTTAGTGGGTGGGTGAGTGATTCTACACAACACTCCCTCTTTAATTTCCAAGTGGTCCCATTCTCTTAGGAGCAGACGACAGTCAGGATGTTTTGATTTGTCGATCTGTGTAATATCACCCAGATGGAGAGCTGAAAACACCTCATGAATACAGGGATCCTCCTGTTGTGCTTTGGATATTTCAGATGAACACAACATGGGTAAGTTTTGTACATCCAAACTGGAAAGGTTGCAAAATGCCTGGGGAACAGCATGCATTGACGCTCCCAAGTGGTCAATCTCTTGGGCATGAAATGAATTCTTTGGTCCAGATACCACGGACATCTGACACATTACTTTCACATCTGCTGAAGCAACATCTTTCCACTCTGGTTTCTGGTAGTGTGGGCGACGAGTCAGAGCATCTGCGTCAATGTTCTGGTTCCCAGGTCTGTACCTGAGACTAAAGTCGTAAGCAGATAGTGCAGCAAGCCAGTGGTGGCCGGTGGCACCAAGTTTTGCCGAAGTCAACACATAGGTTAATGGATTATTGTCTGTCCTCACTTCAAACTTCGCTCCATACAGATAATCCTGCAGCTTATCCACCACCCCCCACTTCAACGCCAAGAATTCTAGCTTATGAGCTGGGTAGTTACGCTCTGATGGCGTAAGACTGCGACTGATGAACGCTACAGGTCTCAGCCCTGCTCCTTGGTCCTGATACAACACACCACCCAACCCTTCTTGACTGGCATCCACGTGTAGCACATATGGCAGCTGTGGGTTTGCAAAAGCCAACACGGGGGCTTGAGTAAGACTTTGCTTTCAGGTCTGGAAGGCCTCTTCGCATTTCTCATCCCATCTAACACCAAAAGGCTCAGAGGGTTTGAAGTAGTCCCTGTTCTCTTTACCTTTAGCCTTTTTCTTCCTCTCGGCTGGTGGGAGGTAACCAGCCAGCAGCTGATTCAGAGGATGGGCCACTTTGGAGTAATCCTGCACAAAGCGCCTGTAATATCCGCAGAACCCAAGAAATGACCGCAAGGCAGTCACTGTGTTCGGTTTGGGCCATGTGGTAACAGCTTCGATCTTGGATGGATCTGTGGCTACTCCATCCTGTGATACAATATGCCCCACATAGGACACGGATGTTTGGCAAAACTGACACTTGTCCAATGATAGCTTGAGACCTTCATCCTCCAGGCGACCAAGCACTTTCAGCAACCGAGCTTCGTGTTCTTCAAGGGTTGCCCCAAACACAATGATATCATCCAAGTACACCAATACTTCGAGCAAGTTCATGTCCCCAACTGTTTGTTCCATTATTCTTTGAAAAGTTGCTGGAGCGCCTGAAACTCCCTGTGGCATCCTTTCAAATTGGTAGAACCCAACTGGACATATAAAGGCTGTCTTTTCTTTGTCCGATTCACTCATCGGTATTTGGTAGTATCCACTTCTGAGATCCAACACACTGAACCACTTGTTTCCATTAAGACAAGCCAGTGCATCCTCAATTCTTGGAACGGTGTATTGGTCGGGAATAGTACGTCTGTTAAGCGTCCTAAAGTCCACACACATCCGAATCTTTCCGTTCTTTTTCCTCACCACCACTATAGGAGATGCATAAGGACTCCTGGACTCGGTAATGATCTCAGCTTCTTTTAACTGCGACAGGTGCTGTCTCACTGCTTCGATGTCAGCTGGTGCCAGCCTTCGAGACCTCTCCCGAAAGGGTTTATCCTCGGTAATTCTGATAGAATGGCGAGTACTCTTACTACAACCAACATCAAACTCATGAGTAGAGAAAACTCCTCACCACTCCATCATCTTCCTGACTAATCGGTCCTTCCATTCTTTAGGAATGAATGAATTTCCAAAGTTGAAGGAGGAGGGTGTCAGATCTCCGGTTGAGTTAACTTTGGACTCTTCCTTCACATGTGACGACAGTACATTTACAGGAAACAGATGCGCAATCGGCATTCCTTTCCTCAATGTGATTCCTTTGCCTGACATATTCCTCACGGTCACTGTAACTCTCCTTGACATCACAGCTGTCGGGGTCTGCAACTCTGGTCTCACCAGAAGCTCATTTGGAAACCGTGAATCTTCTGCAGGATCATCAGGTGACTCTATCAGAATGGCTTCAGTACCTGGCGTTCCAGGGAATTTTGGTATCCCAGGGATTCTAGCCACTCCTCCAGGACGCAGGGTGATAGGTTTGGCTCGAACGTACCACACAGTTCCTCTTTTGCTATCATCTACGTCGGAAGAAAGTTCAGGCAGTTTCTCAAAAGCCTTTTTGAAAACAGGGTGAATGTGTCTGGTGCTCAAGAAGTTTTCACCTCCCTGCTCTTTGCAGCTTGTCAGGAGTCGTCTCACTATGGGTGTATTACTGCCAACCAGTATGGAAACCTCACCTTTCACCATGGGGTCAGGGCAAACCAACACAAGTGCATCAATGGTCTCAGTGGTCCCTACATCAGCTTCCAAGAACTCCAACCTCAGTGACAAATAGCCATCATATGGGTAATCAGCAGGACTAAGGCCCCAGATCTGCAGAAGACTGATTGGGGTTAACGGCAAATGCGTCAGGTATCGGTCATAGAAGGATCTGTACAGTATGGTAACCTGAGAACCCATGTCGAGGATAGCTTTAGTATAAATGCCTTCAATCTGTATTGATACAGCAGAACTCGGCCCTACTAAACCTTCAGGTATGATGTCTTTCATATCCCCTCGTCTATTATTGCACTTAGCGGAACGTGTCTTAACTACAGGGACAGCAGGCCGTTCCGTTACTGTGCCCCTTTGTAGTTTCCCGACTTCTTGGTAAGTTTTATGAGACGGTCATTTACTTTTTTTAGATTTTCCTCACCTCTACATTCTCGCTTGAAATGTCCATCCTTTCCACAGTTATAACAAAAGACTCCAGGTCTATCTCCTTCATGGGGATATCCTTTAGAGGAATCATTCATTTTGCTGTTAGACTTCGCAGGGTGTTCAACCTTTTGCACCCGTGCGTCATCCCTTTCTGTGTTGGGCTTAGACCGAAAATATGCCATCTCGGCTCTCATGACATTTATTTCCTTCTTCAGCTGTTCCATCTCAGGGTTGACATCACCCTTAGGAGTAGGAACTGTAACAGGAGTCACAAGCTTGGACATCACAGCACTCTTTGCTACATTCCGGGCCTGAAGCATATCCTCCTCCTCTCTGACTTCCCTTAGCAGCTCAGTGAAGGTAGGTGGATCTCGCAACTTATGGGTCATGCGTATGCGAAGAGCAGTCACGTCTTCGAGCAATGCACCTCACACAACCTGTTCAATGCGGAACCGATTCATTTCAGGCAACTCAATCCCTCTTTTCCGTAACATACAATGCAGCAGTTTGTCTATTCTCAGCAGATAACTGGACAGCTTCTCTCCCTCACACTGGAATGTGCTTCTGAATCTGACCATCAAATCTGAAATGGTTTCAGTAGTTCCAAAGGCAGTTTCTAGAGCCTGCATGTAGTCAAAGGAAGTAGCAGAGGTGTTCTGCGCCTTTAAGAATCTTACAATGTCAGCAGCAGGACCCTTAAGTCTTTCTACTATTCTCTGCCTCTTCACATTGTCACTGCACTGCCATTCCTCTAGCAGAGGCAGGGTCTGCTCAGCCCAGGCGTCGTACTCCTCTTCCCCACTGGGAGTTGGTCTCACTCCTGAGAACATACGGAGCTTACGGTATCCCTGAGCCTCGAAGGGCAGATTGGTGCATTTATCCACCAGAGAACTAATGGCACTGACCAACTGAGTGTTCATATCCAGGGCCGAAGGACCTATCAGACCTTTGACATCAGCAACAGTCTTTCCTTCTTGTCTCAAGAATGACAACAACTTGGTCTGAAACCCTTCTTCTTCCTTAGTAGTAATAGGGACAAACTGAACTGGCCAGGGACCAGCCTCTTCAGAAAGCCCAACTGCCTCAGGTAAACCATGACCTCTCAGGTTCTCTGATGTCTGGATCAACACAAACTGCTTCTTGGTAGCTGTATCCAAGCTCAACTATCCTAACCTTTCCAAAGGCTTTGACACAATTCAGAGCCCTTAGCAAGACATCATCAGGGTCATCGTTAGCATCACCATTCAGCAAAATGGCATGGGTAGTAGCTATCTGCTTCCGTTTGCACCAAGCTTCAACCTCAATAACATCCATCTTTTATGCTCAAACAGCCCAGTAGAAACCACAAACCACTCTCTTAGCAATGAGCATTCAATACTGTTAGTTTACTGACATAAATAGACCACAATCCCGGACGAGCCCCCAAAATGTAACCCCTTCACGGTTCTCTAGATATATGTGAGATGTGGTCTCTGTTGTAGACAGTATTCTATAGTCCAGTAAGGAGATCACTACTACAATGGCTTAATTCTAATTATCTTACTTTATAGTTTTAACGTCAGACAGTATAAGAAGATTACAGGTCAATGAACTAAATTAGACATTTGCATACATTAGAATGAATCTAGACATAATAAACATACATTCTCCATTTATATGGATTCAAAGGAGAATCTGTCCCTGTGTCCAAATTCGAGTGCACTCTTTCGTTGGTGCGCTTAAGTTGGAGCTCATGGTATGTATAACGTCTGCAAGACTTACGACTCCGAACCCCTTCGTTGAATTCTCTTCACGATCACTGAATCCCACTTTGAGTTCTGGATGCAGAGCTACTAATACGAAGGGCGGCGGCCGAGTTTGGAAGCCCGGGACGGGATGCGGCAGCCATTTGCCTCCTGAGCCCTCTTTTTAGAGTTCCTGCCCTCTTTTCTTCCAGTCGCTCCCGTTTCCCGCTCGAAAAACCCGACTCCACCCCTTCCTCCTGGGGTTTCTGCCTGGAGACTGCGCAGCCTCACTGTCTGCAACGGTTGATACTGGTGCAGAATTATGGAAAGTCTGCTCTTAGTCACATTGTGTCCTTAAAAGTTCTTGCCGTACCTTCACGTGGGCAACTTTAACCCAGGGATTTATAACAATGATAATACAGTGTCTAAGTTAAAGATTGATAACCATACTTAGCGTACATAATATTTCCAGTGGGTATTACATTTAATAGTGGAGGATTTAAATTAGCTGGATATTTAATGAGTTTGGATAAAAAAGAGTCAGGAATTTCTGGAGTTGGTAAGGGACTGCTACATGGAACAACACATTATAGAGAGGACTAAAATTGAGATTGTACTTGACCTAATGATGACCAATAATGAGGACACTGGCAGGGGTTGTGGTGTGGGAGCAACTGGGAAATGTTGATCATGGGGTCTGAAGGTTCAGGGTAAGGAAAGAGAAATAGTAACAGTAGCAGCAGGCCTTTAAACTTCGGGAAGGCAAATTTTTGGAGGATGTGCACATAGGTAAGAGGACAATGGCACTGAGGCTAAAAACGGGCAGTGTGGTAGCAAATTGGAACAGATAAAAAAAATGAGAGGGCTGTGGTGGTATGTATAACTAGGAGTTTTAGGAAGACCTGGGGGACGAAGGCCAACCTGGATGGCAGGGAAAGTAATTAAAGCTACCAGAGATAAAGTGAAAAAATGTAAATGCTATAAATAGAAGATTGTAAGAGCTAATATAGGGATAACCCTAGATAATGCAAAAGGACTGTTAAAATGGCAATGTGTATGAATTTAGAATACCAGGGAAATTAACACCAATGACCAGAGTGTTTTAAGTACGTCGAGGGTAAAGGAAAAAAAACATGAGAGTATAGGACTGTTGGCTGCTGAAACAGGTATTAAAATTAGTGAAGAGGTGAACATAGCTGAAAAATTGCATGACTTCTTTAGTTCCTGTGAATGCCATGGGACATTTTACTATGTAAAAGCCTATTGTTGTCTATTCACAAGGGAGCAGGAGAGTACAGGTGCTGTAGGAAAGTGGGTGTAATATAATCAGCATTGGTGGCTGGTCACTTGGATAAGATCCGAGGGAAGAAAGAACCTAGGCCAACTGAGATACACAATAGGGTTCTTAGGCCTATATTGTCCTGCCCAATATTTATCATTACTAAATACTGAGGGGGTGATTTTGCCAATGGGCAGCTTTTGGAGGCGGGACTCCCACTTGTTGGGTTTTAGTCCTGCCTCCATCAACTTCTGGTCAACCCACGCTATTTTCCCTTGATTGACCTTGTTAAGCCCGCCCAACGGGCTTAGCAGGCCAATTAAGGGAAAGTCGGTTGCAGAGAACATCAACATATGACGTTTCATCTGTCAAAATGAATTGTTATCGTTTGACAGCTCTGTGAAGCTGTCAAACAGTGACATTCTCTGTAGTTTGATGAGGCCTTGAATTCAAGACCTCATCCAACATCTTTCTCTTGCAGAAATGAGATAGTTGTTGCATTGGAGAATGCAACGGCCATCTGTCATCTCTACTGTGGAGGTGCGAGACTCTCCGCATACCCACCGACTGAAGCCTGCAGGAAGAAACAAAGGTAAGTACACTTTTAGTAACACTTTGCACTTACCTCTGATACTCACCTTTCCACTCTTGCACTCATCACTTACCTTCACAGCGCACTTTTGCACCCCCCCCCCGACCCCCGCAGACCCAGTACTCACCTCGCTGAACTGGCAGGTTTCGGAGACTTCGGGAATCCTGCACTTGTGAGGACAAAAAGGGGATAATCCTATTTTCTGCCTGTTAACTAGCTGTTAACAGGCAGTTTATTGGCTTTAATTCCTTCCCGCCTCCAAGGAGATGGGACCCGGCGTGGGACGGCTACCCGCCTCCTGGGAAGATGGCATGGAGGCGGGTTAGGGGCGGGTTGGGCACCTGCCCCCAAACTCTGCCATTTTCCTGGTAGTCCCACCTCCATACCTGCCTCCCCAGGGCTGGCAAGATCGTGCGCCCTGAGTTTCTGGTCATTATCTCATTGCTGTTTGTGGGATTTGGCTGTCGCGTGTCCTACATTAAAACAGTGATTACACTTCAAAAGTATTTCATTGGCTGTAAAGCGCTTTGGGAAATCCTGAGGTTGTGAAAAGCGCTATGTAAATTTCTTTTACGGAGCTCAAGATTGAGCTGAAGTATTTAATTTTTTTTATGAGGATGATACCAGAGGACTGAAGAAAAGCAAATGTAGTGCCCTTATTAAAAAGAGTTTGGTGGGTGGGGGGGGGGGATTCATAAGAATTATAGACAGGTTAGTTTCATGTCAGTGCTTGGGAAAATTCTAGAATCAATTGCTGAAGAAGGATAAATTAATTGGTAAGAGTCAGCATGGATTTACAAAAGTGTGGATGAGTGGAGTCCCTGTTTGCCCTCGGCCCCAGCTGGAGACTCAATCCCAAATCCCGGGGACGGGTCCATTTGCATGGCAGGGGCAAGCGCATTGTACCAGCAAGGAACGGGTGAAGTGATGTAATGCTACTCTTATGGTGGAGAGGAGGTCCAGCAAGGCCCTGAGGAAAATTCTCCTCTCTGGATCCTCTCTTGGTAGAGTGAATGGGTTTCTTTGGGAAACTAATTGATCCCTTCCGGGATCGATTATCTTCCCTAGTAAAGGTTTGTGGCCTCTTAAGACCCTCTGTGGGTCTCATGCCAGCCGACAGCTGTATGATTCAACTCCTTTTTAGAGGATTTAAAATTAAAATCTCTTTCTTCCACCACCCAGAGCAATGCTGGACACAAGGAACACCGAGGCATGCTGGTGCTCAGCACGTCTAAGGCGTAAATGACAGGAAATATGTCTTGTGAGGTTTTTCCATATTGTACATAATTTTAAGACACCAACCCATATAGCGTTAATTTAAATACAGAAGGAAGCCATTCGGCCCATCACGCCTGTATTGCACTCTGAAAGAGGTTTCCACTTCGTCCCATTCCCCTGCCCTTTTCTTGTATCCTTTAAAATTTTTCTTTTTCAAATATTTATCATCTTCCCTTTTAAAAACTATTATAAATTCTGCTCTTGGTAGGGTATTCCATGTCCTAACAACACACTGCATAAAAAAAATTCTCCTAACCTCACCCTTCGTTCTTTTGCTAATGAATTTATGCCCTTTAGTTACCGACTCATCAAGTAGTGGAAATTGTTTTTCCTAATTTATTTTATAGCATATCATAATTTTGAACACTTCTGTCTGATCTCCTAATCACCTTCTGAGAAAGGAGTTCCACTTTCTCTAGACTCTCCTCATAAATGAAGCCTCTCAACCTTGGTATTATATAGACACAGATCACTAAAAGTAGCGACACAGGTTAGTAAGGTCATAAAAAAAAGCAAACAAAGCACTGGAGTTCATTTCTAGAGGGATAGAATTGAAAAGTAGCGCAGTTATGTTAAACTTGTATTGAATCTTGATTGTGTGTTCACATCTCTGAAGTGGACTTGAACCCACAACCTTCATGATTCTGAGGAAAGAGTGCTACCAACTGGGCCACCTCTCCAGCTGTATTGGAAGTAAAGATTGCAAGGAGTTAATTAGACTAGTTGACCACAATTGGAGTATGGTGAACAGTTCTGGTATCCATATTATAAAAAGATACAGTGGTACTTGAGAAGGTACAAAAAAGATTTACTAGATTGATACCAGAACTGAGAGGTTATACCTATCAGGAAAGATTGAACAGGCTGGGAATCTTTTCTCCAGCAAAGAGAAGACTGAAGGGTGACGTGATAGAGGTCTTCAAGATTATGAAAGGGTAGATGTAGAGTAGATGTTTCCACTATTTTTTTATTCATTCCTGGGATGTGGGTGTCGCTGGCAAGGCCAGTATTTATTGCCCATCCCTAATTGCCCTTGAGAAGGTGGTGGTGAGCTGCCTTCTTGAATTGCTGCAGTCCGCGTGGTGAAGGTACCCCCATAGTGCTGTTAGGCAGGGAGTTCAAGGATTTTGACCCAGCGACTATGAAGGAATGGCAATATATTTCCAAGTCAGGATGGTGTGTGACCTGGAGGGGAACTTGGAGGCGATGGTGTTCCCATGCACCTGCTGCCCTTGTTCTTCTAGGCGGTAGAGGTTGTGGATTTGAGAGGTGCTGTTGAAGAAGCCTTGGCGAGTTGTTGCAGTGTATCTTGTAGATGGTACACACTGCAGCCACGGTGCGCTGGTGGTGGAGGGAGTGAATGTTTAAGGTGGTGGATGGTTGTCAATCAAGTGAGCGGCTTTGTCCTGGATGGTGTCAAGCTTCTTGAGTGTTGTTGGTGCTGCACTCATCCAGGCAAGTGGAGATTATTCCATCACACTCTTGACTTGTGCCTTGTAGATGGTGGAAAGGCTTTGGGGAGTCAGGAGATGAGACACTCGCCGCAGAATACCCAGCCTCTGACCTGCTCTTGTAGCCACAGTATTTATGTGGCTGGTCCAGTTGAGTTTCTGGTCAATGGTGACACCCAAGATGTTGATGTTGGGGGATTCGGCGATAGTAATGCTGTTGAATGTCAAGGTGGTTAGACGCTCTCTTGTTGGAGATAGTCATTGCCTGGCACTTCTGTGGTGCAAATGTTGCTTGCCACCTATCAGCCCAAGCCTGAATGTCATCCAGGTCTTGCTGCATATGGGCATAGACTGCTTCATTATCTGAGGAGTTGTGAATGGAAGTGAACACTGTGCAATCATCAGCAAACATCCCCACTTCTGACCTTATGATGGAGGGAAGGTCATTGATGAAGCAGCTGAAGATGGTTGGGCCTAGGACACTGCCCTGAGGAACTCCTGCAGTGATGTCCTGGGGCTGAGTTGATTAGCCTCCAACAACCACAACCATCTTCCTTTGTGCTAGGTATGACTCCAGCCAGTGGAGAGTCTTTCCCCTGATTCCCATTGACTTCAGTTTTACTAGGGCTCCTTGATGCCACACTCAGTCAAATGTTGCCTTGATGTCAAGGGCAGTCATTCTCGCCTCACCTCTGGAATTCAGCTCTTTTGTCCATGTTTGGACCAAGGCTGTAATGAGGTCTTGAGCTGAGTGATTCTGGTGGAACCCAAACTGGGCATCAGTGAGCAGGTTATTGGTGAGTAAGTGCCGCTTGATAGCAGTGTCGACAACATCTTCCATCACTTTGCTGATGATTGAGAGTAGACTGATGGGGCGGTAATTGGCCGGTTTGGATTTGTCCTGCTTTTTGTGGACAGGACCCAGCTGGGCAATTTTCCATTGTGTCAGATGGATGCCAGTGTTGTAACTGTACTGGAACAGCTTGGCTAGAGGTGCGGCTATTTCTGGACCACAAGTCTTCAGCATGACAGCCAAGATATTGTTGGGGCCCATAGCCTTTGCTATATCTGGTGTGCTCAGCCGTTTCTTGATATCACGTAAAGTGAATCGAATTGGCTGAAGACTGGCTTCTGTGATGGTGCGGACCTCAGGAGGAGGCTGATATGGATCATCCACTCGGCACTTCTGGCTGAAGATGGTTGCAAACGCTTCAGCCTTATGTTTTGCACTCGCGTGCTGGGCTCCGCCATCATTGAGGATGGGGATGTTCATGGAGCCTCCTCCTCCCGTCAGTTGTTTAATGGTGCACCACCATTCACAACCGGATGTGGCAGGACTACAGAGCTTTGATCTGATTCGTTGGTTGTGGGATCGTTTAGCTCTGTCTATAGCATGCTGCTTCTGTTGTTTAGCATACATGTAGTCCTGCGTTGCAGCTTCCCCAGGTTGTTATCTCACTTTTAGGTACGCCTGGTGCTGCTCCTGGCATGCTCTTCTACACTCCTTATTGAACTAGCGTTGGTCGCCTTGCGGGTGAGACCAGAACTAGGGGCCATAATTATAAGATAGTCACTAATAAATCGAATAGGGAATTCAGGAGAAAATTCTTTACCCAGAGAGTGTTTAGAATGTGGAACTCGCTACCACAGGGAGTGGTTGAGGCGAATAGCATAGATACATTTAAGGGGAAGCTAGATAAGCACATGAGGGAGAAAGGAATAAATGGATATGTTGAGCGGATTAGATGAAGAGGGGTGGGAGGCAGCTTGTGTGGAGCATAAACACCAGCATGAACCTGTTGGGCCAAATAGCCTGTTTCTGTGCTGTAATTACTTTGGTAAGGTGCCCAAAACTGGGTGGATGTGTTATACACCTAGCATCACTTCTGACAGAAAATACCGGAAGTATCAAGGAAGATCAGGGAATGACCAGAGTGGCTCCTGATAAAGTTTCCACATCCATCTGCTTGACTTATGCTGGGGCCAGGCATAACCAGTCCATAGACTTTTCCAGCCTTGAGATTTTCAATATTTCTTTATTTCTATTTGACTGGACAGTGTCTTCTGAATGGAATTGCAATATATGACATCTTGGTGTCCCAGCTATCATTGGATTCTTTCTTCATCTCTTTGTTTACTCTTCCAGGTTCTCAATTTAAGGTAGATTTTCATGCTTTTGTGTCTAGGTGTATTGCATTTGCTTGGTGCAGTGCATAGAGGAAAATCAACCAGGGAGTATCGCACACAGAGCCTGCCCGATTTTCCTCTATGCACTGCACCCACGTGATCTAATATGCCAAAGAGCAATAAAGTAAAAACCTGCCCTGAAATCATTTACCTGAGTTTTTGTTCTGTGAAATGCTGCGTTTCCTACATTACAATGGTGACTACACTTCGAGTGCGTCATTGGCTGTAAAGCACTTTGGGACGTCCTGAGGTTGCAAAAGGCACTATATAAATGCGAGTTCTTTTTTGTCTTTTAAATTGATTGGATTTAATTGGGTTTGGCAAAGATAAGTAGCTCTGCACTGACAGGTAGACTGCTGACTAAATCATGTCTGAAACAGTCCAGTCAGCATCTGGCAGAACAAATTGAAATCACTGCAATATGCTGAAGATTTCTGCATATTAAATTATGAATATTATGCAATGTGATAGGAAAATATTATTCAATGCCTGTGTTTAAAATTCACACCAGAGACATAAAATGAGAAAAGGATATAATTTAATATCTGACAGGTAGTGTTAACTTTTTAGTAACATTTCAACAACCATGCTTAATTAATGTGCCTTTTTCACATGTAAAGTTCTTTATGATTTTTGCTTAAAGAACTCAATCGTAACTACTAATATGAATACAGCTGAAAACCAGTTGCTAGTATTGTCATTTTTGCTTGTGTCAAAGAGAGTGAAACTGCTAAAATAGATATATAGCTCAATTGGATTTATGGTAATGTCGTTTTTTCTTTCTTTTGCAGAGATGATCTCTGGAAGTTCCTTCGCATCATTTCCCGCGGGGGACAAGGGCCTAGAAATTCTGTCTCCGTGAAGGGTGGGGGGGGGGGCAGGTGGGGGCCGGGCCAGAATTATGGTGGAGTTGTGGCAAGAGAGGGGTGTCAGATTTTGGGGAGAACCCAGATCCACTGGTTTCTGCCAAATTTAAAATGAGCAGAAAATGCCAAATTGGGGCGGGGTGAACGCACCCACCCACCTCTTCATATCCTGGCAGCAGTTTTGGGGTGTACCTGGGGGCATTCCTGGCCAACCCCAGCAATCCCATCAAATATGCCTCAGCTAGCCCAGTGGGAGCTATTCTGTTGATAAAGGCTCATGATGAGTAACTTACTTTCGACTTTTGGGGAGCAGAACTCAGTTGCTGTCAGACTTGACACAGCTGATGATTAAGGGTAGATTTTCCGATACGGGTGTAGTTCACTCCGAATGATTAGAAATGGGTGCAAACCACACCCAAAGTCAAGCTTGTTGTTTGCATTCAATTTTCCATGGTCGGCTCATAATCGTTACTATGCCTAACTCCAGGTACCGATTTGGGCATGTGCAGGGAGCACACTAGTGCTGCAATTGGAAATTATACATAGGTCAAATTTAAGTGGATATGGACAATTAAAGACAAGTATCGGAACAGGGAGATAAAAGTCCTTACAGCCATTGGAAAGGCTCAAAAGGCATTTCAACCCATTGTCAGCCTTGGGCAAGAATGAAGGGGCGAGGGGAAAGAAGTGACAGAGAAAAATGAAGTGAAAGGAAACCCAATGGGCAGGTACAAGTCTGCAGGCAAGTGACATAGTTGCCCAGCAATCTACGCTGTTTGATAGCTGTTGACGTGGAAATGAGGTGGTTGTGAGGAATGTGGCACCACCACCATAGGCCAGCATGTCTGAAAGGAGGTGCAGGCAAGCCTGAATCCTCAGTTGACAGGTACTGTCATTCACTATGTTAGTCCTATGCTGCAGCCTAGTTGCAGATGTACTTGGAGCAGATGGCACGGCTCCCTCCTGAGCCAAAGGCTTTGAAGACAGCTCCCCAAAGTTCTTGCCAGGTAAGCATGCCAGGACCTGCAAATGTAGATGGTAGCATGTGCAACCAGTTGAACTATGCTGGCTGTTGATCTCTCTGGAGTGCTCTCTTTCCTGCAGTACCAGTGACAGACTGTGATTGGGGTGCTTACAAAGAACCATTTGGCATTAGGCTAGTCAGACCTTCACATATCATTTTCACACCATCAGGTCTGTTGTCACAGCCACACTTGGGAATTGGACCCTCTGCATGCACTACTCAGTGGATTCCCTAAAGACCCATTATTCATAGGTGGAAATATAGTTGAACATTCTGCACTCACAAACATCAGGAAATCACTTGCAGGATGTTCCCACCATCATTTTAATGAAGCTCCTGCCTCTTTCAAACAGAAGCTTTTTGCCCCTGTGTTCCCCATCACTAGAAATGCACACAATTACCTAAGTGGGCGGAAACCTAGAAATTGGATACGGCCCGAAAAAGGGGGGTGTCATGGCCCAGCACTATTAAGCTGCACTGGGTGAAACTGATCTAGGTAGCATGCAAAATTCGTGCTCAGTCCTCATTAACATGATTATATGTTGATCTCAGCAGTGTGGCCATTAGGTCCTCCATACAATGCCACAAGAAGTTTAATGACCTCACATGGCAGGTCAAGGTGAGTGAAGGCTTCAGCAAATGTCATATCCCAGCATCTGCACCACAAGCCTCACAAACTGCTCAATGCACCACACCCCCGTCACTCACCAACCAACAATCTCTACCTATCACCACTCATACCTCAAAATCATGGCTTCACTTCACCCTCACAACCTTACCACAACCGCAACACTCACACCCACATCTCACACCTTGCACACAGAGACAGCTATTCAACTATGGCAGGTATATCACCCAAACACATTGCACCACACGCACTCACACACTTCCTTTTCTCTTGCAGGCCAAGGTGCCGCATAATCGCCGAGAGCAAGCAGCAGCAGACAGGCTCTGAGCCAACTGGAGGAGCGAGTGCTGGACATCATTGGATGGGAAGTCATGGAGGCTGAGGCAATCAGCGAGGTAGAAGCCCTTGGGGACAACAACGATATGTTCATTCCTAATCCTCCTTCTCACATCCCACTTCCCCTCATCCCACAATCTCTTCTCACTTTCAACTACTGATGCTGTATGCATGCATATCTTGCTTTCCCCCACCCCTCCCCCCTGCCACCATAACCCGACTCTTGTACCTTACTGCTTTCAGATAACCAAGACCAAGCAGCAGCCCAGCCTGTCCCCGAGGTGTTGGAGGAGAGCGAAGGGGGAGAAGAAGACACAGCGTCACTGCATCTATCACTCACAGACACCAGCTCAGAAACTGGCACTGCATGTAATTTAGAGGGCAGTGTAGATGCGGGATCTGCACAGGGTGAGGCACTGGGCACGAGTGGGATGCAGCAAGGCCAGGGGGAAAGGGTAGCTCGGGGGCCAGCTCCCTGGAGGGCGAGTCCGTGCGCGAGTTCTGCTGCAAAAGACTCAGATGAAGACCTCGATAAGGTGGCCTTCAGAAGAAGGGTGATGGGCATGCACACCGAATTGCTAGGTGCAATGGCAAGCCTACCAGGGAGCCTCTTGACAATGTCAAGGAGCATGGCGGAGTCCGGCTCCAACATTGGCCGAGGCTTTGCGCAGAGTTTGGATCTCATGATATCCAGGCTGGAAATGATGGAAAACTCCCGGAGAGACCATGTCGACCCAGACATGATGCTGTGTGGATGGGCGATGTCGCAGCTGCCATTGCAGAATATGTGGAAGTGACCCAATGTCTTAGTGCTGCAGCGGAAGCCCAGACCGTTTTCATGCAGTCTCAGCTTGCTGCCACTCAAACTCAGACTGCTGCCATCGTAGCTGGGTTTACCACTGTCGACCAGGGCTTGAAGGGTGTTGCAGCAGGCCAGCAATCTGTGCTCCAACAAATTGATAGGAATGCTGAGGCACCGCCCCAGAGAAGTGGTAGTGGGTCAGTAAAGCAGGACTCTGCTGTCCTCTCTCAGGATGACAGGATTCCTGTTCCCACCACTACCACTCTGCCATTGCCCTTGCTGCTGAATGCCAGCCAGCCAGCCCAGTCTGCTACCGCCCATGCCGAGGTAGTGCAGTCTACAGAGCTGCTCGAGGTCATCCTGCAAGGCCATCTGAAGTCTCCCCACAGAAACTTAGCAGCCTTCCACCAGCTATACTGCAGCCACCAACGGAGCACTTCGTAGGAGCACTAGATCAGGAAAGGGCACCCGAACGACAGGCACTAAGGGGTGATTAGTTGATATAGCATGTGTAAATTGATTGTTGATAAATTTAATAATTTTTTTGGAATCTTTGTTTTGTGGTGGCTCTCCTTTTAGCTTTGTGTCCAGGAGGACGCAGTGATATTCCATGACAGAGAGATGGTATGATGGAAATGTGGTTGATGGGGCTGTAGTGAGCAACGGGAATCTGGGGTTACATTCACGGGAATCGGAGTCTGATGAGGCATTCACAGACAGCTCATGCCGAATGGGTATTTGCTGCCTGCCTTCTCCCTTCCTCCTCATCCTTCTCCTCTTCCTCTTCCTCTTCCTCCTCATCCTCCACTTCTTCCTCTTCCTCCTCCTCCTCTTACTCGTCCTCTTCCTGAGGTGGTTCCGCAATCCCTGCTGACAAGGGCTGGGCCCTCATGATGACCAAGTTGTGAAGCATGCAGCTGATAACCATGAAATGAGACACCTGCTCTGCCGAGTACTGGAGGGCTCCTCCCGAGTGGTCAATGCAGTGAAACCATTGCTTCAGTAGCCTGATGGTCTGCTTGATAATATTCTTGATGGCAGAATGACTCTCATTATACGAGGGCTGGGCACGAGTGGTGGGGTTGCGGAGGGGAGTCATCAGCCAGGTGCAGAGCGGATTGCCCTTGTCTCCGAGTAGCCACCCTCGGGTTTGATGTGGTGTCTGAAAGATTGCTGGCACACCGGACTGACGCAGGATGAAGGCATCATGGCTGCTGCCAGGACAGCGGGCATTGACCATCAGGAAGCGTTGGGTATGGTCGCACAACAACTGCACATTAAGTGAATGGTATTCTTTGCGGTTATGGACGATCTCAGGATTGTTATGCCGTGCCCACAAAGCCACATGGCTGAAGTTGATGTCACCCAGCACCATGGGGAAGCCCGCTATCCTGGCAAAGCCACATGCACACTCCTCCTGCTTCTCTCTGCTCATTGAGAGCCAAGGTGACCTGGAGGGCTACTGGGTGAGCCGTGGTTGCCCTGCTCTCAGGCTGCAGGTCTGGTTGCAGGAGGTGACAGAGTTCTGCGACCACCTCATTGCTGAAACGGAGCCTTCTAATATATTGTTCCTCGCTTAAGTGGATGTAAGAGAAGTGCTCTCTGAAGACCCTAGATAGTTAAGGCCACCTGCTGAGAGCCCTCCTGGCTCTCCTCCTCCTCCCTTTGCATTCAAACTGCAGAAACATGTCAGCTGCAAGTTGTTGCTGATGATCCCTTTAACTAACACTGCTGGAGCCTCCTTCCTGTTTGTCAATGCTTGCTCAGCTGGTCACACTTAAGGCATGTGGCAAGTGTAGCAGCAAAGTTGAAAATGGCAGAGCGGGCATCAAGTGAGCGTTGCACACTCACTGACGTCACGATCTGCATCATCAATATCATTTTCTTTGCCCAGCTGAAAATGGCGACCACCGTGGGACCCGCCAGCAGTGGCCAGAATTGTGGCACACTGCCATTTTTTCCCCAAAACCAGGCGGTAATGGCTGGTGCTAAACCCCCAAGTTTTTAGCCCCTAGTGTTACAAATCTCCACCCAATTTGCCAGTCAGATTCGCCCAATTTATGCCTGTTTATCATGAAAACCTGATCGGAAAATCTATGGTTCTGGTTTCTCTATCAATCTGAATGAAAACGTATCTTCTTTCAGCAAAGTTGATGTTGTTTTCCTTTCCTCACCCATTCTTATGTTAGTGGTGATGGTCATTGCTCCATATCAATTTCCTTGTGGATCCATCTTCTCTCAGCCATATCCATGTATCCAATCTCCACATAAGCAAGTTATGAACTCCTCTTGCTAGGCATGCCCATTTTCTTTCTTTTGAACATCAATTCCGTTACAACAGTGCCTTTGCACGGTCATATAAAAAGATATTCATGCTGCCCAGCTTGACCTATCAGCCAGTCCAACGTGGACTGGGGAGGTACAGCTGACACATGCTGACTCATCAGGCCTTCCAACTCCATCCCAGAATGTCTGTACGCAAAGTCTCTAACAAAGTGAAAGTTCAACCAAAATGTTCCTCGTGAAGTTCCACTTTGTGACTGCTACTGTGGATGCCAGGAGTCTGGACTGTGAGACAAGTTGTAAGGCCAACATATGCCTGAGGCAATCATCATGTACATAATGACAATTCTTAGTAAGGACACATTACACCCTCAAAGATACCATTGCAGTTGCTCCTCTGCTCTCCTAAGTTGGCACTTACGTTCTTTAGGGGAAAAAGTTATGTTTGTTCCTATATATCTTACTATTTACATCAACATTGATGGAACAGGGGTGCTTACCCAGATCCATATCCTTAAAAATGCATATTTATTCAGTAAGGAGCTTGTGTGAACAGGTTAGTTTATATGTGAAAGTTGATGAGACTGTGGGGTCGATTTTCATTGACCCGTGGAGTCAGGATTGGAGGCATGCAGGGGGTTAAAGTCCCGAATTCGGGGGTCCCGACACCATCCCGCCCCCAACCCGCCTCCATGTAAGTTTCAAAGGAGGCGGGTACCCGCCCTGCACTGGGACCCGCCTACCCGAGGCGGGAAGGGATTAGTGCCAATTAACTGCCTGTTAACAGGTAGTTAACAGGCAGTTTTTAGCCTAATCCCTAGTTTAAAGCTTGAAGTGTGGGATTCCCGACGGCTCCAAACCACGCCAAGTTAGAAGAGTCGGGCTGTCGGGTTGAAGGACTTGGAGGGGTCGAGATGTCGGTGTTCAGTGAGTGATGGGTGCATGAGTGCAAAGGTAAGTGTGTTTGGTGTGTCTAAAGTGTGTAAAGAAGTTTAAATTACCTGTACTTACCTTTTTAGCCTTCCTTCCTCTAGGTTTCAGGAGTCCATCATCTAACCGGCACAGAAAGCAGAACGGCTGCGAACTGTCAAAAGTGACAGCCTGCAGCTTTCCGTGCCGGTGAGATTTCTAACTGAGTCTGTGTAGAAGGACAGCTGTGAAACACTGATATTTCATCTGTCAAAACGTCTTGACAGATGAAATTTCAGTCTGTGACGTCACCTGTTGCCAGGTGGCCCTTAATTGGCCTGCTGAGCCTGCTGGGCGGGCTCAACAAGGTCAATCAAGTTAAAATCGCGTGGATTGGCCGCATCTCGATGGAGGCGGGACTACAACCCCGAAAGTTGTAGTCCCGCCTCCAACCCGACTTCTGAATGAAAATCACCCCCTGTGTGTGCACATAGGCAGTAACATGAGTATAGTGAATCTAGCTAAGTGTCACTTAAGGAAGGGATATTTTTGTGCAAGTGATATATTTGGGATTTTACAACAGAAATGGATTAACAGAGAGAAAACTATACTCAAGTGACAGGCATTTTGAAAAATTAGTCTACTTACACAACACAGCCTGATTGGATGAACAAAATGCTGTTCTATATTATTATAAGCAGGCTTTCCTTTTTTTTCATTTTTGCCATGCTTGGCTGAAATATTTTCAGTATATTTTGGAAAGATTAATGGAGGTAGATACAGAAAGCCTACAAAATACAAAGCTTCTATTCTGGGTCAGGAACTACCAGCTAGACAATGTCTGGCAAAGCATGAATTATAGTGCTACACTTAATCATTATAAATATATCTCTGTTGCAAAATTAGCCAAAATCAACTGGAAGCAATAAGCACATCTTGTTTCTTGCAATTCCCTGTATGCCTCCACTTTTGTAGTCAAAAAAGTTGTAGGTTAAACTAGACACTTGGGGCTATATTTTCCTCTGTTTGCTAATTTTAATGTTAAGAATAGATGTGCGTAAACAGAAGTACAGCAATGTTAGAATGTGGTAATTCATTCGCTTATACGAGTAGTCTGAGTCTGGTCCGCATCTGAAGATTGCTTCATGGAAATTAAGTTATGCTTGTTAAGTTCTTGTTAAAGGTCGATCAAGAGCAACTTGTGAAGAATTACCCAGGGGAGAAGGAGTTAGAAACAAAAAGTGAGTCCTGAACTTTAGGTCACAACTGACATTCATCAGCTAAACGAAAGGCATTATTTTGAAATTTATCTCAGCACAGATAGAAGTAAATAATACAAAGGTGTTTCCAAACTCTGAAAATTCTGGGCTGTTAACCTATTAAAAAAAGGTAATAAGGCAGGTCAAAGATTTGTGAATGGGAATAAGCACTACTTGTAACATCAGTGTAACATAAGGTTAAATAGACAGCAAGGGGTGTCAGGAAAATTGCTATACATTGAGTATTTTTTATTCTATTTTCAACCTGTGCAGAAGAATACAAGAATTACCTCACTGCTCTTTGCATAAACAAAAAACCTTATTGACCATTAGAATTGGTTCCTGTTTATGCTCAATTAAATGCCTTGACAGGTGTCGGGCACTGCGTACAATGCAGCCAGGGCTTGAGAAACTAGATGAAATTGTTATCATTGTGCCTTCTTCTTGAAAAGTTTTGTTGTAACTGAAGACAGGCTGAAGTGGCAGATCAAAGCACAGTGAGTTCTTAAAAATTCATTCTCGAGATGTGGCCATCACTGGCAATGCCGCTGTTTACTGTCCATCGGTAGTTACAACTGAGTGGCTTGCTAGGCCTTCGTAGGGAAGTTAAGTTTTAACCACGTTGGTGTGGAACTGGACTCACATATAGCCAGACTGGGTAAGGACGGCAGGTTTCCTTCTGTGAAGGACATTAGTGAACCAGTTGGGTTTTTACGTCAACAGTTTAATGGTCATTTTTTACTGATACCAGCTAATTATTTCCAGATTCATTTATCTTTTAATTGAATTCAAATTTTCAAACTGGCATGGTGGGATTTTAACTCCCATTATTATCATTAGTCCAGGGTTCTGGATTACTAGTCCAGTAACATAACCACTACACTACTGTACCCGTTTAGCAATCAGCAACATCTCACTGGGCTTTCCTGAGGTTGGCCTCATTTTGTGTGCACAATGTGCTCTCGACCCAGATAGGGGAGGTCATGGGAAATAGTTTGCAGGTCTAAAGGCTGCAGCTGCTATTTAAAGGGGCTAATTCATTGTTGTTGTTCAGGAAATTGGAAATGACTGGCCAAAAACACAGAACACCTACATTTAGATGCTGCTTTAAAGGTACTTCTGCAAGAAGTGCTGAAAAGGACACTTTCCCACAATAAAAATGCTGTGTCAAAGCACCAAAGAACGAAGTCTGCAATAGTAAGTCTAGCCAGTATCTCACCATACTGTGTTAAATTATTACTGAGGCCACAAGCTTAGTCCTCAGAAAACAACACTGCCTGCCTGTATGATGCATGTCCAGTTACTCACAAGCTGAGATGCAGAGTGAACATTTAATTGTCACTACATGGGCTCTTCAAACTTCCAACACTACTTTTTTGCATGAAGAACAAAGTGGTGCATAGCAAGGAGGAACTGTGGTCTCTAATTTCAGACAGTTGAACAAGCCATGCCTAACACCCCAGGGCTGAGAACATAAAGTGAGTAGACAATGGTAGAGCTGGGGACCTCCCCAAAGCTCAGGGATCGTAGCGCCCAGTTATTCTGCTTTCACTCACTCACTCATCTTACGTAGGTATACAGTCCTGCAGACACAATTAGCTATGTTAGCCAGATATTTGTCCCCATATAGATCAGTGGAGATGCTGCGGGAGTGCCCAGCAGAATTTGACTCTTTCACCCCTCTCCCTTAAATTACAAAAGCTGTGCCAGAAAGCAAGCAGGACCAGGCAGCCACCACAGCACTTGATGTGGTGGCATCACTTGCAGTATGACCCAGTGCAAAAAAAAAGATACAGGCCCATCTCAATCCAAAGAGACTCCTGCTCACACTTAGCAGCCAGCCAACTCACTCCTGCCACTGGGGAAATATGCAGAAGGAGCACAAGATTAAGATGCAAAAAACACACAACACACACTGTCACCAAATGGAAGCACCAGGGGGGAAAAAAACCACAAGCAACATACACTAATTATCTTTAAGGAATAAAGTTTTCATTGTGTCCAAAGATTATTTCTTCAGAGGATGCAGTATAAGATATTAACAGATTAAAGGATTGGCACTGCAGAGGTCAATGTTGCTAAAGATGCATTGTGCACAAGTGGCGAAGATTGTTAGTGTATTGGGTAGATGTAGCACTTAGTTAAAGATTTCTTCTATGAGAAACTGTCAGATGACTCTTGCTGCCTGCAACAGTATTTCAGCAGAGATATCTTCTGGCTGATCATCATTGTCTTGCTCTGCCCTTGGCTGCTGATGGGTCTCCTCCTCCACCACCTGCTCCATTTAGGTCTCTCTTGATAGCAAAACTGTGCAACATGCAGCAGACTGACATTTTCTTGAAATCAATGGCAGCATTATATTGTAAGGTGTCCCCTGATCTGTTCAGACATTTGAAGAGCTATTTTAGATGCCGATAGTGTGTTTGACAATGACCCTGATGACTCCAAGGGCCTCATTCTAACTGTGCTCTGCTGCTGTTCATGGCTGCCCAACCATGTCATGAGCCAGGGTTGAAAACAGCAGCCTTACTTATTCTTGTTATCTGCCTTCTCCATTCAACAGCTCAGCACAGAAAATTGCTTGAGATGAAAGTGTATGACTGTTGACTGGGACCTTGGACTTTGGAAAATCCTGTGATGTGACAAAATTGCAGGCCCCTTTTTATTTTGCTGCCAGATTGGAAAACAGATAAACATGCTTGCCCTGGTGAACAAAGCATCAGAGAGCTGCACCAGTGAGCTGCATGATGCATCTGTACATTGCAGATTGACTGATGTTGCTGATGTTTCCTGAATGAGCCTGAAGAAAAGATGTTGATGTCTGTGGTGACCTTGACTTTCACTGGCAGTCCATGGGGTGGAGGTTGTCTGCAGGATAGATGTGAGCAGTCTGCACATTTCTGTCTCTGCCTCCCTAAATGGTTGGAAAATGCAGCACACTGGAATTTCCAATATGTAATCTTGGTGGCTGAGGGTCCCCGCTGGGAACATGAAATTAGAAAATTATCCCTGAGATTTCCAGTAAAGCTCACAGCTACAGTATTTCCATCCACAAACACTTTTAGTAAAAGAATCACATACTTTCTTTACGCTGACAGCCTCTGCTGTTTCCTACCCAATGCCTGACTGGAAGTTGTTTGCTGATACTCCTGAGCATACCTGTATGTCTGAGTATGTTAGTCAAAATCCAGCGACAGTCTGACTGGGTTCCTTATTAAACACATGGTTTGGCTGAGGTGCTTACTTAACACACATCACTGACTCACTGAATATATTTATACCATTGCCTGAACATTGTACACACTGTAGTTGAAGGAACTGGAGACGAATGTTTTAATGCAGGAAATGTAATTTCAGTCATTTTTTTCTGATTACTGCACTCTTTTGCAATGCTGCATAGGCAGAATGCCATCTTTCCTTCTCCTTTATTTATTGTAATAAATAATGTGTTTGAAATCAAACCTCAATTCTAAAAAAAAAGTCATAATAATCAGACTGTTTTTTGAGAACATTGCGCCTTTTTAGTCACTGGCTGGACTACAGCCAATGGTTTCCTGTATTGATTTCTTTTTTGGAATAAATGAGGGACCTTAATCCATTAGAAGCAACAATGAGCTATGCTTTACAGGGACAGTCTTTTATTCAGACCTACTGCAATAATGAATTGAAAGCACATCATTCATAAGTATTGTAGCCGATTTATAATAAATGATGATTGACTCAGGGCTTGGATGACATCTGTTCTGAAAACATCAGCAAGTTTGGGCAATATCAAGGATGGAACTTTACTGTTTTTTTAACTGTTTTAATTTTAGGATCTTTAATAACAGGATTTTTAAAGGAATACCTTCAATACCTTGACTTTGAAACATCTAAGAAAAGATTTTATTAGTAAAATTGGGTGGCACAGTACGATAACATCCTTGCGGTTAAGGGACCTAGGCAGCTGCAAGTGTGCTCCCTACACCAACCCAGACTGATAGCATGAAGGTCTCCCTTTGTGGTGACTATAATGGTCCTCCTTGAAATGAGTTATGGCAATCTCCCACTGCATGAAGTTACCTAAAATTTGATTAAAAATTGGTAATAATTTGACCATTTCATCGAGAAAGATAGGCATGGCTGTTATAGGAAATGGAAATGCTGCTCTGGTGCAACTGGATGATGATGAGGAGCTTGTTTTATGGCTGCAATTCTAATGGCAGAGTGGGGTTAATTTTTCAAGTACATGCCCATGGCTGTTATTGTATATCAGAAAAATCATGGGCACACGGCACATGATACTCTGACACATGTTGGCAAGGGAGGTTCACTACCACTGCTGCATACCCATAAACTTACCCTGGTATAGGCATTGGTACAGTCCCCTTACTTCAATAAATGGAAATGTTTCATATTTGTTTTAGTATGTAATTTAAAGACATCATTTTATCAATTTATATCTGACAATAGCCTAGTGGATGAATACATAATACCTTCATATGATATTTCTCATTCCACTATTTTAATGCTGGCAGTAATGCATTTATTTTAAATGGTTTAATGCCTCCACTAAAATAGCAAGCAGAGGAATGTTATATGAATGTATAAAGCATTTGTGAGCTAATATTGCCAATGGAAATTTCTAGGCTAATGTATCAATTAGGCAAATGGTTTGATCCAGACTGTACTAGCCAGGAGACTGAAGGTGGAGTTTTGTAAACAAAGGCTGAGCTGTTGAATGTTGCCATATATAATGCTTTAAACCTTAATATGGTTATTCCTTTTTCATTCAGTTTTGGATTACAATGAACCCTAAAACAAGCTCACGTAAGACATTACTGCGAAAATAATTAGTAGCAGCCAACACGGATTTCAGAAAGGAAGACTGTGCTTGACAAACCTGAGTTCTTTGAGGAGATAATGGAATCGATGGATGGGAAAATGCAGTGGATGCGGTGTACGTGGACTTTCAGAAAGCCTCTGAGAAGGTAGCACACAGAAGATTACTGGAGAAGGTTAAGGGGTATGGAATTAGGGGAAGGGTAGCAAATTGGTTTAATGGGTGGTTAAAAGAAGGCGGAGTTGGGGGCAGTGGGTAACAGTGTCCCAAAGACGAACACAAAGGCACCACAACTCCTTAATTTAGCAGACAGATTGAATTCAGGTAGCAAGGGCTCCTGCAAGTTTGAATTTCGTGAAGGAGGAAGCGATATCATCGGATTGGAAACCAGAAGTAGCTGCATAGTGTTGGAAATCTTTCCATTAATTTAAACTTTTCACAGGGTTCACACCCCAGGCCATCACCTGCACTGCCCCTACCTCTGCAGCCTAAACACTAATTGCTCCTTCCTGGCTTCCCTGCTTCCATCCTCCAGAAACTATAACTCATCCAGATTGCTGTGGCTCATTATCTCACCCACATAAAGGCCCAAACCGCCTCACTCACATTCTTGCCAAGCTCAATTGACTACTCATGTCCCAAGCAACATAATGACCTTCTGCTCACCTTTAAATCCCTCTGTGGAGACTTGCCCAATTTTACCTCAGCAATCTCCTTCAGCTGTACATCTCTACATGCATCCTCTGCTGCTCTGACACCAGCTTACTCCTTGTTCCTCAACCCCTTCATTTTTTCACCTTTCCTTTCTCTGCTTTCAAAAGCTCCCTAAAGACCCTTCTCTTCCACTGTGGTTTTGCTTACCCACCCAGTTCTTCATTTTCTCCCTCCTGCTCAGTCCACTGTCCTCTAAAGGGCTTTATGGCATCTCCCGGTATGTGAGAGATGCTCTAGAAATGTAAGTTGTTTTACTCCAGAGACAAGTGCAATAAATCCAGTTTGTTTTCCTTTTTATGGTCTTAATAATGAAAAAATAATTGATCAAATCAAATAATTTACATAAATTTTGTGTAGCTTCTCCATTGACCTATGGAAGAAAATATAAAGTATTAAAACTGGATAGATTTTAACTACTGAACCAACAATATAGTGACATAATTCTTTAATATTTCCCACTCCTGTAGTAAAGTGCTGTACTTCTTGATGTTGTAGTGGGATGGCACTACAGAGCTGTGAATGCTCATAAACTGTATTTCCTCAGACAATACAATTAAAAATATCAATGAAAAGTAAAAAAAAATTACAAATCATTTTCTCTGTCTACAATAGTGTAGCCCACTTAAATATCCATATGATTGAGTTATCAGAGTTAAGTGTGTATAATTAGACTGACTTTGTTAATTCCTGATAATTGAACGTTGATTATTAGTTGATACACTTGCAGTGATTGCAGTACGACAATTAATCATTCAGTGTGGACGTTGTTGGCAATATGGAGTGCAGTGGCTATTGACACCTACTGCTGGAAAAAAACCATAAAGGAATTAAAAAATAAAAATAATCTCCCTCAGAAACTAAAAGAAAGATTTTCTAGCCTTATCACATCGCTCAGAATCATCTCAGAAACTTATAATCAATTATTTTGAAGTGACTTGTTATGTAGGCAAACTTTTCAATATATATATGTGTAAAAATCACCTCTACCCAGGAGTGGTTTGAATGCTGTAATCATGGTTACAGCAGTTATAAACCACTTGAGCTTTGTTCTTACAGTTAACAATGTCATCTGAATCTTGCAATCACTCTCAGGTATCCATTCGCCGTTGTTTATATTTTATATATTTTGTTCACACATTTTCTGATAACCTACTGCAAATTATTTCTCAATAAACTTGTGCAAAGACAGATAACAAAGTCCACTAACAGTCAGTGTTAGCATAAAAATGGAGCCAAAAATTAGTATGATTACTTTTTAACATTAATCATATACAACTTGTCTCATATGGCTCCTATAATGTAAAAAAAAGTCCCAAGGTGCTTCATAGAGGCGAAGTTAAACAAATTGATGCTGAGCCAAGAAGGAGATATTAGGAGGGGTAACCAAAAGCTTTTTCAAAGAGATGGGTTTTAAGGAGGGTGTTAAAGAGGAGAAGGAAAGGGAGAGGCAGAGGGGATTAGGGAGGATCTTGCAGAGTATGGATCTGGGTGGCTGAAGGCACAGCTACCAATGATGGGGTGAAGTAGGGGTTTCACGAGACCAGAGCCAGAAGAACGAAGAGTTTGGGGGAGGGGATGAGGTTATAAGGTATAAGGAGGTTACAGAGATTGGCCATGAATTAATTTAAAAATGAGGGTGAGAATCTTAAATTTAAGGCGTTAGGGGACTGGGAGCTAATGTAGGTCAGTGAGGAGAGGGATGATGGGCAAGTGAAACTTTTACAGGATACATAATTTTGTGTACTAAACAGTACATAATGCAATAGTGTTATTAGCCAATAAGTTACTGTTTAAAATAAATGGATTAATGCTTTTATTGAAGTAGCAGAAAAAAGAATGTTATATGAATGCATTAAGCATTCGAATGCTAATATCTCAAATCTTTCTATTATTTTAAATACAGACCACTCTTATAGAGCACTCATATGGCACATTTGGACACTGCTCATTCTACAGTGCATTTGTGTCACTATGGTGGTTTTGGCTTCGCAGTGTTGCAAAATGTACAATATTACTGACGTCAAATTCAGGTTTAGCGTTAGATATGATGCCACCTAAGCCAGAGGTAGATCCACATAGCTTGGACCCTGCGCTGGCTGCAGGATAACTGCAAGTGATGCGAAGCACACTTTTTTAAGCTTTAATTTGAAAATGTTAGAAGTTCTCTAGTTGCCCACTGGACCTCATTTAATTTTTTACTGTTTTATGAACTGTTGGCTCTTCACTAATTATAACACTTTTACTGGCATTCAGACGAGTTTAAGTATTCATGCTTAACCAGAGAGTGAAGTAAGCTGGCAGCATAACCTGGTACTGCCGGCGCTCATCACTCTTAAACAGGTCTCAAACTGATATTTATGACATAACTTTGGCATTATGTGGTAGATGTTCCCCCTAGCCGGTGGAGCGTAGGGTATGGTAATATTGAGCGGCCCAACCAGCCTAGTGGCTGGAAGAAGCTAGGTCCATGGTGGAAGGGGGAGGGGCGGTGATCCGATCTTGGTGTGGGGTAGACTCCTGCTCCTCCTGGCCCCACAGAAATGCAGATAACTTATCTTTAGACTCCTCTTCGACTAGACTTCCAGAGCACAGGGCACTAACTCAGGCGGGTGCTCCAGCCATCCAGCGGTGAAAAAAACTGAAAAAACTTACCTACTTGGACTGTTTCTGGCCTGAGAACCTCTTCCTGCTGTCATCACTTGGTACCCTTGTGATTGTATGCTGAAGGATGTGATGGAGGGGAGGGCATTGTTGAGAGTGGTGAGGGAGGAAGTGATAGGAGTGTTGTTGGAAAGTGAAGACCTGTACTTACCCGAGCTGCTCTTGTGAGGTTCATTGGACTTCCTCATACACTGAACCCAGGTCCTGGGGGTGATACTGGTGGCACTGGCCCTGTCAGCCACCTCTGTCTAGTCCTGCTTGACAGTGGCCTTGGGGATGCTCCTGCAGCTGCTGGGAAGAGTGCCTCCCCCTTGCCCTGACTTTGTCCAGTAGAACCTCCAGGAAGGCATCAGAAAACCTGGGGGCAGCCCCCCAATGCATCTCAGCAGCTGGGATATCTTCCAGTGTTTCTCAATGAAAAATTCCAGCTGAGAATGCCAGTTTGCTTTAAGAGGTGCAAACCCGCTTTAAATAGGTCTCGGAGTCACGCTGGAAATTGCATGAGGCAGGTGGGCAGGCTGCCCGATTCCTGACTTGATTAGGAGGGCAAGCTGTCAGTCAAATGGAAATGAGGACCATGAATTAAAATTGCCTGGGCCTCATGCTGATGACATCATAGGGGGTAAGTCGCTGCCCTTATTTTAACTTTCCCCCACCCAGTTTCCACCAGGTCGGGGTGGGGGGGGGGGGGAGTTAAAATCAAGCCAAATAAAATGGGAGATAGAACTAATTAAGGATAGAGACCAGTTATTTTAACGCCAGAGGTAAGAAGGACCCTTTGCTAAAAGATAACAAAATCTCTAGAGACAGAGATTACAATAAAAAATTGTCAGCATGGATTTCTAAAAGGAACATCATGTTTAACTAACCTATTCCTTGGAGATCTGGGAATACAGATACATAAATCACGAAAAGTAGCAATGCAAGTTGATATGGCCATAAAAAGTGCAAACAAAGCACTGAAGTTCATTTCTAGAGGAGTAGAATACAGAGGTAGGAAGGTAATGTTCAATTTATATAGAACCTTGATTAGACCACACTTGGAATACTGTGCCAGTTCTAGTTTTTGTACTACAAAAAGAATATTGAAGCACTGAAGAAAGTGCAGAAAAGATTTATAAGGATGTTACCACAATTGAGAGGATGCAACTATCAGGAAAGATTGAGCAAGTTGAGGCTCTTTTCCTGGAAAAAAGACTAAGAGGAGACCTCTTCAAAATTTGGAAGGTGATTTATTACGGTGAATGTGGAGAAATGGTTTTCACTTGGGTGTAAGTTCAGAACAAGGGGGGATAAGCATCAAATGGCCACTAACAGATGAAATAAAGAATTTAGGAGGATTCTTGTTACACAGAGAGTGGTGGGACTGTGGAACTCGCTGCCACATGGAGTGGTTGAAGCAGAGAGCAATGATGCATTTAAGGGGAGACTTGATGCATACATGAGGAGAAGGGAATAGAGGGATATGGGGGCTGGTTGGGAAAAGGTAATTAGAATGGGAGGAGGCTCGTATGGAGTATAAAGACCTACATAGACCAGTTGGGCTGAAGGGCCTGTTTCTGTGTTGAAGATTTAATGTAATATGTAATTCTATGCAAATCTAAATGCTCACTAATTTGAACTTGAATTATGGATTCTCAGGAGTACCACACTGCTAGTAGAAGTGTGGCAGAATGGAACGGCTATCTGCCCTTGGAGCCTGACATTATCCCCACACCAAATTATGGGGTCATTTAAATACTCGGGACTGGCAGCCTGCACCTTTAGGGGCATTAGAGGAGCTACCTGGCAGCATCCAGGACAATTAGAGCAGAGCTATGTCACTCTGAGGTAAGAACAGAGGCCCAGGATGGACCACATAAAAATGGATGACAAAGTTGCTGAGGAAGTAAGTGAGCATTTTCTTGAAGGTAATCAATCCTCTCCAGATCAATTATCTTTGTCCAGGATAGTCTTGGGGCTTTGGTATGGCCCTCAATGGAGCTCATGCCAGTACTTAGCTCAGGATCTTTCCCAGACATGCCCCCCTGACATGGTGTGTGGGTGGAAGACTCGCCCCCTCCCACCTCTGACCTGAATTTCCAACAATTCATGCATGGGGTAGAATCCCAGTGGAACCATGTTCCACCCTAAGTTCTGGCCTCTGGCTGGGCTGGTAATGCACCTGCTCTCTGCTGTCATCAGCCACCAAATTATCAGGGCCAAAGAGTTTGACCACAACTGATGTTAGACCAATAGGTCTTTAGTTACCAATTAATGCTTCTCTCCCTCTTGAACAAAGGAGGTTACATTGACCATCCTGCAATCCGCTGCCACAATTTGCATATCTAAGGAGGATCTAAAGAAATGGTCAGAGCTTCTGCCATCTCTTCTCTGACTTCCTTCAATGGGCTAAGGTTCATACCATCAGGACCCAGTGATCTGTCCACTTTGCCATCTGCTACTTTTTTCATCACCATTTCTTTTTAGTAGACTGGTCAGTTGATTGAGCAGATAGATGTCAGATGAACTTTACTACAGAGAAATGTATGGTGGCACGTGTTAATACTTTAAAAGGAGTAGAAGTGCCAGGAGACTTGGGGGTTTGGGTAACAATAGCTTTAAAAATAGGTTGTACAAATAGATTAAACTATTCAAAAAAAGCAAAGTGCATCTTATATTTAATAAAGAGAGGCAGATTCTACTCTATTGCGTTTGGGCATAAATAATAATTGGAGCAGCATGCATAATGGTAAATTAGACATAACAGAACTTGTTTGATTTTCCATCCATTCATTTAAATGGACAGACATTGGCTGGACTTTATAATGGACGTGTGATCCTCCCTGCCAGATTTTCTTCTAAGCTCTGTCAGGAAATTTTGTATACCCAAAGGCGCAAGAGCAAAGTCTGTCCCATTGTGTCCAGTTTTAGAGAGCTACTTTGGGAAGGATGTCAAGGCCATGGAGAGGGTACAAAAGAGTTGTAATAAAATTATATCAGTAATTAAATGCTTTAAATACACAAAATGGGGGGAAAGAAATTAGACTCATTTTTTGTGGAGGACAAAAGCATCAATTTCACGGTGCTGTCTCCAGCATCCCAAAGATGCCTGAAGTAGGTCTAACCCCATATTGGGTTGGTGATTTTTCAGGCATTCCCCCACAGCCACCTGAAACAGCATATGTTAATAAGGGGCCTAACATCAAAAGCGGGCCATAACTAATTGTTACCCCAGAACTCTTTTTCACTAGAACATAGAAAGCTAAGAGAAAATCTGGGAAAGGTGTTCAAAATTGCAAGGGGTTTTAATGAGGTAAATGGGGAAAACTATTTCCACTGTCAGTTAGGGTTACTAGAGGGCATATATTTAAGATCATTACTGAGGGAACAAAGGGAGAGGTTAGGAGATTTTTTTTTCTCTGCTGAGAGTTGTTAGGACATGGCATACCCCATCAGAAGGCGTGGTGGAAGAAAAATCTTATTCATATTAATGGCCCAGATTTTATGGTAATAATAACTGTGAGGTTATCAGTGCTCACCGTTATCAAAGTGTAAATCAGACAGCAACTTCCGGCGACCACACATGCGGAGTTAAACGTGGAAATCAGGAAGGAGATACACTGTGGCTTGCCCTGTTCACACAGGTTTCAGATCCCCTGTAGAGGGTGCCACACCGAAATGACTTTCTAATCATAGCAAGTTCCAGTTTAAAAGCCCATAGAAAACCTGTGGGCAAGTGTAAATGTAATGAATGGTTGGTGGTGGTTGTTCGCCACTGACCGCAAAATTCAGCCCAATAAGTTTTTAAAGAGAAATGGATAAGTATTTGAATAAAATGGCTTCCTTCTATGATTCTATAACACACCCCAATTTATCTCTTATTTTACATAATGATAGGCTGTGGGTAGAATTGTCAAAGAAGCATTTACAATGTCACTACATATAACGACCAGAGCAATTGTTCCCTCATAGTAATTTTATGAATGATTATTTAATGTCCATCACAACTAGGAAGTCAACCATGGTCCAGAAATATGGACTGTGTCAGCCTTTTCATGATGGTGACAGTATATATTTATTATGTGACAGGATCAAAAGATAAAATAGTAGTCATTAGACCCCATAGAGTGCTGAGGAGTGGGCTGATTCTATTAAGACCCTTTAAAAAAAAACTTACTCCCACCTCCAAAACAAATGAACAGAGCAGGCAGGCCAAGTAATAGAATCTTAGAATCATAGAATTGTACATAGGATATACAGCAGAGAAACAGGCCATTCATCCCAACCAGTCCATGCTGGCGTTTATGCTCTACATGAGCTTCCTCCCGTCTTTCCTCATCTAAATCTATCAGCATAACCCTCTATTCCCTTTTCCTTCATATGCTTGTCCAGCCTCCCCTTAATATTATTCGCTTCAACCATTGCCTGTGGTAGCGAGTTCCACATTCTCAACACTCTCTGGTTAAAGAAGTTTTTTCTGAATTCCCTAATGGATTTCTTGGTGACTATCTTATATTGATGGCCTCTAGTTATGCTCTTCCCCACAAGTGGAAACATTCTCTCTGTATCCACTCTATTAAACCTTTCATAATTTTAAAGACCTCTATTAGGTCACCCCTCAGCCTTCTTTTCTCAAGAGAAAAGAGACCCAGCCTATTCATCCTTTCCTGATATGTATACCCTCACATTTCTGGTATCATCCTTGTAAATCTTCTCTGCAGCCTCTCCAGTACCTCTATATCCTTTTTATAATATGGTGACCAGAACTGTACGCAGTACTCTAAGTGTGATCTAACCAAGGTTCGATACAGGTTTAGCATAACTTCCCTACTTTTCAATCTTATACTTCTAGAAATAAACCCTAGTGCTTGGTTTGCTTTTTTTATGGCATTGCTAACCTGTGTCGCAACTTTTAGTGATTTGTGTATTTGTATTCCGAGATCCCTTTGTTCCTCCACCCCACCTAGACTTGCACCCTCCAAGTGATAAGTGACCTCCCTATTCTTCCTACCAAAATGTAATACCTTACATTTATCTGTGTCAAACTTAATTTGCCAATTATATGCTCATTCTGCAAGTTTATTAATGTCCTCCTGTAATTTGCTGCAGTCCTCCTCAGTATTGACTATTCCCCCCAATTTGGTGTCATCTGCAAATTTAGAAATTGTGTTTTTGATTCCAAAATCTAAATCTTTAATGTAAATTGTGAACAGCAGTGGTCCCAGCACTGATCCTTGTGGAACACCACTACCCACCTTCTGCCACTGTGAATAGCTACCCTTACTCCTACTCTCTGCTTTCTGTCCTGAAGCCAGCCAGCAATCCATTCTGCTACTTGTCCTCTGACCTTGTTCATCAGTCTATTATGGGTACCTTATTGAAGACCTTTTGAAAATCCAGATACATCTACAGGAAACTCTTGATTTACCGGCACCTAAATAACCGGAAATCTCTGTTAACCGGCAAAATTCAGGAGTAGGTTCAGGTAAGTTTTACTTCCCGGCTAGCTCAGTCGGTAGAGCATGAGACTCTTAATCTGAGCATCGTGGGTTCATGCCCCACGTTGGGCGGTAGTTATTCAGGGCAGCACGGTGGCATAGTGGTTAGCACTGTTGCCTCACAGCGCCAGGGACCCGGGTTCGAATCCGGCCTCGGGCGACTGTCTGTGTGGAGTTTGCACATTCTCCCCGTGTTTGCGTGGGTTTCCTCCGGGTGCTCCGGTTTCCTCCCACAGTCCAAAGATGTGCGGGTTAGGTTGATTGGTTCTGATAAATTGACCCTTAGTGTTAGGGGGATTAAATACGTGGGGTTACGGGGATAGGGTGGGATATGTGTTGGTGTAGGGGTTACGGGGATCAGGTGGGATATGTGTCGGTGCAGGCTCGATGGGCTGAAATGGCCTCTATCTGCACTGTGGGGTTTCTGTGATTCTGTGATTCATATTAGTGGCCTGTTCCTGGATCTGTGGCCGGGTTCCTGCACCTGTTGCTAAGCAACAGGAACGCTTGGATCTTGTGGTCGGGTTCCTGCACCTGTTGCTAAGCAACAGGGACGCTTGGATCTTGTGGTCGGAGTTCCTGCACCTGTTGCTAAGCAACAGGGAAGCCTGGATTTGTTGCTGTGTACGGAGCTCTGTACCTTTTACTATACCTCACTGTAATCTGGACTTTTTGATAAACCGGCACCACGCCGGTCCCGTTGGTGCCGGATAAAAAAGAGTTTCCTGTACTGCATTACCATTGTCTACTCTCTCTGTTACCTCTTCAAAAAATTCAATAAGGTTAGTCAAGCAAGACTTTCCCTTTTGAAATCCATACTGACTGTTCCTTATTATAATTTTGGTTTCTAGATGTTCTTCTATTTTCTCCTTTAGTAGGGATTCCATTATTTTTCCTACCACTGATGTTAAGCTGACTGGTCTATAATTCCCTGGAAATGTTCTATCCCCCTTCTTAAATATAGGTATTACATTAGCAATCCACCAGTCCTCTGGCACTACACCTTTTTCTAACAAATTATTAAATATGTGTAGTGATGCCTCTGCTATCTCTTCCTTAGATTCTTTTAAAATGCATGGATACAATCCATCCAGACCAGGGGATTTATCCTCCTTGAGTTTGATTAGTTTATTTAATAGTCACCTTTTTAATTTTAAATGCACTTATTTCATTACTAATCTTATCATCCAATGTCATGTCCACCTGTTCTATTTCCCTGGTAAATACTGAAGCGAAATAATTATTTAATATTTCTGCCATCTCTCTATAGTTACCTGTGGTATTATTCTGTCTCCCTTAATGGCCCTATTCCCATCCCAACCTTCCTTTTTTTATTGATGTGCCTGTAAAATATTTTACTATTTTGCTTTATGTTCCTTGATAATTTAATTTCATAGTTCCTGTTTGCCTCCATAATTGTTTTTTTGACTTCTCTGCTGATCTTTTTGTATTCTCCCTCCCCTACTATCTACATACTTAGTTACAGCACAGAAGATTGGTTACAGCATGGAAGAAGGCCATTCGGCCCGTCGAGCCCGTGCCGGCTCTCTGCAAGAGCATCTCAGCTAGTTCCACCACCCCTGCCCTTTCCCCCGTAGCCCTGCAATTTTTTTTTCAGGTACTTATCCAACTCCCTTTTGAAAACTGTGATTTAGACTGCCTCCACCACCCTTTCAGGCAGTGCATTCCAGATCCTAACCACTCGTTGAGTAAAAAAGTATTTTCTTATGTCGCCTTTGGTTCTTTTCCCAATCACTTTAAATCTGTGTCGTCTGGTTCTCGACACTTCTGCCAATGGGAACAGTTTCTGTCTATCTCTGTCCAGAGTAGATAGAGTGGTTAAATAATATACTTTATAAGGTAGGGAAAATGGGTTAGAGAAGGAATCTAGGAAACAGTATAATTAAAGTTAAAATAAATAATAGGACAGTGAGAGAGAAGGGGGTAAGAGAAAGAATGGCAGAAAAAAGGATAGCAGGACAAGCATGAACAAAGTGTTTACATTTTCTAAATGTAAAATTTCTCTGGGCATGCTGGCAGTCTAAAGGCTAACTACCCAGTGTATCTCCACATAATGAGCCATTGTATCTAATTTTAAAATGTGGTACAAAAAAGACACTGAATGGGAAAGAGTGGGGCACTAAAAGTTCATTGCACTTGTAACTAAGACCTTTACAAGCCACCAGTGACAAAGCTATGAGTGGGCTATGAAAGTTCTTGTGCTTGAATGAAATAAACAGTACGTCCCACTCTCCCCTGGTATGTAGCCTTCCGTTCTTTGTGACAAATGTAACAAAGCTTACAGAAAGGGAACTCTCCTTTTGCCTTTAGCAAGTATGTGATATCAGTTTTTGATAGTGTATAATGCAGTCTGCTAGACTAGTGCAGACCACATTAAACATTATATACTATAATAATCTTCATTGAACATACAGTCTGAGAAGCAAAATTCTTTAAATCCATTTGACTATTCCATTTGGTTGGAAGTTGTAGCCAGGCAAGTCTGTGTTACTTAGTAGCAAATACTTTGGAGCAAAGAATCCTTATGTTGCTTTCAAAGGAAGATAATTAGATTTTATCACGATACCGCTTTTCTGGTGCTGAAGCAACAGTGGAATTGAAAAGCAAGTCAGCAGTACTGGGTAGGAAGAACCACCCAGAAATGTTGCAGTACAATTGTAACTATAAAAATATAAAATGCTGGAGGCGCACAGCAGGTTAGTCAGCATCTGTGGAGAGAATAGACAAGTTCATGTTTTGGGTTGCAAACTCTCAATTTTGAAGAAGAGTTTGCAATGGAAACATAGGGCTAAAGATTTGGGGGCTTTACGCCACCCGTTAACAGCAAAAAGTAGCAAAAAGAGGGCGGCTGCCGTTCTTTCGGCAGCTGGTGGCGGGTCCCGCGGCGTCCGCCATTTTCCGGGGCCCAGCAGCGCTGCCGGTAAGATCGATGGCCCTGCAGATTTAAACGAGGGAGAGGTGACATCAGTCGGTGTGCAACGCCGACTTAACGTCACCTTGGCAAACTTGGACCTTAGTGCTGAGTTCAGCGCTAGGTCCTAAGCTCATCAGGAAAACACAGCATTCAGCAAACACACACACAGGTGCTGTCAGCACCTCTTAAAGGGACACACACATCTTTCAGGTAAGTTTGCTTTTAAGTTTTTGGACTGGATTTTTTTTGGTTTTATTGAAGTAGTGGCTTGCTGCAATACATGTTAAAAGTTTTTTAAGTGTGTAGGGAGTGTTGCTGGACACTTGCAAGGCCTCGGGTGGTATAGGAAGGCCTCTGAGAAGACAGAAAATGCTGCAAATACTCAGCAGATCAGGCAATATCCATGGAGAGAGAAACAGAATTCATGTCTCAAGTCGGGATGCTGCCTGACCTGAAGCTGAGTATTTCCAGCATTTTATGCTGTTATTTCAGATTTACAGCATCCACTTGCAGAGGGAAGAGGAAGACACAGAAGAGAAAGAAACAGAAGAGGAAGAAGCTGAAGAGGAAGAAGCTAAAGGAAGGATGCAACCCAGACAGCCCCTTTCTGGCCAGGATATCCAGGATGGAATCACCCACCTGCAGTACCAGTGATCACAACCCCAATTCCCCTTTCAACATTTGTCCCACACCTTCCCTTCCCTCTGTTACTGACCATCACAGCGTCCTCTTGGCTAGAATGCTGAAATAAAAACCACCACAAAGCAAAGGACCTAAGGCCTGTTTCAGGTGTACACAACGGACTCCTGGGAAGCCGCCTTCGCCAATATGGTGGTGCCCTGATTGGACATGGGACGTTGCACCCCAAAATTTGTCATAGTTGCCCCCGTTTCACGCCTGTAAAACAGGTGCAACGAGGACCAATTTCCTGCCTCACCCCACATTGAACTGTAAGGTTGCACTTATAACAACAGCTACAGTCTGAGCCTGCCAGCTGCAATATTAGTTTCAGCCAGGTAGTACCTCATTTACACAGCTGCCCAAGGGAGAACTCTGTGAATGCATGCAGAGCTCCCTTCCTGGCCATTAACATTGAAATGTTTTGAGAGTGCTGTTGGGAGCATCCGCATTCTACAGACTTAAATCAACATCGGGAAAGCTTAATGCGTCCAACAAGCCCTCTGGTACTTTTTAAACCAGGTTTAGGGTAATCTCATGGGTTCAGCAATACTGTGCCTGATATAAGTACAGGGTACTGTGTGGTACTTTGCTGTGCCTGAATTGGCTGCCACATTTCTTACATTACAACAGTGACTACACTTCAAAAGTACTTCATTGGCTCTAAAACTCTTTGGAACATCCTGAGGTTGTGAAAGGCACTATATAATACAAGTTCTTTCTTTATAACAGTAAGAAATGAAGGAGAATCAAATAGTATAAGATTCAGATTCAACTCTCCCATGTAACACTCTATGGGCTAGATTTTCAGTTGCTTGCGCCAGCAGTTAGCGCCTTAAGAGAAGTGATTTCCGGGCGCTATGCGTGTAGCGCCCGGGCGCAGCGCAGTTTGCGCCCCGCCCCAAATTAAGTTGCCCGTTAGCGCCGGCGCAAAGTTTAGCGCCCGCCCGGATGCGCGCGCAGAAAATGACGTCACATCCTCGTGCAACGCCCTTTGGCCGCCCCGATTGCAAACTTCAGTCGGACCGCCCCATTGTGCGGCGGGTGGCCGGAGCGTTTGGAAAAAGGAACGCAACACAACCAGCGCGGGCCCCGGGGGGCGCTAATTAAAGGGAACGTCCTCTCCAGTATAAAGGCCATCCTTTTTTCTGAAAACAGTCTTGTGCAACGCATTTCTGGAGACACAAGGAGGATAGCTAACTGGTTTCAAGCAGCAAGAGCCAGGTATTTTTGGACTCAGGCAATAGCGCTGCAAGTGGCCATTTGGAAATTAGACTGTTTGCCAGGATTTGATGGGGGTTGCATGGGGTGCCAACGCGGAGCTGCAGCTCCATGTCCGTAGGGCTCGCAGACGCATTGTGAGAGGGGCAGCCCTGGCTAGAGGCAGAGGGGGCTACAGGCGTCGGCCACGTAGGCCTTACCCAGTCAGGCTATACCGCCAGCAGCGCTCCTACCTAAACATGAGTGCCGCGCGATGTGTTAAAAGGCTCCGATTCCGAAAGGGGGTGATTGCAGAGATCTGCCACCTGCTTCGCCGAGATCTGCGGCCAAAGCTCAGGTGCAGGACGTCTCTGTCGGTGGAAGTGAAGGTGACGGTGGCATTGAACTTCTATGCCACCGGCTCCTTCCAATACGCTGCTGGGGACATAGCAAACATCTCCCAGTACGGCGCGCATCGCTGCATCCGCCAGGTGACCGAAGCACTGTTCAGAAGGAGAAGCCAATTCATCTCCTTCCCCATGGCCCTGGAGAGCCAGCATCAGCGCGCATTGGGATTTTCCAGACTCGGGGAATTCCCCTTGGTGCAGGGCGCCATTGACTGTATGCATGTGGCTTTGCGGGCCCCTCTGGAGCATGGCGAGCAGTATCGCAACAGGAAGGGCTACCATTCTCTGAATGTGCAGCTGGTCTGTGACCACAAGCAGCGCATCATGGCAGTCAATGCCAGCTTCCCAGGCAGCAGCCACGATGCCTTTATCCTGCGGCAGAGTACTGTGCATGACATGTTCCAGGCACAGCCTCCCCCAAGAGGATGGCTACTCGGGGACAAAGGCTATCCTTTGTGCACCTGGCTCATGACCCCGCTCCGCGCGCCCAGGACCGCTGCTGAAGAGGCCTACAACGAGAGCCATCAAACCACCCGCAACATCATCGAGCTAACTATTGGGGTCCTCAAGCAGCGGTTCCGCTGCCTTGATCGCTCCGGAGGAGCTCTCCAGTATTCGCCGGACCGGGTCTCCCAATTTGTGGTGGTTTGCTGCATGCTACACAACCTGGCTATCCGCAGGACTCAGGCACTGCCACCTGACGTTGGACCAGCACCTCAGGAGGAGGAGCAGGAGGAGCATGAGGAGGAGGAGGAGGAGGAGCAGGAGTACGTTCCCAAGAGGGAGCGACCAGGGCCAAGGGCCGCACGACGCCACCTTATTACACGGTACTTCTAAGCCCCCTGTCAGGGAATGGCCAGGGGCCATGAGGGAAGATGAATGCAGCCGCTCCGCAAGCCCTCAGCCGGCGAAGCCAACAAACACTAAGAAGAACAACCATGGAGACTGCATGAATAAAGATAATTTTTTATTAAACAAAAATGAAAAGCCCTTCCCACATGAATCCCCAAAAACAATAAACGGGCCCCACAAAAAGCCCAACAAACGACTCACTCCCACAAACTGGGGAGGAGCCACTCCACCTTTATTGAAACCGGGCCTCAACGTCGGCCTAACGCAAAAAAAAAGCCCTCCAAAAGCACAACCATGGGCAAAATAAAGATGGCCACCGCCATATTAAAGGAAAGCTGGCCACACCCTCTACTGAGTGGCCCGCGAGGGCGAGACCTTGGCCAGCATTTTGCCTCCCCTGCCCTGCCTGCTGCTCCTTCGCAAGCTCTGCCCAGTGGCTGCTGCGAGGCTGGGGGAAGGCGCCTGAGGCTCAGATGCCCTTCCGCCAGATGCCGCTGGGGGGCGGCCTACACGGCGTTTGGGCCTCGAGGGGCCGTCTCCTGAGTGGCGCACCTGAGCCTGGCCACCATCAGCTGCAGCCGCTTGCCCTTGACGCCCCAGAGGGGGAATGGCGGCGACGGATGGCGCAATGTGGGCCAGCTGGCGTCTGGGATGCGCTGGCTGGTGCTGTGGCGCGGTGGCACTCGGCCGGGTCCGCACTGCAGGATCCGCAGCAATCAGCCGACGGCCGGCTTGCTGGGATGGTCCAGCGCGGCGCCTGCCCTGGCGATGCCTGCCTGAGACAGCGCGTGTGGCAGCAGTGAGTGGCCCTGTGGTCCTGGTGTGCGCGCGCATCACATCCGCCAGGGTCTTGACGGCATCAGTTAGCATGCGGCCAGTCGCGGCAGTTGCTGCCCCGAACTCGCGCACACTGGTCGCCAGCGACTCGATGGCCTCAGGCATGCGCCCCACCACGCTCATGAGCTCCGTGTGGCGCCGGTCCGAGTCGTCGGCCATCTGATCGAGCTTCCGCACCTCCTCCGAAGTGAAGGTGTCCGGACTGGAGTCGCGACTCTCCCGCTGGGGAGGAGGGGGCCGAACTAGGGGACCCTTGCCGCGTTGGTGACGGCGAGTGTGCCGAGCAGCAGCACTCCCCTCTGATCCTTCCCCCCTTTGGGGGGAAGGCCGCGGGCCACGCGCACGGCTGCTGGGTGGCTGGACGCCACTGGTCCCAGAAGCTGCATTGCCCTGCGACAGTTCCTCCAGGCACTCGTCCAGTGAGGAGGTGTCGAGCATTTCCTCCTCTCCTGCGGGACGTGACTGTTCCCCCGAAGGTCCGGCTTGCTCCTCCTCCTCCTCCTGGTTGGAGGTGCTGTCACTGGCAGCCTCAGGGTCCTGGTCGTCACCAGCTGAAAGCAGGAATGCACAAGAGTAGCTTCAGAGTGAGGAGACGGCGTCAGCGAGGGAGTTAGGACTGGTGGGATTCAGCGCTTTGGTGGGACAGTGGCAAAGGAGGTAGCTCGGATGGGCCAGTGCGACGCGAGAGGGCCAAAAGGCGAGGTCCTTACCATTGCCGGGCAGTGGAGGGTCGGATACACCGCACGCTGTGGGGACAATCACACGTGCTCCCATGAGCACACACACGCGCTCCTCCAGCCGAGTGAGCTTCTGCAGCTTGGCGCGGCCACCCCTGGCACGGGCCTGGCGATTAAACGCTACTTTAGCCTTCAAGAGAAAGGACGGGCTGTAAGTGCGCAGTGAAGCCCTGATGTAGTGTGCACTGCCTCCCATGGTGGAATAGCTTGGACAGAGTGAAGCCCTGATGTAGTGTGCACTGCCTCCCATGGTGGAATAGCTTGGACAGAGTGAAGCCCTGATGTAGTGTGCACTGCCTCCCATGGTGGAATAGCTTGGACAGAGTGAAGCCCTGATGTAGTGTGCACTGCCTCCCATGGTGGAATAGCTTGGACAGAGTGAAGCCCTGATGTACTGTCCACTGCCTCCCATGGTGGAATAGCTTGGCCAAAGTGTAGAGTGCCGAATGGCCATTTGATGCTCATGACTGTCCCAATGCTGCTGGCTGAGGGCTGGCCAAAAGGACTTTCAGGTCCCTTTGCCCATCATGTCAGGTGTACATGCAAGAATGAGGAGGAGACTGGAAAGGCTACTCACCCTCACAATCCTGGTCAGATCGTTGTATTTCTTACGGCATTGTGTGTGGGTCCTGGGGGCCTCGCCGGTGAACGTCACCCTCTGGGCGATCTGCTTCCAGGCTTTGGTGTAGTCGTGGTGGGTTGGATTCCTCCCACTGTCTGGAAACAAGATCTTGCGCCTCACCTCCAGAGCTGTGACCATTATGTCCAGATCACCCTCTGAGAAGCGCAGGGCACGCTGACGGGCCTTCTCTGGCGTTGCCATGACTCCCTGGGGCTGAGCAGTAGTGTTGAGGCCTCTTTGCAAGGCTGCAGTGTGCAGGGCGTGGCAGCAGACCAATTCGTCCCTTCCCCCTTTAAGAGCTGGTCGGCACCACGGGGTCTGCTGTCAGTGCAAAAATGACCGCACCCGTGCTGCGCCCCGCCTGGGCGCTATCCCTCTGGACCGCCGGCTTAGCGCCTAAAGAGAGTAGTGGAACGCCTCTTTTAGCGCTCCACCAACCTCTTAGGGCGAAGCCACTGAATTCCCGGCAACGGGTCGCTACTTTGGGGCGGGCGCTAACTTCGGGCGGGCGCTAAGGTTAGCGCCCCAAAACTGCCTATACTGAAAATCTAGCCCTATTTACATAATATATGAATTTAGGTTTTGCGTTACTTTAAAATGTTAAATAATTTGTTTTGAGCAGTAGGGTTGTGTTATTCTATGGTGGTCTTTTTTCTAGTGTGAAGAAGAATACTATGAAGTAATGTCCAGAATACCTTACCGGTAGGGTTCAGCATGAAATTGGTATATAGATCCTCATCAAAATGGATACAGTGGAGGAATTTGTCTGTACCTTAGAACACAAGAACATAAGAAATAGGAGCAGGAGTAGGCCATTCGACCCTTCGAGCCTGCTCCACCATTCAATAAGATTATGACTGATCTTCTACCTCATCTCCACTTCCCTGCCCGATCCCCATATCCCTTGATTCCCTTAATATCCAAAAATCTATCGATTTCTGCCTTGACTGAGCATCCACGGCCCTCTGGGGTAGAGAATTCCAAAGATTCACCACCCTGTGAGTGAAGAAATTTCTCCTCATCTCAGTCCTAAATGGCTGACCTGTTATTCTGAGACTGTGACCCCTGGTTCTAGACTCCCCAACTAACCTTTTGGTTATTAAGATGTGTTGGGGAAATTTCAAAATATTTTAAACTTTTAGGCCTAGAAATTGGGTTGAGGCACCAAACTGGCGCCAAGTTCGCCTGAGCGCAGGATTTAGTGCAGCTTTCAAGTCTTCAGCAATCGTCCGATATTCAGTTTCATTGCCCCTAGAGGGAGACGGGGCGAGGTTCGAGGCGCTCCGCGTCCCTCTTAGGGCGCTGAAACTGAATATCGCAGCGCAACGTGCCGCAGCGCCACACGCTGCCGCACGGCACGCTGCGGTACTGCAGGCCTTCCTCCCATTGTTAAGGGGGAGGGGCCTGCAAAAGCGCGATTCCCGATCGCGAATGCCGGCAAAAGAGCCCGGCACCGAGGAGAAGTGCCGGGCTCTCGGGAAACAGCCGGCAATGCCGCGGGGGGGGGGTGTCAGGAGGCCAGGGACGGAGGTGCTGGCAGGCGGCCGCCGAAAAAGGCGGCTGCCCCGCACCTCCACCTTAACTTGCGCCACTGCCGGCACAGTAAGGCCCCGTGAACCGGGCGCAGGTAGCGAATGGTGCAACTGCGGCGTTCGCAACCAAATATCATGAACGGGGCGCGAATGGGGCACTGCGCACACCGATGACATCATCGGTGGCGGCGCAGCGCAAAAGGCTAACGCCACCATTAGCGCCCCAACTCAATATTGCGGGAGGCGGAGCCAGTGGCGCTACAGCCACTGCCTGCCTCTTTAGGCGCTAACAAGTGGCGCTACTCACCCAATTTCTCCCCCTTAATCTTCAAAAAATTGCGGGATCTCAATACCAGGGACTCAAAGGGTGGTAAATGTTATGAATTTGTGCATGGAGTTTCAAGCACTGGGTTTACACATTAAGAATTTGGTAATGGAGGTCACAGGATTCTCCAGTAGCACAAATTTGTAAAAATTACCCATACTCTTTCACTTTTGGTTACTTATCATCAGCACTGAGCACTCCTAGCTCAGTTATATTATGCCTCAATAAAGCTTGCTCCATCCTTCCCCAATAATGGGCCTTATCCCAAGCCTCAGAAGTACCATATCCATTGTATCAGTGTGAAGTTTTCCATTTCTCAAATGTGGAATTCTTCTAAATGAGAATGCCAGTTTAGTGACAAAATATGGGCAGTGGGTTCACATCCACTGAGAACTGGGTTGAGACTTTTCAAACTGATTCCATGTAAGAATAGGAGCAGACTTACATATTGCCTTATGTAGCAGACCCCTTGGAATTGCTTCAATTGTGATTGCATTTTTATATGCAATGCTTTTCTTCTGTATAAGGGAATGACCTAATCAGAATTTCAGGCGAAGTGGTAAATTCAATAAGATTCTAACCATTATATGAGCTGCCTGATTAGATTAAAGGCAGAGTTGTCAATACTTGACAAAATTCTGCCTGTGAGATTTTCAGTTGTGAGTTTCTTTGCATCAGAAACACAAATATGGTTAAAAGGGACAAACTACATCCACCACATGGAATGCAAGGGATGGCTTGCTTGTTCTTTCAACTGTTTTGTTCTGTTTTTGCCTTTGTAGCTCACCCGACTGTGGCTACAAGTGCCACAATTGTGGCTAAAGAAAGAAGAACACATGGGAGTTGGGTCTATCCATGAACCTACATCACAAGCAAAAATCTCCCATTGGAACTATAGAAAAGAAAGAAAGACGTGCAACTGAGGAGGATGCCAAGAAACTCCAGGATGATTTGGACAGGTTGGGTGATTGGGCAGATGCATGGCAGATGCAATATAATGTGGATAAATGTGAGGTTACCCACTTTGGTGGCAAAAACAGGAAGGTAGATTATTATCTGAATGGCAATAGATTGGGAGAAGGGGAAGTGCAACGAGACCTGGGTGTCCTTGTGCACCAGTCGCTGAAGGTAAGCATGCAGGTGCAGCAGGTGGTTAAGAAGGCAAACGGTATGTTGGCCTTCATAGCGAGAGGGTTTGAGTACAGGAACATGGATGCCTTGCTGCAGTTGTACAGGGCCTTGGTGAGACCACACCTTGAGTATTGTGTGCAGTTTTGGTCGCCTTATCTGAGGAAGGATATTCTTGCCATGGAAGGAGTTCAGCGAAGATTCACCAGGCTGATACCTGGGATGGCAGGAATGACGTATGAGGAGAGATTGGGACGATTGGGCTTGTACTCGCTGGAGTTTAGAAGAATGAGAGGGGATCTCATTGAAACTTATAAAATTCTAACAGGACTGAACAGACTGGATGCAGGAAGGATGTTCCCGATGGCCAGGAAGTCCAGAACCAGAGGTCACAGTCTAAGGATAAGGCCTTTTAGGACAGAAATGAGGAGAAATTTCTTCACCCAGAGAGTGGTGAACCTGTGGAATTCTCTACCACAGAAGGCAGTGGAGGCCAATACATTAAATGTATTCAAGAAGGAGTTGGATATATTTCTTAAGGCTAAAGGGATCAAGGGGTATGGGGAGAAAGCAGGGACCGGGTACTGAACTTGGATGATCAGCCATGATCACATTGAATGGCGGAGTGGGCTCGAGGGGCTGAATGGCCTACTCCTGCTCCTATCTTCTATGTTTCTATGTTTCTATTTATATAACACCTTACCACGTCTCTCCAAAATGTCCTAAATGGCTTCACATACAGTTATTCACACAAACAGCAATTGGATGAATGACCAGCCAATCTGCTTTTGGTGGAGTTGGTTGAGGGACACTGGGAGAATGCACATTGCACAGGAGGACACAAGCAGGGATGTCATCAGGAGGACCAGGCTGCAGTGACGCAAACCTTTCAATGATCTCAGTAGATCACGAAACCTTACTGCAAAGCCACACTCAAACTCACCCTGCTGTGCCACTCATCACATCCCCACCACTCTGCCTTCCCTACCCTACTCCTGCACATCCTTACTCACACCAACTTACCTTGCACCTCCACCCATCCCCATCTCACTAGCCACCCCTCACACTCGCCCTCATCCTAGTGCAATCATACCTACTAACAACACACAAGGATAGGCACTTGGGTGTTTAAGCCAATGTTCATGTGAAGTTTCTGTTAATGTGCTGTCAAACATTGACACCTTTTTTTGAACACTTTGCATACTTGGACAGATCTGTGGGCTGGTGCCAACCTGGCGCATCATGTGGCAGCCAGGATGTACAGCGTCAAGTGAGGTAAATCTGGCCATGGTGAGGCCATCTCTGACGTCCCGGGCAGCAATGTGCTCAGGTGCTGATGCCCTCTGACCTGTGCAGCGTAAGTTGATTGCGGAGAAGGTTGGTGTTGTTGGTGCTGCTGGTGTGCCTGGTGCTGCTGGTGTTGGGGCTTATCATGGTGGGATTCTGAGGACCAAGGTGAGATAGTTTCAAGGGCACCGATGCTGATATAATAGATGGCAGTTGAACTTGAGATGATAGAAGCAATCTGTCACTGGTGAGAGAGGTTGTTCCAATGAGGTAACACTGAATAGAGAGTTTACTCCAAAAAGTTGCAAACTGCACAGCTCAATCTGTCTTCCAAATGAAGTAAGCAACAGCTTCTGAGCTTGGAAAGTGAGCAGCTGTGAGATGGGAGCTTTTATAGCACATTTGCAGCTATCAAATAATGAGATGATCCCATGGTCATACAACTCCCGACCTGCTTACCTGATGTGATCCCCAAGTAGCGTGGATCCTGTGGGCGACCTCGTAAAATGTAAAGGTGAGCTCAAAATACTTTTTAATGGGCTGTTAACAAGGTCATAATGACCTGAATTGCACCCCCCCATCCCTGCTGCTGCATGTCATGTCTGTTCAGGCCTGACAGACCCGACATCTGGGAAAGTTGTGTGGCAGTGGGTTGACAGTGGGGTCCCGACCTGCTGTCAAGAAAAAAATTCCCGTCCGACCTGCCACCGAACGCGGCCGCTGACCCCCCAAAAATTCCCCTGCGTCACTGAGGGCTACATCAGAAAGTCAGCTTAAATTATTTACTTGAGGTCTTTATATTTTATCAAGAAACTTTCTTGAGATTTTCTTTAACCCATAAAATAACAATCATGGGGTGGAATTTTGCTTACCTGAGCAGGTCTGGTGCAAGCGGTGTCCATGGTGGGTCGTGACTCCGCTGCTGGCTCCATCCCGCTGTTGAAAATGAACTTACCTTAATGGGGCCTATTAAGCCCGCCCAGCGCATTACCCGGCCCAATTAGATGGAGTGGGTCTGGTGATGTCATTCATGATGCGTTTTCAGCCGGGATCTTTAAAGGGACCATGGCCACATTAAATTTGAAGTTTAATCTAACATTGTGCTGTCAGTGTACTACAGTATTGGAGTGCTGCAAACACTGACAATGACTGCACAGAGGCAGAGGGCTGCACCCAGGTTCTCCAATGACTCCCTTCATATGCTTATGGAAGGAGTCAGAGCATGCAGGGAGGTTCTCTTCAATTCCCATGGGCAGAAAAGACCTCCCCAGGAAACCAAGACAGCCTGGTTGCAGATTGCAGAGGAGGTCACAAGCAGGGATGTGGTCAAGAGGACCAGGTAGCAGTTTTGCAAACATTTCAATGATCTCATTAGGTCAGGAAACATTAGTGCAAAGTCACACTCAACTTCATCCTGCTGTGCCACTCATCACATCCCCATCATTCTGCCTTCCCTATCCTACTCCTGCACATCCTTACTCACACCAACTTACCTTGCACATCCACCCATCCCTCTCTCTCTATCTACATTATCACATCCCCATTTCACTAGCCACCCCTCACACTCACCCTCATCCTAGTGCAATCATACCAACTAACAACACATAAGGGTAGTCACCTGGGTGTTTTATCCAATGTTTAAGTAAAGTTTCTGTTAATGTGGTGACAAACATAAAAATCTTTATTTTCAACACTTTGCGTTCTTGGACAGATTTGTGTGCACCTTTGGAAGTGGCTTAGTGAGTTGCAATGAATGGTGAGACATAACAGAACCCCCTGCAATGGTGATGAGTATGAAAGGAATGGCTTGGTCATTGTAGGGATGCTTTATGGTGTTGGTGTGGGGTGGTGCCAACCTGGCGCATCGTGTGGCAGCCATATGGGTGTACAATGTAAAGTTATATAAATCTGGCCATCATGAGGCCATCCCTGGCCTCCCGGGCAGCACTGTGCTCGGGTGCTGATGCCCTGTGTCCTGTGCAGCATCAGGTAATTGCGGAGAAGGTTGGTGTTGTTGTTGGTGCTGCTGATGTTGGGGCTCATCATGGTCCGATTCTGAGGACCAAGGTGAGACAGTATAAACGGCACCCATGTAGATGGAATAGTTGGCAGGTGAAGTACAGATGACAGAAGCATTCTGTCAATGATGAGAGAGTTCTTCCAATGAGGTGAGAGTGGATGGAGACTTTGCTGGAAAGACTTGCAGCCTGCAGAATCTGTGCTGGAAATGGACTGAGCAACAGCTTCTGCCTGAGGAAAGTGATCTTTTGTCAGGTGGGAGCTTTTACTGTACATTTGATGCTGTCAAGTAATCAGCTGGAGAAATGGCCACAGAACTCCCACCTCAAGTTGACAGGTGTGGTTCCCGAGCTGCGTGAATCCCGTGGCCATGCAGGGAAATTTAAAATGTAGGGGGAAAAAGGCTCTTTTAAGTGCTTGTAAACTACCTGATAATGATTTCAATTGGGTCGCCCGCCATTGCCGGTCAGACCGGCTCCGTGTTGACAGGACGTGCCAGGGGAAAGGCGCGTGGGAGTGGCAGCGGGTTCCCAACCCACTGCCAAAACTAAAAACTTTCCTACCCGAGCCACCACCGATCTCGCCCGCTACCACCGCGGAACATTCCAGCCATGTTCTCTGCTCTAATCAGAGAAAGAAAAAGCCTGTAATGAAGCTGGGATTTACTAGTCTAGAGTAGGTGAGGGATTGTGCTCCTCAGGTGAGTGGGGAGGGGAGGGGGTTCGGAGATTTATCTATTCTGCATGAGATTCCCACTGAAGGCAGGCTGATTGATAAGCCTGGCCAACAGCATTGTATCACAAAGATAACAAAGGTCCCACCATGGCATCCAACTGCCTTTGGAATGATTCCAGATCTTTTTCTCCACTACTCTACCTGGAGACCGTTCCATGTATTAATCACTCTTTGTATAAAGAAGTGCTTTGTTATATCAGTCCTGAACTTACATTTTTCTAGTTTGTATCTATGTCCTCTTGTGCTACAGCTGTGGTTTACCTTGAAATGGTGTTCCAGATTATCCTTTTCAATTCCATTTAATACTTTATATATTTCTACAAGGTTTGCTCTCATTCTTCTTATTTTAAGACTATAATTGAATCCTCTGTCAATAGGGATGAGCCTTACTGTTGCTTTCTGCACTGCTTCCAGCAGTTGGATGTTTGCCTTCTGCTTCTGTGTCCAGGACTGAATGCAATGCTCAAGGTATTCGGCTTTGGCACAATGGTCTCATATTTATCAGAGGTAATTCCACATTTTTATACATTGAAGAATCGTGGCTATAATGTTATTGCCTTGACTCTGCCCCACACTCCCTTTGGTCACAACTCCTTGCAGATTTACTCATACTCTACTGATCTGGCATTCTGTTTGTTCACTTGATTACTGCTCTGCAATGGTTGCACATGGTGGCCTATAAATTTGATGATGTTGCGCTCGTTTTACAAGCATAGAATGGGTGTCAAATCATCTAATATGGCGGGCAGCGTACACACTTACATTCTGCGTCGGAAGTGTGCCGCCCTCACCTCAAACAGACATTAGACCCTTTGCATATGTAAATAAGTAGCCTAATGCCGGTTTCTGGCCTGCTTTACCAAACTGGTTTGCCTCGTGTTCAGGAGAACGAGGCCTACACGCAGCTGCTCAAAGGGAGCGCTGTAGGCTACCAGCAAAAATGGTGAGTTTAAAAAATAATACTTACCTGGATGTGAAGCGTGAAGGTGTAGGAGTGTTCCTCCCGGCTCCATATTATAATCGCTGACTGCTGCTGGCCGCCAATTGACTCCCTCGCGATTTCCCCCCTATCCCGATCGCCACTGGATCGCATGCTGATGTGAACCAATTTCTAGGCCAGTAAGTGTTGAATTCACTATCATTCCTAAATATTTTTCAGCCTCTCCCTAGCCAGTTCGACACCATTCATATGCCCCCTATTTTTTCTTCCAATGTGTAACACAGTTATCTGTGTTAAATTTAGATTATGGCCCTGGAATTCCACAGGGATTCTCCTAGTCTCCCACTGTAGCTCCAACAGGAAACATTCAGAACCCTGTCGGAAATGCTGCGAATGGCTGTTTCTCTGGGGGGGGGGGGGGCATGGGTTCTGCTGGAGTTATGGCGGGAGACTGTTAAAATCCCCACAGAATTTCAGGGTCTGTGTGTACAAGTCCTAGAGTGGGGGCTTGAACCCTCTGACACAGATGCTGAATCTACCAACTAAAGCATGTAGACATTTGCAGTCGTAGAACCTTCTATGATGGGTGGCATGCTACTGGTGTCCTCTCTAGCAGATAGTTCCAGAAGTAATCATTCAGTACTCCAGCGCCGTACTGAGGGAGTGCTGCAATGTTGGAGATGCTTGGGGTTATTTTGGCCAAATGGGTGCAGTGCTAATAAGACTAGCCTGTTTGAAAGTCTCATTTTAGCACACAATTTTGGCCCTAATTGCTGGTTACCATAATTTGAACTTGCCTGGATGTCTTAACCAGAAACCTGTAGGTTTAGCACTCAAGTGCTGATCAGATGCAATTTTCGTGGAGCAGTATGTCTGGGCTCCTCGCACCCACTTCCACTGAAGGTGTGGAGTGCTCTGTCTGGCACACAGCAGCACATTGCAGCATGGCTCAGGGATCGATGGAAAGGGCGCACAGGTTCTTGGATGTGGCACTGGAGGTCCTAACGGAGGAGGTCCAGAGGAGGACGGATGCCCTGCACCAGCAGGGAGGAAGAACGCCACCTTGCTCTCCTCGCCCTACTGTCCCTCTCTTGTGCAGCAGCTAGTGCTACTCTGCCTGGCCTTGTCCTCCTCCCATTCCTTGTCCAGAGCAAGGAGAACCCCTAGCAAGATGCCGATGACCAAGCACTCCCTTCTGGTGACTCCTACAAGGTGTCCAATAAGGTGGAGTAGAGCAGCACTCACTCTTTTTAGGTAAAGTTCGCAGAGAATTTCCAGAATAAATGTTGCTCGAGTGTTGGTGAAGTCTTAACAAAATCTCCCTGAAAGTCTCCCAATGTGTTTCAGTGGTCCTCTTCACAGCTCCAGCAGCAATGAACATGAAATGGTGAGTATCCCTTTAAGTGGCAAGAGTCCCTTTAAGTAGCGCTTGAAATCGACATCAACACCGTGTTTACTCCCAACAGCTGGTCACTGTTAGGAGAGGATATTAGTCGAAGTGCTAGCCACCAAAATGCCGTGCAGTCTCTTTAATGGGCACTAGCAGGCATTTTAAGTGGCAATCAGCTGTTTAACAAGCCTCTGGGCAGCTGTTCCTAGCACTGGCTTCAACTCCTTTACCAAGATGGTGTCTTGTGCTAAACACGGGCTAAACCAGTGTTGCAGCTTAAGACTCCATCTTAGCCATCTCTTTACCTCTTTAGTGCCTATTTTAGTGCCTAAAGTATTTGGTGAAAATTGCCCTGCCGTCTTTTAGATGAGGTGAGGACCTTGTCTGCCTTGTCAAGTGGATGTAAAAGATCCCACAGCAGTATTCGAAGAAAAGCAGGAGAGTTCTCCCTGGTGTCTTGGCCAATACTTATTCCTCAACAAACATCACTAAAACAGATTATCTGGTCATTATCATATTGCTGTTTGTGGAACCTTGCTGTGCACAAATTGGCTGCCGTGTTTCCTATATTACAACAGTGACGACACTTCGAAAGTACTTCATTGGCTGTAAAGCACTTTGGGATTTCCTGAGGTCATGAAAATTCTTTCTTTTTTCTTTTAGTATGTTAATTATTTTTTGTTCATTCTCAGTTCATCTCTATTTGCATCCTTAAGTGATCTCAATTCCGATTGATAAACCTCCTATTGTTATCATATTGGAAGAATTTCTAATTGTTGTGTTGGGCTTCTAGAACTATGCTCATTTCTAGTTCCTGCTTTGCTCTTTTACCTTTTTTGTACATTTCTGAAGCAGTTCCTATATTATTTTTGGTGGTTTCCCTCAGCTTTCTCCCTAAAGGCTTTGTAGGGTTTGCTTTTCTTACTTAATTCACTTCTTGTTAACTCAGTTAGCACCATGTTCATTTAGTCAGTGCTCATTTATTAGTCCTTAGTATGTATTTATCCTGTACCTCTAGTCGCATATCTTTAGAGGTATTGCATTTGGAGTCTTAAAGTAATTGACACAATATTGAAGCAATATTACAAATTTCCGAACTAGCTGCAGAACGATTGATCTGATCAGTCCATTTTAGTGATAGAGAACTATTAAGTTTATTGGGGGAGAAATACAACTCACGGTGTCCGTTTTGCTTCTGAAAAAGGGCCAGCCAGCAGCTGAAAATTGTGAGGGGGGGAGCTCACCTTGGCGGCTCCTTTGACATCCGAGGCCCCGATGCAATATTCAGGCGGGCTTGAAAATGGGTGAGCAGCCTGCCCACGTGGGTCCAGGAGAAGCAGGAGTGCCATCAGATGGCAGGAGTGCTTCTCCTGGGCCCACAAAAAAACTCCAGCCCGCTGCTGGCCCATTGAAGGTCCCCCCACCGATCGTCTCTCCACCAAGACCCAACCTGCTGCTTGGGTCAGCATAGGAGTTGGCTGATTTCCTGGCCTTCCTGAACTGGTGAGCTGCATCAGCATGCCCGTTTGGCACCTGCAACTTCCTGGTGGCATTTAAATGAGGCCCGAACCTGAATTTAGTTTAGGCTTAATGCCAGCATGAACCCAAGCCCCAAAGATGAAAGAGTAGATTTCCAGCAAATTGCAATCATCCAGTTCCAATAGGAAGCTTTATTTCATACATTCTTATTTTGGTAGTTGGTATTTAAAGACACGTAAGCAGTTTGCTTGAATCAATTTTATTAAATAGATAATTTTATAATTTTGATATGGAGGACAATTGAAATCATATGACATACAGACAGCGGGAGCAAGCACAATGGTGTTTGAACTTTATTTGGTACATACGTAAGCTGTATAATGCAAGAAAGTATGGCTTTAAACTACGCTATATTTATCACACTGAGTTACCATGGTTGCACCTCACGCTTAATGGTACTGACAGCGATCACAATGCTGCTTGTTTTGTTTCTCAATTGTGGGTATCTCAACTAAAATAGTTCTGGTGAGGTTGTTGTGAGACCTCAGATGGCAATTTGAGCCCAGTGCAGTGTACAGCCAGAGGGGCAGGCCTGGTTAGGAAAAATGGAAATACATTACCACTAAGAGGAAAATCTTTAGAATGAAAGTATTTAGGCCTAGAAATTCGGTGGAGGCCCAAACGGGGCGCCAAGCTCACCTGGGCGCCGGAATTACCGCTGCGATCGGAGCAGTTGCGACCGTCGGCTGGGACCGCGCTACGGACCCTGGCCGCCCCGACCCACCTCGGTAGGCGAAATCATGGCCAGAGTGGGGTAACTTTAACTTATGGTGACAGTGTAAAACGGGCAATATTGGATTTGTCTGCTCATTATACACCTGTCCTGATTTGAATGGATAGAAAAATCAGGAAGTGCAAAACAAGCAGCCGGTCTGATAGCACTAGCACCAAACGTTAAAATCACCAACAATATTCTATACCTTATGAATCCACTGGAATACCTTGACGAGGAATTAATTAGGGTGATATTTTAGCTTTGTTCACACATTTTAGTTGTATAATATGACAGGGATGAATAACCAATTGCAACATTAGACCAATATGCTACTTTTTTCACAAGATTACTTGGAGCTCGGAGAGAAAATTCAGAGTTTTACCTTGTTAGTGGCTTTACCTGTGGCTGGTCACTTCTTTCAGGAAATTAAGTTGAGTAGGGTGTACTACTGTGCAGATTGTTCATGGTCTATTAGAAAGTTTTGCATCAAATGACCAAATGATCTCTTGTTGTTCTATCCATTCTTCTGTTCTTCACTGGCAATGAATATCCTATAACATCTTGTGTCTTTATGGTGCTCCCTGACACTATGAAGCTGATCATATGATCTTCATACTATCAGCCATTGAAGCCTGAGGCCTAGATAGCAGCCGACATCTGCAGCAGCAGCCGTTTCCTGCCCCTCATGATAAGCTCCCAAATTCAGGTGGGAATATTCCTGGGAACCTTTCAAAAAAAAACCTGTCAACAAATTTAAATAAGCTTGACCTTAGAAACTTCACTGGGGTCAGTGGTGGGTCAGTCAGGTGGGTCAAAGTCCCATCACACCAGATTTCCTCCAGCGAATCCAGTCACAGAAATCTTGGCTGTTTAGTCTACGGGCCATAAAGTCATCTTTATTTTCAAACTGCTGCAATTATTTATTCTCCTAAAATTCCACTTCCTTGGTGCAGAGCTGGATAGTTGCTTGTCTGTTTTGTTCCATAGGCACAAAGGCTGATTAACCTATACAGTAATCTTCTTAAAGCTGTACTGCATCTCCTACCTCATCCTGTTTGCCAAGTGGTATTTCATACTGTGTTTCCTATATGGATATTCCTCCATTTATGTAGATTTTGGAGGAGAAGGAGATTCAGAGGAGCAAGGCATGTTCGCACAGTCTATACTTATGTAGAACCTGCCCTTCTGTTGTGCTCCATCTGGGCATGGTCAGACATTGCATCATAGGAAGGCACATGTATGCAAAGACTATGGCCTCGATATTAACGGGAGGGTGGGATGGGTGTGGGGGAGCCCTGTAGTGGGCGACAAGCACAGCAAGCCTGGGCGTGAAATCCCTGCCGATTTCAACAGCAAGGCCTCATTTAATAACTCTTCGCTGACTCCCGTCCAATACCCAGCCATGATTGACTGCCTGGCCGGTGGGCAGGAGTAGAAATTTAGCGGCAGGAGGTTGCAGCATGAGACCTGTGGGAACGATCTCCAGCAATCAGCGGAAGGAGGGAAGGAGGGGTTTGCAGGAGATCAGGGATTAGGTGTTCCAGCGAGATTGGGGAGGGGAGGCCAGTGCTGCGGAGGCACAAGGACACCTTGGGGGCCTGGGGGACGCACTCCTGCTTCTCCTGGCCCACATGGACTTCTAAGAGGAGCAGATCTGTAAAACTTGCCTTGGCAGTTGGCGTCTCCCGTCTTGGATCTACCGTCAGGCGAACTACTCCCCCTGTCGTTCAGTTAATTGTGCGTCATGGCGCCGATGTCATCAGGCGCGATTTTTGAATGTTAACTGGGCCCCCGCCTGCTTTTTGAGGGAGTCTCGTCGATGGCCTGATTTGGGTTAGTAAAAGTTTAAACGTCCGGCAAGGTGGTGGGTTGGAGCCGGGAGGTAGAATTTTAAAATGTTACCTCCTTCCACTCACCATTCCCGCTGCGTAGTGGTGTTAAAATCGTGGCCTACAATTCCCCACCTGGTGACTATTCCACCACAAGGATAGCTCTGTCAGTGGGTGTCTTGGTACTCACTGCATTGAACTTTGACTACAGTCATTCCAAATAATAGCAGGAAATGTCTGCCAAATCTCCTCATTTTCAATGCCCAGTTGCGTTATGTAAGTCATAGATGCCTTGCTGCATGGGATGCTTAATTCATCTATTTCCTTCTTGAATACATGTAGTAGCACAACTTCAACCTTCAAAGGGGCCTCGTCATAAGACAGGCAGCTGAAACCAATGGTCGAAGTCAACCTCAACCAAAAGGCAGCAGGCGTATCTTCACAAATAACTAGTCACTCTGCAAGAACCTAAAGGCAGGCCCTTCATACATGACACAATGAACACGTTCATTTAAGCACTTGAAGCATCCAGTGCACAAAAGTCATTGCAACATGTGGCCCATACCCTGACCAAATAAACCATTCCTGGGTTTCTGTACGTAGCTGGCACCTGCTCTATCATTCTAAAACTGAGAATCACCAATTTATTTCCCCTTTATTTTTATGTAATTTACCCCAAACCACAACTGTTTCCCAGTTAGTGAGTCGCTGCCTGTATTTAACGTGGAAACACACCTACTCTAGGACTGAGTGGTGCTGTTATTTCCCCTTATCAACAGCCCCATGAATGTGTTAAAACACCTGAACTTTGAATTCATCTTTTTATCCCTTCTCCTCCCTTTCGTAAAACCATTGCAAGCTTCTCTTATTTTTCTTCTAACCTTCTTTATAATCCAGCTGCCTTTATTCTTATTTTGCTCGATTGCCACTTTCCTTTGTATTTCATTCTTATTTGTTCCCCGTCCACTCCTCATTTGTTTATCAAAGCCCACTTAATTATCTCAGCCTGCTTAGTATCATAAATGTGGCTGTCAGATTGGGTATTATAATACTAGATCTCTGCTGTATATGCTTCCACCTTCCACATTTCTATTCTCATTCCTTTTACAATATTCTGCACAATATTACAAAATATAATTTTCGAGATCTGCAATGGGAACATTGGTATTGCTGTATGTGTATACTAAATTGCAAAGGAAATTCAATAAACAAAGTGCGAAAGAATCAGTGAAAGCTTCATTGTGTAGTAAATCATCCTAATACATATGCAGAAGTGAGAGTAGGTAATCTACTTATTTAGAAAGCCATGCATGTTTATATATGCCTACTGGCAAAAATGAAAATCAGCATTTGATGGTAGCAAGAAGACAGGCCTCATTACAGAATGGATTCATGTGACAGTTTGTTAGTTTTATGCCAATATATACCAAGGGTACAGCACGCCTGTTGTTCCCCACTCCCATCTGTCAAATCAAACTCAGTCCAGTGTTGTACATGGAAAAGAAATGTCTTTTCCTGATCTGGATAGTGTGGAGGAGATTTTCCTCAAGTGAGATGCAAAGAGCTGAATGTAACCCCTTTTGTGCTGGTGCCAGTTACTGTGGTTCCATTTCAAATGCACATTATCCCTTTTTATATGAATATGTTCATTTCTTTTTTTCTGAAAACATCAGCAGTAGTTTAAATTTCTGTACACATTTGTCATTCGCCTTCCTTTTCATTTCTTTAATTATTTGATTGAAAGAACCTCTTCATGGACAGTCTTTGTTCTACATCTTCTTAAGTACGTTGACATAATTGGTTGACTGATTTTGAATTTCTGAATTGGTTTACAGATGCAGAAGGAATCACTGGAAGCTGAAAGCATTTGCAGGGTGCATACACAAGTGCTGTATCATTATCTCCCGCATTATCATTATTGGGCCAGATGTCACTGATGTCAGATTTCTTCAGTGCAACTCACACAAATACAAGTGAGGATCTGAGGTGTAAGCATATGCTTCACCGTTGTTTTTACCTCTACTTCTACTGATCTGTAAAGCAGAAGTTCTTGACTACTGTCATCTGATGGCTGGCTGTGCAGCACTGCAGATATGGCGATGGCCATGCCATTTAATATAAGACTGAATTAACATAAAATGGTACTGGTTTTAACTGCCCCCACCGGGGTGACAGCGCTCTGAAAATCATGCCGCTGCAATTATCGCCCCATTCCCACTCCCCGCACGCCCACCACCATTTTTAGCTGGTCCTGGAAATGGGCGGCCAGAGCCCTACTTGTTTCAGGCAAGAGACTCATTATGGCATGCAAGTCAATGTCCTATGACAGTCAAAGGACCCCAATGCAAATTTTCAGGTCCCAATGGGTGGAACATGTGCAACACACCTCTGCCAGCTGGTGGAGCGTGTGCCACGCATGCTTCTCCCGTTGGTGGAGCATGTGCCATGCATGTTTGGCCCATTGGTGGAGCATGTGCCATGCATGTTTGGCCCGTTGGTGGAGCATGTGCCATGCATGTTTGGCCCATTGGTGGAGCATATGCCACGCATGCTTCTCCCATTGGTGGAGCGTGTGCCACGCATGCTTCTCCTGTTGGTGGAGCCTGTGCCATGTATGCTTCTCCCATTGGTGGAGCATGTGCCATGCATGTTTGGCCCATTGGTGGAGCATGTGCCTCGCATGCTTCTCCCGTTGGTGGAGCGTGTGTCATGCATGTTTGGCCCAATTAGTGGAGCATGTGCCATGAATGCTTCTCCCATTGGTGGAGCATGTGCCATGTATGTTTGGCCCATTGGTGGAGCATGTGCCTCGCATGCTTCTCCCGTTGGTGGAGCGTGTGCCATGCATGTTTGGCCCATTGGTGGAGCGTGTGCCACGCATGCTTCTCCCATTGGTGGAGCATGTGCCATGCATGTTTGGCCTGTTGGCGCTAGGTGTAGAGAGGCGTAAAGCAGCAGTTCTTAAAGAAGCTACAGGCCGGTCACAAAAATGTCAAAGGTATAGAATATGTCTACCGACCATAGAACATATATATCAGAAACGCTGCCTACGGAGGGCACGGTCCATCATCAAAGACCCTACCCACCCCAGCCACAGTCTGTTCACCATCCTACCATCTGGAAGACGCTACAGATGCATTCGCACCCGTACGACCAGATTTAGGAACAGCTTCTTTCCCAGGGCTGTCATCCTACTGAACTCCACAAATAAACACTAAAGCCTGCACATCTGCCGATGCACTTTATTATGGTCATATTTATGCTAATATATATGTACAAATGTATGTTGAAATGTTTAAGTAATCCAAATTGTACACTCTCGGGAGCCGCAAGCCTATATTTCGTTGTACTGCACTTGTGCACTAACAATGACAATAAAAGTTGATTTGATTTGATTTGATTTGATTTGATGAGAGTAAACTCGCAAGAAAAATAAAAACAGATTGTAAGAGCTTCTACAAGTATGTAAAAAGGAAAAAAGTAGCAAAAGTAAGCGTTGGTCCCTTAGAGGCTGAGACAGGTGAATGGGGAATAAGGAAATGGCAGAAACTTTAAACAAATATTTTGTATCTGTCTTCACGGTGTCTTCAAAAAGCATACCAAAAATAGTGGGGAACCAAGGGGCTAATGAAAGTGAGGAACTTAAAGTAATTAATATCAGTAGAGAAAAAGTACTTGAGAAACTAATGGGACTAAAAGTTGACAAATCCCCAGAGCTGATGGCCTACATCCTAGGGTTCTAAAAGAGGTGGCTGCAGAGATAATGGACGCATTGGTTGTGATCTTCCAAAATTCCCCAGATTCTAGAACGGTCCCAGCGATTGGAAGGCAGCAAATGTAACCCTGCTATTCAAGATAGGAGGGAGAGTGAAAACAGGGAACTACAGGCCAGTTAGTCTGACATCAGTCATCGGGAAAATGCTGGAATCCATTATTAAGGAAATGGTAACAAGGCACTTAGAAAATCATAATATGATTAGGCAGAGTCAACATGGTTTTACGAAAGGGAAATCGTGTTTAACAGATTTATTAGAGTTTTTTGAGGATGTAGCTAGCAGGGTAGATAAAGGGGACCCAGTGAATGTAGTATATTTGGATTTCCAAAAGGCATTCGATAAGGTGCCACATAACAGGTTGTTACACAAGATGATGGCTCATGGGGCTGGGGGTAATATATTAACATGGATAGAGGATTGGTTAATGGACAGAAAACAGACAGTAGTGATAAACGGGTCATTTTCAGGTTGGCAGGCTGTAACTTGTGCGGTACCGCAAGGATCAGTGCTTGGGCCTCAGCTATTTACAATCAAAATCAATGACTTGGATAAAGGGACCGAGTGCAATGTATCCACGTTTTCTGATAATACAAAGCTAGGTGGGAAAGTAAGATGTGAGGAGGACACAAAGGGGGAGAAATTCAGTAGCGCCACTTTTGGGGCGTTATACTCGAGCGGGCGCGAAATTTAGTGCCCGGCGCAAATTATCGCCACCTACTGCTAAATTGACCTGCTTCGCCCCAGGAGGTGCTCGGAGCGCTAAAACAGGCACTGCACGACTGTCCTAAGGTGCTAAGCCGGAGAAGCGAGGCGCTACCACCGAGGGCGGGCGCAGCACAGGTGCGGCCAGTTAGCGATTGCACGCCGACACGCTGGCACCGGTCAGCTCTTAAAGGGGAGGTTCGATCTTGGATTGCAGCCACACCCTGCGCATCGGAGCCCTGATTCTCGGCCTGGACAGACCTGCTGCCACATTCTAACGCCTAGGACCATGGAGAGGGCCAGGGAGCGAGCGCAGCGGTTCAGTGAGGGGGCCCTGGAGGTTCTGGTTGGCGCAGTGGAGCGCAGATGATCTATCCTGTTTCCGGACAGTGGCAGGAGGCCGCTGCCCAACGACTATTGCAAAGCTTGGAGGGAAGTGGCTCACAGAGTAACCTCCAGCAGCATGGTGCCTAGGACCCCTGTGCAATGCAGGAAGAAGTTCAACGACCTCACTCGGGTCGTCAGGGTGAGTACCCTTTTCAGTATCCTCTTCATCCCTGCATGTCCACCTCACTTTATGGCCAAAGGGTCCTGAAAGCCCCAATGCCCAGCCCTCATCCAACACCTATGGGCCTTTCATGAAACTCACACGCACATTCAGCACTTTACACACTGTAAGGGCTAATCGACCATGGGAGGCAGTGCAGCCAAGATCAGGGCTTCACACTGTAAGGGCTATTCCACCATGGGAGGCAGTGCAGCCAAGATCAGGGCTTCACACTGTAAGGGTTATTCCACCATGGGAGGCAGTGCAGCCAAGGTCAGGGCTTCACACTGTAAGGGCTATTCGACCATGGGAGGCAATGCAGCCATGATCAGGGCTTCGCACTGTAAGGGCTATTCGACCATGGGAGGCAGTGCAGCCAAAATCAGGGCTTCACACTGTACTCAGAGCCGGCCCTTTCTCTTGCAGGGCAAGCTGGCCCATAACAGGAGGCAGCAGCAACGGACCGGGGGAGGCCGGCCTCACCTTCAAGACCTCAGCGATCTGGAGCAGCGGGTCCAGCGGATTATGGCAGGCCAGATGATTGGCCCCGTCGCCACTGGAGATGCCGACTCCGTTCTGGACAGCAATGGTAAGGTCATCACCTTTTTGACCTCTCTCCTTCCACTTGTGCCTCACACCAGCATCCTTTGCTACTATCGAACCAATACAGTGCATTGCAGCACTCATGCCTCCCTCGCTGCCGCACTGTCCTCACGCTAAAGCAACTCTTGTACCTCCCTGCTTTCAGATGCTGATTCACCAGGTGAGGAGGCGGGCCCTCAAGCTGCCACTGTGAGTGATTCTGAAGGCGAGGAGGAAGAGGAAGCCGAACCATCAGTGCCACCCTCAGCCGAGGCAGCCCATGGCCATAATGGGGACACGTCTTCCCTGGAGGGGAGCAGGGGGGAAGGGTCTGAGGAGGGTGAAGCTTCGGGGCCCAGCGGGCTGCAGCAACATGGGGGGGTAGGGAAGCTCGGCGGCCTTCTCCCCTGAGGGAGAGTCTGGCTTCCAGTCCTGCTACAGTGAGCGCAGAAGAGATGCGGCTCCTCGCTGAAATGGGTGCTCAGGCGGAGCAGAGGCACACTGAGCTCATGGCTGCAGTGGCAAGGATGCCCGAATCCATTGAGTCATTGGCAAGGAGTGTCCAAGACTTCAGTGCAGCACAGGCAAGGAGTCTGCAGGACTTCAGTGCAGCACTGGCAAGGAGTCTGCAGGACTTTGGTGCAGCACAGGCAGCACAGGCGGCTTCCACGCAAGTGCTTAGTGGTGCAATGCAGTCAGTGGCTGGTCTGATGCAGACGCAGATTGAGGCCACACGAGCACTGACTGCTGCCACCCTCGCTGGATCGGGCACGAATCGCCAAGGCCCTCGCCGCGCCGCAGCAGGCCAGCAGTCTGTGCTTCAGCAGATTGCTCCGCATGCTGCAGTGCTGCCCCGTGGGAGTGCCAGTGTGTCGTCCGACCAGGGAGTGGCTGTCCTCTGTCAGGATGGCAGCATTCCTGCTGCCAACACTGTAACTTCTCCACTGCAGCTGCCACCACCTGTAGGACAGACTGCTGCCACCCATGCAGAGTTGGAGCAGTCAGCAGCCGGGCCCTCCAGGCCCAGAGCTGGTCCAGGCCGTACCTCAAGGGCATCTGCTGACTCAGTTTCTGACACTCAGCAGCCTTCCCCCAGCCTTGCTGCAGCCACTGGGGTCCCATTGCGGAGGAGCTGCAGGGTTGGAGGGGCCAATTTCGCAAGCGAAGCAGATCACCCTCAAAGGGCAAAAAGTAGGAGGTGTTGCAAAATGCTGTTAATTTTTTTAGTGAAGGCCGAGGATCGTGGTCATTTTTTGTTTACTCTTTTGTTCATTGTCTCCAGGTTGTGAGAGCCAGTTATGTGTCTGACTGCTTTTTTGGGGGTTTCTCTCTATTACTTTGTCATGCGGGAAGGTTTGTTAAATAAAGAAGTGTCTTTATTCAGATTGTGCATGTTTGCTCTTTGAACTATTTGTTGCCTTGACCGGCTCAGGGGATGTGGAACTGTTCCATTCATGTTCTTTCAATGGCACAAGCCATTCCCTCAGAGGGGTCCTAGAACCGACTTGCAATAAGCTGCTGACGGACGGCCCTTGCACTTTGTGCCTCCCTCCCGTCCTGGTGCTCCTCCTCCTCCTCCTCCTCCTCCTCCTCTGCTGGTGTTCCAATGTCTGCTGGCAGTGGCTGAGTCCTGAGGATTGCCAGGTTATGCAGCATGCAGCACACTACAACGAAATGGGAGACTCACTCAGGTGAGTACTGAAGGGCTCCCCCGGAATGGTCCAGACAGCGGAACCGTTGCTTTAGCACGTCGATTGTGTGCTCAATTATGTTCCTGGTCGCTTGATGGCTCTCATTGTATTGTTCTTCAGCAGGGGTGCTGGGCGCACAGAGCGGGGCCATCAGCCAGGTGCACAGAGGATAGCCCTTGTCCCCGAGAAGCCAGCCTCCTGGGTGAGCCGGGGCTTCGAAAAGGTCTGCCACAGAAGTCTGGCGCAGGATGAAGGCGTTGTGGCTGCTGCCTGGAAAGCGGGCATTGACAGCTAGTATCAGCTGTCTCTGGTCACACACCAACTGGACGTTCAACGAATGGAACCCCTTCCAGTTGCGTTAACCCTCGGCATTTTCTTGCGGCGCCCGCAAAGCCACATGCGTGCAGTCAATGGCGCCCTGGACCATGGGGAAGCCCGCTATTCTTGCAAATCCCATTGCGCGCTCTTGCTGCTTGTCCAGGGTCATGGGGAAGGAAATGTACTGACGTCTCCTTTTAAAGAGGGCATTCGTGGCTTGGCGGATGCAGCAATGCACCGCAAACTGGGAGACATTGGCAATGTCCCCAGTAGCAGATTGGAAGGAGCCGGTGGCATAGAAGTTGAGAGCCACTGTCACCTTCACTGCCACCGACAGAGACGTCCTGCTCCTCAGTTGAGGCTGCAGATCTGGCTGAAGCAGGTGGCAGAGCTCAGTGACCACCTCCCTGTTGAATCGAAGCCTCCGAAAACACTGCTCCTCAGGCATGTTGAGGTATGAGAACTGTTGGCGGAATACCCTGGGAGGGTAAGGCCTCCTGTGCTGACGCCTGTTGGCCCTCCTCCGTCTGGCCATGATTGGCACTCTCTCTTGGCGTCTCTGAGCCCTCTCAATGCAATGGAGAAACCCAATGTTTCCACCCATTGCAGCCCCCATAGTATGTGGCCACTCACGGTTATGCCAGTGAAAAAGCAAACCAACTACAAAGTTCTGGGCCGAAGCCAGAAGTACCTCAGCGAGCGCTGACTCAATGCAGAAAGTTCTCTCCCTTTGTCTCTCTGCAAATCTCTCTCTCACAGAAGGAGTGGTCCAAAAATGGCTACCACAAAGAAGCCAGGAAGAGCCCCCTTTAAATAGCGCTCCCCCCAGCCCCACAGCGACTGGGAACCGTTCCAGTCAACCAGTCGCTGGGAGCGCCAGGCGGAAAGGAGGGGGGCGCCACTGAAGTTCCGGTTCGGGGCGCCCCAAGGGCGTTGCACCATGAAATGACATCAGGATCTGTGCGCGCAGCTGAGCGGGCGTTGCGGTTTTGCGCTGCCGCTAAATGTCCGCTCAATTTCGCGAGAGGCGCAGGTCTTGCCGCGCCCGGGCGCTAGCCGCATCGCGCCCCACTTATCGCCCTCTTTAAGGCGCTAACGGGTGGCGCTAACAACTGAATTTCTCCCCCAAAGAGCCTGCAAAGGGATATAGACAGGCTAAGTGAGTGGGCAATAAGGTGGCAGATGGAGTAAAATGTGGGGAAATGTGAGGTTATTCACTTTGGTAGGAAGAATTATTTTAAATGATGAGAAACTATTACATTTTGGTGTTCAGAGAGATTTAGGTGTCCTTGTACAGGAAACACAGGGGATGAAATTTGGTATAGCCCCGTTTGGGGCGCTAAAGCTTAAAAAGTTGAAAAATTAGCGCTCACCTCCCGTGAAATTCAGTTTTAGTGCTCCAAGAGGGAAGTCAAGCGCTAACCACTTAGGATACTTTGTGTGTGAGGGGCGGTAGCGGCAGAGCACTGAAGGGCAGTGCAGTGCTACCAGCATCAGAGGCTCCTTCCCTCGCTTAAAGGGAAGGGCCAGTGATGGTTTGCAACATTCTCTTTCTTAGTTCTGTGAGGCCAGGGGACCTGCGCGACTTCCATTACAGCCCCAATCACTCTCAGAGAGTGAAGGGCTTAGGCATCGCGCAGCAATGAGGCTTCAAAAACTTTCAACAGGCACCAGACTGGTGCGAAGAATAAAGTTTGGCCTATCTGACCACAACTGCCTTTAATTGTCACTCCGTAAGCAGCCAGCCGAGATGACAACGCCTCCTGTTGCTGCAATTGTTGATGCCCAGAAATGCAGCAGGGGGCGGGAGTGAATTTCACATCCGAGGTGGTAATGGGGCGCTGTGCACTTGATGACGTCACGATCTACAGAGCGCAAGAGACCGAGGCGGTAAGTGTTAGCGCCAGCGCAAAACCGCCAGGGAAATTCATGGGCGTCGCTGAATTTTCCGCGACCGGTCGGTAACCCCTTAGCGCCCTGTTACCGCTCCCCGCAGGCGCTAATGGGAGGCACAAAGCAGCCGAATTTCTAGTCCTGACATGCAGGTGCAGCAAGCAATTAGGAAGGCAAATGGCATGTTGGCCTTTACTGCAAGGGGGTTGGAACACAGGAGTAAGGAAGTATTATTCCAATTGTACAGGGCTTTGGTTAGACCACACCTGGAGTACTGTGCATAGTCTTGGTCTCCTGATCTGACAAAGGATATATTTGCCTTAGAGGCGGTACAACAAAGGTTCACTAGATTGATCCGTGGGATGAGAGGGTTGTCCTATGAGGAGAGATTGAGTAGATTGGACCTGTACATGCTGGTGTTTAGAAGAATGAGAGGTGATCTCATTGAAACATATAGGGCCTGAAATTCGGTTGCTTTGCACCTGCTGTTAACGCTTCCATGGGGTGCTAACAGGGTGCAAATGGGTTTTTGCTCGGGCGCGGCGATATTAGCGCCGGGCGCGGCGATATTAGCGCCCTGCGCTAAATTGGGCCGGGTTTTTGCGGAGGTGGTAAGAGTTAGCGCCTCGCTCCTGTGGGTACTGCTCCGTTTGGCCGTGAGCGGCGATGATCACCTCATCATCATGCGCAGTGCCACGTTAGCACCCCGGATGCAAAATTCGGCCGCACCTCCTCACTTACCACCTGGCGTTAACACCGATAGCATCAGCTGCCGAGTCGGCTCCACATGCACTATTTAAAGGCGCCATCTTGGGGAAACTTTTTTGTTGGCTAGGACTCTGCTAAGACATTGTCAGACAAGCTGCTGAACATATCCAATTCCACATCGCTGAATCGAGTAGCCCTCTCCCTCTCCCTTGCAGCAGCCATGGCACAAAGCTAGCAGCTGAGAGGTCGCACTCAAGTGCAGCAATGCTGATAATGAGCAGCTGCAGCTTGAAATTACCTCCCCTTTAAGCATTAGAATGAGCTCGAGTCAAGGCTTGAAGGCTGATTGCTGAACGCAAGTCAGTTGAGATTGGGTAGCGCCCTGGCAATAGCGCCCCTGCATTATAGCGCCCCTGCAGTATACTGCCCCTGCAGTATAGCGCCCCCTGCAGTATAGTGCCCCTGCAGTATAGCACCACTGCAGTATAGCGCCCCTGCAGTATAGTGCCGCTGCAGTATAGCGCCCTGGCAATAGCGCCCCCTGCAGTATAGTGCTCCTGCGGTATAGCGCCCCTGCAGTATAGAACCCCTGCAGTATAGCGCCCTGGCAATAGTGCCCCCTGCAGTATAGCGCCCCTGCAGTATAGCGCCCCTGCAGTATAGCGCCCCTGCAGTATAGCGCCCCTGCAGCACTCCACTCAGACCATCAGCGCCTCATTTACCACCCTGCTTCACTTCTGGGGCAAAAACGCCCAATTTTGCAACATTTTTTAATGGATTTCGCCAGGCACTAACTTTTCAAATAGTTAAACGTTAGCGCCCATAAGATTCTGAGGGGGGTTGACGGGGTAGATGCTGAGAGGTTGTTTCCCCTGGCTGAAGCGTCTAGATCTAGGGGGCATAGTCTCAGGATAAGAGGTCGCCCATTTAAGACTGAGATGAGGAGGGATTTCTTCACTCAGGGGGTTGTGAATCTTTGGAATTCTCTACCTGAAAGGGCTGTGGATGCTGAGTGGTTGAGTATATTCAAGGCTGAGATAGATAGATTTTTGGACTCTAGGGAGTCAAGGGATATGGAGATCGGGTGGGAAAGTGGCGTTGAGGTCGATGATCAGCCATGATCTCATTAAATGGTGGAGCAGGGTCGAGGGGCCATATGGCTGACTCCTGCTCCTAATTCTTATGTTCTTATGTAAGTCTTGTTAAAGACTTTTGTGGGGCCAGGAGAAGCGAAAATGCTGCCGGTCACTCCATGTTCTCCTTCCGTGATTGCCTCCTCCCCTTAACCTCTGACTTCCGGGTCAGCTCCAGGGTGGAGCCTACAGATTTCCCGCCCCTCTCCCCACCAATTCAGTGCTCACAGGTCGCTAATTCCATGAAAATGAGGCCGGCCATTAACATGGCTCGGGCCTCTTGCTGAGGACACCGGGCGGGCAGCACAATCGCTCCAACCACCAGCGTACAAACGTTCAAATCAGTCTCGGTGTCCCGAACAAAACTTGTCACAGAGGTAAACACAGAAAATGTTTAGAAGGCAGGATAGAGGGAAAATGAGAGAGAGCAAGGAGAGACAGAGATATCTCCAACTTTCATCTAGCAGTCATTCCATGGAATAGTAATTCATAGGTTGCACGTGGCCCATAGCTCATGGGTCATGGATCAACTGTGTAAACACTGATTCACTCATTTATTCATGTAGGGTCCTTAGCTGTTTATGATAGAAAACTATGTTCCTTCACTGACAGCTCAAATAAGATGTCTCACAAGAGTTTTGTTAGAAAAATTTAGGCCAATTGTGTAAGAGGAAACGTATTTGTATGGATACAAAGTTGTTTGGGAATTTGCTTGGGTTTCTGCTGCACTTCCAGTGAAGTTACAGTGGCAGAGTGGGAACAACTCCAAGGAAATTCCTTGCCAATCAATCAGGGTAAATGGGTGTTACTCAGACTAGGGAAGGGTGTAACCCAGGGATCTGTGCTGGTTCCATTTTTGTTGTTGGTATACATCGATGATTTCGACCTAGAATGAAGGGAAACAATCTCCAGATGTGCTGACAACACAAAAGTGCAAGGTTTAGCAAACAGTGAGAAGGATTGTAAAAGACTTCAGGAAGACACAGACAGGGTAGTAGAATGGGCAGACAGGTGGCAGATGCAATTTAATGTTGATAAGTGTGACGGAGCGGGATCTAAATGCACCGATGGAAGAGGCCCCAGATCCCATATCAGATTGTGGGAATGGGAACATTGGCATAATCAGAGTGGACATAAGGTCGCATCAGTGGTGCCTGCCCCAATGAAATTTGATGCATGTTATGTCGCTCCAATGGCAGAGCTGTGGCTCCGGAAGGGTCAAAGGGAAGGAGTGCAAATGTTTTAAGATTGCTCCTGCTTCTGCTTATCCTGGATCCAACAAAAGAAAAAAAAATTGAACACTTTCTGGACTGCTTTTTGAGCAGCCTCCAGTGGCCCCTTTAAGGACTACTGTTTAGGTCACTTAATGCCCCAAAATGTATATTTAAGCATCCTCCTGCCTGTTTCAGGTAGGTAGTCAGCTTGCACATTTACATTGGGTACCCCAGTGGTAGCTGAGGCCTGCCGTCTGATTTTCAATTGCTGGCCACCTGTTTTTCTGGTACTGCAGTATTTATTGCCGATCCTTAATTGCCCTTAGGGCATTAAGAGCCAAAGGATGTTGAATGATATATCTAAGCTGGGACTGGAGAGACATATAGGCCGGACCAGGTAAGTGTGGCATCCCTTCTCTGAAGGACAGTAGTGAAAGACATGGGTTTTATGACATCTCTGGCAGCTTTCAGGGTACTTTTCTTTGGTGCCATGATTGGATTTGAACTCACAAGCTCTGGATGACTAGTTCAATACAATCATTAGTAGGCTACTGTACTGTATGCTGTTCATCCAACAAAACAGCTAGGTCTGGAGTTTCCGCTCGATTGCACTGGCTTTTCCAACACAATTCCCCCCGATATTGGCGTAACCAGCGCAAAAGATAGTGGAATTGTAAACGCAAATTGTGTTCAGCGCAACCCGAGTTTCCTCCGTGCGCTAGTTTTAAAAACATCACGCAAGAAGCTGACCCCGCCCACGAAACTGACCATACCCCCGATCGAATTAATCACCATTGGGAGTTTCCGCTAATTGTGCTTGTTTGCAGGCCTTTGAGGAGGCTCTAAAAATTAAGCTGGATCTTTTGGGCACAAGGACAGTAATAGATATGTTTTGAAAGGTTTAGAACGCATTTTAAAAAATTTATTGAGGAACTGACTACTGTACCCCAATCTAACTAGAAAATAGTTTTGTATATTTTTTTAGCCATTTTCAGTCATTTAGAATAGGGTTACTCACAGGTGGTGGATTGACACTGTGATACCCATTTTTTCTGGTACAGCAATAGCCACCGACTCCATCCTTCTCCCTGGCAACTGTCTAAGGCTGCACTAGACTGTTCGCAACCTTGGTGTCATATTTGACCCCGAGATGAGTTTCCGACCATGTATCTGCGCCATCTCTAAGACCGCCTCTGTAACATCGCCCGACTCCACCCTTGCCTCAGCTCATAAGAACATAAGAACATAAGAAATAGGAGCAAGAGTAGGCCATTCAGCCCTTCGAGCCTGCTCCGCCATTCAATAAGATCATGGCCAATCTTCTGCCTCAATTCCATTCACTGGCCCTATCGCCATATCCCTTGATGCCCTTACTAGTCAGAAATCTATCGACTTCTGTTTTGAATATACCCAATGACTGAGCCTCCACAGCCCTCTGGGGTAGAGAATTCTAAAGATTCACCACCCTCTGTGTGAAGAAATTTCTTCTCATCTCAGCCCTGAATGGCCTACCCTTTATCCTGAGGCTGTGGCCCCTGGTTCTAGACTCCCCAGCCAAGGGAAACATTCTCCCAGCATCCATCCTATCAAGCCCTGTAATAATTTTGTATGCTTCAATGAGATCCCCTCTCATTCTTCTGAATTCAAGAGAATACAGGCCTAGTTTACTCAATCTGTTCTCATACGACAGTCCCGCCATCCCAGGAATTAATCTTGTGAACTTTCATTGCACTCCCTCTATGGCAAGTATATCCTTCCTTAGGTAAGGAGACCGAAATTGTATACAGTACTCCAGGTGTGGTCTCACCAAGGCCCTATATAATTGGAGTAAGACTTCTTTGCTACTGTACTCAAATCCTCTTGTAATGAAGGCCAGTATACCATTTGCCTTCCTAATGGCTTGCTGCACCTGCACATTCACTTTCAGTGACTCATGTACAAGGATACCCAGGTCCCTTTGAGCATCTGCATTCCCCAATCTTTCACCATTTAGGAAATACTCTGCCTTTCTGTTTTTTCTACCAAAGTGGATAACTTCACATTTATCCACATCTGCCATGTTCTCACCCACTCACTGAGCCTGGCGAGATCCCCTTGAAGCCTCTTCACATCCACCTCGCAACTGACACTGCCACCTAGCTTTGTATCATCAGCAAATTTGGAAATGTTACATTTTGTCCCCTCATCCAAATCATTAATATAGATTGTGAATAGCTGGGACCCAAGCACCGATCCTTGCGGTACCCCACTAGTCACAGCCTGCCATCCTGAAAAAGACCCTTTTATCCCTACTCTTTGTTTTCTGTCTGTTAACCAATTCTCAATCCATGCTAGTATATTACCCCCAATTCCATGTGCCCTAATTTTGTTCACCAACCTCTTGTGTGGGACCTTATTGAAGGCCTTCTGAAAATCCAGATACACCACATCTCCCAGTTTCCCTTTGTCTACTCCACTAGTTACATCCTCAAAGAACTCCAATAGGTTTGTCAAACAGGACTTCCCTTTCATAATTCCATGTTGACTCTGCCCAATCTTACTATTAGTTTCTAAGTGCCCAGTTATTGCATCCTTTATAATAGATTCCAGCATTTTCCCAACTACTTATGTGAGGCTAACAGGTTTGTAGTTCCCCGTTTTCTCTCTCCCTCCTTTCTTAAATAGCGGCGTTACATTTGCTATCCTCCAATCTGCAGGAACCGTTCCAGAATCTATAGAATTTTGGAAGATGACAACCAATCCGCTGCTGAAACCCTCATCCATGCCTTTGTTACCTCTAGACTGGACTACTCCAACTCACTCCTTGCTGGCTTCCCACTTTCTACCCTCCGTAAACTTGAGGTCATCCAAAACTCTGTTGCCCGTGTCCTAACTGCACCAAATCCTGTTCATCCATCACCCCTGTGCTCGCTGACCTACATTGGCTCCAGGTTAAGCAACGCCTCAATTTTAAAATTCTCATTCTTGTTTTCAAATCCCTCCTTGGCCTCACCCTTTCCTATCTCTGTAATCTCCTCCAGCCCCACAACCCTCTGAGATATCTGCACATTCTCCAATTCTGGCCTCTTGAGCATCCCCAATTTTAATCGCTCCACCATTGGCTTCAGCTGCCAAGACCCTAAGCTCTGGAATTGTCTCCCTAAACCTCTTGACTGCTCTATCTCTCTTTCCACCTTTAAGACACTCCTTAAAACCTACCTCTCTGCCCTAATAACTCCTTATATGGCTCAGTGTCAAATTTTGTTTGATAACCCTCTTGTGAAGTGCCTTGGGACAGTTTACTATGTTAAAGGCACAAGTTGTTGTTGTTGTGATTTAAAATGCTTATTTTTTTGTGTTAAACTTCATGAATAGAGGTATAGAGTACAAAAGTGTGGAAATTATGATGAACCTGTATAAAACACTGATTCGGGCCCAACTGGAGTACAGTGTCCAATTCTGGGCACCACATTTTAGGAAGGATGTGAAGGCCTTAGAGAAGGTGATGAAAAGATTTACGAGAATGATTCCAAGAATGAGGGACTCCAGTTAGGTTGATAGACTGGAGAAGCTGGGGTTGTTCTCCTTGGAACAGAGAAGATTGAGAGGAGATTTGATAGAGGTGTTCAAAATCATGAGGGGTCTGAACAGAGTAGATAGAGAGAAACTTCCCATTGGCAGAAGGGTCGAGAACCAGAGGACACAAATTTAAGGTGATTGGCAAAAGAACCAATGGCGACGTAAGAAAAAACGTTTTTACGCAGCAAGTGGTTATAATCTGGAATGCACTGCCTGAAAGGGTGGTGGAGGCAGACTCAATCACGGCTTTCAAAAGGGAGTATCCAAAGAAAAAATATTTGCAGGGCTATGGGGAAAGAGCGGGGGAGTGGGATTAGCTGAGGTGCTCTTGCAGAGAGTCGGCACGGGCTTGACGGGCTGAATGGCCTCCTTCTGTGCTGTAACCATTCTATGATTCTATAATTCTCTGATTCTAAGCCCATTATCAGCTGCATTAATCAAACTTTACCAAGTTACCACTCTTAAATATATCAAGAAATATTTTTTAAACAAATTATTTTTTAAATTATGTTTTAAAATGCTGCCTAACTGCATTGGTTCATGGCATATTTTGCATTCGGCGATATGCAAATGAGTTTGAGCAGAAACTCTAGGTGGGGGGAAAAGACACTTTTCAAAACGGGCACAATTTTAGGCGCATTTTATGGCGGAATCGCCGATTGTGCCCAAAGCGAAAGCTCAACCCTGAGTCTTGTTCTGATAAAGTGTATAACCGAAATAAAAAGGAATAGTGCTGGAATAAAAACAGAAATAAGAACAGAAAATGTGCTCTGTAGCTTGAATTTAGTTACATGTTAGTTCTTTGGTATTTTCCCTCTGTTGCTCTTTTCTTTAAGTCTTGTATTCTGTAATCTTGTAAATGGTTGGTTTACTTTCCCGTAACTTAGCAGACAGTAATCGACTATTTTCTCAGTATGTCTTAAAAAAAACCTCATCTGCGAAAACTAGCTCAAAGATACATTTTAAAAAAATCAAAGGCATTGCCAAAATTTACAAGAAAAACAACAATACAGTTTACTGTACGTATTTAGGGAAGAAACATACAAAGGCTGTGCCCCTTTAAGAGCTCCATTGTTATGGATCTCCCCTTAGACCCATTTAAGATAGTTTTGATGGCAAACAGCATGAGCCCCCAAAAAAGCTGGGAAATCATGTCCGAGTTTACATTTTTACAGAAATTAGGGGCTTTAATCAGAATCTTGCACAAAATCTGCAAATGCATTCTTAAGCAGAAAATGCAGACAGTCAGAAAATCATGGGTAAAAGGAGTCAGAAAGAATGCAAATGATGCCTAAGGGTTAGGGTTAGGGTAAGCATCAGGGTTAGGGTTAATCACCTGATTTCCCAACCCCGGTTCGCATATTCCTCACTGGTCCAACTACAAAGAAAACAACCCTATATGTGACTAACTCATTACTCAGAAACTCAGAACTCAGAAGTTTACTTTGTGTAGGGAAAGTGAAAAGAATTGTGATTATCTCTCTGCGACTTAAAGCGGTATTAAAGAAGGATGAGCTAATTCTGTGATCAGTATTGGTTACTGTGCTATTGTTATCCTTGTCATTAACAGCGTTGGTCTACTGTGGCTGAAAGGGATAATTCTGTCTGTGCAAAAAGGAACTGCAAATAGGATTGAAACAGCATTCTTTAATCTCTAGTTACAAAACAATGGCTTGCTTCATCACATCTGCAGGCTTAGGTCCCAGCTTTAGCTTATTCCCTTTTATTGCATCTAAGCATATTTAATACAGCACACGCAAACCTGTCACACTGGGGATAAACACTTGTTATTACTGGATTTGGAATCCAGGCTACATAACTTGGGGATTTCTTTGTCATATTCCTACATTCTGAATCCAGCCTCGCCCTGTGCCCAATCTAGTCTATCGTTTTCAAGTAAAACAATACTTTCATTAAATCTTTGGCGCAGTATGATTCGGGATGCAAGACTGGTGCAGGATGATTCATGTTCAACTCAGGACTTTCATTCTCTTGTCCATCAAATTCTATCCCTTGAAGTTTGATTTATTATTTTCCGATGCACAGTGTGAGTGAAGAAGATTAGAGTTTAGATGGGGAGTGATTTTTCTGTTTCAGATTTTCAGGTTGAAAGCGATTAGGTAAGCACAGCGAAATGCCATCTATCACAGTGGCTGCTTATGTAGATGTTTTAAAAATCAGCAACAACTCAGTGTCCTTCACTGATGATTTTTATAATCTTTGATATGGGATAAGCTTCTTATGGGGGAGGGGATAGATGTATGCCTTGGTGAAGTTGCAGATTTCATTCTCATCCCATCAGTTAGCACACAACTCTCTCCTAGACTACCGCTTTGAGATATTTCCTGATGCATCCTTATTTTTTTCACAAGAACAAACCACGCCAGAAATAATCGGAATAGGACAAAACTTAGAGGTTCAACTATAAATCATTGAGAAGAAAATGACAATAACCTCAAGGAGATTATGTACCGTGGTCCTGAAGTAGAGTAATAGGTCCTGATTTTAACGGGGGGGGGGGAGGAGAGGATGGTCGTGCGCACCCCGAAAAGGGCGGCGCAACTGGAAACAGTGGAGATGTTGAGGCCCAGCTGACTTTAATCACCGGGTCTCATTTCAAAACATTTTCTCAAACTCCCGCCGGACCCCAGCCAGATCCAATACTTCCCCAGTGGGCGGGATCAGGAATTCGCATGGCAGGAGGCCGTAGTCAGAGACCCACGGGAAAGGTCCACGGCAGTCAGGTAAGTGGTGGGAGGTCGACCGTGGTTGGGAGAGGATGGGTGGGGAGAAGTCCAAGGTTTCCCTGTGGTGCCCAGAGGGGTCCTCCTACCCTTCCTGCTCCACAAGAAAACCTAAAAGAAATGTTAAACTTGCGTGCCTGGACCTCTTCTGGCTCGCAAACCACCTCCCGGCAGTTTTGGCCTGACAGGGAAGCTATCACTGCTCCCACGCTTAAAACTAGAACATAAGAACATAAGAATTAGGAGCAGGAGTAGGCCATACAGCCCCTCGAGCCTGCTCCGCCATTCAATAAGATCATGGCTGATCTTCGACCTAAACTCCACTTTCCTGCACTATCCCCATATCCCTTAATTCCTCTGGAGACCAAAAATCTATCTATCTCAGCCTTTAATATTCTCAATGACTGAGCATCCACAGCACTTTGGGACAGGGAATGCCAAAGATTCACAACCCTCTGAGTGAAGAAATTCCTCGTCATCTCAGTCTTAAAAGGCCTGCCCCTTATCCTGAGACTATGCCCCCTAGTTCTAGCCTCTCCAGCCAGGGGAAACAATCTCTCAGCATCTACCCTGTCAACCCCCCTCAGAATCTTGTGTGTTTCAATGAGATCACCTCTCATTCCTCTAAACTCCAGAGAGTATAGGCCCATTCTACACAATCTCTCCGCATAGGACAACCCTCTCATCCCAGGGATCAACCTAGTGAGCCTTCGTTGCACTGCCTTTAAGGCAAGTATATCCTTCTTTAAATAAGTAGAACAAAACTGTGCACAGTACTCCAGCTGTGGTCTCACCAGAGCTCTGTACAATTGTAGCAAGGCTTCCTAACTCTTGTGCTCCAACCCTCTAGCAATAAAGGCCAACATGCCATTTGCCTTCCTAATTGCTTGCTGTACCTACATGCTAACTCTCTGGGGGAGAAATTCAGTACCTTAGCGCCTCCAGTTAGCCCCTGGCAGGGGCGCTAATGGGGCACTGAGGCAATGGCGCCACGACGAGGCGAATCCAGCGATGCACCGGGCGCCCAACCTGCAAAATTGATTATCGCCCCCTGCCTTAGCGCCTCGTCCCGACAGCAACAGGGAGAGGAGGTGTGAAGCAGTCAGTAGCCGGCTCTAGGAGCGCTACTTAAAGGGATCATGAATAATGAGTCGCAGCTCTCCGGTTAGTGCTGTTTCACTGCTTCCTTGTCAGTTTGACATTGTGCAACAGTTTAAATCAGTCATTTAAAGGTTGTTTAGTCTCTGGAGTGTTGTGGCTACTAAAAATTCATTACATTTATTCTCACAACATATCAAAGTGCGACACTTCGTTACATTAATAGGGGCTGTACTGGCAGTCGACCTCGCCCTCCAGGATCTATGGCGGAGCGAGCGCAGGCAGCGAGAAAGATTGGAACATGTTGCCAGAGGGAGGAGGAGGGCCATCAGGGCTCTCAACAGGAGGCCTTACCCTCCGAGGGTATTCCGAGAGCACTTCTCCTACCTTCAATTAAGCAAGGAGCAGTGTATTAGAAGGCTCTGCTTCAGCAAGGAGGTGGTCACAGAACTCTGCCTGCTGCAGCCAGACCTCGAGCCTCAGATCAGGTTGACCACAGCTCTCTCAGTGGCAGTCAAGGTCACCATCACCCTCAATTCCAGCGAATCCTTCCAGTCTGCAACAGGAGACATAGCTAACATCTCGCAGTTCACCGTCCATCGCTGCATCCGGGAGATCATAGAGGCTCTCTACAGTAGGAGAAGGGACTACATTTCTTTCCACATCACCAGACAAAAGCAGGATGAGCGTGCATGTGGCTTTGCTAGGATAGCGGGAATCCCCATGGTGCAGGGCACCATTGACTGCTTTGCGGGCAATTGGTGTGCTACCACACACAGCAATTTCTCAATGTGAATACCCGCTATCCTGACAGCAGCCATGATGCCTTCATCCTGCGCACCTGTGCATCCAGCCACCACATCAAGCTCGCAGCTGGCTGGTCGGAGACAAGGGCTATCTGCTCCCCACCTGGCTCATGACTCCCCTCCGCAACCCCAACACTCCTGCTCAGCACTCATATAATGAGAGCCGTGCTGCCACCAGGAACATCATCGAGCAGACCATCGGGGTGCTGAAGCAACAGTTCCGCTGCCTTGACTGCTTGGGAGGAGCCCTCCAGAACTCGGCTGAGTGAGTGTCCCATTTTGTGGTGGTCTGCTGCATGCGCCACTACTTGGCCATCAAGAGGGCCCAGCCCTTGCCACTAGGGATTGCGGGACGACCTCAGGAGGAGGAAGAGGGTGAGAAGAATGACGTGGAGGCCGAGAACGAAGAGGAGGAGGAGGAACAGGAGCGAGGGAGGAGGCAGCCACTCAATTGGCCTTCCGGAAGGGCAGTCCATGACCGCCTCATCAGACTGCGGTTCCAATAAATTAAACCCCAGTTCCCCAATGCTCACCACATCCCTATCATTCCATGCCTGTCGCAGGCAATTTCACAGCGCAAAGCTGAAATGAGACATAACACATCAATAATCGGTTAACACATCAAATCAAATCAAATCAAATTTATAACAATTTATAACAATATTAATTATTCACCCTTGTGCAATCCCTTAGTGCCTCTCATTACAGCGCCTTTGCCTACTCTAGTGCTCCTACAAAGTGTTGGCCCAGTGCCTGCAGCAGGGCTGGTGGAAGGCTGCTGAGTGTCTGTGCGGGAGACTTCAGATGGCCTTGCAGGATGCCCTCGACCAGCTCTGGGCCTGGAAGGCCCGGCTGTAGACTGCACCACCTCAGCATGGGTGGCAGCAGTCTGGGCTGGCTAGATGACAGGCAGTGACAAGGACAATGCCAGTGGCGTGCCAGTGGTGGGAACAGGAATGCTGTCATCCTGAGAGAGGACAGCAGCTTCCTGCTCCACTGACCCACTGCTACTCCCCCGGGGCAGCACCTCAGCATCCCTAGCGATTTGTTGCAGCACAGATTGCTGACCTGCTGCAACACCGTGAAAGCCCCGGTCAACAGTGGTCAACCCAGCCACGATGGCAGCAGTCAGAGCTTGCGTGGCATCAAGCTGAGACTGAGATGAGAGCAGTCTGAGAATTGATGGCACCAAGCATAGACTGCATTGCAGCACTAAGATGTTGTGTCGCCTCCGCCTGTGCTGCAATGGAAGCTGCCAGATCGCCCATCACACACGGCATGAGGTCTGGGTCACCACGGTCTCTCTGGGAATCAGCCATCCTTTGCAGACTGCAAATGATGGGCTCCATGGAGTGCGCAGAGCTCTGTGCAATGTTGGAGGCGGACTCCTCCACGCTCCTTACCATTGCCGAGAGGCTCTCGGGCACCTTGCCATTGCACCTATCATCTCCGTGTGCCTGCCCATCACCCTTCTTCTAAAGGCCTCCCCATCGAGGTCCTCTTCTGAGACCTATGCAGCAGAACTCGCATGCGAACTCGCTCTCTGGGGAGCTGGCCCCCGAGCTACCCTTTCCCCCTGGCCTTGCTGCAGCCCACTTGTCCCCAGTGCCTCACCCTGTGCAGATCCCGCTACTATACTAGCCGCTAAAGAATGCGTAGTGCCAATATCTGAGTTGGTGCCTGCGGGTGAGACATGCACTGACGCAGTGTGTTCTTCCTCCGCCTCTTCTCCCGCCTCGCTCTCTATGGTGCCCTCAGGGACAGGCTGCTCAGGTGCTTGCTCACTATCGGAAAGCATAAGGGCACAAGAGTTGGGTTAAGGTGAGGGGAGGGGGGCAGGAAGGGAAAAATGCATGCATACAGCATGAATAGCTGGAAAATGCGAAAGGCTTGTGGGGTGAGGGGTAAGTGGGATGTGAGAAGAAGGAGTAGGGATGAACATACCATTGTTGTCCCCAAGGGGGTCAACGTCATCTGTGGCCACAGCGCCCACCAACTGGTGCCCAATAATCTCCAGCACTCGAGTCTCCAGCTCAGACAGTGGTTGGGTGTCAGCTTGTCCCCCGCCTGTGCGCTCCTGCTCCCTCCTGTTGTGAGCCACCTTGGCCTGCAAGAGAAAGGAAAGCGTGTGAGTGAGTGTGGAGTGTGTTTGGGTGATGTGCATGCCATAGTTTAATAGCTGTCATTGGCCTAGAAATTGGGTATAGCCCCGCTTGAGGCGTTAGAACTGGCGCTGCGCAAAGTTTATAGCCAGACGAAACTTATCGCTGCCTGGTGAGATATTGGGTTGCATCGCCCCCAAAGGGGATTGAGGCGTGAACTCAGACGTTGCACGGGGCTCCTAAGGCGCAAAAGTTCAGGCGCTACCCAATATCGGCGCGGACGGGCGCAGCGCAGGTGATCACAATTACCGGAAACCACGAGACTTCCAGGCGCCGGCCGGCTCTTAAAGGGGTGGGTCAGTCAGCCTGAGCTGCCACACTCAACGCCCTGTAGGCCTCAGAATTGGCGCTCGCCCTTCTCTGGCGCTAGAAACTTGGTGAGGATGGAGAAGGTGAGACAGAGAGCAGAGCGCTTCAGCACTGAGGCTCTGGACCAGTTGGTGTCTGCAGTTGAGCGCCGTCGAGATGTTCTGTATCCTGACAATGGCAAGAGGCCGAATCAAAAGGCTTACCGGCGATCTTGGAGGGAGGTTTCTCTGAGGGTCAACTCCAGCAGTATGGCGACCAGGAGCCCTGTTCAGTGCAGGAAGAAATTCAACGACCTCACTCGGGTCGTTAGGGTGAGTGTTGGTTATGCAAACTTCTGATTCCCTCCATCTGCACCTACCTTCGAGGACCCTGTTGCCATGATGCCCCAATGGCCATCTGTCGGCAAGCACCCATGGCCCTTTCTGGACACACACATGGACATTTCACTCAAGGCCACATGTAAGGGCCCTTGCACCATGGGGGGCATGAGATGATCTCTCAAGGCCACATGTAAGGGCCCTTGCACCATGGGGGGCATGAGATGATCTCTCAAGGCCTCATGTAAGGGCTCTTGCACCATGGGGGGCATGAGATGATCCCTCAAGGCATCATGTAAGGGCTCTTGCACCATGGGGGGCATGAGATGATCTCTCAAGGCATCATGTTACAGAACTTCCCCTTCTTTCCCCTGCAGTCCAAGCTGGCGACGATGCGAAAGGAGCAGCGTCGAACCGGTGGCGGACCTCCACAAGTGGTCACTCTCACGGATCTCGGGGAGAGAGTGCACCAGATTCTTGGAGGACATCTGTCTGGTCCTGTTACCACTGCAGCTGCCAACCCCATTCTTGACAGCGAGGGTAAGGCTCTCACCTTTTGCAGCTGTCTCCTTCCACTTGGTCCCCCCGCCAGCATGCTTCCTCAGTGTGCCGCAATCTGCCATGCCTTTCCGCCAACCTGTCCTTTTGCTAAAGCCACTCTTCCACCTCCCTGCTTTCAGATGATGCATCACCAACTGGGGCTCAACGCCCTGAAGCTGCCAGTGCCAGTGCCTCCGGAGGCGAGGATCAGGAGGAAGCCGGACCATCCGTTCCAATCTCAGGGGAGCATACACATGTACAGACTGGGGATAGTAGTTCCCTGGAGGGGAGGGGGGGGGCTCTGAGGATCAGGCAGTTGCCGGAACAAGCGGCATGCAGCAACGCAAGGGGGGTAGGCAAGTTCGGCCACCGTCTCCCCGGAGGGCAAGGCAGGTAGTGATGACTGCTGCACAGAGTGCAGAGGAGGTGCGTCGCCTGGCTGAAATGAGCACCCAGGCCCGGCTCAGGCACACTGAGCTGATGGCTGCAGTGGGGAGGATGCCTCAGTCAATAGATACACTGGCAAAGAGTGTGTTGGACTTCGGGGCAACAATGGAGAGGACTCTCCAGGGCTTCGGCGCAACAATGGACAGGACTCTCCAGGGCTTCGGGGCAACAATGGACAGGACTTTCCAGGGCTTTGGGGCAACAATGGAGAGGTCTGTCGAGGGCTTTGGGCCAACAATGGAGAGGACTGTCCAGGGCTTCGAGGCCGCTATGGAAAGGACTGTTCAGGGCTTTGGACAATCCCTGGAAAGGTCTGTCCAGGGCTTGTCCGAGGCAGTGGAGCTGTCGGCACCGGCCTTGTCCGAAGCAATGGAAAGAACTGTCCAGGGCTTCTCCGAAGCACTGGCACCTGGCTCACACGTCCTCACTGCTGCCACACAGTCACTTGCCGGCCTCGTCCACACCCAGATTGAAGCAACACGAACTCTCACTGCAGCCACCCTATCTGCATCAACTAGAATCACCCCGGGCCCTTCCAGTCCCATACAAGGCCAGGAATCAGTGGAGCATGCGATTGTGGCGGATGAGCCAAGCCGGTCCCCTCAGAGAGCCAGTGTGTCGTCCGACAATGGTGCAGGTGTCCGCTCTCGGCAGGTGACCATTGCACATGCCAGCGCTGGCACGTCTGCAGTGCAGCTGCCACCACCTGCAGGGCACACTGCTTCCAGCCATGCTCAGATCAAGCATCCTGTGTCCGCACCCTCCAAGCCCAGAGGTCGGCCAGGCCGTCCCTCAGGGGCTTCTGCGCTTCCAGACAGTCAGCAGGCGTCCCCCAGCTTTCACCCCACCACTGGGGTTCAATTACATAGGAGCAGCAGGGAGGGGAGGGGCCGAGCGCGAAAGAGAAGTCATTCTCCATCAAGGGGCCAGCAGTAGAGGGAGGTGCTGAGATGTTTCTTTGGCCAAAATCAAGGAGACCCTCACCTGTTGGAATTGTTGGAAATAGTTTGTTTAGTTTTGCGGCTTTGCCGAAGAGTTAACTGTTATTTTGTTAGTTATGGTTTCTGTTGACATGACGTTGTTTTGCTGTAATGAAAGACTTTTGTGACAATAAAGAGAAGTTTTAATGTGCTATGGTGTACGTGACTAATTACAGTGATGCTGGCCTTCAGAGGCTTTCAAACATCCAAAGTGCGCAGCAGTTAAGACACTCATCATTCCGCCAGAGGGGCCTCGATACGAGTCCTCATGAGCCTGTGATGGATGGCCCTTCCACTTTCAGGAGCCCTTCCATCTTGCTCCTCCTCCTCGTCCGCATGCTCCTCCTCCTCCTCCGCCTGCTTCTCCAGGGTCAGAGGGAAGGTGATGAATTGACGCCTTTGCCTATAAAGGGCAGCTGTAACTTGCCAGATGCAGCAGTGGACTGCAACCTGAGAGATATTCGCGATGCCCCCAATGGCTCACTGAAAGGATCCGTTGCCATAAAAATTGAGGGCAACAGTCAGTTTAGCGGCCACCGACAGAGAGGTCCTGCACCGTAGATGCAGCTGCAGATCCTCAGCAAGCAGGTGGCACAGCTCAGTAACAACGTCCCTCCCGAATCGGAGCCTTCGCACACACTGCTCCTCCGACATGTCAAGGTATGACACCTGCTGCCTAAAGACCATCGCAGCATACCCTCGGATTGGCCGACCTCCATTGCCCCTCCTCCTTCTGGCCAATCCCGGCCCTCTCTCCCGCCGTCTCTCTGCCCCTTCATAGTGTTCGGCCATGAGGCCGTCGCCCTCCAAAGCATCTCCCATTCCGATGCCAGTTGGTCAAAAGGCTGTTAGGTCTAGTGCTCCAACTGCTCCGGACAGGTTTGAGGGTCCCAAGTACTCTAATGCTAAATTCCAAAAACTCTGCTCCACAGTAGCTCACCACCTCTCTCCACCAGCGATCGCAATGAACAGGCCAAGTGGCTGAAGCTTCTGTACCAGAGCCGTCCCCTTTAAATAGCGCCCCCGACTCCGAGAAGGGCCTGCTAACGCTCCTTTGAACTGTCACTAATAGCGCTAGGTGTAAAGGCTCTGGGCGCCACCCAATATCCGCTCAGGCGCCCCTAAAAGGTGTTGCACAATGAAATGACGTCATGATCTGGTTGCGCTCGCGGGCACGCGCAAACACTTAGCGCAGGCGTTAAATGTATAGTCAATATGGGAGTTGTCGCTATCTTCATTGCGCCCGTCCCAACATTAGGTAACGCCCCAATTCTCGGTCTCTTTAGGCACTAACCGCTGGCGCAAACAACCGAATTTCTAGGCCACTGCGTGCAAAGTTTGAGATGTGGGTGTGAGTGTTGGTAGGTGGAGATTGTTGGTGGGTGAGTGCTGGGAGTGTGGTGCTTTGGGCAGTGTGTAAAGACTGGTTCAGATGGTGGTATGTAGCATTTGTTAAGGCATTGACTCACCCTGACCACGAGTGAGGTCGTTAAATTTCTTCCTGGGGACCACAGTGCTGCCCGAGAGATGCTAAGCAACCTCCCTCCACATGGCACGGAAGACTTGCAGCCTGGGCCTCCTGCCACTTACCGGGTAGAGCACCGCCCTCCATCGCTCCACAGCGGATACAAACTACTCCAATGCTTGGTACAAAAATCTGCAGGCTCTCTCCCTGGGGCGTAGATCTGCCATCATGACATCTACATGAGTCGTCTGGCTCCTTGGGCTTGGCCTGCTCCTGCTTGCTGACACAGGTTCACAGCCAGCAATGCTGAGAATGAGGTTCTTCAGCATGAATGAACCTCCCCTTTAAGCACTAGAAAGAACCTGTGACAATGATGACTTGCAATTAGACTGCACCTGATATTGGTTAGTGCTTTGAGTGTAGCGCCACTGAGCTGGGCCATTAGTGCTTGATTTAGCGCTCCAATCCTTTCTTTGAGCGATGATACTTAATTTTGAATGCAGCATGATTCATTAGTGCCTCGCGATAAATCTCAAACTTTTCTGAAGTTACCGCCCATTCCTGGCCAATATGAATTTCTCCCCCTCTGTTTCTTGTACTAGGACACCCAAATCTCTCTGAACACTTAATAGTTTTTCACCATTTAAAAAATATTCTGTTATTCTATTCTTCCTACCAAAGTGAATAACCTCACATTTCCCCACATTATACAGCATCTTATTGTTCACTCACTTAACCTGTCTATATCCCTTTGCAGGCTCCTTGTGTCCTCCTCACGTCTTACTTTTCTACCTAGCTTTGTGTCATCAGCAAACGTGGATACATTGCACTCGGTCCCTTCATCTAAGTCATGAATATAGATTGTAAATAGCTGCCGTTTATCCCTACTCTGTTTTATGTCTGCTAGCCAATCCTCTATCCATGCTAATACATTACCCCCAACCCCATGTGCCCTTATCTTGCTTAACAACCTTTTATGTAGCACCTTATCGAATGCCTTTTGGAAATCCAAATATACTACATCCACTGGTTCCCCTTTATCTACCCTGCTAGTTACATCCTCAAAAAACTCTAATAAATTTGTTAAACATGATTTCCCTTTCATAAAACCATGTTGACTCTGCCTCATCATATTATGATTTAAGTACCCTGTTGTCACTTCCTTACTATTAGATTACAGCATTTTCCCAACGACTCATGTCAGGCTAACTGACCTGTCGTTCCCGGTTTTCTCTCTCCCGCCTTTCTTGAATAGTGGGGTTACATTTTACCTCCGATTAAAATTGCAGTCGGGTCCTGATGACACCCTCGGGATCTGATCTGTTTATTTAAAGAAGGACCCTGCTGCCTTCCTGCAGGTGTTCTGCTCGCCTGCGCAAAAGAGCAGGTTATTATCGGGACACTGCGGGAAGAAAGCAGGATCACAGTGGGTAAGTTGCTCCCCTTATTTTAACTTCCGTCCCCGCCCAGTTTCCGTCAGCCAGGGAGAGTTAAAATTTAGGCCTCAGTGTCAGCAAAGTATGGCGATAGTCAGTGTGGGAAAGAAAATGGTGCGACCCTGTGGGCACAGGATCCTAACCATTTATTTTGTGGCCTTGACAAGGTAAAGAGCAGCGCCATAATGGAGGTGCGTGGACGTGAGTTTGCACATGCGATTCCCCTCATTGTTAATTGTTAACTTCAGCAATGCCATCATGGGTTGGTAATGAGCCAGGGACTTTCACTCCAGGCTGCTCTCATGCACCCCCAAGCCACTAGTTGAAGAGTATTAACAGCAAAGGTCTGTGAGCATGTGTTTCATCCATCTTCTCAGTTGGGGAAGGTGCCTGGCACAAGCAGACCTCGAGAGAAAATGGGAGAATAGAAAAATGGGCCAGAAATTCGTGACCAAATGCGTGAGTACAGTCTGGGTACTCACGCATCTGGCCGTTGGAAATGCCGGCGTTCAGCATGCACAGCGCATGCGGGGAACGCCGGCATTTCCAGACCTCGGAACGAAGGGGTTCATAGGCACAGCGCGTGCGACTGCACAGGCAGCGCTTGCGCAGTGAACTTCGTCGATTTCATTCATGGATTCAGTGAGGGTAAGTCCTTACAAGTTACACTTGAAAAAAGCATGTGTAAAGTTGTTCCAAGGCTGCGGAGGAAGATATATTTTATCGTGGAGCTTCTGAAAGGCAATATTTTTGTTTGGGAAAGGGAGGGAAGTTATTTTAAGAAATTTTAAGTAAGTTTTAAAGTTTAAATTTTTTTTTTTAAACGGGTTTTCAGAACGGTAGGTAGAAGGAGCAATTGTGGCTGTGTGAATTGAATGTGAAAATGAGTGTTCTAAAATGAGTAATGTAACATTTCCAGCACTTTTAAGAAAGAAACTTTTCATCAGTGATAAGTAATTATGTATGTATGTCCGCATATATTCCTTTACGTATATGTATGTATGTTTTATATTCCTTTACTTATGTGTATGAATGTATGTTTTTAATTATGATTTTCCAATAAGTTACTTTCTCTGAAAGTCATAATTAAATAATACATTCATACACATAAGTAAAGGAATATATACATAACACGCAAAGGAATATATACAGACATACATACTTTCAGAAGCTCCACGATAAGAAATATCTTCCTCCGCAGCCTCTGGAGCAACTGTACCCATGCTTTTTTCATGTGTAAGTTGTAAGGACTTGACCTCACTGAAAGCATGAATGAAAGCGGCAAATTTTACTGCGCACGCGCTGCCTGTGCAGTCGCACGCGTTCTGCCTCTGAACCCCTTCGTTCAGAGGACAGGAAATGCCGGTTTTCCCCACATGCACTGTGCATGCTGAAAACCGGCATTTCCTCCGGCCAGACGCGTAAGTACCCCGACCGTACTTGCGCATTTGGAAGGGAATTACTGGGCCAACATTTTACATGTCAATAAAATGAAAAATTTAACAATTGCACGATTTGCCCCCTCGCATCTGTGACTGAGGGTCCAAGGAGGTGCATTGCGCAAGAGGTCATCGTCGTACGTATCCTCACACTGTTCCCTTTCGGGAACTGTATGAAGTGGTGGAAGGATTTATGGCCGTGATTAACGCTCATTCCGTGACCGTAACCATCTTTGAACCAGCCATTAGGGTGGTTAGTCCTATGGCGTGAGGGTTTTACAGGCTCCCACAACCCATCTGAGGGGGGGGGGCCACCCACACCCACGGACGCAAGTATCCCGCTGGATGTCCACCCAGAATTTATAGTTGAAGCTCCAACTCCACTTGCTGGGACTGTCTGGAGTGGGGTTCGAAACCCTACTCCTTCTGGCCCAGCGGCGGGGATGCTTACTGCTACGCAAAAGGCCCACTCCGCACAAAAGGTGACACCCATACGTTTCCTGCGCCTTTTCCCTCCCCGTGACTGGAGCCCTATGCTGCCACTTGAAAGACCAAGCTATCATCTGCCCTTTTTGCGGCGCCTTTGACTTCTCATTACCAATGATGAGCAGGCGCTGCGCCTCCACCTCGAGGAGATTGCTGAGGTCATCATCAGTTCAATTGTGAGTTCTTTTAATGCTGTGAATTGTGCTCATTCCAGCCATTTCACGTTGCTAATCGGATTGGGCCTTTGGCATAGCGGTAGGATCCCCGCCGCTGGGCCAGATCAGGGTAGGGTTTCGAACCCCGCTCCAGACAGTCCCGGCAAGTGGAGTCGGAGCTCCGGCTCTAAATTCTGGGTTGACATCCAGTGGGATATTTGCGTCCGTGGGTGTGGGTGGCCCCCCCTCCTTGTATAGCTTGTGGGAGCCCGTAAAACCCTCCCGCCATAGGACTAACCGCCCTAATGGCTGGTTCAAAGATGGTTACGGTCACGGAATGAGCGTTAATCATGGCCATAAATCCTTCCACCACTTCATACAGTTCCCCAACGGGAACAGTGTGAATACACGTATGACGACGACATTGCTAAATAAATAAATGGAATTAAAAAAAATCTTTTAGGGCTTTTAAAAGTCTTTAAATTGCTTTAATTCTGTTTAAAACTACTTCAGATTCTTCAAAATAATGTAAACGTTTTTAAAAGTTTATAAAAGTTACCAAAAGCTTCAAAAAACTTCCAAAAACCTATTTAACCTGCTGCTTTGCATGTAAAAATGCTTAGCAGCTTGGCAGAAACATTGGGGGCGTGTCCTGTTAAACTGAGACCTCAAGGGGCGTGTCTCAGTTGCACAGCGAGCTCCAGGCTTCGCGCTGGCTGCACTCCTGGGCGGCGTGACGTCAAACGCTGCCCGGGATTCTTCAGATTCAAAATGGAATTCCAGGCGTCCCTGGAAGTGATCGGCAGGCGCGTCGGGTAAGTGCAAATCGGGACCTTGCACGCGCGGCAAGCCCCGTTCACGAATTTCTAGCCCAATATAACTTTAAGAAACGTCAAAGTAGCAGAAAAGGGAAGCAGATTAAGTTAGGTGGACGCTTTGACTGATTGGATGGTCAGTTAGGGGCAGTTGTCTTTTTAATTTTTGTTTCTACTTCTTTTAACATTTTGTTAAAATGCTTTGTCAAGTGTTTTGAGCTACATACTGGTCTGAATTTGTGCAAGCCTCTCTAGTGAATTCCCCATAGAAGGCCATTAGGAGTGTGGCGGAAGTCCCAGGAATTAGGCTGAGGCCCATGATTTAGGACAGGACCCAGATACAACAACAACAACTTACATTTTATGATAGCAAAATACTGCAGATGTTGAAAATCCGAAATAACAACAGAAAATGCTGGAAAAACTCAGCAGGTCAGGCAACATCCGTGGAGAGAAATTTGAGTTGACGTTTCGGGTCGAACCCTTCTTCAAAACTGGAAAGAAAAGAAAATAGATCGAAGGTAGGGCTGCGATCGGACAAAAGTAAAAGAAACAAAAGTAGTAAAAGAGACAATAAAAGGTTTACGAAGCTAGACGAGATGGTAATAGGCTGATAAGATAAAACTTACATTTTATAGCACCTTTAACGTAGCAAAACATCCCAAGGTACTTCAACATGAGCATTATCAAACAAAATTTGACACAGAGACATATAAGGAGATATTAGGACAAAGCTTGATCAAAGAGGTAGGTTTTAAGGAGCGTCTTAAGGAGGAAAGAGAGGCGGAGAGGTTTAGGGAGGGAATTCCAGAGCTAAGGCCCTAGGCAGCTGAAGGCACAGCTGCCAATGGTGGAGAGATTAAAATTGGGGATGCTCAAGAAGCCAGAATTGGAGGAGCGCAGATATCTTGAAGGGTTGTAGGGCTGGAGGAGATACGTCGGGTCCTGGCCTGCACTACCAGTACCCTCAGGGCTTCGTTTGGGGTAGAACCTTTGCCTGAGCGGGTTTGGCCAGGGGGAAAAGACTCCCAGGTCAGGAGTTTCTTTATCCTTCTGCCTCAACCACTAGCATTGGAATTGAATTCCACAGCCTCACAACCCTCTGTGTAAAGAAGGTTCTCTTGCTCTAAATCTCTTACATTTAATCTTGTATCTATGGCCATTCATTCTAGGCTCCTCAACTACTGGGGAAAATCTGCTTCTTTCTACCCTGCCTATCCTTTAATAATTTAAAATGCTTCTTTCATATCTCCTGTAATCTGTGTTGTTCTAATGAAAGCCTCCATTTTTCAAGTCCTTCTTTATATTTGTATTTCCTCATACTGGGCAGCATCCTAATTGTACCCTCTCCATAACCCCAATATCGTACCAATAGTATAGAGCCCAATACTGTAGCAGCACTCTAACTGAGGACATATTAAGGTTTTATATAGGCTCATCAATACCTCTTGGCTTTTATATTCTCTACCCCGTGATAAAATGTAGAATTCCATTGGCTTTTTTATGGCCTCATCAATCTGAGATGCTGCCTTTAATGTTCTGTGAACTTGTTCCTCCAAGTAGCCAGTGCTCTTCCACAGTACCGAGCCTATTTTCATTCAGATTTTAATTACTGTTGTTAATGTATCACCTCACAGTTATTACCATTGAATTCCATCTGCCACCTTTTACCTCATTCCCTCATCTTACCAATATTTCTTTGCAGTTGCCTTTGGTCTTCTAAAGAATTAACTACGCTTCCTATTTTGCTATCATCTACAAATTTCACCACCACTCCTTCTGGGCCTACATCCAAGTCATTGATATACATGGTAAAGAGAAGTGGCCCCAGAACTGAACCCAGTGGAACACCACTAACCACTTTCAACCATTGTTAAAATCTGCCCTTACCTCCTACTGTTTTCTCTCTTCCAACCAATTTTTAATAACGTTTGCTATCCTTCCTAAATTCCATAATCTTCTCTAATAATCTCCCATGCGGTACCTTGTCAAAGGCTTTCCCATAGTGCATGTATACTACATCTACTGCATTTTCCTCATCTACCATGTCTGTTATTTTCCTCAAAGAATTCTAGGTGGTTTATCAGGAACGATCCCTTTTGAAATACTTTGTATAATATCCATATTATCAATGTTATGGAACCAATTGGGTTTATTTCTGTTTAAGTTACCAATTTTAGCATAAATGAAAACTAAATTTATAATGCATATATGTATGAAAGCTATTGGCTTAGGGAAAAGGCAAAAAACCCAGGCAAATTTGAGGAAAAGAATCTGGGAAATTCTCTTTATTCAGCCATCTTTTGGATTGGGATATATATTGCTTTTCAATTCTAAATTACAACAGTGGCTACACTTCAAACGTACTGTGCTGTAAAGTGCTTTGGGGCATCCTGAGTGAAATGTGTTACATAATTATATAGGATTTCATAGAATTTACATCATAGAAACAGGCCATTTGGCCAACTAGCCTATGTCAGTGTTTATGCTCCAGACGAGCCTCCTCCCACCCTACTTCATCTAACCCTATCAACAGCCACCATTGCTGCCTAAAACTGGCCTGGCCAAATTTAGCAGTGGCCTGGGCACACAAGTAAATGGAGCTCGGGCCTTCCCACATTTGTCATTGTTGTCATCGTAAAACGGGCAGAATGGTGTTGAATTTCTACCGCACAGATTCCTAGTCTGTGTTAGCTGAACTATGCGTGCAAGTCCTTTCTTTCTACCTTCAGTTCAGTTCCACTTTCAGTTCAGTACAATATTTGGGGATTTGACATTTGCACTTTGTGGGTCAATGTAGGAATTGTATCGCCCACGTACACACTTTGCATCAGGAAGTCTACAAAATACTTCTGCCTCCAATGACTTGTAAATTATCCGACTGTGTAGGAGATACATTCTGAAGAAGATATTTTAACCCCTTGTGGACTGACTCTACTTTTGCTGTTTTCTAAGCATTCATACTATCAGTAACTTGCTGTATATTCTCTTTCTGTGTAATATTTTATTTGTAACTAGTTTTAGCCTGTACATACAGGGTGGACAGTGTGGCATTTACTGCCTTTCTGATTAGACAGGAGAAGGTGCTGGGCATTCCAACTGGCCTCCAGTATAACATACCATAGGAAGGAGGTAATTGTTAGTCTCATGGTATGCTATCCTGCTCATGACATGTATAACAGTTCAGGTTTCGGTTCATAGGAGACAGGCTGCTTATGGAAACTGGTTTTTGCTGTGAGCGCAGTTTGAAGTGTTTGGAGAAAGCCTGAATTGTAATAATAACATCAACTGCAAAAGTACAATTGTGTTTTCATGACACAATCCTATGTCTCTGCATGATTTATATAATTACATCATATAGTTGGCAAACAAAAGAAAAAGTTTGCCAAATACTTTGATGAGAAAACGCTCCTTTAATCCAAATATTCCCAAAGATTAGAAAAGAGTCAGAAATAAAGTAAAGGCTATTAAATAGAATTATTTGCAACTGTTGATAAAAGTGGCTTTTTGTTTGAAGGTATTTCTTTATTGCAGGTTTAATCAGGATAGCTTTTCTAAAAAGTAATTCATATTATTTTGTGCTGATGTGATGGTTGGGCTTCTACTTCATCTTCAGACTAGTGATTGCTGGTTGGTTGGTTGGTTAGTTTTAAACTGTAAAACTGACCTGATATCAGTGGTGATGGGATACTGTGGGGGTAATTTTAACTTACTACGGTTGGTGGAAAACCGATATGATCAGATTAGTCGTCCGTTTTACTCGACGTTAAATTTCACTTTCCATTGAAGTCAATAGAAATTAAAATCGGGCGATGTGTTAAACAAGCAGCTGATCTGATCGCATTCGTTTTCCACCGGGTGACTGTACCTTTGAAAAAATGACTAAATTTTTTAAAGTTTTTATTTTAAATGAAACCCAGTCAAAACCAATTTGTTTTACCTCAAGTGACCTAATCACTAATTCTCTGATTTACCTAGTCTTCTCCTACTATTTTCAATGTTACTGGCGTCCTGCTCTATGGGCCTTGCCCCTTCACCCAGTCATTCCAATTTTTTTTTAAGTTATGTTTTCTATCAAGTATGAATTGCAATAAAGAATCTTCTCGTACATGATCCACAGAAATAATGGACTTGATGAGCTGAATGACCTTTTCTTGTTCTGTGCTTTCTCATGTTCTTAAAGCCGCATTTTATTAAAAAAAAGTAACTTAACATTATGAAAGGAAATTATAGAGCTGTGCCGAACCACAGAACATTTCTTTATCCACTGCAGTTGCAGAATAAATAGGCACTAAAAGCAAGTGCCGTTGTCAAAGGGTTTCGAAGAGGAGCCATCAATCTGGAGAGATGTCTGAAAAACAAAATGTAGGAATTAAATAAAAAAGAATGAGTACAAATTATTGCATGTCTGGTGACTGTGCATGTTAAACAGAACTAGATTCTTTTTAAACAAGATTTGGCAGTGATGGATTCTGTAGCATACCATGAACTAGAGGGTAAACATATCATTTACTCTAAAATTAACATTTCGTTCATAAACAGAAATCGGGGGGAAAAATGGTCTTGACAGCAGACTTAGTATGAGTGTCAAAACTGTGCTGTATCAGACTGGCATATCGAAAGATGTCAACAAAAGCCTGAAGCAGAATCCGCCAACGTGTGCCTTGCATATCATAGCAATTTTCCTAACCAATCAAAAGGAGAGGACAAATTCCACTGCACCCACAGCCTTCATTAATCATGTCAATTAAGGCCCCAGTATACAGCCCTGTGAAAGAAAGTTGGCTGTGCACCCTCATGTATTGGTTTCCGAACATTAATGAGGCCTTTGTAATGAGCTGGCTAGGGCAGGCATGGCTGATTACTGGCAGTTCTTCCCCCTTGCCTGACAGTGGGTTGGGAATTTGCAGCTGGCAGATGCTGGCTCTGTTTAATAACAAGGATGGCAGTGAGGATGCATGAATAAGCGGACAGAGGCTGTCTGTTTCCTGGGCCAATTATTTCTCTCAGACCTCGTGCTGCATGTCCTATCCCTGAGCTGGAACAATTGTAGGAATTCAGGCGCTGGCACAGTTTGAAGTATGAAACGTATCAAACTTATATTTGTTTTTACTGGTTAGGGGCGAGATGGTGGTATGTATACAATAAAACATAAGGTCAGTTAGGCAAAGTGGGATCATGTAACAGCCATAATAGTTGGATGTTAGTTTATAATCGCAGTGAATTGCTCAGTTACCTCTTCAACTGTTTTAGAAGATATATAGGCTTACTTCAAACCTGAAGAAACTATTACAATTTAATTCTGGAAGATTGCTTCAGGCCAGGGTCTTATTTTTGGGATGGTTTGCTAACACCTTTGATATAACAAAAGTGCAAATTTTGGTCATTAAAAACTTCTGGTGAGCTTTTCTATAATAATATTTAAATCTAAATATATTTTTCTGATACTGTCGAACAACCTTCTCATTGTTGGTAGTATTACAGTAACAAAATCTAGGATGGAAGCAAATTCACAGACTAGTCAGCAATGTACAATGGGGCAGGTATAAAATTATTAGTGTGCTGGTGAAATAGCAATCATATTTATGTCTGTTGTAATCACTTCTAACCCTCAATTTTAGTGCAAACAGGGAGAGGGAAGACAAAACACAAATAATACTTATGCTGCCAGCTTCCTACAGATACTGGAAAACAGAACACCAACACAATATGGTTAAACAACAATTAACAGGTATGTCATCAGCTTTCAGTTCAGATCTGGTTTCCATTGACAGTGAAACTTAACAGCTAAGACCACACAGTTGAATTGAAGGACTTCACATACTCCATACATGAAACACATTGCACTCCAACTTACTAAGCTGCGTTTCAATCCTGCTTTCATCAGATATCAACACATGTAGGCCTATAAATTCAGCCACACAGCGCCCGTTTTTTGGATGCTAACCAGCCTCCTAAGCCCTCAATATCACGGGCAGGAAACATGCACACATTTTTCCCCTGGAGTTCCAGCCTCCTACCTCCAGTCCCCCTCAGCCTCCAATCTCCCCACCCCCCAGCCCCCCGCCGGCTTCTATTTCTCCCTCCCCAACCTCCGATCTCTCTCCTGACCAAGCCTCACTTACCTGAGGACCGCTGTTAGCGTCTCAGCAGCCCAAGTTAGGTTGACTCTTCATCGGTAGCCTCTTTGCGCCTCGCCAGCTTGATGGAAATGCGGCCTGTGGTCCAATATCGTGAACAGGGAAATTGCCCTATATCCCCAGTTCGCCCAAAAATTGAATTTCTACCCCATAAACTTTCCACCACTAGTCAGAATAAGAACTCTTACTGCCTTTTTCCTCCTGTCATACCCCAGGGGCACTGAGGCAGTTGCAGTGCCAGTACCAGTGACAGTACCAGTACAACCACCCCTGCCCTAGTTCAGAGTAATTAGGTCAATACAGATTGAGGATCAAACCTTTCTGGTTCATATGGCTTAGCACAACACATCTTTGAATCATCAGGGCAGCACAGAGGTATTTTTCACTTCTGTGCTTTTCCTAGAATCATAGAAATACAGCACAGAAGGAGGCCATTCAGCCCATCGTGCCTGTGCTGGCTCTTTGAAAGAGACATCCAATTAGTCCCACTCCCTTGCTCTTTCCCCATAGCCCTGCAAATTTTTCCCCTTCAAGTATTTATCCAATTCCCTTTTCAAAGATATTATTAAATCTGCTCCCACCACGCTTTCAGGCAGTGCATTCCAGGTCATATCAATTCACTGCGCAAAAACAAATCTCCTCATCTCACCTCTGGTTCTTATGCCAATTATCTTAAATCTGTGTCCTCTGGTTACAGAATAAGAACTCTCACTTTGTTTCCTACTCTCTTCCCCAGGGACATTGAGACACTACCAGTACCTTTTAACAGTACCAGTACCTGTACCAGTACCTGTACCAGTACTTTTTAACAGTAACAGTACCAGAACCTTTTAACAGTACTAGAACCTTTTAACAGTACCAGTACCTGTACCAGTACCTTTTAACAGTACCAGTACCAGTCCCTTTTAACAGTACCAGTACCAGTACCCTTTAACAGTACCAGTACCTTTTAACAGTACCAGTACCTTTTAACAGTACCAGTAACTTTTAACGGTACCAGAACCTTTTAACGGTACCAGAACCCTTTAATGGTACCAGAACCTGTTAACAGTACCAGTACCTTTTAATAGTACCAGAACCTTTTAATAGTACCAGAACCTTTTAACAGTACCAGTATCTTTTAACAGTACCAGTACCTTTTAACAGTACCAGTACCAGTCCCTTTTAACAGTACCAGTACCTGTACCAGTACCCTTTAACAGTACCAGTACCTTTTAACAGTACCAGTACCTTTTAACAGTACCAGTAACTTTTAACGGTACCAGAACCTTTTAACGGTACCAGAACCCTTTAACGGTACCAGAACCTGTTAACAGTACCAGTACCTTTTAACAGTACCAGTACCTTTTAACAACAGTATCTTTTAACAGTACCAGTATCTTTTAACAGTACCAGTACCTTTTAACAGTACCAGAACCTTTTAACAATAACAGTACCTTTTAACAGTACCAGAACCTTTTAACAGTACCAGTACCTTTTAACAGTACCAGTACCTTTTAACAGTACCAGTACCTTTTAACAATAACAGTATCTTTTAACAGTACCAGTACCTTTTAACAGTACCAGTACCTTTTAACAACAGTATCTTTTAACAGTACCAGTACCTTTTAACAGTACCAGAACCTTTTAACAATAACAGTATCTTTTAACAGTACCAGAACCTTTTAACAATAACAGTATCTTTTAACAGTACCAGAACCTTTTAACAATACCAGTACCTTTTAACAGTACCAGTACCTTTTAACAGTACCAGTACCTTTTAACAATAACAGTATCTTTTAACAGTACCAGAACCTTTTAATAGTACCAGAACCTTTTAACAATAACAGTATCTTTTAACAGTAACAGAACCTTTTAATAGTACCAGAACCTTTTAACAATAACAGTATCTTTTAACAGTAACAGAAACTTTTAACAGTACCAGAACCTTTTAATAGTACCAATACCTTTTAACAGTACCAGTACCTGTACCAGTACCTTTTAACAGTGTCAGTACCTGTACCAGTACCTTTTAACAGTACCAGTCCCTTTTAACAGTACCAGTACCTTTTAACAGTACCAGTACCTTTTAACAATAACAGTATCTTTTAACAGTACCAGAACCTTTTAATAGTACCAGAACCTTTTAACAATAACAGTATCTTTTAACAGTACCAGAACCTTTTAATAGTACCAGAACCTTTTAACAATAAGTATCTTTTAACAGTAACAGAACCTGTACCAGTACCTTTTAACATTACCAGTACCTTTTAACAGTGCCAGTACCTTTTAACAGTGCCAGTACCTGTATCAGTACCTGTACCAGTACCCCTTAACAGTACCAGTACCTTTTTAGCAGTACCAGTCCCTTTTAACAGTACCAGAATCTTTTAACGGTACCAGCACCTTTTAACGGTACCAGAACCTTTTAATAGTACCAGAACCTTTTAACAGTATCAGTAACTTTTAACAGTACCAGTCCCTTTTAACGGTACCAGAATCTTTTAACGGTACCAGAACCTTTTAACGGTACCAGCACCTTTTAACAGTACCAGAATCTTTTAATAGTACCAGAACCTTTTAACAATAACAGTATCTTTTAACAGTACCAGAACCTTTTAATAGTACCAGAACCTTTTAACTGTACCAGCACCTTTTAACAATAACAGTATCTTTTAACAGTACCAGTATCTTTTAACATACCAATAACTATTAACAGTACCAGTACCTTTTAACAGTATCAATACCAGTATCAGTTCAACCAACCCTACCCTAGCTGAAAGTAATTAGCTCAATACAGTTTGATTATATAATTTCAATAGACTAAATACTTTTAGAAAATGTAAAAATATATAAGAACGTAAGAACATAAGTTGTGAGGAGGATGCAAGGAGGATGCAAGGAGGATTTGTGGGGATATAGACAGGCTAAGTGAGTGGGCAAGAACATGGCAAATGGAATATAATGTAGAGATATTATCCACTTTGGTAGGAAAAATAGAAAAGCAGAGTATTTTTATAAATGGTGAGAGATTGGGAAATGTTGGTGTTCAGAGGGACCTGGGTGTCCTTGTACACGAATCACTGAAAGTTAACATGCAGGTACAGCAAGCAATTAGGAAAGCAAATGGTTTGTTGGCCTTTATTACAAGAGGATTTGAGTATAAGAGTAAAGACATCTTACTACAATTATATAGGGCCCTGGTGAGATCACACCTGGCATATTGTGTACAGTTTTGGTCTCCTTACCTAAGGAAGGATATACCTGCCATAGAGGAAGTGCAACGAAGGTTCACCAGTCTGATTCCTGGGATGGGAGGATTGTCCTATGAGGAGAGATTAAGTAGACTAGGCCTATATTCTCGAGAGTTTAGAAGAATGAAAGGTGATCTCATTGAAACATACAACATTCTTACAGGGCTTGACAGGGTAGATGCAGGGAGGATGTTTCCCCTGGCTGGGGAGTCTAGAACCAGGGGTCACAGTCTCAGAATAAGGAGTCGGCCATTTAGGACTGAGATGAGGAGAAATTTCTTCACTCAGAGGGTGGTGAATCATTGGAATTCTCTGCCCCAGAGGGCTGTGGAGACTCAGTCATTGCATTTATTCAAGACAGAGATCGATAGATTTTTGGATGTTAAGGAAATCAAGGGATATGGGGATAGTGCAGGAAAGTGGAGATCACAGAAATCACAGAATCACAGAAACCCACACAGTGCAGATAGAGGCCATTTCGGCCCATCGAGCCTGCACTGACACATATCCCACCCGATCCCCGTACACCAACACATATCCCACCCTATCCCTGTAACCCCACGTATTTAATCCCCCTAACACTAAGGGTCAATTTATCATAGCCAATCAACCTAACCCGCACATCTTTGGACTGTGGGAGGAAACCGGAGCACCCGGAGGAAACCCACGCAAACACGGGGAGAATGTGCAAACTCCACACAGACAGTCACCCGAGGCCGGATTCGAACCCGGGTCCCTGGCGCTGTGAGACAACAGTGCTAACCACTATGCCACCGTGCTGAGGTAGAAGATCAGCCATGATCTTATTGAATGGCGGAGCAGGCTCGAAGGGCCAAATGGCCTACTCCTGCTCCTATTTCTTATGTTCTTATGATAGGGAGAACTACATTGTGGGCAGTGCTCTCTTTTGTATGAGGCATTATACTGAGGTCTTGTCTGTCTGTTCAGGTGAATGTAAAAGGTCCCATTGTAACTATTCAAAGTAGAGCAGGGGAATTCTTATAGTGTCCTAACCAATATTTTTCTCTCAGTTAAAATTATGAAAAACAGATTAACTGGTTATTCACCTTATTGCTGTCTGTGGAATCTTGCTGAAATATACATTAAAAATTAACAGCCTTTGTAATAGCTACAAGCAACTTTTTCCCCATTTTCAGCTACTTATCTTTAAGTGGCTGTATCCCTTTAAATGTACCCATTACCCCATTTAATGGTTCCTTACATGCAACTTCCCAACCTCTGGCAAGCTCCCAACACCAGGCTGAATATGGGCCTGGCTGAATTTACACGTTATGTAAATAAACCTGACAAAATCAGATGGCACAGCAGAAGTTAATAACGCAACGCCCAACTAATGCCTGAATGGAAAATTGACACTTCAATCTCAACTTTAAAATGATTGCAACACTTTTGCTTTTTTATCCACCTTGCAGCAAAACAGACATTCTAATGCTATCAAGTCACCAACATCCCCCTGGCAAAAGCATGTTCAATGCTCCAGTTATATTGCACCACTTCTGAGATTGGTGCAAGTGGGCAGTCGCAGACAGATTGAGAACTAAAACTCTTCGAGTCAGCAGGAACACAGTTCCTTACTTGGGAGCTCTTCTCACAAGTCTTCTACTGCCAATGACCTTTCTAAATTTAGAAAAGAGTTGACAGGATAGCCAGCTCTTTCCTATCATTAGATATTTAAATACAGTATAGATAACCATCTGAGTTATTTTTAAAAGTTGAGGTATTATATTTTAAAGGTAAGTTGAACCCCGTTATAATGTAATTGATATTCTAGATAGTTGCACTATTGAAGCTAAACTTCCGATTTGACAACACAACAACTTATATTTATACAGAGCCTATAAAACCTCCAAATGCAGTTCACAGAGGAGGGTGAGGTAAGAGACAAGGATATTGGATGTCATTACCAGGGTGTTGACGAGGATTTCAACAGTGAAGACGGTGAGTTACAGATAGTGGCAGATGATGTTTCAGAGGTGAGCTTGGTCATTCTGGTGTGGTACTGGATGTGGGGTTTGAAACTCAATGCATTTTGAGTTGGTCATCCACGCTATGCACCATCAGGTTCAGTTTGAGTGAGCAGTTATACTTTGGCCCCAAATTTCCAAAGGCGCAGCGACGCACTCCCAGCTTAAGTTGGCTGTGAGTGCAGCGTGGCCAGAGTGAAATTGGCTGGGACCTGGCTACGCTGGGTCCCCGCCCAGGCCCCAAGTGCACATTGGAGCCTGTTTGGGTGAGAACTTCATCTGCTCCAAGCATGGTTAATGACGTCAGAGAAGGCAGGGCAAAGGCGAGGGAATTCCTAAGCTGGGAATTTCCTCTGTCCTAGCCTCCCTAATGTTGAGTGACCTGGACGCTAGGATCAACGCAACATTCAGGTCAGCTCACTGGCGGAACTGGGTTCTATCTCGTGGCTCCAGGGTTGGGTCCTGGCCTCCAATCAAAATGCCAATTCCATTTGTTATATTGGCCCCCTTATAATGGGGACCAGTTGGGACAATTAAATACATTCTTCACCAGTGGCGCTGGCAGATCTTTTCTCACCCCCTTTTCCTCTGGTGGTGCCCAAGATGCACCAAGAGTGGCATGGGTGCCCACTGCTGTTTTCTTGACCTGGATACTCCCATGAGTTCAGAAGCGGAGGTTACCGCTGCTCTTTCTGCTGCAGTTCCGCCGCTGCAGCAGGGCCGAGGATTATTGTTGAGCCTGGAGAGCATCACAATGACCTACACTCAGAGAAGGGACATTCCTGCAATCCATTACAATATGACAACACATTAGCTCTGTTTGCCTCTAAATGAGCGTGCCAATAATCAGCACCTGAGTGAATAATTCAGCGCCAAATAAGTGCACCCTTTCCTGTATAACTCTAACCTCCATGAATAACAAAGCATATGCTATTTTATTACAATGTAAATCCAAAGTCAACAGAAGCCAACCTATTCTTTCCTAACAGTGTGCTTCCCCTGGTTCTGGCTACAGGTCTCTCTATATCACCTATTATAGAGCTTCTCCTGGGTGCAATCTGAGGACCAGTATCTCATGCTGAGCCCTTCCTATTCCTCATCTTCCTCATCTCAGCTGTTCATGCAACAGGATAATGGGACTGAAGTGGCCTTCTTCTCATGGCAGCTTGTTCCTGGCAGGGAGCCACCTCTGACTGCAACTCTGGAGATTGTTCTTGAGCAGCCTTGTGTTATCGTTCAGATTCCACTGGCGTGGTGCTCTGAGGGGGAAGGCCGGATGCCTTGCATGCACTGCTGTCCCGAGAGATGGTAATGTCAGGCAGGTGGATTCCAGTCGTCGCCATTTCACTGGGCCCTGGATCTGCGTCCCCACTGATCAGCAGGATCACTGGTATAATGGCAGCTATTGGTTCCTGACAGAACTGACTGACAGCAGCATGCATCGTGGCCATCATGGTTTGGATGCTGCAATACAGGCTGCTCTCTATTCTCTCCCTATTTCCACTAGAGCTGCAGTCTGCGTTTCTGTGGAGCTGGAGGCACTGACTAGTCCCTGGCCACTTCTTAGCCACAAACTCCACTGGTGCCTAAACTTCCCTGGTGCAGCTGCAAATGAGACTTGAGAGTCACTACTGTCGGTTTCCGCACAGCCTTGGATAATGACCTCACATCCTTCAGGTAGGTGCGATGTTCCTTGAACATCCTTCTTTTCAGGTGAGTATCCATGAGTTCTGGGTCCCATGCCTTCTCCATAGCCTCCACTGGGAAGGTGTCACTTCCCACTCTTCTGGCGGCCTCATGCTCTGTGAATCACCTGCTGTCGCATCCTTGCTAAAACTATCTGATTCACCCTGGCTGAAGGGATCTGAGCTGGTGCCTGGGAGTGGGGAAACAAGTGATGCAGGGGGTGAGTTAGAGGGAATTGAGGCTGAGGAACACAGGGTAGGAGATCTGTGCAGGAACTCATGGGTGACCTTCAGTCTGCCTTCATCTCCCTCTCTCATCATCCTTCTCGTCTTCCTCCTCATCGTCATTATGGCTGACAAGAAGATAGTTGTATCTGTGCTGTTCTTCCTCGTCATCATCTTCCTCCTTCTATGCTCCCTGTTGCTGTTGTGGATGGATCTCCAGGAAAGGTGGGTAGAACCTAATAATGGATGAGCATTGCCACTTGGGATTAAGAAGACCATACAATAGTTTCTGTGTGGTGCTTCATAAGAATACCAGGACGACAGTGTAGGTGTTCAGTCACTAACCTGGCAATTGCAATATGCCATTGATCTTACCATCTTCCATGGCAAGAGCACAGTACGTCCCCACAAGCTCCAAGGTCTTCTCCTCGTTGGACATGCATTGTTTTAATGTGTGAAAGCCTCATCTGGTGACATTTCTCTGTTGGCCATCGTGCACCAATTTCTAATGCAAGAAGACTGCTTAAATGAAGGGAAGGCTGGCAGTTGAAGAGTGTGCGCCAAGTGACATGGAGAGCTAAAGATAGAGATGCAGAAGTCTGTTAAAGTGGAGGAGCAGATATTATGGTTGTACATGTAAGCAATTGCTGTTAGGAGAGCTGGGTAGCCATAGTGCAAGATCTCGAGTTAGAGCAGTGCTTAACCAGAGCGCAATGTGAAGGGTTAGTTGTGGCATGCACATCCAGCAGTCTGTGTCTCCCTGGCTCTGAGTCTGTAAAATTCTGGGTTCTTCTGTGCCTGTGTACCATCCCCTGCTGCCTTGTTTAGCTGCTTGCTTCAGAGAGTCCTGCTGTAGGCATTCTTGAAAAGTATGAAAAAAGGATTGATGAGACATGCAGTGAAGTGATCTGAGAGTCAAATGAGTAAGCCAAGCACTTCTTCGTCCTTCTGCTGAATATTTCCAGCATTTTCTGTTTTTATTTCAGATTTCCAGCAGCCGCAGTATTTTGCTTTTGTTTTAGTGTTTAATTCACTGTCACTTCTCTTCCAGGAATGCTCACCTTGAAGAAATTCTGCTCTTCTCTCCGGGATTTCTGTTTGTCTCTTTTACCTTGTTCTTCACTTGAGGTAAGAATAAAAATGGGTGATGCTGCTCTAACTCGAGATCTTGCACTATGGCTACCCAGCTCTTCTAACAGCAATTGCTTACATGTACAACCCTAAAATCTGCTCCTCCACTTTAACAGACTTCTGCATCTCTATCTTTAGCTCTCCATGTCACTTGGCGCACACTCTTCAATGGCGGAAGCAGGTAGTTTTGGTGCTGGATAGAATATGGGGTTTGAAACTCAACTCAACATCAAACAAGACAAAGGGGGTTGCCAATGGGGACGTGATGGAGGCGGGACTGTTGCTTGTTGGGTTTTAGTCTTGCCTCCATCGATGTCCGGCCAACCCACGCTATTTTCCCTTGATTGACCTTGTTAAGCCCGCCCAGCGGGTTTAGCAGGCCAATTAAGGAAAAGCCAGTTACTGGTGACATCAGCGAGTGATGTTTCATCTGTCAAGGGTTTTTGACAGATGAATTGTCATCGTTTGTCAGCTCTGTGAAACTGTCAAACACTGCCAATCTATCTTCTAAGTTGAGTCCTGGGACACAGGCTCAATTAGAGATCTGTCCTGAGCAGAAAGCAGAAGGCTGATGCATTTGAGAATGCAGCGGCCATTCTGCTTTCTCTGCCGGTGAGATGAGGGACTCCCGAGACCTGAAGGGATGAAGCCTGGAGGAAGAAGCAAAGGTAAGTAAAGCTTTTAAAATACTTGAGACACAACTCACACACTTACCTCTGCACACATGCACCCATCACTCACCTGCACACCGGACATCTCGGCCCCTCCAATCCCCGCAGACCCACGGCTCGCCTCGCTGACCCATGCGAGGTTCGGAGCCATCGGGAAGCCCACATTTTAGGGCTCAAAATAGGGATTATCCAAAAACCTGCCTGTTAACTACCTGTTAATTGGCACTAATCCTCTTCCCGCCTTGGAGGCGGCTCCCAGCGCAGGTCGGGTACCCGCCTCCTGGGAAGATGGCACGTAGGCGGGTTGGGGGCGGGATGGGTACCCGCCCCCAGATTCTGCCATTTTCCCGGCAGTCCCGCCTCCATACCCACCTCCCCAGGGCTGGCAAAATCGCCCCCTAAGTTTGCGCACCATTGTGTTTCACCTGTGCAAGTGGCCAGAGATGGAGATTAAATCAGGGGGTAAGGTGTGGAGAATTTTGTGGGAGCTGAATAACATGGACTTGATCTCACTGATGTTGAGTTGGAGCAAACTCTGGCACTTAACAACTTGTGTCAGACAAGCCATTGGTTGTGAAGTTGAGGGTGGTGGCAAAGAGATAGAGCCGAGTGTCATTGGTATACTTTTAGAAGCTGGCTCCATATCCACAGATGATGTCACTAAGAAGAGGATGAGGTATAGGAAGGGTCCAACATGGAACTTTGCGGACTTGTGAGGTGCCTGTGGGGACATGGGATGAGAAGGGATTCCAGGAGATGTTCTACCTAATTTGGGATAGGTAGAGGTGGAACCAAGTGAGGGCATTTCCATGGGTATGGACCTCAAAGGAGTGGAGGAGGATAGAGTGAAGAACCATGTTGAATGCAATAGCAGTACAAGGGGAACCATGAGGGATAACGTACCATGGTGACATTCACAAAGGATACCGTTGGTGATTTTGACCAGGGTGGACTTGATTCTGTGGACAAGACAGAGACAGGATTGAAGGGAGTGATAGTATAGGTGAGCATGGAGCTAGATGGTGATGGTACACTCAAGGATCTTAGATACGAAAGGGATGTTAGCAATGTAGCAGCCAGGAGGACCGAGGAGATCAAGAGTGGGGTTCCTAGCAAGGATAAGGATCCCTACCCGAAGGGTGTGGATGAACAGAGAGACCTAAGCATTAAAATATATAACTTGCAGAAAACATAGTGCACATAGATAAAGCCATAAAAAGGCAACAGCTTTTTAAGTTTTATACATAGGGGCATAGAATAAAGAAGTAATGATATATTTGTACAGACATTGGTTAGGCCTCATTTAGAGTACTGTGTGGTGTTTTGGACATTCCATTGCCTAAACATTTCTTAGAGCAATAGAAAGTGTACAGCATAGATTCACCAGGATGGTGTCAGAGATTGAAAACTATAATTATGGGGAGATACTTGAGATACTGGGGCTATTTCCACTGGAGCAGAAAAAGCTAAGAGGAGATTTAATAGAAGTTTTTAAAATTATGAAAGATTTTGATAGAATTAATAGGGAAAGATTATTTCCTCTGGTTGGGAAGTCAGTGACAATTTAAAATTGTCACTAAGGCAGTGACAAGACAGAGGGTTGTTTTAGCATGGGATGCTTTACCACAGGGAGTGGTTGAAGCAGAGACCACTGCATCTTTTAAGGGAAAGTTCAATACATATTTGAAGCAGAGGAAGATGCAAGGCTATGGGAGAGATTGGTGCAGTGAAATTAGTTTTGGAAGCAGAGAGCCAAAACAGACACGATAAGCTGAATGGCTTCCTTCTGTGCTGTGAACTTCTATGGTTCTATCTGAAACATTAACCTTCATTTTCATTTTGCAGATGCTGATGGAACTGCTGTGTATTTCCAAAATTTTCTATTTTTATTTCAGATTTTCACCACTTGCACTCCATGGCCTAGAAATTCAGTTGCCTTAGCGCCGCTTTTGAGGCGCTAGAGGGACTAGCGCCAGAGTTATGGCCAGTTTAAAAATTCCCTGGGGCCCTAAATCGGCGTTGCACCGGTAGCGCTGCGCCGGCACCGATGACGTCATCGGTGTGCGCAGCGTCCCGGTTGCCGTGGTAACCCGCCCGAACTCCGAAATTGAGTTGCGGCCGCCTCGCCCGTGGCAGCCGCAAGCAATGTTCTGTCAGAGGTGCCTTACTCCAGTTTGCGCCGGCGCATTAAAGGCCCCGCGGCGGCCGGCCACTTTCCCGCCGGCCGCCTGCCCGCAGCTCCCTCCCCGGACTTCTCCCCCCCGCCCGAACAGATGCAAGCCCGGCACTTGTCCGAGGTGCCGGGCTCATTTTTAAGCTGATTTGTGCGGGCCGCGGCCGGGTGCAGGCAGCTCCTCCTTAATGGGAGGAGGAGGCCTGCACGTCCCCAGCCTGCCGCACCGCATCGGGTGCCACAGCGCCGGAATTGCGGCGCGAAACGGCAGTTAGCGCCGATGTACCGCCGCAAAGACCCTTCAGTAGCGCCGGCAGCCGTTTGGGCGCGGCACTACTGAATTTTTGGCGCGCGCAGGGGGACTTAGCGCCGGCACTAACTTCCGGCGCTAAAGCCCTGCCTACGCCAGAACCCAATTTCTAGGCCCATGTCTCCAAAGAGGACGATATCAAGAGGAGTGATCAAACGCCTGGTCAGAGGTGAGCTTTGAGGAAGGTCTTAAAGGAGGAGATGGAGCCGAAGAGGCAAAGGACTGTAGGGAGCGTTTCTCAGAGCATGGGTCCTAGTCCGCTGAAGGCACAGCTGCCAATGGTGGGGCAAAGGGAGGGGGTAGGGTTGCCAACCCTCCAGAATTGCCCTGGAGTCTCCAGGAATTGAAGATTAATCTCCAGGCCACAGCTGCGAGCAACCCAAGGGAAAAGTCACAGGGGCATTAAAAAATTGGGTTTTTAAGAAATTTTCCTTGAACACTTTTGTTTATTAGTTATAAAAATATCAGACATGGGAAAAAGGCTGTTTGATTTGCAGTCAAGAATCATTCAATCAGGTAATGAAGAGTCTATTCACTTTCCAATTGGCGTGGGAAGGCAGTGCGCCGTCACGAAGGGCGTGTTGGGCAGCCAATGGCAGGAGTGTGGGAGCAGGACAGTTGGAAGCAGGAGCTCATGTAATGACACCTCCAGAGATACAGCCAACCGGAGTTGGCAACCCTAGGGGAGGGGGGGGGGGGTGCTAAAAGGCCAGAGTCAGAGGAACAGAGAGTTCGGGTTGAGTGGGGGAGTGGAGGGGGTGGTGGTTATAAGGCTACAGGAGACTACAGAGATAGGGAGGAGCGAGGCCATGAATGGCTTTAAACACAAGGATGAGAATTTTAAATTGGAGGTGTATGGAACCAGGAGCCAATTTAAGGTAGCAAGGACAGATGTGATAGGGGTAATGGGTGAAAGGAACATGTTGCAGGATATGCTATAGGCAGCAGAGTATTGGATGAGCTCAAGTGTATGGATGTTGAAGGTGGGAGGACGGCCAGGAGATCATTGGAATAGTCAAGTCTGGAGGTAACAAAGACATGGATGAGGGTTTTAGTGGGAGATGAGCCGAGGCGGCGCGGAGGCAGGCGATATTACGGATATGGAAGTAGGTGGTCTTTATTGTGCAAAGTATATGATGTTGCAAGCTTAGCACGGGGTCGATAGGATGCTGAGATTACTAACCATCGGGTTCTAGGTGAGACAATGGCCAACAGGGAGATAGAATTGATGGCGAGGGTATGGAGTTTGTGGCAGGAGCCGAATACAATGCCTCAGTCTTCCCAATGCTTAACTGGAGGAAATTGCGACTTATCCATGACTGAATATCGGACATACAATCTGACAACACAGAGGGGTCGACAGAGGTGATGGAGAGGTAGAACTAGGTGTAAATAGGACAAAATAAGTAGAAATTACATGTAATAGTAATTTCATTTTGAGCCACCAAAATCACTTCGGTTAGAAACTGGGTTCCACTTGAGTGACTTAAACCCCATTATTCATTCATAAACAATGTTGCTTTCACCTATCAATAATTTAGCTGTAACTGGTTGCTGTTTTTCCTTGAACACAACCTGACACTCAGAAACGCTGCTGTCAGAAAATATTAACGACTCTTTTGTACTTTGGTCAATGAATGAGAGGCACTTTGGAACTGGTGTGAACCAGATGTGTTTTTTGTCATGTGTCTGCTAATGCAGACTGAACATGAAGTTGTCAGACAAGGGCCATGGCAATACAATAGTGTACCTGATCACAGCAGTGTGCATAGAAAACACACAAAAAATATTCATCATTCTCTGCCAATCTATTAAACCTCAGTCATACGATGCTCGAAAGGGAAATGATATTAATACGTTACCTTTACTAGAGGCAGAATAAAAACTAAAGATACATTTTCCATGTTTTGTCTGCTACTTATACTTTATTCAAATTTACTTTTTAAAATGAAAAAGAAACACACAATTGATAATTTGGAACATGCCTTTTTGATTATGCATTAGTATAGTGTGTCAAATTTGCTGGTACTTGTCTTCTACCTCCAATCTTCTTTATGACCAACAATTAAAATCAAATCTGTATTTGCATCTTCATTAATTAAATCAGAGGGCATCAGGAAAGTTGCTATCACTTCTGCCCATTCACTAATTATATATATATATATACACATTACAGCTAACATTTATAGCTTACTACTTTAGAAGCGCAAATTTGTCACATCATGTAAAGGAGAATTCAAAGTCTTAGGTTGGTTGATGTTTACATCATTGATACAGGATTAAAAGAAAGTAACTTGTTGCCGATTATAGGACACTCTAATCACTGTGTATACATTACAGATGTTGTAATCTGCAGAATTAAAAGAATCACAACAGGTAAGGTCACAATAAGGTAGAACCAAGAAAAGACCATTTAGCTCACTGGACTATTTGGGCTCGATTTTCATTGAGCTGTGGAGTCGGGCTTGGAGGCGTACGGGGGGTTAAAATCGCAAAAACTGGCAGGCGGGACTCCCCCCCGCCCGGCCTGGTTTCCAACTCTGAGCAATTTTAACTCAGTGGTGTCTGATAGTCCCGACTCCGTCCCGCATCCAATAGGCCGGACTGGTCTTTAAGGCCCTTAACAACCACTAAATGGCCTCTATAATCCTATTTTGAAAGGCCCTTGCAAATTTAACCCTTTTCCCACATGAAACACGCCTGGTGGGAAACACGAATGTGAAACCTGGCGGGAGCACTATTGGATTGTTGACTATCAACTGCAGGTCAACCATTAAAGAGATTTGATCAGCTATGATTTGCAGGCGGCAGGACCTAGTGGTCTCAGGTCTGGGGCAACTTTTAGAAGGCTTAACCACACCTGTGGAAGGTTGGAGCCTCACACCCATCTCCAGTGTGACCTCCTGGGAAACCCCTCTCGCCACCTTCACTCAGCGCTTCCTCAATGGAGGCATATACCAGAAGCATGGGAGCCATTTATTTCCTTCCCATCTGGGCATTAGAGGAGCTTGAGCACCAGCCGAGGCAGCAGAAGAACCATGAGCAACAGCAGCACCAACAGCAGGAGCATCAACAGGAGCGGCAAGCTGCTAGTCACCCACCTGAAAATGCACAGGCCAGAAGGCGCCAGCACACGACAACACTGCTGCCCGGGATGCAAGGGATGCACTCATCCTGGCCAGATTTGCTTAGCCTAGTCAAAAACACTTTTGCCTCGCAGCTTCTTACCAGAGCATTGACAATGGCCAAGAACCAGAGGATTCCTAGCACTCTGACCACCATACTGACAGTTGCAAGTATGCCTAAGCCCTCAATGTGGAAGTCCCACTAGCGAAATGACAGACGATACAACTGCACCATTTGCCATCAGAAATTTTATGTACATTACCGAAGTGATGGCATTTTTGCAGTAAACACAAAATTGCACCCAAGTGACTACCCTTGTGACTATTTGTGCAGAATTTTCCTCTTTCGCGTGCTCCTACGTGGTGCCTCCCCTGTGGCTTCAGCAGATGTGGAGGCCCTTTGCTCACTTTACTGCTGCTCCTGTCTCGACACCTTTGGCGGGCGTCCTCTGGGGTGGCGAGCCTGTGAGGGCTCGTCAACAGTCTGCTGCTCCTGCGGCTGTGCAGGGGTTGAGACGCCGATCTCACTTGGGTGTGGACTCTGGGGTGGGGCTCTGACCGAGGGCTCTTCAGTGGCATGGAAGTGTGAGCGTTTGGAGAGGAGCCCCCACTTCCTTGAGGTCTGTCACCAACCTCCCTCTCATGGGTCAGGTCCCCCTCAGTGCCTGCAAGTGGCTTGAGAGCACCTTGCTGCACATCAGGGGGGCCATGGGGAACCGTATCTGCAATGGCAGTCCTACTCAGAAGGACTTCTATGAAGGTCTGGTTTCTCTGTTCAATAGATGCCCATCGCTCCTCAAGAGATGTCATTCTATTCTGAACAATGACCATGTTTTCCATACCCTGGTGACTAAGCTCCTCCATGGCCGTAGCCATCCTCTCCTCTACCATAGACATCCTCTCCTCTATGGTAGCCATCCTTCCCACGGAGGTTGCCATCCTTTCTGTGGTGATGCATTCATGCGCCAATGACTCCACAAAGGCTCTGGTCATGGTCGCTATGGACTCCTCCATTCGCTCCACACTCGCAGCGACCCTCGAGACAAAACCTGCCAGAGACTCCTGCATCTGTTCCTGGAGTTCCATCACCGCTGATCTCATGGATGGACCCAGAGGCAGAGGGTCGACATGCTGCTGAGCCGAGCCAAGCTGCGCCCTCCGACTAGGACTCTCCACTGCTGTCCCTCTCTCCACAATCTGCTGATGCTCACTTGTGAGCTGTGATACACCAGGTGACAACACTACTCTATGTCCCGAAGGTCCCACCGAGGTGTGAGTGTCTGCGCTGGTGCTGGGTGCGCTGAATTCTGGTGACTTTGCACCCTCAGAGGTTGTAGCTTCCTCTGAGGAGTCTGGCTGCTCAGCCTCTTCTTCCTGGCTAGGGGGGACAGATTTTTGTGATGGTCCTGTGGGGGAGTAAAGGAAAGAGTCAGAGATGTGATGCAAAGGCTACATGCACATAGCTTTTTGCAGATGCTCATAAGTGCATCTGTTACAGCTTCACAATCATTATCAGCGACTCATGCAATGTCAAAGAGAGAGATGGGAAACTTTTCTGTCACCAGCTTGCTGTGTTGCACCCGTCTGTCCGTCCCCCACGCGCGAATCATCCTCAGTGCCCATAATTTCCAGGATGGCCTCCTCCCAGGGGGTCAGGTGGGTTATTGAGGCTGTCCCTCCTCCTGTCCTGGCTTGCTCTCTTTTGTTGTGAGCTCTCTTTTCCTGCAATGAGGGAGACAAGTGGAGGTTGAGTGAGAATGAAGGAGTGAGTGTAGAGATTGCATAGCATAGATACTTAGAAGGAGACAAAGATGGAATGAGGTTGCAAGACCAAGGGCCCTCCCTGTGTGTTTGTCAGTTGTGTTCAAAGCATCAGAGTGATAGGGAGTGTGAGGGCTGCATGGTGGAATAGTTATGTGAATGTGAGCATAGAGAGAGGGGGAATGGGTAAGGGTGCATGGATGTCAGTGTCAAGTGGGATGTGGAGGAAGAGATTGCTAAAGCTGAGTGCTGGTGAGGAAAGGCAATGGGGATCAGATTGAGGGTGATGGGAAATTCATACTCACTTTTCCAGTGCGCTGAAGGTCATGAAATCTTTTCCTGCACTGAATCCAGGTTCTGCGGGTGACTCCAAAGGAGTTGACCTCCTCAGCCACCTACATCCACACTGCCTTGGTCTGAGTGGGAGGCCTCTTCCTCCCTGATGAAGGGAAGAGCACCTCCCTGTTGGCCCTAGCCCCATCGACTAATGCCTGCAGTGCCACCTCGTCAAAGTGAGGAGCTGATCTTGCCCTCCCGCTTGCCATTTTTGCTTCAGCTCCCTCACACTGCACAGTCAAGAAGCTTGGCAGTCTACAGAAGAAGCAAGGCTTGCTGTAGACCTTAAATGCAGCAGCAATGATGACGTCATCGGAGGGGACTTTCAGTCATGAAAAACCCATTTGCAAAGGCTTCCCACACGTTGGAAATCAATTGGCCACTTAAGTTAAAATTGCATCAATCTCCCACATCCATTTAGATTTGTGTGGGAAACATGGAATTCGGGTAACACACCATCCTGTACCGGAGTTAAAATCCCCCCCTTTATGTCCGATATACATCACGCTATTTTTTCTTCTCTCTTTGCACACACCTTGTATCCTCTGTTCTTTATTATGTAATCAAATATGTGTATTGCTTGCAAAGATGAAAAGTTTAAAATATATTATAGATGGAACTGTGCTTGTGAGCCATTTGTTTAAATGTCTAACAACTTGCTGGGAACTTATACAAAAGCAAAGTACTGCGGATGCTGGAAATCTGAAATAAAAACAGAAAATGCTGCAAATACTCAGCAGGTTAGGCCGCATTCATGGAGAGAGAAACTAAGTTAACGTGTCAGGTCGATGACCTTTCATCAGAATAGGAAAAAGTTAGAGATGCAACAGATTTTAAGCAAGTACAGGGGCAGGGAAAGGGGGGAGGGGAGGAAAGAACAAAAGGGAAGGTCCGTGGTAGGGTGGAAGGCAGGAGGGTTGAAGGCAGGAGAGATTAAATGACAAAATGGATGATGGTGCAAGGCAAAAGGTGATGGTAATGGTAATGGGACAAGTAAAGAAACAAAAAGATGAGTCTAGAGGAGGTGTTAATGGCAATAACAGAACCATTACCAGCAGCTGCTGTCTGAAAAAATGGAGCAGTGTTTATGATCTGAAATTGTTGAATTCAATGTTGAGTCCAGAAGGCCGTAAAGTGCCTGATCGAAAGAGGAGGTGCTGTTCCTCGAGCTTAAGTTGAGCTTCATTAGAACAAGTATAGGAGGCCAAGGACAGAGAGGTCAGAGTGGGAGTGAATTGGAGAATTAAAATGACAAGCGACCGGAAGCTCAGGCTCACACTTGTGGACTGAATGGAGGTGTTCTGCAATGCAGTCGCCAAATCTGCATTTGCTCTCCCCAATGTAGAGGAGGCCGCATCGTGAGCAGCGAATACAGTAAACTAAATTGAAAGAAGTAAAATTAAATTGCTGTTTCACCTGGAAGGAGTGTTTGGGGCCCTGGACAGTGGGAAGGGAGGAGGTAAAGGTGTAGGGGCTAGGAATGCATTATAGCCCAGGAATGGGCGGTGTCATTAGAAAAGTTGGAGAATTAGCACCAGGTGCTAATGCTTTAGACTGCATGCATAATTCGTGCTCACTGCTCAAAAAAATGATTGGAGTCCAAATTCATGTCTTGGAGCCCAATCTCATTGGCGTTACATTCAAAGGGTGGACCAATATCAGGTGCAGTCTAATCGCAAGTCATGATTGCCACAGGCTTTTTTCAGTACTTAAAGGGAAAGTTTGATGATGATGATGATGATAGGAGGAGGAGGAAGGGGAAGAGGAAGAGGAAGAGGAAGAGGAGTCCATGGAGGAGTAGTCCATGGAGGAGTCCATGCTCCAGGGAGAGAGCCTGCAGATTCTGCGATCAAGCATTGGAGACATTGGTGTTCGCTGTGGAGGGAGGTTCTCTACCCGGCAGGTGGCAGGAGGCCCTCGCCACAAGGAGAACCATGTGGCGGGAGGGAGCCCAGCAGGTCTCTGGCAGCACTGTGGTCCCAGGACCCACACACAGTGCAGGAAGAAATTTAATGACCTTACTCGGGTGGTCAGGATGAGTGAAAACTTCAACAAATGCTACATACCACCACCTATACCACAATCTTCACACACTGCCCAGAGCACGACACCCCCAGCACTCACCCACCAACAATCTCTAGCTACCAACACGCACACCCACATCTCACACCTTGCACACAATGACAAGTATTCAACTATGGCAGGCACATCACCCAAACACATTGCTCCAGACTCACTCACACACATTTCCTTTCTCTTGCAGGCCAAGCTGACACACAACAGGAGGGAGCAGGGGCGCACAGGCAGGGGACAAGCCAACGCCCAACCACTGTCTGCGCTGGAGAATAGAGTGCTGCAGATTATTGGGCACCAGGTGGTGGGCGCCGTGGCCTGTCCCTGAGGGCACCGTAGAGAGCAAGGCAGGAGAAGAGGAGGAGGAAGAACACACCGCGTCACTGCCTGTCTCACCCACAGGCATCAGCTCAGATACTGGCACTATGCGTTCTTTAGCGGCTAGTATAGTAACGGGATCTGCACAGGATGAGGCACCGGGGACAAGTGGGTTGCAGCAAGGAGCATGGAGGAGTCCACCTCCGACATTGCACAAGGCTCTGCGCACACCATGGAGTGAAGGGATAATTACTAGGCCTAGCCCTTTTAGGGCTACCCCGGATCAGGCATATTCTTCAGACGTTCACTTTCAACTAAAGTTTGAGGTAGCCGAATCCTAAAGATGCTTAATTGGGTCTAAAGGCCTGGACTATCTCTCTCTAAAGGAAAGGAACAACCTGAAAATGTTACCGTCCTCCAGGTAGCACTTTAAATAAGTTTAGCTAGACTGTAACGTTCCGGATATTATGAGGGTCTGGAAAACTCCCCCAGAATTCTGCAACTCCTCACCAAAGAGTGTACAGAGATTGAGTTCGCGAGTTTGATACAGAAGTCTTATGTGAGACAATTCTAAAAATATATAGATTTATAAAGAACCGACATGTAATTTACAGTTGGTGAGTCAGTCGCAACATTAACAGTTCTAAAAAGAAAAAGCTTACAATCTTATTATCAGAGATCCTTACTCTCAAATCTTAACTTCGCTACAGTTTTACAGTTCTTAGTTTTCTACAGGATATCCACCAGAATCAAATACTTTTGATCCCCGAGCTACAGAGTTGGAGACTTACAGAGCCACCTCTGAAGCCGAGAATCACTTTGCCCCTTTAAAGAGAGTCTACTATCCCATTTGAGAGTTCAATATTTATACCCTTTTCCAGTGGTATTTCCTTTAAGGTTTTCTGCTGATGTAAGCTAATTATCTCTCGTCATTTTTCTGCCGACCCCTGCAATTCTTAGTCACCTCAGCTGGTAGCATTACAGAATTATGTCTCTTCTCTAGGTGTTCTAAGTTTACCATAAAAAACGATGTAACGGCAGGTGAGTTTTACTTGATGTCATTTTTACGAAGGCAGATGTTTTACTTTTATGTGCTTCTTTACGAAGTGTAAATTAGAACACCTTGTACAGGGTGAACCATTATTTTATTCCGAAAGGTTCAGACTGTCGGGAGCCTTTAACCTTCTGTTTCAATAAGGTTATTGATTCAGTGTCAACAACTATCTTATCTCTATAGCCAGAATGCTTTCACAGCTTTTTCATAGATAGGTTTCTAAATTTCCAAACCCAGTTTGACATGTTTTAATAAGACCAGAATTCTTTCATAGAATGGTGTATTTTTCTGAATAGGTTATATGGCTTATTCCTTCACAGGAGCCCATCATTTCCAGTCTGCAAAGGATGGCGGACTCCCAGAGAAACCGTGGCGATCCAGACCTGATGCCGTGTGTGATGAGCGATCTGGCAGCTTCCATTACAGCACAGGCAGAAGCAACACAACATCTTAGTACTGTAATGCAGTCTATGCTTGGTGGCAAACAATCTCAGACTGCTCTCATGCCGTCTCAGCTTGATGCTATGCAAGCTCTGATTGCTGCCATTGTGGCTGGGTCTACCACCGTCGACCAGGGCTTTCACGGTGTCGCAGCAGGCCAGCAATCTGTGCTCCAACAGATTGCTAGGGATGCTGAGGTACTGCCCCGGGGGTGTGGCAGTGGGTCAGTTGAGCAGGAACCTGCTGTCTTCTCTCAGCCACTCCACCATTGCCCTTGTCGCTGCCTGTCATCCAGCTAGCCCAGACTGCTGCTGCCTATGCTGAGTTGGTGCAGTCTACAGCCGGGCCTTCCAGGCCCAGAGCTGATCGAGGGCATCCTGCAAGGCCATCTGAAGTCTCCCGCATGGACACTCAGCAGCCTTCCACCAGCCTTGCTGCAGCCATTGGGCCAACACGTCGTAGGAGCATTAGAATAGGCAAAGGCACAGTAACGAGAGGCACAAAGGGATTGCGCAAGGCTGAATAGTTAATATTTTTGTTGTAAATATGTGTTCACTGATTTCTGATAAATTTATTAATTCAGTTTGGATTCGTTTATGGTGTGTTTCATTTCAGCTTTGGCTGTGATATGGCCTGCGACACGGATGGAATGATGGAGATGTGGTGAGCAACGGGGATCTGGGGTTTAATTCATTCGAACTGCAGTTTGATGAGGTGATCACGGACCGTCCTTCCGGAAGGCCGATTAAGTGGCTGCCTCCTCCCTCGCTCCTGTTCCTTCTCCTCCTCGTCCTCCTCATCTTCCTCTTCCCCCTCATCCTCCTCCTCCACCTCTTCCTCCTCCTGAAGTGATCCTGCAATCCCTGGTGGCAAGGGCTGGGCCCTCATGATGGCCAAGTTGTGGAGCATGCAGCAGACCACCAGGAAATGGGACACCCCCTCAGCTGAGTACTGGAGGGCTCCTCCTGAGTGGTCAAGGCAGCAGAACCATTGTTTCAGTAGGCCGATGGCCTGCTCGATGATGTTTCTGGTAGCAGTATGGCTCTCATTATATGAGTGCCGGGCAGGAGTGTTGGAGTTGCGGAGGGGAGTCATGAGCCAGGTGGAGAGCGGATAGCCCTTGTCTCCAACCAGATACCTGCGAGCTTGATGTGATGACTGGAAGAGTGCTGGCACACCGGTCCGGCACAGGATGAAGGCATCGTGGCTGCTGCCAGGATAGCAGGCATTGACATTGAGGATTCACTGTCTGTGGTCGCACACCAACTGCACATTAAGTGAGTGGTAGCCTTTGCGGTTACAGAAGATCTCAGGATTGTTATGCGGTACCCGCAAAGCCTCATGGGTGCAACCAATTGTGCCCTGCACCATGGGGAATCCCGCTATCCTGGCAAAGCCACATGCATGCTTGTCCTGCTTCTCTCTGGTGATGGGGAAGCAAATGTAGTCCCTTCTCCTACTGTAGAGAGCCTCTGTGACCTCCCGGATGCAGCGATGGATGGCGAACTGCGAGATGTTAGCTATGTCTCCTGTTGCAGACTGGAAGGATCTGCTGGTGAAGAAATTGATGTGACGGTGACCTTGACTGCCACTGAGAGAGCCGTGGTCTCCCTGATCTGAGACTACAGGTCTGGTTGCAGGAGGTGGCACAGTTCTGTGACCACCTCCTTGGTGAAGTGGAGTCTTCTAATACACTGCTCCTTGCTTAATTGGAAGTAGGAGAAGTGCTCTCGGGGAGTGAGGCCTCCTGTTGAGAGCTCTGATGGCCCTCCTCCCCCCTCTGGGCACATGTTCCAGTCTTTCTCGCTGCCTCCGCTCCCTCCGCCGTAGATCCTGGAGGGCGAGGTCGACTGCCAGTACAGCCCCCATTAATGTTACCAAGTGTAGCAGTTTGATTTTTTTAAGAATAAATGTAGCTACTTTTTAGTTGCCACAACTCTCCTGATACTAAATAACGTTGAAATTACTGAATGAAATTGTTGGGACTATGTGAAACTGACAAAAAAAACACTGAAACTCCACTAACCTGACAGCTGCTAGTCATTACTGATGATCCCTTTAAATAACATCCTTGGAGCTGGCTTTCTGGTGCTTCACGCCAGCTCTCCTTGTCACTGTTTGCTCCAGATGCTAAGGTAGGTGGTGACAATTAATTTTGTAGATCAGGCGGTCAGTGAGCATTGCACGCTCACTAATGTCATGATCCATCTATCGTTGAGGCTCCCGGTGATAACTGTTACCGGTGGCGCTACAGGGGACGGGATTTTGGCGTACGCCGCTGGATTTACTTTGCCCCGGTGATAATGCTCTAGTGCCCCGTGGCGCTAAGGGGATGAATTTTTCTCCTGAGGTGTTGCATCGCCTGTGCCATGGAAAAGGGAGGGGGTGTTGGAGTGATTGAGGAGTGGACCAGGGTTTCACGGAGGGAACGGTCGATTCGGAATGCTGAAAGGGGGGGGGAAGGAGAAGATGTGTTTGGTGATGGGATCACGCTGGAGGTGGTGGAAATGGCGGAGGATGATCCGTTGAATGTGAAGGCTGGTGGGGTGGGAGGTGAAGACAAGAGGGACCCTATCGTGGTTCTGGGAAGGAGGGGAAGGGGTGAGAGCAGAAGTGCAGGAAATGGGACGGACACGGTTGAGGGCCCTGTCAACCACGGTGGAAGGGAATCCTTGGTTGCTGGGAACTTATATTGTTCATGGACCGGCGAGAGGCCAGCTCATAGTGGGGCTTGAACGCGCAACCTTTTAGGCTTAGAGTAAAGAGTACTACCAATTGAGCCAAGCCAACACTAAGTGCATCAGATTAGCCATCCACATGGCATTTTATATACCTCTAATTTGCCTTCTTTCAAGGTTCAAAAGTCCAAGTTTTGTCTAATCTTTCCAACAAATCAGTCCTCTGACACTGAATCAGCCTCATGTCCTTCTCTTTGCTAGTTCCAGGGCTTGGATGTTTTCTTCAGACTATCTGAAAAATATTGAAAAATAATTCCAATATAAAATCTTTAAAATCTACGCCTTTATCATGCTATGTTACACTTTGTATTTGCATTGAGAAAGTCAGTTGCTTTTAATCATGAGTGTTCTTTGAAGAATCTAGGAAAATAATAGCTGCTGAAAAATTTGTATTTATAATGGTTTTTGTTTCATTCCCAGCTCATGGCAAATCAAAGTTAAAGTAACTTAAATATTGTGACTGTGTGCAGTGTTTGCATTTATATTTTTACTGTGCAGCGATTTCACAGTTTAATAATGCTTCCAAGTATCCTGTTGGACAAAACAAGGAAAATATTATTAAACATATCCCAATGAGAAATATTGCTTAAGTAACTTAACTTTCTGTTTTCAGTTCAACATCTCTGACCATTGCTGTCTGCTAGCAACAGAATGAGATTTGAGAGAGAATCATATTAAACATGTTAATTCCTTTTCACCAGACCTCTGTTTTAAACGTTGTTCTTCACTGCTTATTATTTTGTTTGGGTTACTGATCCAGAACCAATGCTTTTGAGCCTTACTTAAACATCAATGGTCCAGTGTGTTTTTTAATTGTTATCTGAGCCAGTGATTTTAGGTTTATTTTTCTATGGTTTCTTTCCATATCCTCAATCTTTTAAAAAAAATTACTGTTTGTTTAATCTTTGCTTAGCTTCTTTCACTGCTTCTATTAATTTTATATTTCATTTTTCTATTTCCTTTCAATTTTAATACAACGGCAAGGACTGGATGAAAGCAGTTAGCACACTTTCCTTTCACAAGTGTGCCTGAGGTTTGAACTAGACTGATGAAAGATTCCTCTTTGCTGAGTATAAGGATTCTAAGTGAAATGAGTTTGGCCAATCTCAATCCAGACCCTAAGAGGCAAGGGTCCATTACACAAACTACCCATAAATTAAGTAATTGCACTATATTGGTGTCATGAGAATAGCTTGTCTGGGAAATGGAAATAGTCACGCTGGTGCAACAAAAGGTGTTTTTTGAGTCTGGCTCGAATTACTTTGCTGGGGCAGAGTAGAGGGAGTTTACTTTATGCCTGTATTTTAAATATAATGCACTCCAGGCCCATGCTAAATTAGCTGGCATCAGTTTAGCTGGAGCAGCAGTGTGGCACTACAATTGGCCTCAGTGTGCCTGAGTTTCAGTCTCTGGACTCCAGCTGAGGACAGGACTAGGTTTTGGTTGTGATGCCCTGTGTGGTTGAATAGCCTGGCAACACTCATTGCCGAATGTCACACACAAAGCATAATCACTTGGGTGAGGTGCCGAAGGGCTGTTCGTGCTGACGGACCTGGACCCTTTAGGGACTCATGGCTTTAAGAAATTAAAGGAGAAAATGGGAAGGAAATTAGAAAAAAAATAGAAAAAAAGACTTGCATTTATATAGCGCCTCTCACGACCACCGGACGTCTCAAAGCGCTTTACAGTCACTGAAGAATACAAAATTAGCATATGGTCATAAAAATCACAACTCATATTTAATTCTTCACTAAAACATTCCTATGCTGGTTTAGCATTCAAGTCAGTTTCCAGTTCTTTAAAAGAAGAAACAGAGATGGCAGTGACCAATCTGGCATGATTGTGGTGGTCTACCTGAGCAGTCATGTTGACACACTGCAGATCACAGATTTTCACTTCCCATATGGTTTTGTGTACTGGAAATAGAATGACACAAAGTCAGTGAATGACCTATAAGATTGCACAGGGCCGTTAAAGTTACACCAGATCAGCTGAGTGCAGCAAGAACTGGAATGATTCCTATGGGGCAAATTAGGTCATCTGGCTGGTATGGTGTGGAGTTTCAGACATTTGAAATAACTAACCGTCGGAACATCTGTCCAATAATAGAAAAGCTTATAAGGAAATGTCTGCCTCTACAGTGATTGTACAGCACGCTTGGCTCCCAATGTCACTTCTACCTATTAATGGAACAGGAGCACTACACCTGGAGTGAAGCGTTTAATAGGAAACATATGCTGCTGTTCTTCTGGTGTCCACAGGCGGAGTCAAGTGCTTTGTGCTCTTTTACTCAAGGTGCCAAAGCCGGTAAGGCTTCCAATCTTATGCAATAACTATAGACTTTTCTTAATGGTTCAGGGTCGGTGAATAATTCAGTTTTGCCTTCAGAGGAGATTGGTTAGATAAAACATATTATCTTGTAATGATTATTTAGTTTTGAAAGGCCTCTGAAATTTAGGCCTATGGGTCTCAGTATTGCAAGACTTTAAAAGTAGATTAAAGGAATTATCTTTTTAATTATTTCATTTTTTTTAAATGTTACTTGCTGAGTTTTATCAGAAAAAACAGGATAAAATGCAATACAAATTAGTCTATAATCTCCAATGTATCAATTACTGGTTTGAATGTTTCTAAATCTACTTGATATATTTATAAAATGAGGAATAGTCTGCAGAATAGTGCCAGAGAAGGATCTGATACAAGGGAGTGAATTAGAAGTATTCTTTAACGGTATTGTGTTTCTACTTTAGCACTTTGAAACATTTGAAACCTTCTATTATTTTGATTTAAGGCTATAGCTTTTCTTTGGGAGATTTGTGCCACTATATCTGGTGCAGGACTCTTGTATTGTTGACTTTTGTCGTATTTGTGTTGTATGTGCTTGTTGAGAAACTTTGAATATAATTTGTATTGTATATGTTTATGTGTTTTTTTTTACTTCATGGCTGCTGTAAACATATGACAAAATAAAATGTATACACTTGGCTAATTTCTGGAGCCATATTCCACCCCACCAGTGGGCATAATCAGATCAGGCGACAGTCCCACTTATTGTATCCTGGCATCCTTTTAATAGTTGTAGGGCAACCAAAGATGGAGGCAGCATTGACAGAAAACTCTTCTGGATCCAGAAAGTTTACTCTTGATCAAGAATTTATTAAGGTTTTGTGAAGTATCTCATTGTTAAAGCTCATTAAAAATATTCTATTTCAAGCTAACATTTTGTTGAATATTATATGGCACATTATCATATGCAACATGCTGAAAGAATATAGAATCTAATATAAAGAAACTAACATTTATAATCAGAACCTTCACCTGTAAAGTGATTAAAAGATTGCTTAAATAAATGGCTTTTATAGTTTCCATATACATATTATTTGTAGTAAAAGTGTGTGCTTGTACAAGAAAGAACTCTACAGAGCAGAAAGGACTTTGGTCAAAGCTGTTTTGAATCATTGTTGACAAGAGTATTTTCTAGTGTAGAAACAAACCCTTTGAACATAATGCAACGTCTGTGTGCATCCTTATTGAGTAAGCACAAGGTTCAACAGAGCAAAACAGTGGGCTCTTGATTTAATGACTGTCAGAAACAATTTCTACACTGGAAGTGAGGTGAAGCAAAATGTCAAAATGTTTGAATACATTTCATTGAGGCCTTTTTCTCTGTTAAATTAGTTACTGAAGGCAAGCAGTAGAAGAGGTATATTCTCTCAAGTGATAAATATGCATGCAGTAGGAGTTTCAAGTGAATTCTAATAAAATGATCAGCATTAAAAAAGAGAAACACAAGAGGAAATTATAGATTAGTTTCTGGTTTAACCCTTTGCAGTAGCATTTTTGTACCACCATTGAAGGAAAACACAAATTTGATTTTGGTTTAATTAATACATAGAATTCTGTGAATTAATTATTTATGTGCACTATGGTTATTCTACATTGTAACGCTGCATATTCAGGATATGTATCAATTGCATGGCTATTACACAACACTAAATGCATATGTTGTTGTACATGTCAAAGACTATTCAGCACCCAAAATGTGGGTTTATCATACCTCCTTGCTATGCAAGGGTACTGATAGCATCATGAATTCAAAATATCATAGTATGGAGCACCCAAATAGTAGTCTAATTTGACTGCTCTGCCCCCATGAGACTACCTTTAAGAGTTAGTCTGGCACAGGAATAGCTCGTGGGCCCCAGAAACAGGCCTTCTTCTGCCTAAGAAGAAGAAGCATAGTAACACATTACAAAATCATGAAACACACTGCGCCTGGTGTATCTACTTACTGGTGGAATTCTGGACTCCCCTCTGTTAGCCTCCTTGATGACCAGCAGACCTATGGGCCAATAGATTGGTGTGTTTGTATGGCCAGTGAAATAGCTTCACACACCAGGTGCTCCAACTTCTTCTGAAATTGGAAATGTCACTGTGCCTGTGTTTACATGCACATGAAGACATTCTGGAATACATGGCTAAACTCCTTGTTACTGATGTCACCACAGTAGCCTAACTGAAAGGAAACCCTAATTAAAGATCTCCACCAAGGCAATAAAATTCTGCAGCCCTGCTTCACCAGTGTAATTGCAGTGGAGGGGACTGACCTTGCTGGAATAGTCGGTGTCAGGAGCGGAGTCAGATAATTAATAGTTTTACGGTTAGGAAACCCGGAAGAACGGGTTTCCTCGGGTCCTGCCGATTTATTGGCAGGACTTGATTACCATTTTTGGACTGCGTTTCCTGGCTGCAGCCAGCCAGATTGAGAGGCTATCTGACTGTCGGGGGGATAGGCCTTTGGCACCAGGCTGCAGAGATTGGTGGTTGTGCAGGGTTGGGGGACATCGATGGGAGGGCCAGAGAGACTGGGGGTCGGGGAGGACATCAATGAGGGGAGCCGGAGAGATCAGGGGAGGAGGGGTGAAGATCTCAGGGGGACCAGAGAGATCAGGCGAGCAGGGAAGAAGATTGAGAAGGCTCGTGTAGGACATAGGGGGGCAGGAGGAGATCACGGGCCATGGAGAACACTGGATCGGGGGGAGGGGTGCGATCGCTGAGGAGGTTTGCTTGGGGTGGCAGGGGGGAAGCACTCCTGTTTCTCTTGCCCCATAAACAGTGCTGGAAAATCACTTGCCTATTCCATGCAGTAGTCCTCGCCTCCCTTTAGCTGCCGGGATTCCCAAGGCCCAGGAAACCCAGCTGGCCAGTGTTAAAGCCAGAACAGAGAATAAATCTGCAGCATGCTGCCTCAGTAAAATATTTAAATAAGTGACCCGACTCCTGGGAGAGGATTGGTCACCCGCCTCCAGTCCCGTCTCCGTTAAAACTGGAAGTGGGCGGATTTGAGGTGGGTTGGGTTTGAACATTTTTACTCCCACCCGACCCAAACCTTTTGGGGGTTAAAAATATGTCCAAACCAAAAAAGTTAATGTCATTATTCAACAATTTTGCAGATATTGAATTAATTATTCTTATGACAATTGGCAAAGTTGTGCCGACTAACATTTGCATCTTTATTCAAATGTTGCAATTACTAATTTAAAACCAATGCTTGCAGTAAGCATCTGGTTAAGACTGAAGTCCTATTGCAACTCTGATTTTGCAGAGAGGTTGTTTTGGGGTAATGTACTTCATTAGATTGATTATATCTGCTGCCAATTTTTTAACAGCTAAATAATAATTATCTTGGAACAAAAAGGCGAAATGTAAAATTTCATTACAAAAGCTGGTGATGAAGCAGACATTATACTGCCTGTGGCAAACATTTTTCCTGGCAATCAACATGGTGATGCTACAACTGAGTTATTGAAGCTTTGCTAAGCTCAACCAGATCCTCTTCATTGAAATGATGCTGCCCATTGAATAGCACAGGCAGAGCTGTAGCTGAGGTCAAATCACTATTGTGGTGAATATAGCTGCCCTGGCCACAAGTATGGCCACATACAATTTTTCTTATTTCACTATTGTGCCATAAAATTATATGCATGTTTTAGAATACGATTTATCTATCTGTCCTATAAAAATGGTAAGTGGTAGCAACATTTCATGGGTATTGCACCTGTAGGTGGTCTTGTGAGGGTCACATTATGGGATTAACGTCATTGTGGCAGCCTTGCTGTAAGTAGCCTCAACTCCCCCATTACCCAACACATGTGCTTTGCTGATTATACCGACTAGGCTTTGAACAGTGCATTGACTTTGGTCCACCAGTAGCGACTTGACATAAATAAAAGATAGGAGCAGTAAATTCTTCTTTTCCCTTTCCGTAACATTTTCCTTTTAACCACCTACGTTTATCATCCTGAAGTTCCATCAGCTTTATTTTGGAAGAGGAGGAAAATTTGAGTAGATATACCTAGCACTATCAGCAACTTTAGTCCAGCCTCTGCGGGTCCAAGTAACAACATTGTCGGCTCGGGTGACAGAGAAGCGGCCCCAGCAGTGGCTTGGAAACTGTTCAGTGTAACTTGTTGGTCAATAAGTGTACTCGTACTGCAACAAAGGCTTTCTGCCATAAATATCTGATCTAGTGTTGTGGGGACAGAGGGTCTAAGTAACCATACGCAACACTTCCAGAAGCAACTCTGGCCCCAAGCTACAGCCCTGCCTACCACCCCCCAGCCCTCCAATGAGTGAGCAGCAATCCTGGAACTGCATTTTTACCCATCTCTCCTCCACCCCCCCCCCCCCCTGCTGTGAAGCATTTTTCACCTTGCATTTAAACGGCACCCTCTGGGCATCAGTGTAGACCCTGCACTCCATGTCCCCTACACTCCACTGTGAGCAGGAAATCTGACCCTGTGATAGTGAACCCCAGCCCAGCACAAACTCCTCTCCCTAGCTGAGAGGAAAATCCAGCACAGCATCAAGAACAGCTCACCACAACATCCCAGACCCCCGCTTCCTCGCTAAGTTGAATTTCTGGGCACTGATGGAAGGAAGGAGAATTCATCCCTACCCACCCCGCCACCCGACCTCCCAGCCTGCAGCTGAGATATTTTGCTAGCCTGCCCGTCTCCTTTTGCTGAAATATTGTCCCTTAGCTCTCCCCATATCCCTCCCCCACTCCCTATTTCTCCCTCTCCTCACCCCTCCTCTTCCACTTTTCTTGGTCTCTCTCCTTTGTCCATCTTCCCTCCTCCCCCACCATTCCTTTCTCTCTCCTTCCTCCCTCTTTTCTTCCTCTCTCCCTCTTCCACTCCACTTCACCTCCTCTTCCCCTCCACCCCCCTGTGGAGGAGCAAGATATCTCTGACAGCAACTTCTGGATTTCCGCGTTTAACTGCGCAAGTGCGGACGCCAGAAGTTGCGGTCAGTTTTGCCCTGTAATAACGGTAATGCTGACAGCCTCGCCATTATTATTACAGCAAAATCCAGGCCAATATGGTAGCCATCTTGAATGTACTGAGTCGGAGGGGAAATTGAAAGGGAGGGAGTTGTAGGAAGGTCTGAAAGCTAGTAAGTGCACACAAAAAATGGCTGTTAGCAAAGCCTTATTAAGTGTGTACAATAAGGGTAAGTATCATAAATTACTAGCCAAGACCACGCAGGTAGTCTCTTATCTGCCTCCTCCCCTCCCTGTCTGGGTCCAATTAACTCCCCACCACCCTCTAACCTTGCTTGACCTGCATGGTCTAGCTCACGAAATGTGGAAATCTAGAAGTTACTGTCAGAGATACCATGCTCCTCCATAGGGTGCGCTATTGCAGTCTTCGCCAATAGACTCGGCACTGAAATCTCTGTAATGGCGTGAACTTGGGGTACTTACCCATGAGTTCCGCACTAAAAATGGCTGAAAAAGTTAGGGCTAGTACATTCAGGAATAAGTGAGTATTTAACTGTGTAATAAGTAATAATTACCGCTGAACAACCACTCTGGCCCTAAAAATTAATTTTACAAGTGTGGTGTCTCATTCCCTCAGAAAAAAATGAATGTTGCAGATTTTAAAAAAAACTAAAATTCATATTTTTTATTTACTTTTTCAGTTTGTCTCTTTTATCTCTCTCTCTTAATCCCATTTGTATTTCCCAATCTTTATTTAACATCCTTTACATGATTTAAATGTAATTTATATTTCCTGTTTTTTACTTTCTGGTTTGCAGTCTGCACGTCTCAGTGAGGATACTTCAATCTGATTGGTTAAAGAGCCTCGGTGTTGCTTGTCCTGGTCACACATGCCACAGATCCCTTTTAGAGGGCGCCGCACCGAAACAGATGGCGGATTAGTACAAATCTCCCCTGACAAGCCCGTGAAACATAGAAACATAGAAGATAGGAGCAGGAGTAGGCCATTCAGCCCCTCGAGCCTGCTCCGCCATTCAATGAGATCATGGCTGATCATCCAAACTCAGTACCCTGTCCCTGCCTTCTCCCCATATCCCTTGATCCCTTTAGCCTTAAGAAATATATCTAACTCCTTCTTGAATATATTTAATGAATTGGCCTCAACTGCCTTCTGTGGTAGAGAATTCCACAGGTTCACCACTCTCTGGGTGAAGAAATTCCTCCTCATCTCTGTTCTAAATGGCTTACCCCTTATCCTTAGACTGTGACCCCTGGTTCTGGACTCCCCTGCCATCGGAAACATCCTTCCTGCATCTAGTCTGTCTAGTCCTGTTAGAATTTTATAAGTTTCAATGAGATCCCCTCTCATTCTTCTAAACTCCAGTGAGTATAAGCCCAATCGACCCAATCTCTCCTCATATGTCATTCCTGCCATCCCAGGTATCAGTTCCTTCACCGCTGAGAGCAAAATACTGGCCAATATTATTTGTGTCATGCACAGATTAGAAAACACCCTTATGCTCTTTGTAGTTGCTGGAGTTCAAGAGGTCACCACATGTATTAATTAAGAATGCAACTGAATTGACCAGTTAGAATCCTACAATCATCAAGCACAGAAGGAGGCCATTCGGCCCATTGTGCCTGTTCCGGCTCTTTGAAGGAGCAACCCAATTAGTCCCACTCCCTGCTCTTTGCCATAGCCCTGCAAATTTTTCCTTTTTAAGTATTTATCCAGTTCTCATTTGAAAATTGCTATTGAATCTCTTCCACTGCCCTTTCCAGGTGGTTAGAATTTGTGTCTGACATCATGTGCTCTCGGCATCCAGTGAGAGACTCTGTCATGCTTTCTGTAATGACATGGATAAAGTTGCAAATAAACTAATTTCCATTTGTAAACAAATAATCTGCAGTGTCAAAGACGAAGGCAGATGCAGAAGCTTGCAGGGAATCATTTCAAATGTCATCTTCATATAACAACTTCTGTATGATTATAAACTCAATGAAAATAGGATTATCGTAAAGATCACAGAGTTCCATTTCTGTTGACATTTTTGATCCTGCATAGAACCTCTATAGACCCTATTGGAAAGGGTCTAAACTGTAGGAAAGAGTCTAAACTAATACTACAAGGGATACTGCAGGCTGACATTTTACTGTGAAACTGTGACAGACCATATCAAGGATAACCTGCATGGTTTATAGATTCTGAACTGGAGTTACATCTGTAAGAGGTCCGACAAAGGAGAACTATTCCCTGTTCACAGAGGAAAGGAGTGCAGAGTGCCCGAGAGGAAGTAGTGACCGGCATCATTCAATGCATAAGGAAGGTGCTGTGCAAGAGGTTTTGGGGTATAAAAATATTTCCCAAGGTAAGGCTACCCAACACTTCCCTATACCAAGTGGTGAAGTGTGTATGCCACAAAGAGTCTTCTCTCCATCTGTTAGATACTGATTGCAGCTGAAAGCAAAGCTCTTGGCCAACCAAACAACTCTTTCCTTGTTCAGTATGCACGCCCATACTACAACAGGACACACTTTCCATCTGAAAATTACAATGAGAAACCTCATTATGCCTATAACTTTATTAGTATGCCCTGGAAAAATCTTCCAACAAAACATGCTTGCAGTATATATGTTCATTTACTCACACACATGCTAAGATACACAATAGGCATTTTTGGGGTCATTGTATGTGCTACTGAGATTTCCACCATCTCAACACTACTTCTACAAGTTAGCACCTAACAGGAGGGAATAGACACGCACAGAGGAAAACCCTCAATTTTAAGCCTTGACTATCTTTGAAGAGGCAGCTGTGGAAATCATTTGCAATGAGAGCATGGAGTGGGTGGAGTGAGTGAAGCTGGTGGTCTCCCCAAGCTGAGGGCTGCTACTTATTCAGCACAGACATACTCATTCACTCTCATACAGACATACATTCAAGCACAATAGCATATGTGCCATATAAATTACATTTGAAGGGCTTTCATGCAGCCAGTGTTCCAAAATATGTTCTTTATTTCTATATGCATCTCCAAGAAGTAACTGTAATGTATGTACCTTTAAGGGGGAGAACTACTTTTTACAGCTCCTGTATCCTGTAGTACCGGCAGTGACCACACCTGTATATAAACCCTGAGTAGTGATCTGTACAGTCAGTTGCAGTTTGAACCCTCATTCAGTAAACACCTGTTGATCATTCCCTGCAGTCTGTTGTCTAATTATTGAAGGACACAACATTAAGATACACGGACATAACATTGGCGACGAGCAGATTCGAACCTACCTGCAACTCTGCATCACCTCCCAGGGATTCGCTCCTGGAGAACAGTGGAAGGAGGTCGAGTCCAGAAGCACAGGCGTCGACCACGGGCAACCGCCCAGTCATCCAGCGGAGATTTGAGCATCGCAGGGGAGGCTGTCGAGAGCCAGGCTTGGCTTTCCAGTCATGGTGGTCCAGCAAAACGGGCTGGCAACAGGTACTGCGCAGACCCTTCCCGGACAGTGGTGGCTAGAGCCGACCGAGCGGCACAGAAAAAGGCCGAGCAGCGTCGACGGGGGAGAGAGAGAGGGCAGAGCGCACAGGGCGCAGCCGGTGTTCAGGACCGAGTGGCGTCAACGGGGAGAGAGACGAGAGAGAGTAGAGCGCAGCCGGTGTTCAAGGGCCGAGCAGCGTCAATGGGGGAGAGAGGCGCGCAGGAAAACGTGAGGCGCTGCCATTGCCACGAGGACCGCAGAGAGCAGCATTGGCAGCAGCGCAGGAGCAGCGCACGAAACCCACAGGGCATCGCCATTTGCCACGAGGACCGCCGAGAGCGGCGTTGGCAGCAGCGCGGGAGACGCCATTTTAAGCCGCAGCGGGGAAGAAAGGAAAGCGCGGGAGACACCATTTTAAGCCGCAGCGGGGAAGAAAGGAAAGGGCCGGAGACGCCATTTTAAGCCAGTCTAATCACACCCAAAAATGCCGAAGAGTGGCAGTATCACAGCGTTCGACAATGAAGTCGAAGATTGGACGACATATGTCGAACGCATAGAAGTATACTGCAAGGCGAATGAAGTGCCAGATGACAAGAAAGCGCTGGTATTGTTGAATTCAATGGGTGCAAAAACGTATGGCTTACTACGAAACCTAGTAACCCCAGAGAAGCCAGTAGAAAAAGATTTTGAAAACATAGTGTCAATCCTACAGGACCACTTAAACCCCACACCGCTGCTGATAGCAGAAAGATTTAAGTTTCACAAAAGGAACCACCATAAAGATGAAAGTAATGCTGAGTATTTAACGGAACTGCGCAAGCTATCGAAACACTGCCAGTTTGGAACGGGACTAGCAGATACTTTAAGGGACAAGTTTGTGTGTGGGCTTCAAAGTGAAGGAACCCAGAAACGGCTTCTATCAGAAAAGGATCTTACGCTAGACAAGGCTTTCAGCATTGCAGTATCACAGGAAGCAGCAGCACGGGGCGCTGCAGAGGTATAACGGAGACCACAAGAATATGGCACAAATGAAATGTCATACGGAACAGTGAAGTGCTATCGCTGCGGCAGAACAACACATGACCATAATGATTGCTGGTTCAAGGACAAAGTGTGCAGACAGTGTGGAAAAGTAGGACACATAGCACTAAAAGTCATAACAGCGACGATCAAAATAGAGGAAAATGCAAGCCCAAAGTTTTTTAAAGCCAGACCGGTACCTTATGCGATCCGCCCAGCCGGCGAAGCAGAGCTGGAAGGTTTGGAACGTTCAGGAGCACTGTCCAAAGTGGACTGGAGTGAGTGGGCTACACCCATCAGTCCTGTAATGAAGAGGTCGTTGAGTAATACGCCTGGGGAACCAAAGAATGTTCGCATCTGTGGGGACTTTAAGGTGACAGTGAACCCAGCCCTTCACACTGTACAATATCCGCTTCCGCGGATTGAAGATATTTTCGCCTCGCTATCTGGAGGGAAACGCTTCACTAAGATTGATCTGGCCCAGGCGTACCTGCAAATGGAGGTAGAAGAAGCCTCGAAACAGTACCTCACGATCAACACTCATAAAGGTCTCTACCAATACAGCCGGCTGGTGTTCGGGGTAGCATCAGCTCTGGCTATTTGGCAAAGGGCAATGGAACAAGTCCTGCAAGGGATTCCAGGGACCCAGTGTTATTTGGACGACATCCTGGTCACGGGCGAAAATGACAGTGATCACCTCGCCAACCTGGAGCAGGTGCTCACTAGATTGAAGGAATATGGGCTCCGAGCTAATCGCCACAAATGCAAGTTTTTCCAGAAGCAGATCTCATATTGTGGCCACGTTATTGATAAAGAGGGGTTATATTAGTCCCCTGAAAAGATTGAGGCAGTAGTCAAGGCTCCAGCACCGGAAAATGTGTCACAACTGAGGTCGTTCCTCGGGCTGGTGAACTACTACCATAAGTTCTTGCCGAATTTGTCTACCGTACTACACCCACTGAACACCCTACTGCAAATGGGGGTACCATGGAAGTGGAGTGACGAATGTAAACGAGCTTTCCAGAAGAGCAAAGCATTGATCACATCAAAAGAGGTGTTGGCTCATTTCAACCCAGCACTACCAATTCGGTTGGCGTGTGATGCATCACCCTATGGCTTTGGAGCGGTGCTGTCGCACAAATTCCCAGACGGCTCGGAGAAGCCAGTAGCCTTTGCGTCTCGGTCACTAACCTCAGCCGAGCGTAACTACGCCCAGATTGAGATGGAGGCCCTCAGCCTAGTGTGGGGAGTGAAAAAGTTCAATCATTATCTGCATGGGCAGTAGTTTGCCTTGCTGACTGACCACCAACCACTTGTCTCCATCTTTAATCCAAAGAAGGGCATTCCGGTGATGACTGCGCAACGGCTACAAAGATGGCCCCTTTTTCTAGGGGCGCACCAATATGAAATCGAGTATAAGGACATGAAACAGCATGGAAACGCTGGTGGCCTATCACGCCTGCCACTGCCTACTGTGGAGGAAGCACCAGCAGTGGATCCTGTCGAAATATTTAATTAGACTATAATTGAATGCTTGCCAGTAACTAACACTGGTATAGAGAAGGAGACCCGAAATGACCCGACACTGTCTCGGGTATATGATTTGACGGTGAAGGGATGGCCAGCACATGGCGACTCACTGTTGCCAGCATTCTCATCCAGAAGAGAACAGCTGTCAGTATGCCAGGGGACCTTGATGTGTGGATCCCGAGTGGTAATTCCACCCATGTTAAGGGAGAGAGTACTCAATGAGCTTCACGAAGGTCATCTGGGAGGGGTGAAAATGAAAAGCCTTGCTGGGCCTTATGTGTGGTGGCTGGGGATCGATCAGCAAATCGAGGACCTGACAAAGAGCTGCTCAGGATGCCAGAAGGTCCAAAATGCACCACCACATGCCCCTCTACACCCATGGGAATGGCCCTCATCTCCATGGCAACGGGTGCATATTGATTTTGCTGGTCCATTCATGGACTCAATGGCCTAGAAATTGAGTTTTGGCGCTGCCAGGGCTTTAGCGCCGGAAGTTAGTGCCGGAGCTAAGTCGCGCTGGTCGGGCCCAAAATTCACTGGTTCTGCGCCCAAACGGCTGCCGGCGCTGCTGAAAGCTGTTAGCGCCTGAAAACTGGCGCTATGCGCTGAATTTCGGCGCTATTCCGGCGCTGCGGCGCCCGCTGCGGTGCGGCAGGTTCGGGAAGTGCAGGCCTCCTCCTTCCCTTAAGGAGGAGCTGCCTGCACCCGGCCGCGGCCCGCGATAATCTTATTAAAAATGAGCCCGGCACCTCGGACAAGTGCCGGGCTTGCTTCTGTTCCGGGGGGGGGGGGGGGAGGAAGTCCGGGGAGGGAGCTGCGGCCAGGCGGGCGGCGGGAAAGCGGCCGGCCGCCGCGGGGCCTTTAATGCGCCGGCGCAAACTTGTGCAAGGCACCTCTGCCGGAACGTTGCTTGCGGCTGCCACGGGCGAGGCGGCCGCAAGTCAATTTCGGCGCTGGGGCCCGTCACCACGGCAACCGGGACGCTGCGCACACCGATGACATCATCGGTGCCGGCGCAGCGCTACCGGTCTACCGCGGCGGAAGGGCCCCAGGCAATTTAGGCGCCGGCGCCAATTGCAGCGCTAGGCCCTCTAGCGCCGCAAAATCGGCGCTAAGGGCACTGAATTTCTAGGCCAATGTTTTTAATAGCCGTGGATGTGCACTCGAAATGGCCTGAGGTGATCAAAATGTCCTCCACACCACGGAGAAAACTATTGCAGTCCTACGGACCATATTTGCCAGGAACGGCTTGCCAGAGCAGATTTGCTCTGATAACAGACCACAGTTTGTGTCCGAAGAGTTTCAAAGATTTATGAAAAGGAATGGGGTAAGGCATTACACATCCGCCCCGCATCATCCAGCCACAAATGGATTGGCTGAGAGGTTCGTACAAACATTTAAAAAAGCAGTGAAGGCCATGTGCGATGATGACATTCCACTGCAGCATAAGGTGGACAATTTCCTGTTAGCCTACAGAAATGCGACACATGCCGTCACCAACCAGGCCCTGGCCATGATGTTCTTTAACCGAAGGTTGAGATCTCGTCTGCATTTGCTCAGACCAAATGTACGAAGAGATGTTGAGAGTAAGCAATTCCAGCACATCAATGAGAAGCCGACAAGGAGCTTCAATGTAGGGCAACCAGTCTTGGCCCGCGACTACCGAACAGAGAAATGGCAACCAGGAACGATATGCACACGGCAGGGGCCATTAATGTACACAGTGGATGTTGGGGAGAACATTGTGAGACGCCATGCTGACCAGATCCTAGAGTCACAGGAACGAGTCAACCCCATGTCTCAGCCATACGTACCTGGTGAGGAACCCGACATACAGGTCGCATCTACCCCAGAAACAATAGCATTGGAAGCTGATGAATCAACTGACGACAGGGTGTTAGAATCGCCTCCGCACCAAGAGCGAGACACTCAGGAAAGGCGTTATCCAGAAAGAATCAGGAAGCCTCCCCAAAGACTGAATTTATAAATAGACTATTTTCAGTTAATGTTGCATGTTAAAAGTGTTAATTGTAATTAGGTTGATATTTAATTGTTAAATGAGTGTTATGGTACTATTAATCTAAAAGGGGAGGAATTGTAATGTATGTACCTTTAAGGGGGAGAACTACTTTTTACAGCTCCTGTATCCTGTAGTACCGGCAGTGACCACACCTGTATATAAACCCTGAGTAGTGATCTGTACAGTCAGTTGCAGTTTGAACCCTCATTCAGTAAACACCTGTTGATCGTTCCCTGCAGTCTGTTGTCTAATTATCGAAGGACACTCTTATGTTCATTAATAAATTGACATTCTTATTATGAACACAGCTAGCTTTGGCTAGACACTTTTATTGAGCACATGTGGACTAGGTACAATATCTGTAGAGGCATCCATCTTGACTGCTGCCTTGTGGGTAGCCTAGTGCCTCATGGGTAATGTAGTCTTAATATACATACAGCTGGGTAGTGTAGTCTTATATACATACAGCTATATACAGCTCTACGGCTCCACCTAGTGTCCACTATAGAATGACATGTTATTGATCATTACATCCCCCTTTCTTTGAGGTTTAACAAAATCAATATCAATCAACTTTCAAGAAAACAATAAAGATAATATCAGTAACACTTTTGTTAGTGCTCTATAAACATAAACATTTTCAAAACAGTCAACACATTTTCAAAGCTTTACATTGTACTCAAAGATTAAGTCTATCAGGCATTTTTACTTCACGTGTGGATCTTCTCAACACAGGTAAGTCTGATGTGTCTTCATGAGATTGTTCTGGCGGTGAATGACAAGATGCAGTTGCGGCATTGTCATCAATCTGGTCTTGAATAGTCTCTTGTGTTTTTAGGAGGGAACGGCGGTTCCTCCTGAGAATCTGTCCTTCCTCAGTTCTAACAGTGTATGACCTTGGTCCTACTTCCTCAAGAACTGTAGCTTTCCTGTTCCATGCATATGGATCCTCAATCCTGACAACATCATCCCTTGTCAATGGTTTTAGAGTTTTGGATGACTTGTCATAGTATGATTTCTGTTTCAGCTTTAACAGTTGAAGTCTCTGTCTCAGTTCCTCACTTTGCTGTTCTTTTGCACAGCAGGGTAGCGTGGTGCGCAACTTGTGACCCATTAGTAGTTCAGCAGGTGAAGAACCACAGTCTAAAGGTGAGGCTCGGTAGCTCAGCAGGGCAAGATAAGGATCAGACTTGCTTTCTGTCGCTTTCTTCAGTAGCTGCTTGAGAACTTGAACACCTTTCTCTGCCTTACCATTTGACTGAGCATACAAAGGACTGGATGTGATGTGCTGAAAGTCATAATGTGCTGCAAACTGTTGCCACTCCTTACAGTTGAAGCACGGACCATTGTCGCTAACGGCAATCCTGGGAATTCCATGTCTGGCGAAGATAGATTTCACATGCATTATGACACTGCTTGCTGTGGTGCTTGAGAGCAGCGCCATCTCAGGATAGTTAGAATAGTAGTCAATCACTATTAGATAGTCTTTACCATTTAAATGAAAAAGGTCCATACCAACCTTTTGCCATGGTGCTGTTGGTATGTCAGCTACTATCATTGGTTCCTTTGCTTGTTTGTTTTGGTGTTTCTGACATGTCTCACATTTGCCTATCATGTTCTCAATGTCCTTATTTATGCCAGGCCAATAAACAGTGTCTCTTGCCCTCCTTTTGCATTTTTCAATTCCGAGGTGTCCCTCATGAATCCTTTTGAGCATGTCTTGACGTAGAGCCTGTGGAATGACTATTCTGTTCTGTTTTAGTAATAGTCCACTTGCGACACTCAATTCTGACCTTATGTGAAAATATTTTGGACAGGAACCTTTTGGCCAACCATGATGAATGTTCTCTATTACTGTTTGTAATACTGTATCTTTTACTGTTTCTTCTGCTATTTGCTTTGATTTTGTGTCTGACACGGGCAGCGCAGCAGTGACCATACTCACATGAACATCCACGTCTTCTTCTGTAGAGCTCACATGACTCATTGTGGGTGCTCGGGATAGTGCATCTGCTAACACTATGTATTTGCCTGGTGTGTAGATCAGTTCAAAGTCATATCTTTGCAGCTTCATCATGAGTCGTGGAATCCTTGGAGACATCTCATTGAGGTTTTTTTTTATGATGGCAACCAGAGGGCTGTGGTCTGTCTCAACTGTGAAGGTGGGAAGTCCATATATGTAGCCATGAAACTTTTCTAGTCCAACTACCAAGCCTAGACATTCCTTTTCAATCTGGGCGTATCGACACTCAGTATCAGTCATAGACCTGGAGGCATAGGCAACAGGCTTCCAATCTTCACCCTCTGCTTGTAGCAAGACCGCACCTAGGCCATCCTTTGATGCATCCGTTGACACTTTGATTCTCTTTGTTGGGTCAAAGAAGGTGAGTACAGGTGTGGTTGTCAGCACTGTTTTGAGATTCATCCACTCTTGTTCATGTCTTTCTGTCCATGCGAACTCATTTGTTTTATGTAGCAGGTCTCGCAGACAGGTTGTCTTGGCTGACAAGTTAGGAATGAACTTTCCAATGAAGTTTATCATCCCCATGATGCGTAGCACTCCTTTTTTATCAGTGGGTCGGGGCATTTTGAGTATGGCGTTTACTTTTTCCATATCTGGCTCTATTCCTTTACCAGATAGAATATCTCCTAGGAAAGTGACTTCCTGGACGCCAAACTGACACTTGGCTTTGTTGAGCTTCAGTCCATTCCGGCTTATGCTCTGTAGCACTTGAGTCAGTCTCTCATTGTGTTCTTTCAGTGTGGAGCCCCAGATGATGATGTCATCAACATAGACCCGAACTCCTTCCAGACCTTCAATTATGTGTTCCATCGCTCTATGAAAGGTTTCAGATGCAGATATTATCCCGAAAGGCATTCTGAGGAAACAATACCTGCCAAATGGTGTGTTGAAGGTACAGTATTTGGTGCTCTCTTCATCCAGTTTTAGTTGCCAAAATCCTTGTGAGGCATCGAGCTTTGTAAAGTATCTGGCACCTGACATTTCACTGGTGATTTCTTCTCGCTTGGGAATCTGGTAGTGTTCACGTTTTATGTTTACACTTAAGTCCTTTGGATCCATGCATATTCTTAGATCATTGTTCTTTTTCTTTACACATACCATGGAGTTAACCCAGTCTGTTGGCTCTTCGACTTTCCTGATGACTCCTAGTGTGGTCATTCTGTCCAGTTCATTCTTGAGCCGGTCACGCAGGGGTGCTGGAACTCTTCGTGGAGCATGTACCACTGGCTGAGCATCCTCCTTTAGCTGGATCTTGTAAGTGAATGGTAGAACTCCAAATCCTTTGAACACATCCTGGAAATTATTCACTACAGAATCCACCGAGTCATCTGGTCTGCTTATGGCACAGTTTATACGGTAGACTCTCTTGACCAGTTCTAAGTCCTCAGAAGCTTTGTCACCCAGTAGTGAATCAAGTCTTTCCGCCACAACAGAAAACATGAGATGATGCACTTTGTCTTTGACTGTCACTTTAAGTCTGCATACACCTAAGCTATCTATTTTCTGTCCATTATAGTCCTTCAGTAGTACTGACTTTTTCTGTATTTTGGGCTTTTCTTATTGTTAATGTCACTCATACTGATTAAGTTTGCTTTTGCCCCAGTGTCTAGTTTCAATGTAACTAATGCTCCATTTACCTGCAGTGGGATCATCCATTTGTCCACTTTTACTTCATTAACTTTATGTTCAGCATTGTCCATTTCTGAGGGCTGCACATTTTCTGTATCCTTTTTGATATTGTCACATGACACCATTCCTACAAAAAATGTCTCACTTAAATCAGTGTCCTCAATTACATTAACTCGTTGCCCTTTCATGGTTTTTACTTTTGAAAAGCATTGTTTGGCAAAGTGATTCTTTCCATTACACTTTGTGCACATTTTTCCAAACGCTGGGCATTGTCTTAACTGGTGTTTGTAACCACAGCGTTTACAATTAAAAATTTCATCCTCCGATTGCTTTTCATTTTTGTTCTGCCCACGTTTCTTCCCCTTGTAGAACACAGCACCAACAGCAGCATTATCACTCATTACAATCACATCATTATTGATTTCACTGAAAGTCTTTGCGTGCTTTCGAGCTAGCTCGCTGGCTTGGCATATTTTCACAGCATTTTCCAAATTTAGTTCGGTCTCTCTCAACAGACGTTCCCTGACTTTTTTTTCATGAATACCAAGCACAATCTGGTCACGAATCATGGATACTTTGAGCTCAGAGAAATTACATGTCTGTGCTTTCAGTTTCAGATCAGTTATAAAGCTATCAAAAGTCTCATTTTGCTGCTGTGTCCGAGAACGGAAGATGTATCTTTCATAGGTCTCATTCTTTTTGGGAGAGCAATGTGCATCAAAAATTTTTAGCACATCTTCTAATTTTTCTCTGTTCTCCTCTGGATTAAATACAAATGTATTAAATACCTCTATCGCCTGTGGGCCTGCAACCGTAAGCAGCAACGCTATCTTCCTTGCGTCTGGCTTCGTACCGAATCCGATGGCTGCAATGTAGAGTTCGAATTGTTGTTTAAGAGTCTGCCAATTGTAGTCGATATTTCCTGTGAGTTTCAAACGCTCTGGTGGCTTCAAATTCTCCATGTCGCTTTTCACAATTTTCAGCAGATCTTCACCATCCTGGTACCATCTTATGTTCATTAATAAATTAACATTCTTATTATGAACACAGCTGGCTTTTGCTAGACACTTTTATTGAGCACGTGTGGACTAGGTACAGTATCTGTAGAGGCATCCATCTTGACTGCTGCCTTGTGGGTAGCCTAGTGCCTCATGGGTAATGTAGTCTTAATATACATACAGCTGGGTAGTGTAGTCTTATATACATACAGCTATATACAGCTCTACACAGCTCTACGGCTCCACCTAGTGTCCACTATAGAATGACATGTTATTGATCATTACAGACACAACATTAAGATACACGAACATAACAGTAACCAAAGTACCTGGGCCCACAGAAGAAGCCAGAACAATCATGGCACCCTGTATCACTCACTCCCTCTGTTGCAAGCACCAACTCAGGTATATACACCGGAGGGATTCAGATATCCATTTTGAGGAGGTGAGTCACAGAGCATGAGTGAAAAGGGGAATGTCATGTTGGCACTGGAGGAGCAGGAACCTGCTGACCGGAGTGCCCGATGGCGTCCTTCCTCAGCCGCAGAGCCCGGTGATTTGCACTTCACAGGGCTGCAACAAATCGAAGGCAGGGTAATTTGATAATGTGCGTTACATGCGGCACAGTGTGACAACAGTTGCAGAGGAGCCTATTAGCTGCATCTGAGGAATCATGCCAACTGCTTATCAGAACTGCAGACCACCATGGAGCACATCCACAGGCATTAGCAACTGAGTCCGCAGCGGTAGAGGTCTTAAATCCCAGAGTTGCTCAGACTGCTGCTATAAAGCCCTGATGCTCAAATGTACAGGAGGCTCTCTTGTATGACTTGGACATGTTAGGGGCTTTAATTGAGAGAGCCATTAGGCAGGGCTTCACTGCCCGTACTGCTGCTTGGAGGTCTGCTCCCTCGTCGATCGGTTAACATGATGAACGAATGGCCATCAGCATGGGCGTGTCTGGAGTAGGCACGACTGAAGGTACTCTTCTCAGGGTGAGTCACATCCAGCCCCCTCCTCCCACCCAGCTCAAATAATATAAGATGAGCTAGAAATCAGACAGGATCACTGCAGCAATGGATGTGCTGGAACCATTTACAAGGCCATCTCGTGATCCAACACAGAGGCTCCCACTTATACCCAGCAGCCAACCATCTCACTTATTCTACCACTGGGGAAGCAGCCAGGTGGAACACTCAGCTTAGTTCTGGAAGACATACATCATACACTGTCACCTACGGGAAGGGTACAAAACTATTCTCTTTGGCTGTGAGGGTGTTTCTGCAAGGACATCTTCAGGGTCACTTTTGACAGTGACTTCTTCAAAAAATACAATCAAATTTGTAAGACATTACCTAATTTTTATGAAGCTGTGTTGGGTGTCCCTCTCTATCTAAGTAGTCATATATTGCATCCCTAATGATTCCCTCAAGCATCTTCCCTATTACTGATGTGAATCTAGTGGACCTATAGTTACCCAGGTCCACCTTATCTCAATTTTTTAAAGATGGGGCTACATTAACCTCCTTCCATTCTAAGGGAACTGTCCCAGAGTGCATTGAGCTTCCATCTATCATAAGGTCAGGAGTGGGGCTCTTTTCTGATGATTCCACAATGTTCCGCTTCAATCACAACTCCTCTGATAATGAAGCAGCCCAGGTCAGCTATAATAGAACTTGGATAACATTGCCAAGACCTCACCTGGGGGCAACCATTGACCAGAAGCTGAACTGGACCAGCCATGTAAACACTGTAGCTGTAAGAGCAGGAAAGAGAGTGGGTATTGTATGAGAAATGAGTGGCTCATCTCCTGACCCCTCAAAGCCTTTCCACCATTGACAACACTTGTCAGGCATGTGAAGTAATACTCACCACTCACCTGGATGGGTGCAGACGCAACAACACCCAAGAAGCTCAACACCATCCAAGACAAATCAATTTGCTTGATTGGCACCCCTTCCAGTGGACGTAATATCCACTACCTCCACCATTGGTGCACTGTGGCTGCAGTAAGTACAATCTATACATAGAATTGCATAGAATATACAACACAGAAACAGGCCATTCAGCCCAACTAGCCTGTGCTGGTATGTATATTCCACACGCGTCTCCTCTCATTCCATCTGCCTCATCTCAGCCTTTCAGCATATCTTTCTATTCCCTTTTCTCTCATGTACTTTTCTAGTTTCCTTTTGATAGCAACTAAGCTATTTGCCTCAACCAATTCCTGTGGTAGTGAGTTCCACATTCTAACCACTCTCTGAATAAAGACATTTCTCCTTATTTCCCTATTGTATTTATTAGTAACTATCTTGTATTTATGGCATCTAGTTTTGGATTCTCCCACAAGTGGAAACAATCTCTTCACATTTATCCTGTCCAACTCATTCATAATTTTAAAGACCTCTATCAGGTCACCTCTAAGTCTTCTCTTTTCTGAAGAAAAAATCCCCAACCTGTTCAATCTTTCCCGATAGCTGTAATCTCTCAGTTCTGATACGATCCTTGTAAATCTTTTTATAGTATGGAGACCAGAACTGTGCACGGTACAGGATCCTATACAAGTTTAACATAACTTCACTAGTTTTGAATTCTATACCTCTAGAAATAAATCCCAGTGCTTTGTTAATATTTTTAATTGCTTTGCTGACCTGTGATGCTGCTTTTAATGATTTGTTCACCTGTATCCCTAGATCCCTTTGCTCTTCTACCCCATTCAGTTTCTTATTTTCTAAGGTGTAGGTGATGTTTTTATTTTTCCTACCAAAGTGCATCACCTCACATTTACCGAAGTTAACATTCATTTGCCACTTAACTACCCAGTCTACAAGTTTTCTAATGTCTTCTTGTATTATGTTGCTTTCTTCCTCGGCGTTAGCTATATCACCCCTCCCCCCCACTCCCCCCAAGTTTATCATCTACAAATTTTGATATTGAGTTACTTGTTCCAAAGTCCAAATCATTAATGTAAATGATGAATAACAGTGGTCCTAGCACTGATCCTTGTGGAACACCTCTTTCTACCTTCCAATCTGAATAACTATTGTTTACCTCTACTCTCTGCTTTATATCTTTTAGCCAATTTGCTATCCATTCAGTTATTTGTCTCCTGACTCAACATGCCCTAAACTTTGTCATGAGCCTACTGTGCGGTACCTTATCGAAGGCCTTTTGAAAAATCAAGTGTATGACATCTACTACATTACCCTTGTCTACTCTTTCCATTACCTCTTCAAAAGTTCTATCAGGTTAGTTAAGCATGACTTAGCCTTTTGGAATCCATGCTGACTTTTTAAATTGTATTTTCTGTTTCTAGATGCTCTTCTATCACTTCTTTTAGTATATGATGCCCTGCAACAATTCACCTAGGTTACATCAACAGCATCTCCCTCACTACAATCTCTACCACCAGGAAGAACAAGAGCAGCAATGTTGTGGGAACACCAGCACTTCAAGTTCGCCTACAAGTCATGCACCATTTTGACTTGGACATATATCGCCATTCCTTCATCATCACTGGGTCAGAGTCCTGTAATTCCCTAGCTAGTATCATTGCTAGAGCAGCTTCACCACAAGGACTGTAGCAGTTCAAGGAGAAGGCCCACCACCACCTTCTCAGGGCAGCTATAGAAACATAAAAACATAGAAACATATAAGATAGGAGCAGGAGTAGGCCATTCGGCCCATCGAGCCTGCTTTGCCATTCAATGCGAACATGTCTGATCATCCAAATTCAGTACCCTGTCCCTGCTTTCTCCCCATATCCCTTGATCCCCTTAGCCTTCTTGAATATATTTAATGAATTGGCCTCAACTGTCTTCTGTGATAGAGAATTCCACAGGTTCACCACTCTCTGGGTGAAGAAATTCCTCCTCATCTCAGTCCTAAATGGCTTACCCCTTATCCTTAGACTGTGACCCCTGGTTCTGGGCTCCCCCGCCATTGGGAACAGCCCTCCTGCATCTAGTCTGTCTAGTCCTGTTAGAATTTTATAAGTTTCAATGAGATCCCCTCTCATTCTTCTAAACTCTAGCGAATATAAGCCTAATCGACCCAATCTCTCCTCATACGTCATTCCTGCCATCCCAGGTATCAGTCTGGTGAATCTTCGCTGCACTCCCTCCATGGCAAGAACATCCTTCCTCAGATAAGGCGATGAAAACTGCACACAATACTCAAGGTGTGGTCTCACCAAGGCCCTGTACAACTGCAGCAAGACATCCTTGCTCCTGTACTCGAATCCTTTCGCTATGAAGGCCAGCATACCATTTGCCTTCTTAACCGCCTGCTGCACCTGCATGCTTACCTTCAGCGACTGGTGCACAAGGACACCCAGGTCTTGTTGCACTTCCCCTTTTCCCAATCTAGTGCCGTTCAGATAATAATCTGCCTTCCTGTTTTTCCACCAAAGTGGATAACCTCACATTTATCCACATTATACTGCATCTGCCATGCACCTGCCCAATCGCCCAACCTGTCCAAATTGTATTGGAGTTTCTCTGCATCCTCCTCACAGCACACATGCCCACCCAGCTTTGTGTCGTCTGCAAACTTGGAGATATTACATCTAGTTCCCTCGTCTAGATCATTAATATATATATTGTGAATAACTGGGGTCCTAGCACCGATCCCAGCGGTACCCCACTAGTCATTGCCTTCCACTCGGAAAAAGACCTGTTTATTCCAACTCTGCTTCCTGTCTGCCAACCAGTTTTCTATCCAAGTCAGTACCTTACCCCCAATACCATGTACTTTAACTTTGCACACTAGTCTCTTATGTGGGATCTTATTGAAAGCCTTCTGAAAGTCCAAATACACCACATCCACTGGTTCTCCCTTATCTATTCTACCAGTTACATCCTCAAAAAATTCCAGTAGATTAATCAAGCATGATTTACCTTTTGTAAATCCATGTTGACTTTGTCCGATCCTGTCACTGTTTGGATGGGCAATTAATGTGGCGTTGACAATGTTGCCCAGGTCCCAAGAACAAATGATATATGTAAAAATATATAATTTTTTGCACCAGACTGTTGGATTCATTGGAAGCTCTCACTGCTGATGCTTCATTAAGCCTTAAAAAATATGAAATTGAGGTTTGTGGTTAGTTATCCTGCATTTTGCAGAATTTGCTTCAGAAAATGTTAAACACAGTTGTAAACTCATTTCCTGACCTCCGAGAGTGAGTTTCCTTGTTGATTTGTGAGTGAGTTTTTGATAGCTTGGAATTTCTTTTGTAGTCAGCTTGATGCAATAATTTATGGTTTCATTTCTGATTTTCTTATTTTACCTTTTTTAGCATTGAAGGGAGTTAAAATCTCTATTAAAGTACCCATAACTGGTAGGCTGAGGTTACCTATAAGAATGCTTCTTGCACTCAAGGAGCTAGAGGATGAGGAGGGGCACCACAGCAATGTGCCGAGGCAGGTCCACCTGCACCTGATGTTGTGCTCTATTGACATTGTTACAGTTACTGGGCGGTTTATGAGGCGATTTACCTTCATTTCTTATGCATCACTGTCTGATGCATTCTGAAAGCTTTGCCTTTGCTTGCAGTCTCATCTGCAAACTTGGTCCAAGATGGCACGGCTCTGCTCATGACGGTGACAGTCACCACTGTTGTTGAACTTTATGCAGCTGACCCCTTTCATGCTCCTTTGGGTGAAACCTGTCAGATCAGCCAGTATGCATGGCACCGCCACATAAGTCAGGACACTGATACATTGTTTGCCAGGGCCAATGACTATAAACTTTCCAATAAAAAAAGACGCCAGTGGCATGCGAATGCTCTACATTTGATCAGGTGACTGCATTCCTAAGGGTGCAAGGCCTCAGTGATGGAACCCCTGTGGCCATACTAGCTTCTTCCACTAATGCTATTTCTTTTACAGATAGGAAGGGATTCCATTAAATTAACATTCAGGTTGTGTGCGACCATCAGCACCACATTATGCTGGTTGATGCAAGCACCCCAGAAACTGCCTCCACATTTATCCTATGATGGTTGACAGCGGCACGATTATTTAATGGAATATCTAGACTAAATGGACGGATGGTGTGGGACCAGGATCCTATCATCCAACTCCTCGAAGGGGAGGTTAACAAAAGATTGGAAAATCTAAATGCTAACCTGTATCTCTAAAAATAACTTTTCTATATACATTTCCCCTTCTTGTCTCCTTACAGACCATAAGAACTAACTAAAATCTAGCTGCTTTTCAATATAGATCTCGGTTTGCTTGATTCATATACTCGCCAAGGCCTGTTCGCAATTTTTTTTGTATAACTCTCAACCTGTTGCCAAGGCTTGTTAAAAATTCATAACTACCAATTGTGTTCAAAAATAACAGGCTATCATATTCATAGTTGAACCAATCATGGTTTGAATATATTTGAAAAACATGTATTAAATTCCCTTTCTTTCTTTCTTTCTTTCTTTCTTTCTCCATACCCTTATACTCCAACCCCCTAGCAATAAAGGCCAACATGCCATTTGCCTTCCTTATTGCTTACTGTACCTGCATGCTAGCTTTCTGTATTTCTTGCACGAGGACACCCAAATCTATCTGAACACCAACATTTGAAAGTTTCTCACCATTTAAAAAAGATTCTGTTTTTCTATTCTTCCTACCCAAGTGAATAACCTCACATTTCCCTGCATTATACTCCATCTGCCACCTTACTGCCCACTCACTTAGACTATCTATATCCCTTTGCAGACTCTTTGGGCTCGATTTTCATTGAGCCATGGAGTCGGGCTTGGAGGCGTGCGGGGGGTTAAAATTGCAAAAACTGGTGGGCGGGACAGCCCCCCCGCCTGGTTCCCGACTCCAAGCAATTTTAACTCAGGCGTGTCTGATGGTCCCGACTCCGTCCCGCATCCAACAGGCAGGACTGGTCTTTAAGGCCCTTAACAACCACTAAATGGCCTCTATAATCCTATTTTGAAAGGCCCTTGCGAATTTAACCCTTTTCCCACATGAAACACGCCTGGTGGGAAACACGAATGTGAAACCTGGCGGGAGCACTATTGGATTGCTGACTATCAACTGCAGGTCAACCATTAAAGAGGAGAGTTGATCAGCCATGATTTGCAGGTGGCAGGACTTAGTGGTCTCAGTTCTGGGGCAACTTTTAGAAGGCTTAACCACACCCATCTCCAATGTGACCTCCTGGGAAACCCCTCTCACCACTTCACTCAGCGCTTCCTCAACGGAGGCATATACCAGAAGCAAGGGAGTCATTTATTTCCTTCCCATCTGGGCATTAGAGGAGCTCGAGCACCAGTCGCGGCAGCAGCAGAACCTTGAGCAACAGCAGCACCAACAGCAGGAGCATCAACAGGAGCGGCAAGCTGCTAGTCACCCACCTGAAGATGCACAGGCCAGAAGGCGACAACATTGCTGCCCGGGATGCAAGGGACGCACTCATCCTGGCCAGATTTGCTTAGCCTAGTCAAACAAACACTTTTGCCTCGCAGTTTCTTACCAGAGCATTGACAATGGCCAAGAACCAGAGGATTCCTAGCACTCTGACCACCATACTGACAGTTGCAAGTATGCCTAAGCCCTCAATGTGGAAGTCCCACTAGTGAAATGACAGACGATACCACTGCACCATTTGCCATCAGGAATGTTATGTACATTACCGAAGTGATGGCATTTTTGCAGTAAACACAAAATTGCACTCAAGTGACTACCCTTGTGACTATTTGTGCAGAATTTTCCTCTTATGCATGCTCCTATGTGGTGCCTCCCCTGTGGCTTCAGCAGATGTGGAGGCCCCTTGCTCATTTTGCTGCTGCTCCTGTCTTGACACCTTTGGCGGGCGTCCTCTGGGGTGGCGAGCCTGTGAGGGCTCGTCAAACGTCTGCTGCTCCTGCGGCTGTGCAGGGGTTGAGACGCCTATCTCACTTGGGTGTGGACTCTGGTGGGGCTCTGACCGAGGGCTCTGCAGTGGCATGGAAGTGTGAGCACTTGGAGAGGAGCCCCCACTTCCTTGAGGTCTGCCACCAACCTCCCTCTCATGGGTCAGGTCCCCCTCAGTGCCTGCAATGGCAGTCCTACTCAGGACTTCCATGAGGGTCTGGTTTCTCTGTTCAATAGATGCCCATCGCTCCTCAAGACATGTCATTCTATTCTGAACAATGACCATGTTTTCCATACCCTGGTGACTAAGCTCCTCCACGGCCGTAGCCATCCTCTCCTCTACCGTAGCCATCCTCTCCTCTATGGTAGCCATCCTTTCCACGGAGGTTGCCATCCTTTCCGTGGTGATGCGTTCATGTGCCAATGACTCCACAAAGACTCTGGTCATGGTCACTATCGACTCCTCCATTTGCTCCACACTCGCAGCGATCCTCGAGACAAAACCTGCCTGAGACTCCTGCATCTGTTCCTGGAGTTCCATCACCGCTGATCTCATGGATGGACCGAGAGGCAGAGGGTCGACATGCTGCTGAGCCAAGCTGGCAGAGTCATGCGTCCTCTGACTAGGCCTCTCCACTGCTGTCCCTGTCTCCACAATCTGCTGATGCTCACTTGTGAGCTGTGATACACCAGATGACAACACTACTCTATGTCCCGAAGGTCCCACTGAGGTGTGAGTGTCTGCGCTGGTGCTGGGTGCGCTGAATGCTGGTGACGTTGCACCCTCAGAGGCTGCAGCTTCCTCTGAGGAGTCTGGCTGCTCAACCACTTCTTCCTGGCTAGGGGGGACGGATGCTTGTGATGGTCCTGTGGGGGAGTAAAGGAAAGAGTCAGAGATGTGATGCAAAGGCTACATGCACATAGCTTTTTGCAGATGCTCATAAGTGCATCTGTTGCAGCTTCACAATCATTATCAGCGACACATGCAATGTCAAAAAGAGAGATGGGAAACTTTTCTGTCACCAGCTTGATGTGTTGCACCCGTCTGTCCGTCCCCCACACGCGAATCATCCTCAATGCCCATAATTTCCAGGACGGCCTCCTCCCAGGGGGTCAGGTGGGCTAATAAGGCTGTCCCGCCTCCTGTCCTGGCTCGCTCTCTTTTGTTGTGAGCTCTCTTTTCCTGCAATGAGGGCGACAAGTGGAGGTTGAGTGAACATGAAGGAGTGAGTGTAGAGATTGCATAGCATAGCTACTTAGAAGGAGACAAAGATGGAGTGAGGTTGCAAGACCAAGGGCCCTCCCTGTGTGTTGTCAGTTGTGTTCAAAGCATCAGAGTGATAGGGAGTGTGAGGGCTGCATGGTGAATAGTTATGTGAATGTGAGCATAGAGAGAGAGGGAATGGGTAAGGGTGCATGGATGTCAGTGTCAAGTGGGATGTGGAGGAAGAGATTGCTAAAGCTGAGTGCTGGTGGGGAAAGGCAATGCGGATCAGATTGAGGGTGATGGGAAATTCATACTCACTTTTCTAGTGCACTGAAGGTCATGAAATCTTTTCCTGCACTGTATCCAGGTTCTGCGGGTGACCCCCAAGGAGTTGACCTCCTCAGCCACCTGCATCCGCATTGCCTTGGTCTGAGTGGGAGGCCTCTTCCTCCCTGATGAAGGGAAGAGCACCTCCCTGTTGGCCCTAGCCCCATCGACTAATGCCTGCAGTGCCACCTCGTCAAAGTGAGGAGCTGATCTTGCCCTCCCGCTTGTCATTTTTGCTTCAGCTCCCTCACACTGCGCAGTCAAGAAGCTTGGCAGTCTGCAGAAGTAGCAAGGCTTGCTGTGGACCTTAAATGCAGCAGCAATGATGACGTCATCGGAGGGGACTTTCAGTCATGAAAAACCCATTTGCAAAGGCTTCCCACACGCTGGAAATCAATTGGCCACTTAAGTTAAAATTGCATCAATCTCCCACATCCATTTAGATTCATGTGGGAAACATGAAATTCGGATAACACGACACCATCCCGCACCTGAGTTAAAATCCCCTGCTTTGTGTTCTCCTCACAGCTTACTGTCCCACCTAGTTTTGTATCATCAGCAAACTTGGATACATTACACTCGGTCCCTTCATCTAGGTCATTATTATAGATTTTAAATAGCTGAGGCCCTGACACTGATCCTTACGGCACCCCACTAGTTACAGCCTGCCAACCTGAAAAAGATCTGTTCATCCCTACTCTCTGTTTTCTGTCCATTAACCAATCCTCTATCCATGCTATTATATTACCACCAACATCATGAGTCCTAATCTTGTGTAATAACCTTTTATGTGGCACCTTATCGAATGCCTTTTGGAAATCCAAATATATTATACGGCCTTGATTTTAACTGACCCGTGGAGTCGGGATTGGAGGCGTGCGAGGGGTTAAAGCCCCGAAATCGAGGGTCCCGACACCATCCCGCCCAAAACCCGCCTCCATGTAAGTTTCAAAGGAGGCGGGTACCCGCCCCGCACTGGGGCCCGCCTACCCGAGGCAGGAAGGGATTAGTGACAATTAACTGCCTGTTAACAGGTAGTTAACAGGCAGTTTTTATCCTAATCCCTATTTTTAATCTTGAACTGTGGGATTCCCGACGGCTCCAAACCACGCCAAGTTAGAGGAGTCGGGCCGTCGGGTTGAAGGACTTGGAGGGGTCGAGATGCCAGCGTTCAGGTGAGTGATGGGTGCAGAAGTGCAAAGGTAAGTGTATTTGGTGTGTCTAAAGTGTGTAAAGAAGTTTAAATTACCTGTACTTACCTTTACAGCCTTCCTTCCTCTAGGTTTCGGGAGTCCATCATCCCACCAGCACAGAAAGCAGAATGGCTGCGAACTGTCAAAAGTGACATCCTGCAGCTTTCTGTGCCGGAGAGATTTCTAACTGAGTCTGTGTAGAAGGACTCAGGTTAGAAGTAAGACTGTCAGTGTTTGACAGCTTTAAACATCTGTGAAACACTGACATTTCATCTGTCAAAACGTCTTGACAGATGAAATTTCAGTCTGTGACGTCACCTGTTGCCGGTGGCCCTTAATTGGCCTGCTGAGCCCGCTGGGCGGGCTCAACAAGGTCAATCAAGTTAAAATCGCATGGATTGGCCGCATCTCGATGGAGGCAGGACTACAACCCCGAAAGTTGCAGTCCTGCCTCCTTCCCGACTTCTGAGTGAAAATCACCCCCTTCATCTTCATATCTGTCACAACCTTCTTGAGCCATGGCCATAATGTCGGCCATGAACCTCAAACAAAAAAAATTATAATGACACACATGCCTCCAGAAGAATACAAATAGAGCGGTTCATGGGCTAAAGCAAAGAGTCCGCAGCTCGGACAGGTTTGGGAGTGCCCTATTGCACAGTCCCATAAAGATAGCCAATTCACAGTGCTGTGCTCTGAGGAGTCACAGAGCAGAGAGTGGAAAAGGAAGTTCACTTAGGCTTTGAAGAAGGTGATGACAATGAGCCTGAAGCTGAAGAGTTGGCTCCTGTGCTAGACCTACAGTCAGGAAGACAATTTTGGCAAAGTCTATTACACAACAATTTCAATTATCCCTGCACAAACAGTACTGTATACATTCTCCCATTAAACTGACCCACTGAACACCATTCCTACCATTATTCTCTACTTGACCTCATCAACCATGCATACCGGTCTATTCATCTGCTGTTATAGAAATCATTATAAATTAAATCGCTGTACAAAGTGAAAATGCAATTCAAAACTTTTATTTAACAATATCTTGTGGTTATAAACATGGCAGAGTTGGCAAGCCCATGATATCTCATCCAAATGGCCATTCTTCATTTGTGTGTCAGGTGGTTATTTGACCATTGGGGCATCACAGCTGAGCCAGATCCTGTAGCTTTGGGGTCCTGACATCAACTTCCCAGCTGAGATCAACTAATCAGCAGAAAATAGAGATCAAACCGAGACATTCCTGATCAGTATTGCTCAGAACTACATGAGAGAATGTTACCAATGAGGTCCCACTTTTGTTTAATATCTTCATAAATGATCTGGAGCTAGGAGCCACAAGCACATTGGCTAAATTTGCAGATGATACAAAGCTAAGAAGGTAGTAGACTGTAAAGCTGAAGAGGTAAGCGAAAGGAGGATTTGAATAAACTTGGGAATTGGGCAGACAGGTGGCAGATGAAATTCAGTGTAGAGAAATGCAAAGTGCTTCACGTGGGGACCAAAAAATCCAGAAAGGGGGTACTACTTAAATGGAAAGAAAATAATGTGCATGGAAAATGAAAGATATCTGGGGACCTGATTACCAATAAATTGAAGTTATCACAACAATGCTCAGTGGCAGTGAATAAAGCAAGTCAGATATTGGAATTTATTAAAAGGTCAATATTGAGTTAAAATAGTGAGTTAATCCTGCCACTTCATAAAATCATTGGTGTAACTGCATTTAGAATATTGTGTACAGTTCTGGTTGCCACAGTACAAAGAAGATATTGCAGCTATTGAGAGGGCAACCAGAATGAGTGAGGGGATGGAGATATATGATTATAAGGAGCGATCATATAAATTGGGCATGTTTTCACTGGAAAAGAGAAGGTTGAGAGATGATATGATTCATGTTTTTAGGATTCTAAAGGGACTGGATAAAATGACAACACAACAACAACTTGGATTTATATAGTGCCTTTAATGTAGTAAAACATCCCAAGGCGCTTCACAGGGGTATTATACGTTTGACACCGAGTCAAATAAGGAGAAATTAGGGCAAGTGACCAAAAGCTTGGTCGAAGATATAGGTTTTAAGGAGCATCTTAAAGGAAGAAAGAGAGGAAGAAAGGGAGACCCGAAACGTCAACTCAAATTTCTCTCCACGGATGTTGCCTGACCTGCTGAGTTTTTCCAGCATTTTCTGTTGTTATTTTAAGAAAGGGAGAGAGTTTAGGCAGCGAATTCCAGAGTTTAGGACCTAGGCAACAGAAGTCACGGCCACCAATGGTTGAGTGATTCTAATCAGGGATGCTCAAGAGGCCAGAATTAGAGGAGCGCAGATATCTCGGTGGGGGTTGCGGGGCTGAAGGAGATTACAGAGATAGAGAGGGGCAAGGCCATGGAGGGATTTGAAAACAAAGATGAGAATTTTGAAATCGAGCCGTTGCTTAACCGAGAGCCAATGTAGGTCAGCGAGCACAGCGGTGATGGGTGAACGGGACTTTGTGCTAGTTAGGACACAGGCAGCCGAGATTTGGATGACCTCAAGTTTACGTAGGGTGGAATGTGGGAGGCCAGTCAGGAGTGCATTGGAGTAGTCAAGTCTAGAGGTAACAAAGGCATGAATGAGGGTTTCAGCAGCAAATGAGCTGAGGCAAGGGTGGAGACGGGCGATGTTATGGAAGTGGAAATAGGCGGTCTTAGTTATGCCGCGGATATGTGGTCAGAAGCTTATTTCAGGGTCAAATATGAAACCAAGGTTGTGAACAGTGTGGTTCAGCCTCAGACAGATGTTAGGGAGAGGGATGGAGTCAGTGGCTCGGGAACAGAGTTTGTGGCGGGGACCGAAAACAATGGCTTCGGTCTTCCCAATAATTAATTGGAGAAAATTTCTGCTCATCCAGAACTGTATGTCAGACAAGCAATCTGACAATTTCGAGACCGTGGAGGGGTTAAGAGAAGTGGTAGTGAGGTAGAGCTGGGTGTCCGAGTGTACATGTGGAAACTGACGCTGTGTTTTCGGATGATGTCGCCAAGGGGCAGCATGTAGATGTGAAATAAGAGGTGGCCAAGGATAGATCCTTGGGGACACCAGAAGTAACGATGCGGGAGCGGGAAGAGAAGCTGTTGCAGGTGATTCTCTGGCTACGATTAGCTAGTTAAGAACGGAACCAGGCGAGTGCAGTCCCATCCACCTGGATGACGGTGGAGAGGCGTTGGAGAAGGATGCCAAAAGCTGCAGACAAGTCAAGAAGGATGAGGAGGGATAGTTTACTTTTCTCACAGTCACAAAGGATGTCATTTGTGACTTTGATGAGAGTCGTTTCAATACTGTGGCAGGGGCGGAAACCTGATTGGAAAGATTCAAGCATGGAGTTGCGGGAAAGATGGGCACAGATTTGGGAGGTGGCAACATATTCAAGGACTTTGGAGAGGAAAGGGAGGTTGGAGATGGGGCGGTAGTTTGCAAGGACAGAAGGGTCAAGTGTTGGTTTTTTGAGGAGAGGGGTGATGATGGCAGATTTGAGAGAGAGGGGGACAGTAGCTGAGGAGAGGGAACCGTTAACATGGGAGCCAGAAAAGGAAGTTAGGTGGTCAGCAGTTTGGTGGGAATAGGGTTGAGGGAGCAGGAAGTGGGTCTCATGGACAAGATGAGCGTGGAGAGGTCATGAGGGGAGATCGGAGAGAAACTGGAGAAAGATGTGAGTTCGGGGTTAGGGCAGGGGGAAACCTTAGAGGAAGTTTGGCCTGGTGGGCTAGGGGAAGGAAGGGAAGTGGCAGAGGCAGCTGAACGGATGGTTTCAATCTTAGAGACAAAGAAGTCCATGAGCTCCTCACACTTGTTGTTGGAGGTGAGGGTGGAGGAGACAAAGGAGAGGAGTTTAAGAAGACAGTTAGCAGTGGAGAATAGAAGCTGGGGTTTATCTTTGCATTCCAGAATGATTCTGGAATAGTGAGCAATTTTGGCAGACGAGAGCAGGACCCAATAATGCTTTATGTAGTCCAGCCAGATCTGGTGGTGAATGGCTAAACCAGTTGTCCGCCATATCCCTTTAGGTCTGCATCCCTTGGACTTAAGGGAGTGACGATGAGGGCCGTACCAGGTGAAACAGCCAGGGTGAGAGAGAGTAATTGTTTTAATAGGGACTAGGGCATCAAAGGTGGTGGTGAGGGTGTGGTTGAGCAGATCAGTAGCTGCAGATATGTCATGGTGAATGGGGACCAAAGGCTGGACAGTTGGGATTTCATAAGTGCAGTTGTAAGAGAGTTGGGAGAGAGTTTTTTCCAGGGGCAGACACATAAGGAAGTAAGGTTGGGGGATGGTGGTGGAAGGGAAATGTGGGTGGAGAGCGATATGAGGAAATGGTCAGAGATGGCCTTATCTGCGATTGACACAATGGGAGTAGCGAGGCCACGAGAGATGGCAAGGTCGAGGGGATGGCCGTGAATATGGGTTGGGGAGTTTACATGGAGGAAGAGATTAAGGAAGGATAGGAGGCTAGTAAACTCAGAGAAGAGAGAGCATGATGAATTGAGATGGAGGTTGAAATCACCGAGGATGAGAAGTCGCTCGGTGCAGAGGCTGAGGGAGGAAAGCAGTGAAGAGATCTCGGTAATAAAGTTTTTATGGTACTTGGGTGGGCAGTAGAGAACGAGAATTTTAAATGAGAGGTGAGAGGGGTGGAAAAGGTGAGATGTTCAAAGGAGGAGAAAGTGCTGGAGGAGTAGGGGGACAGACCAAGGTGTGATGATGAGAGTCACACCACCACCACGGCGGTCTGAGTGGGGCAAGTGGTGGAAGGTATAGCCAGGCAGGGAGGCTTCATTTAAGGTGTCATCACCCCTCAACCAAGTTGTTTGCTGTAATGTATATACCTTTAAGGGGGGAACTACTTTTTACAGCTCATGTATACTGTAGTACCGGCAGTGACCACACCTGTATATAGCACTGAGTAGTAATCTGTACAATCAGTTCCAGAGTGAGCCACGTTGAGTAAACACCTGTTGTACCGTTCTCCTGCAGTCTGTGTCTTACTACTGACGGACACAACATTGGCGACGAGGCAAATTCGATCCTACCTGCAACTCTGCATCACCTCCCAGGGATTCGTTCCTGGAGACCAGTAGATTGGAGGTCAAGGCCAGAGACACTGGCGTCGACCACAACCAACCGCCCAGTCATCCAGCAGAGACTCAAGAATTGCGGGGGAGGCTGTTGAGAGCCAGGCTTGGCTTTCCAGTCGCGGTGGTCCAGCGAAACAAGCTGGCAACAGGTAGTGCGCAGACCCTTCCCGGACAGCGGTGGGCTAGAGCCTGATCGAGCGGCACAGCAAAGGGCCGAGCAGCGTCGATGGGAGAGAGAGAGAGAGGGCAGAGCGCACAGGGCGCAGCCGGTGTTCAGGGGCTGAGCAGCGTCGAGGAGAGGGAGAGAGACGCACAGAAACCCGCAAGGCGCCGCCATTGCCACGAGGACCGCCGAGAGCGGCGTTGGCAGCAGCGCAGGAGAAGCGCGCGAAACCTACAGGGCACCACCATTGCCATGAGGCCAGCCAAGAGCGGCGTTGGCAGCAGCGGGGGAGGAAGGAAAGCGCGGGAGACGCCATTTTAAGCCATTGTAAACCACACCCAAAATGCCGAAGAGTGGCAGTATCACCGCATTTGACAATGAAGTCAAAGATTGGACTACATATGTCGAACGAATAGAGGTATACTGCAAGGCAAATGAGGTGTCAGATGATAAGAAAGCGCCGGTATTGTTAAATTTAATGGGTGCAAAGACATATGGCTTATTACGAAATCTAGTAACCGCAGCGAAGCCAGTGGAAAAGAGTTTTGGAGACATAGTGACGATACTACAGGAACATTTAAACCCCACACCGCTGCTGATAGCAGAAAGATTCAAGTTTCACAAACGGAACCAGCATAAGGATGAAAGCAATGCTGAATATTTAACAGAACTGCGCAAACTATCGAAACACTGCCAGTTTGGAACGGGACTGGCAGATACCTTAAGGGACAAGTTTGTGTGTGGGCTTCAAAGTGAAGGAACCCAGAAACGGCTTTTATCTGAAAAGGACCTTAAGCTGGACAAGGCTTTCAGCATTGCGGTATCATATGAAGCAGCAGCACGGGGCGCTGCAGAGATACAACAGAGACCGCAAGAATATGGCACAAACGAAATGTCATACAGAACAGAGAAGTGCTATCGCTGCGGCAGAACAACACACGACCACAATGATTGCTGGTTCAAAGACAAAGTGTGCAGACAGTGTGGAAAAGTAGGACACATAGCACGAGTCTGCAGGTCGGGAAAGAAAACCAGCAATAAGAAATCTCCAAAAGAAAAGTACAAGAAGGTACATAAGGTGACGGAGAATAGTTCAGATGAACAAAAGAGTGATACCGACTCCGAAAACAGGGAACTCAGCTCCCTGTTTTCGGAGTCGGTATCACTCTTTTGTTCGTCTGAACTATTCTCCGTCACCTTATGTACCTTCTGAAACTACATAATGTGATCAAAACGGAGGATCACCGAACCATTTGGGTCACTCTCAAGATAGCAGGAGTCCAGGTAAAAATGGAATTGGACACAGGATCAGCCCTAATAGTCATAAACCGATGGGACTACGAGCGGCTATTCTCACACATACCCTTGAGAGACACAAAAATTATTTTGAAGACGTACACGGGGCAAAAAGTCTACCCCAAAGGAAAAATAAGGGTGACCGTTATATATAACGGTAAGGAAACACCAAAACTAGACCTGTATGTATTGCAAGATGGAGGACCACCATTACTGGGACGTGAATGGACCCGGAAAATACAGCTGGATTGGCACTCCATACAAGCACTGACTGTGGCTGCCAAAAAGGATGACGACGTCACACCTGAACAACTGTCAAAGATCCTAACCGACATGCAAGAAGTGTTCCAGCAAGGACTCGGAACACTAAAAGGCATGACAGCAACAATTAAAATCGAAGAAAACGCAAGCTCAAAATTTTTTAAGGCCAGACCGATACCTTATGCGATCCGCCCAGCCGTCGAAGCAGAGCTGGAGAGTTTGGAACGTTCAGGAGTACTGTCCAAGGTAGACTGGAGCGAGTGGGTTACACCCATCGTCCCAGTGATGAAAAAGTCATTGAGCAGCACGCCTGGGGAACCTAGGAAGGTTCGCATCTGTGGGGACTATAAGGTAACAGTGAACCCAGTCCTTCACACCGTGCAATATCCACTTCCGCGGATTGAAGATATTTTCGCCTCGCTATCTGGAGGGAAATGCTTCACTAAGATTGATCTGGCCCAGGTGTATCTGCAAATGGAGGTAGAAGAAGCATCAAAAAAATACCTCACAATCAACACCCATAAAGGTCTCTACCAATACAACCAGCTGGTATTCGGGGTAGCATCAGCTCCGGCTATTTGGCAGAGGGCAATGGAACAAGTCCTGCAAGGGATCCCAGGGACCCAGTGTTATTTGGATGACATCCTGGTCACGGGCGAAAATGACAGTGATCACCCCGCCAACCTGGAGCAGGTGCTCACTAGATTGAAGGAATATGGGCTCCGAGCTAACCGCCCCAAATGCGAGTTTTTTAAAAAACAGATCTCGTATTGTGGCCACGTTATCGATAAAGAGGGGTTACATAAGTCCCCAGAGAAGATTGAGGCAGTAGTCAAGGCTCCAGCACCGGAAAACGTGTCACAACTGAGGTCGCTCCTCGGGCTGGTAAACTACTACCATAAGTTCTTGCCAAATTTGTCTACAATACTACACCCAATGAACACCCTACTGCAAACTGGAGTGCCATGGAAGTGGAGTGACGAATGTAAACGAGCTTTCCAGAAGAGCAAAACACTAATCACATCGAAAGAGGTACTGGCCCATTTCAACCCAGCACTACCAATTCGGTTGGCGTGTGATGCGTCACCCTACGGCATTGGAGCGGTGCTGTCGCACAAATTCTCGGACGGCTCAGAGAGGCCAATAGCCTTTGCGTCACGATCACTAACCTCAGCCGAGTGTAACTACGCCCCGATTGACAGGGATGCCCTCAGCCTAGTGTGGGGAGTGAAAAAGTTCAATCACTATCTGCACGGGCAGAAATTCACCTTGCTGACTGACCACCAGCCTCTTGTCTCCATTTTTAATCCGAAGAAGGGCATTCCGGTGATGACTGCGCAACGACTACAAAGATGGTCACTCTTTCTAGGGGCGCACCACTATGAGATTGAATATAAGGGCACGAAACAACATGTATTGCTGATGGGCTATCACGCCTGCCACTGCCTACTGCGGAGGAAGCACCAGCAGTGAATCCTGTCGAAATATTTAATTCGACTATAGTTGAATACCTACCGGTAACTAACGCTCGTATAGAAAAGGAGACCCGAAATGACCCGACACTGTCTCGGGTATATGATTTGACGGTGAAGGCACATGGCGACTCACTGTTGCCAGCATTCTCGACAAGAAGAGAACAGCTGTCAGTGTGCCGGGGGACCTTGATGTGTGGATCCCGAGTGGTAATTCCACCCAAGTTAAGGGATAGAGTGCTCAATGAGCTTCATGAGGGTCATCTGGGAGGGGTAAAAATGAAAAGCCTTGCCAGGGCTTATGTGTGGTGGCCGGGAATCGATAAACAAATCGAGGACCTGACCAAGAGCTGCTCAGGATGCCAGAAAGTCCAAAATGCACCACCACATGCCCCTCTACACCCATGGGAGTGGCCCTCATCTCCATGGCAATGGGTGCATATTGATTTTGCTGGTCCATTCATGGACTCAATGTTTTTAATAGCCGTGGATGCGCACTCGAAATGGCCTGAGGTCATCAAAATGTCCTCCACCACCACGGAGAAAACTACTGCAGTCCTACGGACCATTTTTGCCAGGAACGGCTTGCCAGAACAGATTTGCTCCGATAACGGACCACAGTTTGTGTCGAAGAGTTCCGGAGGCTTATGCAGAAGAATGGGGTAAGGCATTACACATCCGCCCCGTATCATCCAGCCACAAATGGATTGGCTGAGAGGTTCGTACAAACCTTTAAGAAGGCAATAAAGGCTATGTACAATGACAACATTCCGCTGCAGCATAAGGTGGACAATTTCCTGTTCGCCTACCGGAATGCGACACATGCAGTCACCAACCAGGTCCCGGCCATGATGTTCTTTAACCGAAGGTTAAGATCTCGCCTGGATTTGCTCAGACCAAACGTACGAAGAGATGTTGAGAGTAAGCAATTCCAGCACATCCATGAGAAGCCAACAAGGAGCTTCAATGTAGGGCAACCAGTCTTGGCCCGCGAATACCGAACAGAAAAATGGCAGCCAGGAACGATATGCACACGGCAGGGCCCACTAATGTACACAGTGGACGTTGGGGAGAACATCGTGAGACGCCATGCTGACCAGATCCTAGAGTCACAGGAACAAGTCAACCCCATGCCTCGCCCATACGTACCTGGTGAGGAACCCGACGTACAGGTCGCATCTACCCCAGAAACAGTAGCATCGGAAGCTGATGACCCAACCGACGACAGGGGGCCAGAATCGCCTCCGCACCAAGAGCGAGACACTCAGGAAAGGCGCTATCCAGAAAGGACCAGGAAGCCTCCCCAAAGACTGAATATATAAATGGACTATTTTCAGCTAACGTTGTATGTTAAAAGTGTTAATTGTAATTAGTTTGATATTTAATTGTTAAATGAGTGTTATGGTACTGTTAATCTAAAAGGGGAGGAATTGTAATGTATATACTTTTAAGGGGGGAACTACTTTTTACAGCTCATGTATACTGTAGTACCGGCAGTGACCACACCTGTATATAGCACTGAGTAGTAATCTGTACAATCAGTTCCAGAGTGAGCCACGTTGAGTAAACACCTGTTGTACCGTTCTCCTGCAGTCTGTGTCTTACTACTGACGGACACAACATTTGCCAACAACACAAAGATTGGTGACATGGTAAGCAGTGTAGATGGGAGAATAAAATTACAGAGACATTGATAGATTAAATTTGTGGCCAAAACTGTGGCAGATGGATTTCAACGTAGATAAGTGCGAGGTGATCCATTTTGGGCCAAACATGGATGGATCTGGGTATTTTTTAAATGGTGAAAAGCTAAGAACAGTAGCGGTCCAAAGAGATTTAGGGTTCCATGTATTGGGATCACTAAAATGTAATAGTCAGGTACAAAAAATACTCAAAAGGTCTAATGGAATGTTAGCCTTTATCACTAGAGGGCTAGAATATAAAGGGGAGGAAGTTTTGCTACAGCCTTACAAAGCCCTGGTTAGACCACAACCAAGGGTTAGATTACATAAACTAGGCTTGTAGCCCCTGGAATATAGAAGGTTAAGGGTGATTTGATTGAGGTTTTTAGGATTTTGAAAGGAATTGATAGGTTAGATAGAGAAACTTTTTCTGCTGGTCGGCACGTCTATAACAAGGGTTCAAAACCTTAAAATCAGAGCCAGGCCATTCAAGAGAGAAGTTAGGAAACACTTCTTCATGCAAAGGGTGGTCGACGTGTGGAACTCTCTCCCACAAAAAGCAGTAGACGTTAGCTCAATTAATAATTTAAAATCTGAGAATGATAGATTTTTGCTAGCCAAGGGTATTAAGGGATATGGAGCTAAGGTGGGTAAATGGAGTTAGCATCCAGATCAGCCATGATATCATTTAATTGTGGAACAGGCTTGTGAGGCTGAAAGAGCTACCCCTGTTCTTATGTGCTTATGTTTCACCTTGTTCAGAACAGTAGAACCAGAGGACACGGCCTGCGCTTGAAGGGTGGGGGGGGGGGGGGGGGCGGTAAATTCAAAACAATCTGCGGAAATATTATATCAGTGAGCAAGTGGTAAATCTATGGAATGGGCTCCCTAGGGAGCCAGTGGAAGCAGAAAGTGTTGATTCATCAAATCCAAATTAAATAGATTTCTTCAGAAAATAATATTTTGGGATACAGTATATGAGTAATTTGAGGCATGACATGTGGAAAGTGTAGCGTGCTTGGGAGAAACAGGTGACTTTGGTTTGATGATTGCCAAAGCTTTCCACCACTGGAGATTTTCCTCACCTCAATTCTGGGACTGTTGTAAAATAATTGATAGAAATTGATTGCCATGATTAGTCAACAACTCCAATACTGTTGTATCATACAACTACCAGGTAGAAGATAAACTAGATGGAACTTGGTCTTTTTCTACCTCGTAATTCCTTTGTTCCTACGTGGTGTTTATGATCTACTCATCCATCAGGAACATAAAATATGTATGTTTCTAACAATAATGTTGAACCACATTTGCACCCTACATGTATCATGGATTCACACAAAATGTCCCTGGTGTCTATTTAAATAAATAACTTACTACATATAATGAAGGGAAAGTATTTTTCATCTATGTGGAGAATTTCAAGTTGCAAATCAAGAACTGTCATAAATTAAATTGGAAGGAAATCAGTGTAATGTTATTTATAGCCTAAGGGATGAGTGATTAGTACAATACATTGACAAATAGTCAAAAGCAGAAGTATGATTATTATTTCAATGGTTATTTCAATGATCTGTACACTCTAGCATATGTATCCTATTGCTCCTGTTGCAAGCTTCTATGATTTTTCTATTCCTAAGAATAACATAATATTAAGTAATTATTTCCGTTATGTCAGAGATACTTATGTACTCAGAAAAAGAACTGAAATCGTTGCATTAGCAAAATCGAGATGAGAAGTGGCAGTAAAGTGCAGAGGGTCACTACAAAAGTAAGGATCATGTGTACAACAATGACATTCAAGAATATTTAATCAATATCCAGCTCCACTGGCAGAGAGCTGATCGATTATAAAGTACCTTTAACACAGCACTTTATCAAATCTAACATTTTAAAAATGGGAAGACAGATTTTGAAAGTGTAATTAGAATACTTTAAAGGAAACTGATTTATGTCAGTTTCAAATGTGTTCCATAACTGGTTTGATTTAGGTCATGTGTGTATCTGAGATGCAGAGCTTCTTTTTTACTTGATTACTTCTTAAGCAGGAAATAATGCAAATGATGCCATGTGACTTCAGGACACATTGGGTCATGACCTTTCCCAAAATTTCAAAACTGAGATTGATAGATTTTTGTTAGGCAAGGGTAATAAGGGTTACGGAACCAAGGCGGGAAGATGGAGTTAAGATACAGATCAGCCACGATCTAATTGAATGGCGGAACAGGTTCAAGGGGCTGAATGGCCTACTCCTGTTCCTATGTCCCTATGTTCCAACATTTTAAAATATAAAACTAGCTGATCTCACAGAGCATCGAGGTCTTCAGGAGAAGCAGGGTTAGAGGGCAGGGGACAATTGGGCCAGGGCATTCTAATATCGCTGCAGGCGTTCCTCAGGGCAGTGTCCTAGGCCCAACCATCTTCAGCTGCTTCATCAATGACCTTCCTTCCATCATAAGGTCAGAAGTGGGGATGTTTGCTGATGATTGCACAGTTCCATTCGCAACTCCTCAAATAATGAAGCAGTCCATGCCCGCAGGCAGCAAGACCTGGACAACATTCAGGCTTGGTCTGATAAGTGGCAAGTAACATTCATGCCACATAAGTACCAGGCAATGACTATCTCCAACAAGAGAGAGTCTTACCACCTCCCCTTGACATTCAATGGCATTACATTCATTGAATCCTCCACCATCAACATCCTGGAGGTCACCATTGACCATAAACTTAACTGCACCAGCCACATAAATACTGTGGCTACAAGAGCAGGTCAGAAGCTTGGTATTCTGTGGCAAGTGACTCATCTCCTGACTCCCCAAAGCCTTTCCACCATCTAAAAGGCACATGTCAGGAGTATGATGGAATACTCTCCACTTGCCTGGATGAGTGCAGCTCCAACAACACTCAAGAAGCTTGACACCCTCCAGGAAAAAGCAGCTTGCTTGATTGGCATCCCATTCAATTCAATTCAATTCAAATCGCTTTATTGGCATGAAAAGTTACATCTTATGTTGCCAAAGCATCGGAAAACATTCATGTTTGTTCACAAAAATACAGATCTATCCATACAGTGTATAAACAGATATATCCCTGAGTGTATAAATATACTTTCATATAATTTATATATACTCTTTTCTTATATTTAGTGGTTGTCCCTCTGTTTATGGCAAGCTGTAACATAGTGTGCCGCTAGTGTTACGCAATTTCTCTCTTCCCCTAGTAGGTATGGGAGTTTTTGGTCGTCATTCAAATTTCTGAATTCCGGGCATATTTTTGTGAATTTTGGGTAGAAATTCTCCCTTATGCCCTGATATTTTCTACAAGCTGTGAGGAAGTGCATCTCTGTCTCCACCACTCCCTGACTGCAGTGAGAGCATATCCTGTCCTCTCTTGGTAGCCGGGTCTGCCTGTGTCTACCTTTTTCGATCGCCAGGCTATGTTCACTAAGTCTGTACATTGTCAAGGTTTTTCTCAGTTTGCTATCCTTTACCATGGTCAGGTAATCAGCTATGTTGTATTGTCTGTTTAGGGCCAAGTAGCAATTGAGTTTGCTTTGGGTTTTTGTTGTTTCTGCCCAATATGACAGATATTTTTCCTTTTGCTTAGCGACGATTGTGTTGAGTCGAATTCTTTGTGTTACGCTGTCACTGTCCTGGGGCTGGTTATTATTAGTAGTGTTAGTAGTTACTTCACTGAGTCCCAGGACTAGTTGACTGAGGGTATTCTTCTTTATGGTCCTCTCTTGGCATTTCAGGGCTTCGTAATGATAGCATTGGGGGTTGCTCATTTCTAGGTGTTTCCAAAATTTGGTGGCTCTTTTTTGGATAGTGATTATTAATGGATATTGGCCTAGTTCTGCCCTGCATGCATTGTTTACGGTTTTCCTTTGAGTCCGGAGGATACTTTTACAGAATTCTGCATGTAGGATCTCAATTGGGTGTTTGTCCCATTTTGCAAATTCTTGTTGTGTTAGCGGTCCCCACACCTCACTGCCATAGAGTGCAATTGGTTCAATTACTGATTTGAAAATTTTGAGCCAAATGCTAATTGGGATTTCTATTTGGATTGATTTTTTAATGGCATAGAAAGCCCTTCTTGCTTTCTCTTTCAGTTCATTCACAGCCAGTTTGAAATTTCCCGTAGAACTGATTTTTAAGCCCAAGTATGTGTAGTTAGTGGTTTGTTCAATTTTGGTTTTTCCTAGTGTGAAATTTATTTTGGGTCCCTGATGTCTGGATCTTTGCTGGAACACAAGGACTTTGGTTTTTTGGGGATTTATTGTCAGGGCCCAAGTCTGGCAGTACAACTCCAGCAGATCCAGGTTCTGCTGTAGACCCTCCTTAGTTGGTGACAGCAGAACCAGGTCGTCTGCATAGAGGAGGAATTTAACCTTGGATTCATATAGGGTGAGGCCGGGTGCTGTAGATTGTTCAAGTAGTTTTGCCAATTCATTTATGTAAATATTAAAGAGTGTCGGTGAGATTGGCGAGCCCTGCGTCACCCCCCGCCCCTGTGGGAAGTATTTTGTTTGTTTGTCTCCAATTTTAACTGCACATTTGTTGTTTGTATACATTGATTTAATTACATCATATGTTTTTCCCCCTACCCCGCTTTCGATAAGTTTCAGGAATAAACCGTCATGCCAGATGGAGTCGAAAGCCTTCTGGAAATCTATAAAGCATGCATAGATTTTGCTTTTGTTTTGATGAACGTGTTTGTCAATTAGGGTCTGTAGGGTGAAGATATGATCTGATGTTCTATAGTTTGGCAGGAATCCAATTTGGCTTTTACTCAAGACAGTGTGCTCCTCAAGGAAGTTTATAAGTCTTTTGTTTATGATGCTACAGAATACCTTCCCCAGGTTACTGTTTACACAGATGCCTCGATAGTTATTTGGGTCGACTTTGTACATTCACCACCTTAAACATTCACCCCATCCACCACCGGCGTACCGTGGCTGCAGTGCATACCATCTACAAGATGTACTGCAGCAACTCACCAAGGCTTCTTCAACAGCACCTCCCAAACCCACAACCTCTACCACCTAGAAGGACAAAGGCAGCAGGCGCATGTGAACATTACCACCTCCAAGTTCCCCTCCAAGTCACACACCATCCTGACTTGGAAATATATCACTGTTTCTTCATCATCATTGCATAAAAATCCTCAAACTCCCTCCTTAACAACATTGTGGGAATACCTTCGCCTCCCGGACTGCAGCAGTTCAAGAAGGCAGCTCACCACCACCACCTTCTCAAGGGCAATTAGGGCTGGGCAATAAATGCTGGCCTTTGCATGGGGGGACGGTGGGAGGCGGAGGCCCTCCAGACACAAGCTCAGCAGGCAGTGGCAAGACATAATGGAGGAGGTCAATGCCAGGAGTATAGTTCCAGGAAAAAAAAGAAAGACTTGCATTTATATAGCGCCTTTCACGACCACTGGACGTCTCAAAACGCTTTACAGCCAATGAAGTACTTTTGAATGCAGTGCAGGAAGAAGTTAAATGATCTCACATGAGTGGTCAAGGTCAGTGATGCATCTTCAAATGTCATATCCTACCAACTGCACCACTCACCTCAGCCACTGCTCAATTCACCACACCCCCATCACTCACCTACCAACAATCTCTATCAATCAGGGGTCATACCTAACATTCATATGCTTCACCTCACCCTCACACACTTACCACTGTTGCAAGCCTCAAGCCCACATCACACAGCTTCACACACTGGCAGCTATTCAACCATGACAGCCACATCACCTAAACAGATTGCATGACACTCACTGACACACTTCCCTCTTTCTTGCAGGAGAAGGTGGCACACAACTGAAGGTAGTGGGAATTAACCAGAGGGGGAGAGGCGTGCCTGCATATTCTAACCCCCATGGAGGAGACGGTGCTGGCCATTATGGGAGGGGCCATTGCTGAGGCCGTGGCCACCAGTGGGGCTGAAGCGATTGAAGATGAGGCTATCCACATATCTAATCTTTTTTCTCTCATCCCACTTCTCCATCGTCCCACAATCTCTTCTGACTGAGAAACTGCTGATGATGTAAGCATGCACTTCTTACTTTCTCCTCTCCCTTCACCACAACCCTACCCTTGTCCCTTTTTCCTTTCAGATACCCAAGAGCTGGATAGAAAAGTGGCGGGATCAGTATGTGATGAGACACCGGGCACAAGTGCAATGCAGCCAGGGCAAAGGATAGCGCAGATGCTAGCTCGCCAGAGTTCTGCTGCAGAGGACTCAGGTGATGACTTCAATAGGCCAGGCTACAGAAGAAGGCTGATAGGTGTACTCACCCAAATGCACTGAAAAGCCTTCCAGAAAGCCTGCGCTCAATGTCAAGGAGCATGGAGCTGTCTAGCACCAACTTGGCAAAGGGCTTTGTGCATGGGCTTGAGCCCATTCTTTGTAACATGGAATGGGTAGCCACCTCCAGCAGCACACCTCTGGAACCGACCATGATGCAGTGTCTGATGGCTGATGCCTCAGCTTCCATTGCCGCACAAGCAGCAGCCATAGGCTGGAACGTAGAGCTCCAAAATAGCAGCGTTGGCGTCAAAATTGCTGGTTGTTAGGTTCGCGTGCACTAACCCCTTTACAAATATGGCATCCGGCACACTTCCCATTGGAAGCGAGTGTGCGTGTCGCGGACGCCATTTTGTTAGTTTAAGAGGTCTCAGAGCACCCAAAAAACAGGCGTTACAGAGCCCAATTTCACCCATGCAGTCTGTTTATATCTTTATATCATATTTTGATTTTATATTATTTTTTATAGTTAAATAGCAAAATTTACAGCAATTTGGGAAGCAGGCAAGTAGAGTTGGTTGGAGTTTTTCTGCAGTGCAGGCTGAGGAGCTGGGAGACTCCTCAGCCACTTTGAGGCATTATGAGAGAGTTGTAATTACTGTCAGGCAAATTTACAAAGGCAGTTTCTATTATAAATGTGAACATAGGAAGTTTTTACAATCACTCTGGGGAAAGTTGTCACCGGACGTTTGCACAGATGTAAACATTTTTAATATATTAATGGGCTAGAAATTCGGTATCGTCCCGGTTGGGGCGATAACTTTTGAGAAGTTGCAAGTTTAGCACCAGGCGCTAATCAATCTCACTGCCCGCTAAATTCAGTCTCAGCGCTCTGAGAATGCAGGGGAGCGCAAAATCAGGCACTAATGGCGTAGGTGAGTGGCGTTAGGCTCCAAGCGATAACGAATATCAGGTGTTGCATAATCGGGAGTGAGCAGCCATTAAAGGGGAGGGTCACTGGAGTCTGCACACCAGCCCCCAATGATACTGGGAGTGCAAAATGGCAATATGCTGTGGGATGAAATGCAAAGTCCTTTGATGGCCCACAACACTCCGGGGACAAAGCAGCCTTTATTTGGCTGCAGATACATCCTGCACTCTCTGGCACTCATAACTGACCGTTGCAACGGAAGTTCCTTGAAAGCTGGGGTGCATCCCTTTAAGTAGCGCCCCGCCAGCCATCAGCCGCCAGCCAGCTGGTTCACGCCTCCGCTCCCTGGTGCTGTCGGCGTGAGGCGGTAAGGCAGGGGGCGCTACTGAAGTTTGCAGATCGGGCGCCCAGCGAGCGTTGCACCCTCGCGGACATCACGATCTGCCTGGCGAAAGATGCCAAGGCGCTAACTGTTATCGCCGGTGCTATGGGGCCGGCGAATTTGCCGTGCTGTTAGATATTGCACTTATTTTATTACAACACAAAAAAGCACAAAAAAATTATAATTTTCAAATAGTTATTAGTGGAATACTGGCAAACAATTCAAATTGTCACAATGGGAAACACATAGCAAACTTGCTTTTGGGCTTGTGAATTACACCTTTCCATCACTCAATGGGAGTAATCTTAACTTTGGGCAATACTGTAAAATGGATGATATCTAATTTGCTGCCCATGATATGCTCTGTCCTATTTTCCCCTCCATTGACTTGAATGGAAACCATTGACCACTGTTAAAATTACCCCCATGACTTTTAATCCAACCGTTTTTTTGGTTGGTAATAGAAAGAGGGGGGAGGGAGTCTCATCATCAGAATTGAAAATAAACTTATCTTTTCCCTTTCTGTTGATTTTGTTATATATATATTTGTTCAAAAAGTACAGATCACATCATTGGGTGGATATGCTGAGCCCCAGAGTGTTAAGAGAGCTGATCTGATCACAATAGTGGAAATTAAATAACTATGTTTATCTAGCAATGAGAATTCATTTTCCTTGCACTACTGGGCTTCATTATAGCCTAGATTTCCCTGCAGCAGCAAGATCGCTGATGTACACGTTAAATTCAGCATCTAGCACGTTGATCTCGCCATCGATAAGTTCATTCTTGCATTTCTAATTAGCATACACTGCAGAGAGGATAATGGCGAATTGGAAGCGGTTCGCCCATTTTTCCCTAGTGATTCCATGAATTTATAAACAGGGTGACAATGTAAAGCCTTGAAAACGGCTTTTATGCAAAGCCGAAATGTAACACTTATCAAAAGCACTACTCCCACAGTGCTAAAGTGGCATCTTATGTGATGATGCCACTAACACAACTCAGTACCTGATTTTCAACACCAAACTCTTTCAAGGGAATCAATCAAGACATTGTTAGAAAGAGAGAATGTTATTTTTGATTCATTCACAGGATCATGGACATTAGTAAACCAGATGGGTTTCTATGTTTAAGTTTCATAATAGTCATTATTACTAATACCAGTTTATTATTCCAGATTTATATAGTTGAATTATAAATTCCACAGCTGGGGTGGGATTTGAACCAACAATCATTAGACCAGGCCTCTGGGATTATTAGCCTAGTAATATGACCACTATGCTACCATACCCATCAACCCTTGAGGGATCAAAGACAGAATCTATTTGGTTGGAGTTGAGAAACAATAAAGGAGGTATTATGCTACTTGGTGTATTTTATGGGCCACCAGTGGGAAGGAGATAGAGGAGCAGATTTGCAAAGAAATTACTGAGAGGATTGGAGGATTGCAAATGTTACACCCGTGTTCAAAAAAGGGCAGAAGGATAAACCTGGCAATTTACAGGCCAGTCAGTTTAACAATGGTGCTGGGGAAGCTTTTAGAAACAATAATCCGGAAGAAAATTAACAGCCACTTGGGCAAGCATGGACTAATAAAGGAGAGCCAGCATGAATTGTTAAGGGCAGATCGTGTTTGACTAAATTGACTGAGTTTTTTGATGAGGTTGCAGAGAGGGTGGATGAGGTCCATGCAGTTGATGTTATATATATGGAATTTCAAAAGGCGTTTGATAAAGTACCACATATGAGGCTTGTTAGTAAAATTGAAGCCCATGGGATAAAAGGGATAGTAGCAGTAGGGATACAAAATTGGCTAAGGTATAGAAAACAGAGAGTTGTGGTGAATGGCTGTTTTTCAGACTGGAGGGAGGTATACAGTGGTGTTCCCCAGGGTTCAGTACTAGGACCACTGCTGTTTTTCATATACATTAATGACTTGGACTTGGGGGTACAGAGCACAATTTCAAAATCATAGAATCATAGAAAGGTTACAGCACAGAAGGAGGCCATTCAGCCCATCAAGTCCGTGCTGTCCCTCTGCAAGTGCACTTCAGCTAGTCCCACTCCCCCGCCCTTTCTCCGTAGCCCTGCAAATTTTTTCCCTTTGGATACTTATCCAATTCCCTTTTGAAAGCCACGATTAAATCTGCTTCCACCACCCTTTCAGACAGTGCATTCCAGATTATAACACTCGCTGCATAAAATAGTTTTTCCTCATGTCGCCTTTGGTTCTTCTGCCAATCACCTTAAATCTGTGTCCTCTGGTTCTCGACCCTTCTGCCAATGGGAACAGTTTCTCTCTATCTACTCTGTCTAGACCCCTCATGATTTTGAACACCTCTATCAAATCTCCTCTCAACCTTCTCTGCTCTAAGGAGAACAACCCCAGCTTCTGCAGTCTATCCACATAACTGAAGTCCCTCATCCCTGGAACCATTCTTGTAAATCTTTTCTGAACCCTCTCTAAGGCCTTCACATCCTTCGTAAAGTGCAGTGCCCAGAATTGGACACAATACTCCAGTTGAGGCCAAACCAGTGTTTTATAAAGGTTCATCATAACCTCCTTGATTTTGTACTCTGTGCCTCTACTTATGAAGCCCAGGATCCCGTATGCTTTCTCAACTTGCCCTGCCACCTTCAATGATTTGTGTACATATACCCCCAGGTCTCTCTGTTCATGCACCCACTTTAGAATTGTACCCTTTAGTTTATATTGCCTCTCCTCGTTCTTCCTACCAAAATGTAGCACTTCGCACTTTTCTGCATTAAATTTCATCTGCCACGTGTCCACCCATTTCACCAGCCTATCTATGTCCTCTTGAAGTCTATCACTCTCCTCCTCACTGTTCACTATACTATACTTCCAAGTTTTGTGTCATCTGCAAATTTTGAAATTGTGCCCTGTACACCCAAGTCCAAGTCATTAATATATCTCAAGAAAAGCAATGGTCCTAGAACCGACCCCTGGGGAACACCACTGTATACCTTCCTCCAGTCCAAAAAACAACTGTTCACCACTAGTCTCTGTTTCCTGTCACTTAGCCAATTTCGTATCCATGCTGCCACTGTCCCTTTTATTCCATGGGATTCAACTTTGCTGATAAGCCTATTATGTGGCACTTTATCAAATGCAAAAATCAGATGACACGAAACTTAGAAGTGTAGTAAAAAGTGAGGAAGATAGCAATAAACTTCAAGAGGACATAGACAGGCTGGTGGAATGGGCGAACAAAGATGAAATTCAACGCAGAAAAGTTAGAAAAGATAGAGAGGGAAAAAGGGGAGTTGGAGTAGCTGTACTTATTAGGGATAACATAATGTCTGTAGAAAAAAGTCTTGCAGCTATCAGCAAGACAAAAATAGAATCCAAATAGATAGTGATAAAAGATAATAAAGGATCAATCGCACTAATAGGTGTAGTCTACAGATCACCTAATAGTGGAAAGGAGGTGAAGGAAGATATATGCAGACAAATTAGGGAAATGAGTAAAAAACATAGAATAATAATCATGTGGTATTTCAACTACCCCAATATTAATTGGACAGAAGAGGTAGGTAAAGGGGCTAAGGGAATGGAGTTCCTACAATGTGTACAGGACTCCTTTCTCACCCAATATGTAAAACATCTGACAAGGGAGGATTTGCTATTGGATCTAGTAATGGGGAATGAACCAGAGCAGATAAGAGAAGTAAAAGTAGGGGAACATCTAGGCAATAGCAACCATAATATAATGCGCTTTAAGATGATAATTGAGAAGAACATAAGTATGACAAAAACCAGGGTAATAGATTGGATAAAAGCTGATTTTGAGGGGCTGAGAATAGAACTTGGGAGAATAAAATGGGCAACAATATTGGCAAACAACAATGTAGAACAGCAATGGGAAATATTTAAAATGGTGTTCAACAGAGTGCAGGAACAATATATTCCGCTAAAAGGAAAGAACCAACTAAACACTAATGAGACTCCATGAATGAATAAAGTCATAAGGGAGCAATTGAGGGTAAGGAAAGAGGCATACATTAAGTACATAGACAGCAGGGGAGTGCATGATAAGGGAGAATATGAAGTGATTAGGAAAGAGGTCAGAAAAACAATTAGGAAGGCAAAGAGGAACTATGAAATTAAATTATCAAGGAATATAAAACAAAATAGTAAAATATTTTGCAGGCACAACAATAAAAAAGGAAGGTTGGGATGGGAATAGGGCCATTAAGGGATAGACAGGATAATACCATAGGTAATGATAGAGCGATGGCAGAAATATTAAATAATTATTTTGCTTCAGTATTTACCAGGGAGATAGAACAGGTGGACATTACATTGGATGATGAGATTAGTAATGAGATAAGTGCATTTAAAATAAAAAGAGGGGATATATTAAATAAATTAATCAAACTCAAAGAGGATAAAACCCTTGCTTCGGATGGAATGCATCCATGCATTTTAAAAGAATCGAGGGAAGAGATAGTAGAGGCATTACTACACATATTTAATAATTCATTAGAAAAAGGTGTAGTGCCAGAGGACTGGTGGATAACGAACATAATACCTATATTTAAGAAGGGGGATAGAACATGTCCAGGGAATTATTGACCAGTCAGTTTAACATCGGTGGTAGGAAAAACAATGGAATCCCTACTAAAGTAGAAAATAGAAGAACATCTAGAAACCAAAAATATAGTAAGGAATAGTTGGCATGGATTTCAAAAGGGAAAGTCTTGCTTGACCAACATTGAATTTTTTGAAGAGGTAACAGAGAGAGTAGACAATGGTAATGCAGTAGATGTAATTTATCTGGATTTTCAAAAGGCCTTCGATAAGGTACCCCATAATAGACGGATGACCAAGGTCAGAGAATGCAGAGACAGGGGACAAGTAACAGAATGGATAGCTAGCTGGCTTCAAGACAGAAAGCAGAGAGTAGGGGTAAAAAGTAGCTATTCACAGTGGCAGAGGGCGGGTAGTGGTGTTCCACAAGGATCAGTGCTGGGACCACTGTTGTTCACAATTTATATTAACGATTTAGACTTTGGAATCAAAAACACAATTTCTAAATTTGCGGATGACACTAACTTGGGGGGGATAGTCAATACTGAGGAGAACTGCAACAAATTACAGAAGGACATTAATAAACTTGCAGAATGGGCATATAATTGGCAAATTAAATTCAACACAGATAAATGTGAGGTATTACATTTTGGTAGGAAGAATAGGGAGGTCACTTATTACTTGGAGGGTGCGAGTCTAGGTGGGGTAGAGGAACAAAGGGATCTCGGAGTACAAATGCACAAATCACTAAAAGTTGCGACACAGATTAATAAGGCCATAAAAAAAGCAAACCAAGCACTAGGGTTTATTTCTAGAGGATATAATTGAAAAGTAGGGAAGTTATGCTAAACTTGTATCGAACCTGGGTTAGACCACACTTAGAGTACTGTGTACAGTTCTGGTCGCCATATTATAACAAGGGTATACAGGCACTAGAGAGGCTGCAGAGAAGATTTACAAGGATGACAGAAATGCAAGGGTATACATATCAGGAAAGGATGAACAAGCTGGGTCTCTTTTCTCAAAAAAAGAAGACTGAGGGGTGACCTAATAGAGGTCTTTAAAATTATGAAAGGTTTTGAGAGTGGATACAGAGAGAATGTTTCCACTTGTGGGGAAGTGCAAAACTAGAGGCCATCAATATAAGATAGTCACCAAGAAATCCAATAGGGGATTCAGAAGAAACTTCTTTATCCAAAGAGTGGTGAGAATGTGGAACTCGCTACCACAGGGAGTGGTTGAAGCGAAAAGTATAGATGCATTTAAGGGGAGGCTAGTCAAGCATATAAGGGAAAAGGGATTAGAGGGTTATGCTGATAGATTTAGATGAGGAAAGATGGGAGCAGGCTCAAGTGGAGCATAAACGCCGGCATGGACTGGTTGGGCCGAATGGCCTGTTTCTGTGCTGTATATCCTAGGTAATCCTATGTGAGGTGATTCATTTTGGTAGGAAGAATACAAACTAAATGGTCCAATTTTAAAGGGGGGTGCAAGAACAGAGAGACCTGGGGGAGTTGGTGCACAAAACTTTGAAGGTGGCACGACAGGTTAACAAAGCAGTTAAAAAATCATATGGGATCCTGGGCATTATAAATAGAGGCATAGAGTACAAAAGCCAGGAAGTTATGTTAAACCTATATAAAACACTAGTTTGGCCCCAGCTGGCGTAGTGGGGGGAGTTTTACCCCCAAAGAACGGGCAGGTTTAGGTCGGGTGGGAGGTTAAAGTGTTAGAAATCTGAATCTCAACCCCAACCCGCCTCCAACCTGCCCACTTCCAGTTTTAACAGAGGTGGGACAGGGGTGCAGATGGCCAACCCGCTCCTAGGAGGCGGGTTGGCACTTTAAATTTTATAATGAGGCTCCATGAAGCACCATTGTAAATTTAACACTGGGCGGCGGGTTTCCCAGACCTCGGGGAATCCGGCAGCTAAAACAGCGCGAGAGCTGCTGGATCTAGGAGATAAGTGCCTTTTCACTTACCTGCTGGATGCAGCATACCTGCCTCGCCAACCCCCCGTGATCAGACACTCACCCTCGACCCTTCTGATCTCCCCTCGACCTCCCCCACCCCACCCTCCGATCTCCTTCCCCCACTCCCCCAGTCTCTAGCCTCACCCCTGAGGGCTTCGGTGTTCCCCCCCCCCCGGCCTCCGATCTCCTCCCCCCATTCCCCCGGTCTCCAGCCTCACCCCTGAGGGCTTCGGTCTTCTCCCCGGCCTCCGATTTCCTCCCCCCACTCCCCCGGTCTCCAGCCTCACCCCTGAGGGCTTCAGTCTCTACCCCTCCCCCATCCGGCCCTGACTCCCACCACCCCCGCGCACCACCCCCGGCCCCCGCCCCCCGCCCCCCGCCCACAAAGCCTCCAGTCTCTGATCCCCCCTCCGGCCTTCCGATCTCCAATCCCTTGCTCCCTTTCCGGCCTCCGATCCCTCCCTCCCTCCCTCCTCTCTGCACCCAGGCTGCGGCCTTGAGCTGCAGGCCTACCCACGCGACAGCCCGCCAGCCTTTCAATCTGGCTGGCTGTGGGCAGTTAACAGAGAAAAAAAAGTTAATCAGGCCCTGCTGTTAAATACGGCAGGGCCTGAGGGAAACCCATTCTCCCGGGTTTCCCCGACCTCAATTTGAACCCCACCCCCAGCTCCCTCCCTGCCTCCGAGATAAAATTCTGCCCATCAATTCTAGGCACCACACTTTAGGAAGGATGTGAAGGCCTTGGATAGGGTACAGAAGAGATGTACTAGAATGGTTCCAGGGATGAGGGATTACAGTTACGTCGATAGATTGGAGATGCTGGGGTTATTCTCCTTGGAGCAGAGAAGCCTAAGAGGAGATTTGATAGAGGTGTTTAAAATCATGAAGGTATTAGATAGAGTTAATAAAGAGAAACTGTTTCCAATGGCTGAAGGGTCAATAATAAGAGGGCACAGATTTAAAGTGATTGGCAAAAGAACCAGAGGCGACATGAGAAAAATCTTTTTTACGCAACGAGTGGTTAGGATTTGGAATGCACTGCCTGATAGGATGGTGGATACAGATTCAATAGTAGCCTTTAAAAGAAAATTGGATAAATACTTGAAGGATAAAAAATTGCAAGGATATGGGGAAAGAGCGGGGCGGTGGGACTACCTGAATTGCTCTTCGAAAGAACCGGTGCAGACTTGATGAGCCTAATGACCTCCTTCTGTGCTGTACTGTTCTATGATTCTATGAATCGGTGAGGTGAGTTCACCACTAAGTGGCCTATGCTGTCACCAATAGGTTAAAGTGGTCAGTGTAAAAAATACAACTGAATTATCTGATGAGCCTCTGTAGAGCACTGTAAGAATCCATCAGATAAGATATTAATTAAACAGATGCTCGGAAAGTGGATTATAATGGGGTCCGGATTACAAAGACTGGGAAAATGTTTTCAACATTGCTTTATTCTTTCGTTAGTTTAACTATTTTGACACTACAAATACTTCCTACATCTTAACATGCAGAAATCAATGCTGCCTTGAGATTTCCTTTCTGCTTGCACAATGCCACATGAAGTTTTGAAGGTGGGGAAGAACAAGCACTGTGTACGGAAAGTGAATCAGTATTTTAATTAAAAAATAGTGTTGCCCTGTAAAGACTCTGGGCTAGAAATTCATTATAACGGCATTCACAATGGATGATGTCATTAGAAAATTGGTTGGAGAATTAGCGCCAGGCACTAATGCTTTAGACTGCACGCAAAATTCATGCTCACTGCTCAAAAAATGATTGGAGTCCTAATTCAAGTCTTAAAGCCCAAGCTCATTGGCATTACGCTCAAAGGGTGGACCAATATCAGGTACAGTCTAATTGCAAGTCATAATTGCCACAGGCCTTTTTCAGTACTTAAAGGGGCGGTTCACTGAGGCTGCGGAACCTCATTCTCAGCATTGCTGTCTGTGCAGCTGCCTCAGCAAGCAGCAGCAGGACAAGGAGACGGAACCGGAGGACTGAAGCAGCTGTACCCATGGCAGATCCACACCTCAGGGAGAGAGCCTGCAGATTCTGCGATCAAGCATTGGAGTCATTGGTGTTCGCTGTGGAGAGATGGAGGGCGGTGCTCTAACCGGCAAGTGGCAGGTGGCCCTCACCGCAAGTCCTCTGCACCATGTGGCGGGAGGTAGCGCAACACGTCTCGGGCAGCACTGTGGTTCCCAGGCCCCACACACAGTGCAGGAAGAAATTTAATGACCTCACTCTGCTGGTCAGGATGAGTGAATGCTTCAACAAATGCTACATACCACCATCTGTACCACAATCTGATTGGTTGGCAGATAGAAAGCAAAGAGTTGGAATAAACGGGTCTTTTTCCGAGTGGCAGGCAGTGACTAGTGGGGTACCGCAGGGATCGGTCCTTGAACCCCAGCTATTCACAATATATATTAATGATCTAGACAAGGGAACTAGATGTAATATCTCCAAATTTGCAGACGACACAAAGCTGGGTGGGCGTGTGTGCTGTGAGGAGGATGCCGTGAAACTCCAGGATGATTTGGCCAGGTTGGGTGATTGGGCAGAAGCATGGCAGATGCAATATAACGTGGATAAATGTGAGGTTATCCACTTTGGTGTCAAAAACAGGAAGGCAGATTATTATCTGAATGGCAATAGATTGGGAGAAGGGGAAGTGCAATGAGACCTGGGTGTCCTTGTGCCCCAGTCGCTGAAGGTAAGCATGCAGGTGCAGCAGGCGGTTAAGAAGGCAAATGGTATGTTGGCCTTCAAAGCAAGAGGGTTTGAGTACAAGAACAAGGATGTCTTGCTGCTGTTGTACAGGGTCTTGGTGAGACCACATCTTGAGTATTGTGTGCAGTTTTGGTCGCCTTATCTGAGAAAGGATGTTCTTGCCATGGAAGATTCACCAGGCTGATACCTGGGATGGCAGGAATGACGTATGAGGAGAGATTGGGACGATTGGGCTTGTACTTGCTGGAGTTTAGAAGAATGAAAGGGGATCTCATTGAAACTTATAAAATTCTGGCAGGACTGGTCAGACTAGATGCAGGGAGGATGTTCCCGATGGTCAGGGAATCCAGAACCAGGGGTCACAGTCTAAGGATAAGGGGTAGGCCTTTTAGGACAGAAATGAGGAGGAATTTCTTCACCCAGAGAGTGGTGAACCTGTGGAATTCTCTACCACAGAAGGCAGTAGAGGCCAATTCATTAAATATATTCAAGAAGGAGTTGGATATATTTCTTAAGGCTAAAGGGATCAAGGGGTATGGGGAGAAAGCAGGGACCGGGTACTGAAATTGGATGATCAGCCATGATCGCATTGAATGGCAGAGCAGGCTAGAGGGGCCGAATGGCCTACTCCTGCTCCTATCTTCCATGTTTCTATGTAATCTTAACACACTGCCCAGAGCACCACACCCCCAGCACTCACCCACCAACAATCTCTACCAACACTCACACCCACATCTCACACCTTGCACACAATGACAAGTATTCAACTATGGCAGGCACATCACCAAAACACTTGCTCCACACTCACTAGCACACTTTCCTTTCTCTTGCAGGCCAAGGTGGCGCACAACAGGAGGGAGCAGGAGCGCACAGGCGGGGGACAAGCTGACACCCAACCACTGTCTGAGCTGGAGGAAAGAGTGCTGCAAATCATTGGGCGCTAGGTGATGGGCGCCGTGGCCACCGGCGACGTTGACCCCCTTGGGGACAACAATGGTATGTTCATCCCTACTCCTTTTTCTCATATCCCACTTCCCCCTCACCCCACAAGCCTTTCCCACTTTCCAGCTAATCATGCTGTATGCTTGCCTTTCTCCCTTCCTGCCGCACTCTCCTCACCTAAACCCAACTCTTGTGCCTTTATGCTTTCAGATAATAAGCAAGCACCTGAGCAGCCTACCCCTGAGGGTACTGTAGAGAGCGAGGCAGGAGAAGAGGAGGAGGAAGAACATATCGCGTTCATGCTTGTCTCACCCGCAGACACCAGCTCAGATACTGGCAATACGTGTTCTTTAGAGGCTAGTATAGTAGCAGGATCTGCACAGGGTGAGACACCAGGGATGACTGGGCTGCAGCAAGGCCAGGGGAAAGGGTAGCTTGGGTGCCAGCTTCTCGGAGGGTGAGTTCGTGCGTGAGTTCTGCTGCACAGGACATAGATGAGGACCTCGATGGAGAGGCCTTTAGGAGAAGGGTAACGGGCATGCACACTGAGATGATAGATGCAATGGCAAGGGTGCCCAGGAGCCTCTTGGCAATGTTAAGGAGGGTGGAGGAGTCCACCTCCAACATTGCACAAGGCTCTGTGCACACCATGGAGCCCATCATTTCCAATCTGCAAAGTTGGTGGACTTCCAGAGAGACCGTGGTATCCCCAGATCTGATGTCGCGCGTGATGGGCGATCTGGCAACTTCCATTGCAGCACAGGCGGAAGCAACGCAATGTCTCAGTGCTGTAATGCATTCTATGCTTGGTGGCATCCACTCTCAGACTGCTCTCATGCAGTCTCAGCTTGATGCCACGCAAGCTCTGACTGCTGCCATCGTGGCTGGGTCTACCACCGTTGCAGCAGACCAGCAATCTGTGCTCCAACAGATTGCTAGAGATGCTGAGGTGCTGCCCCGGGGGAGTGCCAGTGGGTCAGTGCAGCAGAAACCTGCTGTCCTCTCTCAGGGTGACAGCATTCCTGCTCCCAGCACTGCCACTCCACCATTGCCTTTGTTGCTGCCTGTCATCCAGCCAGCCCAGACTGCTGCTGCTCATGCTGAGTTGGTGCAGTCTACAGCCGGGCCTTCCAGGTCCAGAGCTGGTCGGGGCGTCCTGCAAGGCCATCTGAAGTCTCCCGCATGGACACTCAGCAGCCTTCCACCAGCCCTGCTGCAGCCATTGGGCCAACACTTTGTAGGAGCACTATAGTAGGCAAAGGCACAGTAACTAAGGGATTGCACAAGTGTGAATAATTAATATTTTTGTTGTAAAAATGCATTCACTGATTATTGATTAATTTATTAATTCAGTTACCATTCTTTTGTGGTGTCTGTTATTTCAGCTGTGTGGTGTGATAAGGCCTGCGAGAAGGATGGAATGATGGGGATGTGTTGAGCAAAGGGGATTTGGGCTTTAAGTTGTTCTTGGTGTGAGGCTGGAGGTCTATTTGGGGGAGGTGGCAGAGTTCTGTGACCACCTCCTTGGTGAGGCGGAGCCGTCTAATACACTGTTCCTCGCTTAATTGAAGGTAGGAGAAGTGGTCTCGGAATAGCCTCGGAAGGTAAGGTCTCCTGGTGAGAGTCTCTCCTCATCTTTCTGCGCACATGTTCCCATCTTTCTCGCTGCCTACGCTCCCTCCGCCGTAGATCCTGGAGGGCGAGGTCAACTGCCAGTAGAGCCCCCATTAATGTTACCAAATGTAGCAGTTTGTTTCTTTGAAGGATAAATGTAGCTACTTTTTAGCTGCCACAAGGCTCCTGATACAAAGCTTGAAATTACTGGATGAAGCTATTGCAGTATGTGAAACTGACAAAAAAACGCTGAAACTGCACTCACCTGACAGCTGCGAGTGATTACTGACTATCCCTTTAAATAACATTCCTGGAGCCAGTTTCCTGGTGCTTCACACCAGCTCTCCCTGTCGGTGTTTACTCCAGGCGCTAAGGTAAGTGGCGAGAATCAATTTAGCAAATTGGGCGGTCAGTGAGCGTTGTACACTCACTGACATCACGATTCACCTGATGTTGACGTTCCCGGCGATACCGCTTACCAGCAGCGCTACAGGGGTGTGGGATTTGGCATGCGGCGCTGGATTCACCTCACCCCGGCGATACTGGCCTAGCGCCCCATTAGTGCCATCTGCTGGCGCTAACTGGAGGTGCTCAGGTGATGAATTTTCCCCCCATATAATGATACAGCACAGAAGGAGGCCATTCGGTCCATTGTGCCTGTGCCGACTCGTTGAAAGAGCTATCCAATTAGTCCGGCTCTCTTGCTCTTTTCCCATAGCCCTGCAAAATTGTTCCCCTTCAAGTATTTATCCAATTCCCTTTTGAAAATTACTATTGAATCTGCTTCCACCAGCCTTTCTGGTACTGCATTCCAGATCACAACTCGCTGCGTAAAATTGTTTTTCCTCTTATCGCTTCTGGTTCTTTTTCCTTAAATGCCTTTTAACAACCTTCTCAACCTGTCCTGCCAACTTCAAAGATTTGTGTACGTACACCCCCAGGTCTCTCAGTTCCTGCATCCCCTTTAAAATTGTACCATTTAGTTTATATTGCCTCTTCTCATTCTTCCTACCAAAATTAATCACTCCACACTTCTCTGCGTTAAATTTCATGTGTCTGCCCATTTCACCAGTCTGTCTATGTCCTTCTGAAGCCTGTTACTATCCTCCTCACTGTTTACTACATTTTTGAGTTTCGTGTCATTTGCTTCTGAGTTTCGTGTCATCTGTCATACAACTTTTTTTGACATCCATGTATGTCCTATGTTGCTACTTTACAGTAATATTTTTGTCTTACCTTTGTATCCTTTCTCAAGTTGTGCAACTTCCTCTGAACTTCCACTAGGTCCTTAAAGTGGTGGACACTCAGCTCTGTTAAATCTTTGCTTGCAACTTATATCCATGTCTTATTAGGAAATGTCCTCTCCCACCAAAAAAGTTACACAGTGCACGTACACAGTTAGGGGCCTGGCCGATGAAAGGGGCTTAATGATCTTGATACTCAGTCATTTCCAAAAAATATTGTGCACTCCACAGCTGGAGTCACAAGCTTGTCATTGTTTATACTAGTTAAGTGGATAATTAGCTGTTTGAAATGTTTTAAATGATGAATGTTATGTGGTATTATGATTGGATGATTTTTTTGCCTTTCCCACTACTTAAATTGTATTTCATAAAAATTGTGGTTTAAAAAATTTTGTTAAATGGTTGTAAATAATGATAAAGAAGTGTTATTAATCCTTTTTTCTAACAAAGAGCAAAATATAGGCTGACTTGCTAAAAATAAATAACAAACTGTTATCATTGTCTTTCTTCACTATGTTGGCACAGACCACCACACAGGCTTCAACAAAATGCTTCACGACAGCATAAAGCTGTTTGTCACTTTGTGCTTCAGTCTCCTGTTTGTATTGCATGAGAGCATCAAGCTTCATTCACTTCTGTGTGACTGCAGGCGGATGACCTGCATGTAGAATTTTAAAAAAATAATGATAAGGCCAAATTCAGACGGCTTTAAAGGCAACTGGAACTAAGGGCTAGGAATTAAGAGAATAGCATCTCACCAAATATCGGTGAAATCAGAACCATCAACAATTACTGTTCCAGCTATGGGACAGTAATGAAAACCAGACCTAGAATTGTCCTTGCCAAAGCTGACAATGGCAGAACTTGCTTTTGGTCTGGTTCTACCGAAAGAACTAAAAATTCTGATTTTTGGTCCTGATAGTGCCTTGTCCCTGCTTTGCACATTAATGAGAATTCCTACAGATACACGATGGGTTGGTGGTAAGATAAAGAATTACTTTTGAAGAGATGCGATGAAAAGAAAATTAATATGCCATAAGCTAGAATGGCAGTAGTCAAAGGGTTAATCAAATGTTTGGTTTTTGATATATTTCAAATTGTACTCCATGCTAACCCCTATTGCGCTACGGGTGCAAAGATTAAAAAAAAATCCAAACACAATAAAGAGAACCTGAGAGCATTTCTTCCCAGACATTTAGCCAGGGGTCCAAAAAGGCACACTGAAGTGACCCTGCTGCCAAGAGAAATTTCAGAAGAGAGATAAGCAGATGACTGCAAAGCGTGGCACCTTCATGGAAGTTATCAAACAGAAGACACACTTCATTATATCCTGTGGTGTGGAGAACGTGACTGCCACTGGCTATGAAGACAGCAAGTGAAATATATTAGAACTTCAGCATTAAAAGTATTTCAGAAACCCTTTTCATTCTTGGCTACTTTCAGCAGTTCCCCCTGGTTAGCACATGCTGGGATGTTAGTGAGGGGTAAGGGTGAAAACAGTGTGCTGCATGACAATCAGGAAACCAGTAATAGCAACGGATGTCTTATTCCAGACTAGAAAATATATGACATTAATGATGTCAATTTTTATTTTAATATTTCAATGAGGAGAGTTAATAACAAAAACTTGCATTTATAGATAGATGCTGCACAGAGGTATAATGAAAAAATGGATGCCAAACCAAAGAAGGAGATATTAGAAGGGGGTCATCAAAAGCTTGGTGAAATAAATGAGTCTTAAGGATGGTCTTAAAGAGGAGAGGCGAAAAAGTTTAAGGAGGGAATTCCAGAATGTCGGGCCTAAGCAGCTGAAGGCGTAGACACTAATGGTGAGGCAAGGGGAGGGGATGAACATGAAGTTGTTGTCAGAGGAACAGCTGACTTATGTAGGATGGTATAGAGATAGGGAGAGGCAAGGCCATAGAGGGATTTAGGCAGACGGGTAAGAATTTTAATGTTGAGGTATTGGGCGACCAGGGTCCAATGTAGCTCAGCAAGGACAGAGATGATGGGCAAGTGGGATGGAATATAAGCAGCAGAGTTTTGGATGAGTTGAAGTTTATGGAAGATGGACAGCAGCCTGAAGGGCTAGAATCTGATTGGAGAGATTCAAACAGGGTGTTGTGGGAGAGATGGGCACAGATCTGGGATGGGACAACGTGCTCAAGGATTTTGGAGAGGAAGGAGTGGTTGGTGATTGGGTGGTAGTTTTCAAGGACAGTGGGGGTTAAGGGTGAGTTTTTTTAAGGAGAGGGCGATGATGTAAAGTGTATATAAATGTATTCCATTATTCATTCTTCACCTCTTGTATCTTACCTTTTACTCCATGAAAAGATTTCTTGAACAAGACAAGATCTTAAATTCTGACAACACTCCATATCAATGATTAATTTGAACTCTATGGCCTCATGCTGTTCTGTACCACGTCTTCTTTCTGGTGAAGGCAGGTGCATAGATTATGGATTGGGATGGAACAGGGGGTTCTTTCACCTCTGATACTGGGTCAGGATCAAACCCAAATTGATGGGATAAAACTTTTCTCTCTCTAATAGCTCCATATTAAACAGGTTTGGGCAGTCTCAATTCACGACACATGACTGCTCATAATTTGGCACTAAATATCAGTACCTTGCAAGTTTCACTCAGAAAGACCACAAAGATGGCTGGTTCAGTAAATGCAAAAGGCACACTGCAGCAATAAGAAAGGAGTGTCCAAATTTCAATGCAGGAGCCACACGTGGTCTCCAAGCCCAAGCAATTTAGTCCTCAAATCCTAGGCAACTCATTCCAATTTTCATTTATACTTCTCATTTGCTCTGATTGTATTTTATAGGCTTGGAGGTTTGCAAGGACTTTTTTTTCATTCATTCATGGGATGTGGGCGTCGCTGGCAAGGTCAGCATTTATCGCCCATCCTTAACTGCCCTTGAGAAGGTGGTGGTGAGTCGCCTTCTTGAACCGCTGCAGTCCGTGTGGTGAAGGTATTCCCATAGTGCTGTTAGGGAGGGAGTTCCAGGATTTTGACCCAGCGACGATGAAGGAATGGCAATATACTTCTAAGTCAGGATGGTGGGTGACTTGGAAGGGAACTTGGACTATTCTTAGAACTGTTGCCTCATTAGTGTATAATTCCTAAAGCAGAACACCAAAGTACAAGCAACATGAGAAATATGCAAATTAAAGAGAACATCAATTAAAACCTTATGGGTGTAATTTCCTGAGTATGCACTGGTGGCAAAGAACCTTGTCCATTGAAGCTCATTCTCAGAAAATTACCTGATAAGTGTCTCTAAGGCTCCATGTGCAAAACAATTGTGGCCCATGAAAATTAAAAGCTTTGGCACCCCTGCAGTTGGAGGTGCTAGGGTTCAGACATGTTGCTGGGACAGATACTGGCTGCTTTAGTTTGTATGACACCCATGCTATACCTGACCTGGGAGTGGCTAATACAGAAAACTGATGTACATGGCCTTCTTTGACCTCACAAAGGCCTTCGACACCGTCAAACGTGAGTAATTATGGAGTGTCCTCCTCAAATTCGGCTGCCCTGAAAAGTTTGTCACCATCCTCCGCCTGCTTCACGACGACATGCAAGCTGTGATCCTGATCAACGGATCCACCACAGACCCAATTCATGTACGGACCGGGGTCAAGTAAGGCTGTGTCATCGCACCAACGCTCTTCTCGATCTTCCTGGCTGCAATGCTCCATCTCACCCTCAGTAAGCTCCCCGCTGGAGTGGAGCTAACCTACAGAACAAACTGTTCAACCTCGGTCGCCTCCAGTCCAGATCCAAGGTCGTCCAATCCTCTGTCATTGAATTACAGTATGCAGACGACGCTTGCGTCTGTGCACACTCTGAGGCCGAACTCCAAACCATCGTCAACACCTTCACCGAAGCGTACGAGAGTATGGGCCTTACACTAAATATCCGTAAGACAAAGGTCCTCTACCAACCCACCCCCGCTACACAGTACTGCTCCCCAATTATCAAAATCCATGACGAGGCCTTGGACAACGTGGACCACTTTCCATACCTTGGGAGCCTACTGTCTACAAGGGCAGACATCGATGACGAAGTCCAACATCGCCTTCAGTGTGCCAGTGCAGCATTCGGTTGCCGGAGGAAGAGAGTGTTTGAAGGCTAGGACCTCAAACCCAGCACCAAGCTCATGGTCTACAGAGCAGTAGTGATACCCGCCCTCCTGTATGCTTCAGAGACATGGACCATGTACAGTAGGCACCTCAAAGTACTGGAGAGGTATCACCAACGCTGCCTCTGCAAGATCCTGCAAATCCATTGGCAGGATAGGCGCACTAACGTCAGTGTTCTCGCTCAGGCCAACATCCCCAGCATCGAAGCTTTGACCACGCACGATCAGTGCCGATCGATGGGCCACATCGTCCACATGCCCGATATGAGACTCCCAAAACAAGCGCTCTACTTGGAGCTCCAACACGGCAAGAGAGCCCCAGGTGGGCAGAGGAAATGCTTCAAGGACACCCTCAAAGCCTCCTTAAAAAAGTGCAACATCTCCACCGACACCTGGGAATCCCTGGCCCAAACCGCATAAAGTGGAGGAGAAGCATCCGGGAAGGCTCCGAACACCTCAAGTCTCTTCACCGGGAGCAAGCGGAAGCCAAGCGCAAACAGCGGAAGGAGCGCACATCAACCCAAGCACCCCATCCACCCGCCCATTCAACCACTGTCTGCCCCACCTGTGACAGAGACTGTAGGTCCTGCATTGGACTCATCAGTCACCTGAGAACTCATTTTTAGTGTGGAAGCAAGTCATCCTCGGTTCCGAGGGACTGCCTAAGAAAGAAGACCTGACCTGAGAGTGGCTAATACAGAAAATGATTAGAAATGGCCCAATTCTCAAAACCTATCTACAGATGATGCCAAAGTAGGAGGGGCTGTTGAACCTGAGGAGACAGCATGATAACTACAAAATGAATCAGACAAAATAATTGTTAGGAAATCAATAAAAGATTAAATTAATTGCAGACAAATGTAAAATTCTGAATGTAAGAAAAACGGTGACCTCTGGCTGAAAATGTTGAAAGGCAGGAGCTTCAATACAATATTACAATGAGACATAAATGCATTACAATGAACAAGTGGAGACATGTTTAATTTCCAGTGCTTTACAGTGTGAATACAATGTGCCTGCAACATGTCCATAGAAACCGTGTATCCGGTAAGATAATTGGCAGTCATACCTACATAGCAATATCAGATAATGGGCAGTAATCCTCACTGCTTATCTTGGCACTTGCCTTTAAATTTAACACCTTCTTCCATATATCCTCCTGGGTACAGCAGGTGGCAAATACCACATTTACCCTCTGCATAATTACCTCTTACCTCTAATGCTGGTGGACCCATTGCTTGTTTGTGCTCCTCAGAACTATACAGGGCGTTTTGCCTTTACCGGATGCTGTCAACTTTCAGCTGAAGATCCTCCTGTAAGATCTTTACGATCTCTGAGTTCTTGGACAAGACACCAATAGACAGCAGCCAGTATGTTTGAGCAATAGATCAAGATTTATTAAGCTTACAGCATAATCAATACTTAATATTAGGCGATAGTTTTAATGAGTAGCTCGCAGCCCTTGGTCTCTGGAACCTCTCGGACACAGATGATGTCGTCTTAAGTCTGTTCCTTTGTCCTCGCTTTACGTCCAGGTGAAACTGTTCTTTGAATATCGAGGTTTTAACCCATTCCTTATCAACAGTTTGGTTGGCCAGTGTCCATATATGGACTTTAACAAAATCACCTTTTTTAATTGGTTCTAATGGTCAAAATACAATCGTCACTCAGGTTAAGGCTAGTAACCTGGCCACTCCTTTTCCAGTACATTTCCATTAACCCTGTCCTGCTGTCGTGTTATCTTGTTTATAGCTTTTCACCCCATTGGAATTTACCATATCTCTTTCATTTCATGCCTCAAGCAGTACAAGGCCTTTATACCAAGGGCCCAGATAATTTCAGCGCTGTTTCACTAGTCTTGATGTATCCAGACTATCTCACTTTAATCTACCAGATAACTACCTTAACTTCCATGATCGCTCTCATTTATTGGAATTTATACTAATTATTCTTTAAATATTGTTGCAATTAGTTTTGATAAGCAAATTCTAAGTTCTAACAACATTATATTGGCCCAGTAATTCGGGTCGGTGGCTTGCCGCACGTGCAAGCCCCTGATATGCACTTACCCGACGCGCTGACATTTCACCTCCAGGGACGCCTGGAATTCGTGTTTGAAAAAGAAGAATCCCGGGCAGCGTCTGACATCACGCCGCCCAGGAGTGCAGCCAGCGCGAAGCCTGGAGCGCGCTGTGCAAGTGAGACACGCCCCTTGAGGTCTCAGTTTAATAGGACACGCCCCCAATGTTTCTCACAAGCTGCTAAGCATTTTTACATGCAAAGCAGCATTTTAAATAGGTTTTTGGTATTTTTATGAAGCTTTTGGTAACTTTTATAAACTTTTAAAAACGTTTACATTATTTTGAAGAATCTGAAGTAGTTTTAAACAGAATTAAAGCTATTTAAAGACTTTTAAAAGCCCTAAAATAATTTTTTTTATTCCATTTATTTATTTACCAATGTCGTCGTCATACGTGTCTTCACACTGTTCCCTTTGGGGAACTGTATGAAGTGGTGAAAGGATTTATGGCCGTGATTAACACTCATTCCGTGACCGTAACCATCTTTGAACCAGCCATTAGGATGGTTAGTCCTATGGCGGGAGGGTTTTACGGGCTCCCACAAGCTATACAAGGAGGGGAGGCCACCCACACCCACGGACGCAAATATCCCACTGGATGTCAACCCAGAATTTAGAGCCGGAGCTCCGACTCCACTTGCCGGGACTGTCTGGAGCGGGGTTCGAAACCCTACCCCGTCTGGCCCAGCGGCGGGGATCCTACCGCTACGCCAAAGGCCCAATCCGATTAGCAACGTGAAATGGTTGGAATGAGCACAATTCACGGCATTAAAAGAACTCACAATTGAACTGATGATGACCTCAGCAATCTCCTCAACGAGGTGGAGGCGCAGCGCCTGCTCATTATTGGTAATGAGAAGTCAAAGGCGCCGCAAAAAGGACAGATGATAGCTTGGTCTTTCAAGTGGCAGCATAGGGCTCCAGTCACGGGGAAGGAAAAGGCGCAGGAAATGTATGGGTGTCACCTTTTGCGCGGAGTGGGCCTTTTGCGTAGCGGTAAGCATCCCCGCCACTGGGCCAGAAGGAGTAGGGTTTCAAACCCCGCTCCAGACAGTCCCGGCAAGTGGAGTCGGAGCTCCAACTATAAATTCTGGGTGGACATCCAGCGGGATACTTGCGTCCGCGGGTGTGGGTGGCCCCCCCCCTCAGATGGGTTGTGGGAGCCCGTAAAACCCTCACGCCACAGGACTAACCACCCTAATGGCTGGTATGAAGATGGTTATGGTCACGGAAGGAGTGTTAACGTGGCCAGAAATCCTTCCACCACTTCATACAGTTCCCAAAAGGGAACAGTGTGAGGATACCTACGACGATGACCTGTTGCGCAATGAACCTCCTTGGACCCTCAGTCGCAGATGCGAGGGGGCAAATCGTGCAATTGTTAAATTTTTCATTTTATTGACATGTAAAATGTTGGCCCAGTAATTCCCTTCCAAACGCGCGAGTACGGTCGGGGTACTTACGCATCTGTCCGGAGGAAATGCCAGTTTTCAGCATGCACAGCGCATGCGGAGAAAACCGGCATTTCCTGCCCTCTGAACGAAGGGGTTCAGAGGCAGAACGCGTGCGACTGTACAGGCAGCGCGTGCGCAGTAAAATTTGCTGCTTTCATTCATGCTTTCAGTGAGGTCAAGTCAATACAACTTACACATGAAAAAAGCATGAGTACAGTTGCTCCAGAGGCTGCGGTTGTTTAGGAAAGGGATTAAAGTTATTGTAAGAAATGCTGAGGTAAGTTTTAAAGTTTATTTTTGTTTTTTAAAACGGGTTTTCTGTACTGTAGGTAGAAGGATCAATTGTGGCTATGTGAATTGAATTTGCTGTGTTTATTAAATGTGAAAATGACTCCAACATTTTTAAGAAAGAAACTTTTCATCAGTAATATATTCTTTTAAGTAATTATGTATGTATGTCTGTATATATTCCTTTGCGTGTATGAATATATTCCTTTACTTATGTGTATGAATGTATGTATTTAATTATGACTTTCAGAGAAAGTAACTTATTGGAAAATCATAATTAAAAATATACATTCATACACATAAGTAAAGGAATATAAAACATACATACATATACGTAAAGGAATATATGCGGACATACATACATACATAATTACTTATTACTGATGAAAAGTTTCTTTCTTAAAAGTGTTGGAAATGTTACATTACTCATTTTAGAACACTCATTCTCACATTCAATTCACACAGCCACAATTGCTCCTTCTACCTACCGTACTGAAAACCCGTTTAAAAAAAAAAATTTAAACTTTAAAACTAACCTCAGCATTTCTTAAAATAACTTTGCTCCCTTTCCCAAACAAAAATATTGCCTTTCAGAAGCTCCACGATAAAATATATCTTCCTCTGCAGCCTTGGACCAACTTTACACATGCTTTTTTCAAGTGTAACTTGTAAGGACTTACCCTCACTGAATCCATGAATGAAATCGACGAAGTTCACTGCGCACGCGCTGCCTGTGCAGTCGCACGCGCTGTGCCTCTGAACCCCTTCGTTCAGAGGACCGGAAATGCCAGCGTTCTCCGCATGCACGGTGTTTCCTGAACGCCGGCATTTCATCCGGCCAGATGCGTGAGTACCCAGACCGTACTCACGCATTTGGACCCGAATTACTGGGCCAATATGTTTTTCTTAGCAATTTAATGGTCTGGCCTTCACTTGCAGTCTGTGGCTGTTTGTTATCAAAACTTAGTCAAAACTGCTTTTGAACTGTCTGCAGCTACATGTTGAACAAGTTCTAGTTACCCAGGAGTAATTATGGGTAATATTATTTGGTCAGTGGCTACACTTGAAGTTATACACATATGATTCTCATCTACTAAATATCTTTAAATATCAGCCTTTTGTACACTCCTCTTGAAAGTGAGTTTTACCACATCTTGCTCCCTGTAATAGTGTTCAAATTTGCATACTCTGCAATTGGATTGATGCATTGTATTTTCTTCATAAATGACTGCCTGTGGACTTATCATGTATCTAATTTGTGAGACTTATTTATTGCTTTGTAAACTCAATAGCTCCATTGTATGTCATAACTCTAACAGGCCAGTAATCTATAGAAACTATTAAGTATATTTGTTCAGTCATTTTTTCTTGGGTAATTCTTGGCCGATGTCAGCACTAAACACCTTCAGATGAGTGACATTATACAGTTCAATCAATTTGGATATCATACAATTCATTATCTGCCTGGAGACCATGTCAATCTGCAGAGGTATGGATGTTTATCTTGATTGTACTGAATTAGGACTTCTATGTTAAAATAATGCTTCTAACCTTTAATAGACCTGCATTAAAATCTATAACAAAATGTTAAAAAAATACAATTCTATCGCTTGAGAATGTTTATATTCTCATTTCAAACTCTAATGCCTTTTTATATCAAGCAATATTGAAATGTTCAATAACTATTTCCCCCCTTTTACTTTGTTTAGCATTATTCCATATCATTCATTTTTAATTTTGCTTCAGCAATCTGCCTGGTAACAATGGTTCTTCTAATTTATGCTCAGTACACTGCATGCTTAGTCTTGACAGTGTCAGCTGTGGCTCAGTGGGTAGCACACTCGCCATCTGAGTCAGAAAGTTGTGGGTTCAAGTACCCACTCCAGGAACTTTAGCACATAAAGCTGGGCTGACACTCCAGTGCTGCACTGTCAGAGGTGCCGTCTTTCAGATGAGATGTTAAACTGAGGCCTTGTCTGCTCTCTCGGGTGGACGTAAAAGATCCTATGACACTATTTCGAAGAAGAGCAGGGGAATTATGCCCGGTGTCCTGGCCAATATTTATCCCTCAATCAACATAACAAAAACAGATTATCTGGCCATTATCACATTGCTGTTTGTGGGAGCTTGCTGTGCGCAAATTGGCTGCCGCGTTTTCCACATTACAACAGTGACTACACTCCAAAAAGGTACTTCATTGGCTGTAAAGCACTTTGAGACATCCGGAGGTCATGAAAGGCGCTGTATAAATGCAAGTCTTTCTTTATAAAGAATGAACCTGTAAGCTTGTGGAAAATGGATAGTGTCATTAAGAGAGCTAATAGGAATGAACAAGATTCGAAGCAACAGTTAAATCTTCAGTTCTGAAAGGTCTGTTTAGAATCCCAATTCCAACTTTCATGAGCTTAATATTGGATTCAAGGGAAGTCAGTGGCTAAAACATTGCAGCAATGATATCCTATCATAGATATATCTTCAGCATGCTTTCTAAGTACGAACATGATTTAGTATCTACTGAATTAGCTTTTGACATCTAATGGCAGAACATCAATACTGTATCGACCTTTTTTTTACACTATTGACAACTGCCCGACTTGAACCATTTTATCTTTTCTGTGCTGTCCGATTAGAATATTAAACCTTCCATTGGATGCTTCAGCCTAAGGCTACATTTAACGTGGGTTTGACCACCTCTCAGTTGTTTTACATTTGTATTGCAGCACACAGACAATACAAAAACAGCTTGCATTTATATAGCACCTTTAAAGTTGGAGAACGTCCCAAGGTGTTTCACAGAAGCATATTCAGATACAAATTGATGCCGAGCCAAAGAAGGCGATATTAGGAAGGGGCGACTAAAAGTTTAGTTAAAAAGGTAATTATTTAGGGGGGCCCTAAAAGAGGAGAGAGAGGTGGCAATGTTTAGGGAGAGAATTCCAGAGCATAAGGCCTAGATGGCTGAAGGCACGACCGCCAATGGTGGGGCGAAGGGAGTAGGGAATACGTAAGAGGGGAGTTGGGGGAGCACAAAGTTCTTAGCAGATTGTAGCTCTGGAGGAGGTTACAGAGATAGGTAGGGACAAAGCCATGAAGGGATTTGAACACTGGGAATTTGGAATTTGAGGAATTTGAGTTAGAATACAGGCAGCAGCGTTTTGGATGAGCTCAAGTTTATGGAGGGTGGAAGATGGGAGGCCGGCCAGGAGGCCATTGGAATAGTCAAGCCTGGAGGTACCAAAAACATGGATGAGGGTTTCAGCAGCAGTTAAACTGAGGCGGGGGCGGAGTTGGGCGATATAACAGAGGTGGAAGTAGGCAGTCTTTGTGATGCAGAGGATATGGGGGTTGAAAGTTCAATTCGGGGTCAAATAGCATTCTAAGGTTGCGAACTGTCTGGTTCAGCCTGAGACAGTGACTGGGGAGCTCCAGCAATTGCAATTAAGCTAATTATAAATGGTTCTCTATCCCAGACATTTCAACCTTAAGCTTTTCAGCTTCCAGTTAAAAAAAGAAAGACTTGCATTTATATAGCACCTTCCATGACGTCCCAAAGTGCATTACAGCCAATGAAGTACTTTTGAAGTGTAGTTACTGTTGTAATGTAGGAAACGCGGCAGCCAATTTGCACACAGCAAGGTCCCACAAACAGCAATGAGATAATAACTCAGCTAATCTGTTTTAGTGATGTTGATTGAGGGATAAATATTGCCCAGGGCACTAGTAACAACTCCCCTGCTGTTCGTCAAAATAGTGCCATCTTTTACGTCCATCTGAGAGAGCAGACAGGGCCTCAGTTTAACATCTCATCTGAAAGACGACAGTGCAGCACACCCTCAGCACTGCACTGGAGTGTCAGCCTAGATTTTTGTTCTCAAGTCTCTGGAGTAGGAACTTGAACCCACAAGCTTCTGACTCAGAGGTGAGAGTGCTACCCACTGAGCCACAGCTGACAACAGTTTTGATGACAATCTGATCAATTATCAGTTGAACATAGAAACATAGAAATGTACAGGCCTGGAAAAGACTCTTGCAGTCCATCTGGCTGGTTCCAGTGTTTAGGAAATATCACATCGCACCATTATCTCTCATACCTCCCTATTAAATTTTTCACCAGGCACTTATCCAACTCTCTCTTGAATTTGCATAATACCATCAGCCCCCACTGCCTCCCTGGAGTCTATTCTATACTTTCACCATCCTTTGCATAAAGTAGTTAAATCTAAACTGTCTTTTCATTCTCTACTCTGGGTTTGGTGCAATGCCCTCTTGTTGTGCAATCTGCGAGGGAGATTCCAACTGCCAGTGGGAACCAACTGGTTTCAGTTAGATTTCCACCCGCCCACCTGTAGCAGAATGAGGCCATGGCAATTTTAACCACCGGGCCTCATTAATATGCAGTTGGCCAACTTTCTGGACCAATTAGGTGGGAAGTGGCTGCTGGCCTGTGAAAATTCAGGTGGCACAGGGCACTCTGCTAAGTGTGGGGACCAGAATTCCGGGGGTCTTGGGTATGGAAGGTCGGGTGAGTTCAGGGCAAGGGAGGCCTAAACTTGTAAATGGCCTATTCTGCTTTCAATCCTCTTCTCATCTGATTTTACCTGGAAGCAAGCTGCAGCTGCTTCCCCGTTCAGGTCATACACAGCCGCCTGCTGAGCAGAGCAGGTTAATATTGAAGACAGCGGGATCCAGGCAGGACATCCGCAGGAAAGTTACCTGGTTGATTTTCTACTGCCTACCCTCTCGGTTTCCATATAGTAGGAAGGGTTAAAATCGACCCCTGTGACTATGTTAAACAAATTGATGTTATGTTATCCTTTAGGATCTTAACTACTTCAATAAGATAACCCTGAGCCTTTTCTACTCCAATGTAAACAAAGACAGCTTCTGCAGCCTCTCTCATAAATTAGGTGCCTAATCCCAACTATGACTTTGGTTGCCTTTAGCTGCACCCTCTCCAATACCTTGATGTCTTTCTTATAATATCTTGGCTAGAATTTAACACACTACATTTTCAGTTTCGGCCCCATCATTGCTGCTGAGCTGATGGACGGGAATTTAGTAGTTGTAGTAGTATTAGTAATATCAGGTGAAATGCACCAGAGACTCTGGCAGGGCTGTACTGTAAGAGACTCCCTGATTTGTTCAGACATCTGAAGCTTAAAGATGCCAATAGTCTGTTCTGTTATTATCCTAGTAGCTGCATGGATCTTGTTGTATCTGTGTTCACTTTCTGACTGCAGCACTCACAAAAGTGCAAGCCAGGGTTGCTTTGGTCTCTTAAGAGCTATCCTTCAAGTCTGTCTTCAGCTTCAAACAACCCAATCACAGAAGACTGACTTAAAATAAAAGAGTAATGACTGCTACCTGGGAAGTGGCCATAGCAGGCATGGTCCTGTGCTGTTGGTCAAAGATGACCATGGCATTGTGTCTAGGGGTCCAGATGGCCCTGTGGTTGCCATCAATAATCCCCTGGATTTTGGGGAATCCTGTGACATACAAGAATTGGAATGCCTTCTCATTCTGCTGTTGCTTTTCCTTTGAGAAACTGATAAAGGTAGTTGTCCTGATGAATAAAACATCAATGACCTACTTGATGCATCTGTGTATTGTAGATTGACCAATGTTGCATATATCTCTTATGGTGTCATGGAAAGACCCAAGGCTTAGAAGTTTTTGATGATTGTGACCTTAACTGCCACTGGTAGTGCTATCTTTGTGGTGGAGATTATCTGCAGGTCAGTTTACAGGAGCTGGCACAAATCCGTCACTGCCTCTCTGGTGACCCTCAGCCGCTAGCAGAAGTTGTGTTCAGATATTCCTACATAGCTGCCCCTGGATCTGTTAACATGGCACCATGGATAATAGTGGGTGTGGGTACATCACCTCTGGTGCAAGTAATGGTCCCTTCTTTAATCCTCTCCCTCCACCTCAAAAACACATGTAGAGAAAATAACACTGAATGCAATGCCTATTTTCATCAAATAAGGTCGCAACAATGCAAATTCCAGCAGTTCACTTTTGAGAAATAATTTCCTAAAAAAGTTCACAGCATCGCTGGTCTTTAATGACCTTTATATAAGGGCAAGTAAAGCACATTGTGAGATCTCAGCTTTCAGGATAGGAAATTATCAATTAGGGACATTTAATTATCACAAATTGCCTATGAAGGTGAAGCTCTTGCATACTCTGTGCCAAAGTGATTCACACTGATGATCAACCAAGTACAGAAAATTGTGTGGCCTACAGAACCAGTGAAATTGAAAATGGCGGCAATTTCTGGGCCCTGCTTGCTTGAACTGTACTGGCGGGAATGGTCATGCCAGACGGAAAAACATCTCTTTTTGTGTATCATCCTCAGCATGCTTATATTTTGCTTAAATTTTGACCCGTGTTTCATTCTCAGTGTGTCTGTATGAGTCTCATATTTAGATTTGTGTTTCATTTTAGACATGTCTATTTGGTTTACATTTCAAGCTGAGCTTTATTTTGATGTGTTTGTATTCAGCTCACATTTCAATTTGTGTTGTCCTCAGCCTGCTTGCCTTTGTTCCATATGCCCACTTGACTTCTTGATATTTTTCTCCTAGCCTTCAGCTCACATTTGTACTTATGTTTTTCTCTAATTATGCTCATATTCAGTTCTCAGTCTTTCTTATATTTTGCTGCTATTCCAATTGCAGTGGCTCATATCTCAATTTGACTCATATTTTGTTTTTTCATAAAATACATCTGACATATGTTATGGCATATCTGCACAACAATTTTTAGTAATACACATTAGAAATGCATACAGTGAAAAAATAGGAGCTCACTGCACTCTCGCTTCTATGCTATTTACTTTTCTTCAGATGCGAGAAGTCTTTACTGCTGTAAGATTGCAGCTGTCAAATTGAAGATGTGATTCTATGTGAGAAAATGGATTGAATTTGACTTTCATACAGTCCATGTACATGTGCATCAACAAAGAAAAAAAGTAATATAACCGTCCTGGGGTATTAAAGAGTAAAACTACATACTGCCCTTCCTGAACTGGAAACATTAAAAAAAAAACAGAAATAATCAATGACTGCCAGTTTTGACAGCTGTGAGATGAGTGATGAGAGAGTAACATGATTTTGGCAGTGAGATATCATTTGGGAAGCAACAGCCCGCACCCTGCCGGTGGTACAGTAAGCGGAACAGACACTGACGGACGACATGAGCTCTCGACAGTGATGACTGTTGAGGCTGACAGCTTCACTTGCAGTCAATCAAGAGTGCATTCTGCACTGAGGCTGAACTGAGTGATTTTTTTTAACATAACAGATTCTCATTTCTGAAGTAGGTTAAGCGAAGATAGTTACATCAGCTGCGGTTGATACCCAAAGCATTATTGGTTCCAAGGCATGAATCGTCAGGATTCACACATTAGCAGACAAAACAATAACATTTTTTTTGATGTTGAAGCGCAATAAAATAGCCAAGATTTGTGCAGGGTGATTAACACAATTCCATTCAGAAGAAGCAAGGAGCCAAAGTGACTCCAGAAGGCTTCCAGCAGTCACATTGAGCAGATAAGAGTTTAAGTTATCTGTTGCACCAGGTATGGAGCCACACAGGTTACTAATTGAACCACAAGAACAACGTGCCACATGTTGTGAATGCATTAATTCTCCTTGGCGGATGTGCAAAAGCAACAATGTTAACACCAAAGGTGCTAGCATCACACGAGCCTGTATACACCAGTATTCTTTCAAATAGACTTTCCACACTGCCTTTCATAATAATATGTGGAAATAATGACATTGTTGTTTCAGCTCCTAGTCATGCTAAATTACAGCTTTACTAATACCTATTGACATTGAGGCATTTGAGGACTATTTATTTACTTGATACTGCCAGTGGTGTAAGGTTTCATTGTCATTGTACATGTTAGGAAGCATGGAAATCATACTGTTTTAAGAAAAGATGATATAAGAAAGGGTTAAAGCCTTAAATATGCTTCAATACATCAGTGTAGTGGTGTGCAGGGGGTGGTGTTATCATCACAACCATAGTATACTGAAATGGACAAGACTGCTGCATATTCAGAGTGTAAAAGGCTTCCTTACTCCTTACCAGGGATTCTGGATGGTTAAAACATAATTAGTCTGACTAATGTGGCCCTTAAAGATGGCATCTCGCCACCAGTGCTCAGTTGTAGCAAAACAAAACGGTGCTTTTAAAATGCTTATCAGCACCTCGGAATGCAACGCTGTACCACTTCAGTCACGCGGTGTCAGCATCAAATTATCAGGTACAGCACAGCCAGCTGCAGTGTAAAGTTCCCTCTGCTCTGTCCTGGCCTCGGAGCAACATCTTTATAAACCAGTGCAACATTTTCATTTCCCATACCAAGCACCGCTCGGCTTTATCTCATCCATTCAGTTAGTTCTAAGTTAGGGGTGGTGTTGTGCTGTGGGTGCATGCCCAGCAGGAACTGCATTCAAACTGTGACACTCATTTCACATTGAACCTTTACAACCAGCAGAGTGATGAGATTTTCATCCCACCAATCTAGGCTTAATTTAAAACCAGGGGCTGGATCTTATGCCCATGTTCCACTGATGATTCGGCACATTTTAGACGCACTCCGCCCACTTTTGTGCATTTACGATTTTCCACCAAAAGTGACACATGTCACAAGGAACATCCATCTACTCTCAACCAGAAACACGTAAATTGAGCAGTTACGACAGAGTGACATCAGATGTTACATTGTATATCATTCTGCTCCTATTTGCTGCTGACGATAGCCCTATCTGTATTAAACAGGAATTTCTGAAACTGAGAGGCCTTAGTAAAGATGGGAGTGATTCCATGTGTTAAAACTATAACCTATACATCAGCAAACTCTTGGTAACTGCTCATTCAGTTTTTTTTTGCATAGTTTCTGGAAATTTCAGAGCATTCTAAGGGAAAGCATTGTTGGAGAACAGTTTTGGCCTATCAGAAATTTGGGGTCCAAGCCCCACGTTCCCCCCACCCCACTCTTGACAACAACAAAGAACTTACTCAAGGAAGAGGAGGAACAGAAGCAGGCAGAGACTAGGCTTATTCAGCTGCACCAAGGATGCTGTCACCCCACCCGGAGGTACCCATGAAACACGACCTACAGACCACAGAAGTGTTCTTCACCTACTGCAGGGGCTGTATCAGAGGTTGACATTCCGTGCGGAAGCTGTACAGCAGCTATGTGAACTGTTACATCTGTGACCAGCCTCTTCAAACCCTGCTGCTCTTCCAGTGGCCATTAAATTGACAGTGGCACTGAACTTGTATGCATCTGGTTTCTCCAAGCAACAACTGGGGACATTTTTTTTAATCCACAGATGTGCAAGGGGAGTCATCAATACATCCATTGCAGGAGCCCCACAACTTACCTCCTTCCTTACTGACGCCCAGTCAGAGATGCAGAGGACTGTCGGTGTCCAAAGAATGGTCGGTTTCCCCAAAGTATAAGGTGTTGTTAATGGCATTAGAACCCCTTATGTAATGTTGTATTCTACATAAAGAGAAAGAGATTCCACTCCTTTAGTGTGCAGTTGATTTGTGGCCATCAAAGCTGAATTTTTCATGTGAACACAGATCTAGCTGGAAGCTGTCATGATGCTTGAATTCTCAGACACCTCAATTCATTTTGCCGACTCGGTGCAAGTATCCAGCTAGCTACTAGGAGACAAGCGTTATCCATTCTTACATTTTTTTACCCTGCTGTGAATCCCAAGGCCTGCAGCTGAGGAGGCCTGCAACAAATTGCATTCTTCTATCCGAGTAATAGTTGCGCAGAACACTGGCATGCTCAAATCTAGGCTTCGATGCCTGGATAGATCAGCACGTGTCCTGCATTGTGTTGCATGCATACCACCTTTCCCTGGACAAAGGCATGAAGCTGCTTGATTTGTAGGATGAAGAAGACTGACAGCAATAGGGGAGGAGGGCAAAGTAAATAATGATGTCGATATAGGGGGACGCTCATAATGACAATTCAATGCCTGCGGGATGAACAATTCGGCGGTCGCTCATCAGAAATACCAGAGATTTTCCACTGGGGATTCCCTGCTGGGCACCTGCCTGGTTCAGTGTAGTGAAGGTATGGATCCTTAATACTATGAAGGGGGATGACTGGATTATAAGTAAGTCCTTACAAATGAATGCTATGTGGAAGAAGGATAAAAGAATGAAAAAAGAGAGAAGTGAAATAATAAAGCAGAGAAGAAAAAATAATTTTCTACTAACGCTACAATCAAAGCCCTGACAAGCTGAATCTGAATGCTGTAAGGTTCGCAAAATTTCAGAGAATTTCGACAGCCCCCGAAGATTATTTGATTAAAGAAAACCTGGTTGGAATGTACCTTAAAAACCCAGGGCATCAAAGATGGCTGCCAGGCCTGGCAACAGAGAAAGACAGCCTGTTTGAACATCTCCCATCGCTGGCTGAAGTACTTGAGGTATGTCAATAAGGCAACCTAGATAGGTATAAGGGGTGGGAATTAAACTGTCAATCAACTGCGGTTTAGGAAGTTCAACATCGAACAAAGGATTGTTTGTTTACAAGCTCTCAACAATGTTGACTCAAGGGCTTAAGCACTTGAAGCTGTCAATCAATTGCGGTTGGAATGTAACCGCAGGACAAAGGATTGTTTACTGAACACTTAAGGATTTGTTTGTCCAGCACTTGAGAAATCAGTGGGACATTTTAAACTGAGCACAAATCAGTTAAACGAATGGGAAACGCATTCAAACCCATTACGGTCAATGGGGACAGATCGGTTCCTTTTGTGTACCCCGGATATGTCCAGATTTGGGCGCGAAGATAAGGACTCCCAAATGGGGTATAAAGATAGCCCCTCAGGAAGCCATTCTCTCTCTCTGTCACCTCGCCTCCAGTGCCCTGCTTACCAGAGGGACAGCTCAGCAGCCCACCCAAAGAAGTGGAATACCAGCAGTTACTTTTGAATTACTGGGGTATCTCTACTTCGGGGCGGTGAAGAATTCAAGGCAGGTCACAGGGGCACGGAGCAGGCATTTACTGGTGACCATAAACTTTCTGGCCCATTACAAGGCAACCTAGATAGGTATAAGGGGTGGGAATTAAAGGGGAATTTAGTTAAATTGTCATTTTTAGTCAATTTTCCCTCGATGTGTCCGTTTTCTCTCCTCCCCGTTAAGTAGAAGTGTGCAAGTGTGCTGTATCCATTATTATTTTCACTGTATAGCAATTTATTCTTTATTTTTAATAAACATTGGTCTTCTTTGCACCCAACCACGAGTCTCGTTTTGTCTATATCGCTACTGAAATAAGTCCGGCGGTCAGGACCAGAAATGGAAGCAATTCAAAACTGCACGGGGCCTGGAGCAGCTCAGATATGCCTGACTGGCCAGACAATAACCCCAAAACCAAATACCACCCCTCTCCCCCTTTCTACAAAATGACGACCGCGGCAGGACCGTCGGCAACAGTATGCGATGTAGCAGACGGTGGTCTGGGCCTGGAGAGAGCAGCAGTTATTGGTTTTCTTTTTATCACACCCCTGATATGTTTGTGGTTAGGTACCTGTTATGTTCATTAATAACTAGTCATTTTTATTAAGAACAGCTAGCTTTTGCTAGACACTTTATTGAGCACATGTGGACTAGGTACAGTATCTGTAGAGGCCTCCATCTTGACTGCTGCCTTGTGGGTAGCCTAGTGCATCATGGGTAGCCCACTCTTATATACATACAGCACCACCTAGTGTACCATTCCAGAATGACAGGTTACTGATAATTACATCCCCCTTTCTTTGAGGTTAAACAAAATCAGTATCAATCAATATCAATCAATAACAACGTAAACATCTTCAACAGTCAATACATTTTCAATGTGGTTTTCTTTGTACTCAAAGATTAAGTCTATCAGGCTTTTTTACTTCACGTGTGGATCTTCTCAGCACAGGTAAGTTTGATGTGTTTTCATGAGAGCCTGTATGTGTATTTGTGTTAGATTGTTCTGGTGGTGAGTGACAAGATTCAGTTGCGGCATTGTCATCGATTTGCTCTTCGATAGTCTCTTGTGTTTTTAGGAGGGAATGGCGGTTCCTCCTGAGAATCTGTCCTTCCTCAGTTCTAACAGTGTATGACCTTGGTCCTACTTCCTCAAGAACTGTAGCTTTCCTGTACCATGCATCTGGATCCTCAATCCTGACAACATCATCCCTTGTCAAAGGTTTCAGAGTTTTGGATGACTTGTCATAGTATGATTTCTGTTTCAGCTTTAACAGTTGAAGTCTCTGCTTTTCTTTTGCACAGCAGGGTAGCGTGGTACGCAACTTGCGACCCATTAGGAGTTCAGCAGGTGACGAACCAGAGTCTAAAGGTGAGGCTCGGTAGCTCAGCAGGGCGAGATAAGGATCAGACTTGCTTTCTGTCGCTTTCTTCAGTAGCTGCTTGAGAACTTGAACACCTTTCTCTGCCTTACCATTTGACTGAGCATACAAAGGACTGGATGTGATGTGCTGAAAGTCATACTGTGCTGCAAACTGTTGCCACTCCTTACAGTTGAAGCATGGACCATTGTTGCTAATGGCAATCCTGGGAATTCCATGTTTGGTGAAGATGGATTTCACATGCATTATGACACTGCTTGCTGTGGTGCTTGAGAGCAGTGCCATCTCAGGATAGTTAGAATAGTAGTCAATCACTATTAGATAGTCTTTACCATTTAAATGAAAAAGGTCCATACCAACCTTTTGCCATGGTGCTGTTGGTATGTCAGCTACTATCATTGGTTCCTTTGCTTGTTTGTTTTGGTGTTTCTGACATGTCTCACATTTGCTATCATGTTCTCAATGTTCTTATTTATGCCAGGCCAATAAACAGTGTCTCTTGCTCTCCTTTTGCATTTTTCAATTCCGAGGTGTCCCTCATGAATCCTTTTGAGCATGTCTTGACGTAGAGCCTGTGGAATGACTATTCTGTTCTGTTTTAGTAATAGTCCACTTGTGACACTCAATTCTGACCTTATGTGAAAATATTTTGGACAGGAACTTTTTGGTCAACCATGATGAATGTTCTCTATTACTGTTTGTAATATTGTATCTTTTACTGTTTCTTCTGCTATTTGCTTTGATTTTGTGTCTGACACGGGCAGCGCAGCAGTGACCATACACACATGAACATCCACGTCTTCTTCAGTAGAGCTCACATGACTCATTGTGGGTGCTCGGGATAGTGCATCTGCTAACACTATGTATTTGCCTGGTGTGTAGATCAGTTCAAAGTCATATCTTTGCAGCTTCATCATGAGTTGTTGAATCCTTGGAGACATCTCATTCAGGTTCTTTTTTATGATGGCAACCAGTGGGCTGTGGTCTGTCTCAACTGTGAAGGTGGGAAGTCCATATATGTAGCCATGAAACTTTTCTAGTCCAACTACCAAGCCTAGACATTCCTTTTCAATCTGGGCATATCGACACTCAGTATCAGTCATAGACCTGGAGGCATAGGCAACAGGCTTCCAATCTTCACCCTCTGCTTGTAGCAAGACCGCACCTAAGCCATCTTTTGATGCATCCATTGACACTTTGATTCTTTTTGTTGGGTCAAAGAAGGTGAGTATAGGTGTGGTTGTCAGCACTGTTTTGAGGATTATCCACTCTTGTTCATGTCTTTCTGTCCATGTAAACTCATTTGTTTTACGTAGCAGGTCTCGCAGACAGGCTGTCTTGGCTGACAAGTTAGGAATGAACTTTCCAATGAAGTTTATCATCCACATGATGCGTAGCACTCCTTTTTTTCAGTGGGTCGGGGCATTTTGAGTATGGCGTTTACTTTTTCCATATCTGGCTCTATTCCTTTACCAGATAGATTATCTCCTAGGAAAGTGACTTCCTGGACACCAAACTGACACTTGGCTTTGTTGAGCTTCAGTCCATTCCGGCGTATGCTCTGTAGCACTTTAGTCAGTCTCTCATTGTGTTCTTTCAATGTGGAGCCCCAGATGATGATGTCATCAACATAGACCCAAATCCTTCCAGACCTTCAACTATGTGTTCCATCGCTCTATGAAAGATTTCAGATGCAGATATTATCCCAAAAGTCATTCTGAGGAAACAATACCTGCCAAATGGTGTGTTGAAGGTACAGTATTTGGTGCTCTCTTCATCCAGTTTTAGTTGCCAAAATCCTTGTGAGGCATCGAGCTTTGTAAAGTATCTGGCACCTGACATTTCACTGGTGATTTCTTCTCGCTTGGGAATCTGGTAGTTTTCATGTTTTATGTTTGCATTTAAGTCCTTTGCATCCATGCATATTCTTAGATCATTGTTCTTTTTCTTTACACATACCATGGAGTTAACCCAGTCTGTTGGCTCTTCGACTTTCCTGATGACTCCTAGTGTGGTCATTCTGTCCAGTTCATTCTTGAGCCGGTCACGCAGGGGTGCTGGAACTCTTCGTGGAGCATGTACCACTGGCTGAGCATCCTCCTTTAGGTGGATCTTGTAAGTGAATGGTAGAACTCCAAATCCTTTGAACACATCCTGGAAATTATTCACTACAGAATCCACCGAGTCATCTGGTCTGCTTATGGCACAGTTTATATGGTAGACTCTCTTGACCAGTTCTAAGACCTCACAAGCTTTGTCACCCAGTAGTGAATCAAGTCCTTCAGCCACAACAGAAAACATGAGATGATGCACTTTGTCTTTGACTGTCACTTTAAGTCTGCATACACCTAAGCTATCTATTTTCTGTCCATTATAGTCCTTCAGTAGTACTGACTTTTTCTGTATTTTGGGCTTTTCTTTCATATTGTTAATGTTACTCATACTGATTAAGTTTGCTTTTGCCCCAGTGTCTAGTTTCAATGTAACTAATGCTCCATTTACCTGCAGTGGGATCATCCATTTGTCCTCTTTTACTGCATTAACTTTATGTTCAGCATTGTTCATTCCTGAGGGCTGCACATTTTCTGTATCCTTTTTGATATTGTCACATGACACCATTCCTACAAAACATGTCTCACTTAAATCAGTGTCCTCAATTACATTAACTCATTGCCCTTTCTTAGTTTTCACTTTTGAAAAGCATTGTTTGGCAAAGTGATTGTTTCCATGACATTTTGTGCACATTTTTCCAAATGCTGGACATTGTTTTAACTGGTGTTTGTAACCACAGCGTTTACAATTAAAAATTCCTTCCTCCGATTGCTTTTCACTTCTGTTCTGCCCATGTTTCTTCCCCTTGTAGGACACAGCACCGACAGCAGCACTTACTGCAATCGCATCATCATTGATTTCACTGAAAGTCTTGGCATGCTTTTGAGCTAGCGCGCTAGCTTGGCATATTTTCACAGCAATTTCCAATGTTAGTTCGGTTTCTCTCAACAGACGTTCCCTGACTTTTTTATCATGAATACCAAACACAATCTGGTCACGAATCATGGATGCTTTCAGCTCAGAGAAATTACATGTCTGTGCTTTCAGTTTCAGATCAGTCAAAAAGCTATCAAAAGTCTCATTTTGCTGCTGTGTCCGAGAACGGAAGATGTACCTCTCGTAGGTTTCATTCTTTTTGGGAGAACAATGTGTATCAAACTTCTTTAGCACATCGTCTAATTTTTCTCTGTTCTCCTCTGGATTAAATACAAATGTATTAAATACCTCTATCACCTGTGGGCCTGCAACCGTGAGCAGCAACGCTATTTTCCTTGCGTCTGACTTCGTACCATACCCGATGGCAGCAATGTTGAGTTCGAATTGTTGTTTAAAAGTCTGCCAATTGTAGTCGACATTTCCTGTGAGTTTCAAACGCTCTGGTGGCTTCAAATTCTCCATGTCGCATTGCACAATATTCAGCTGATCTTACCAATCCTGGTACCAAGTTATGTTCATTAATAACTAGTCATTTTTATTAAGAACAGCTAGCTTTTGCTAGACACTTTATTGAGCACATGTGGACTAGGTACAGTATCTGTAGAGGCCTCCATCTTGACTGCTGCCTTGTGGGTAGCCTAGTGCATCGTGGGTAGCCCACTCTTATATACATACAGCACCACCTATTGCACCATTCCAGAATGACAGGTTACTGATCATTACAGTACCCGCAGGCTTAGGGAAGTTAAAGCGGAGAGTTGGGATAAGGAAATGGAGATTGTAGAATACCAGGCCTGGTGGACCAGTTTAGTGAGGGCAAAAGCCACACGAGGTACGAGTTAGAGTACCTGAAGTGCCTAGTTGCAGAGGCCAAGAGCAATGAGATGAGGGTGCGGGAGGAGAACGCCCGCCTCATACAAGAAGTAAGAGAGTAGGAGGAAAAGGTTAGGGAGGTTAAGGCAGTGTATAAGCTGGCCTGCGACCAAGGGTTTGAGGAAGCAGATCATGGCCCCTATAGGGAAGAGATAGAAAGCTTGAGTATGGCTTTAAAGAGGGCAAAGGGGATGATATGTCTTATCAGCCCGAAGACAGGTCAGTCGGATTTTACCAGCAACCCAAATAGAACCGTCCCACAGGCAACACACAGAACGAAGTTGGTTAGGGAATCAGAGGTCCCACGACTGCCACCCACAGCTCCGAGCTTTCAGGAGCTCTGGCAGCGAGGCGGGGTGGAGGATGAGGTGGTAGAGGAAGCACAGCAGGCCCCGCTAGATAGGCCGGGACCAGGACCAGTGTACCCCCTCCGACAACGGAGGTATGGTCCGCCCGTTTATGAAGATGACCCAGGGGCCATCCAGAATCAGTTTGTGGTGCCGTATGGCACCCACCAGCTCAGGGACATGGTTAGCCACATCCCCAAGCTCACTAAAAAGGGAGACCCCTCACTGCACTTCAGGGAGATAGAACAAGCAGCTTGTGTTGATGACTGCGATGACGCAGAGCAAGCAAAAATGCTGCTGTTTTCCCTGGGAGGTGATCTCCTCCAGGCCCTATCTGGCGAGTGCGAAAGGGGGCAGAAGGATTATGAGGATCTGAGGAATGAGATATTGGAGGCCATGGGACTCAATGATGGTAGCCCATTCGCCCAGGTAGAAAGAACGATGCAGCTCCCAGGGGAGTCCCCACAGGCGTTCGCAGACAGGCTGTGGCCAGTCTACCGGAGCGCATGCCCGGGAATGCCAGGGCGGGCAGCACTGAACCCAGCCCAATTGACTCACTGGCTCCGTTGTCTTATGACAAACAGCCTACCCCAGATCCAAGCCCAGGTCGCGGCTTGGTTTGGCCCCCGAAACCCCCAGACCACCGAAGAAGCGGTGATCCGCCGGCTCACAGTAGCCTTTAAAAACATGAGGTGTATCGAGGCGCCCCAACCCAAGGGAAAAGTCCATGAGGTTAAACCTGGGAGCCAGAGTAAGAAAGAGTGGCACCAGGAGGGGAACCGTCCCTCCCAGGCTAGGTTAAATTGTTATGGGTGCGGGAAAGACGGGCACTGGAGAAGAGACTGTAAGAATTCCTGGAAAGATAACAAGGGAAAGGATCCCACAGCCCCAGCCCAAAAGGCAGGGCCAGGTATCCCTCCCGCTGTGATTGAGTCATTTTTACAGTCCCTACGGTCTCTTCTGACTGGTCAGGGGAGAGTAGCAGCCACCACCGGTGCTTTGACCCCGTCTGCCCCACCCCACTCCCAGCAATGACTAGAGCCAGCGCAGCCTGTCGACCTGTGTCCCCGCGAAAATGCTGAGGGGAGCAGACCCTATGTTAGGATGGGGGTGAAGACGGTGCAGGGGAGATATTCGGTGGACACTGGAGCTTCCAGCACGGTGGTCCATTCGGAAGACCTGACCAATTCACCCCGGTCTAACAAGGTCCCATTTAGCTTAATGGGACCCACGGGGAACGAGCAGGCTGGGGAAAGGTCAAAACCTTTGGCCATAGGTTTAGGATCCCTCCATACCACGTGGGAGGGTAACCACAAGACCAATGAGGTGGACAAGCAGGGGGACAGGGAAAGAGAGTTCTGGGACCCCTGTAGAGTGGGTCCAGTTGCAGCAATCCACGACAAGGGAGGCACACAGGGGATAGTTTTGGCCCCGGACCAAAAGCAGGTCCAAGCCCAAGATTCCGCCTTTAAGGCCGCCCTGGTGAGGAGAAAGAATTTAGAACAGGGTTACTGGCAGGCTGCTAGTTACATTAATCAATGCAAATTGTTTAAGCCAGAGGCAGGGAAACAGGCAGCTGGGATTGAACCTGAGATTAGAAATCCTCAGCCTGCAGCGCGTACACTCACACAGACTGCACACGCAGGCGCAGTCGCGTGCGTAAAGGGAGAAGTTCCCCAGCACTTGGCCTGAGCGATTCCCCCTCTCTTATGGGACTCCGGGGAGGAGCCTGGACCAGGTTTTAACCTGAAGGGGAAAACTCTCAGCCACCGGCAGCCGGTGGCGAGGGATTGCCCGTCCCCAGCCCAGGTTTGGGAAGGGAGGGACCCGAGGGAGAAGGTCCCCAGCCAGCAAGGACTGTGACCTGAGCTAAGGGTCCACCCGCCAGGGTAGCCCCACCAGTGACACTCCCTAGGAGGTCTCTTTGCGTACCCCAGCCCAAGAAAGTATGGTCACCCACTTTCCAGTGGAATAGGGCGGGCTCCCGAGTCAGGGGGAAGCCAAAAGACAGAAGTCCCCAACCAGCAGCCATAAGCTGCGAGGGAAAAGAAGTTGGGATCAGTCCAGCTTCGCTGCAGGCAGTAGCTTGCAACAGTCCAAACAGGGATTAGGCTGGCCGCCCGGAAATGAGCGGTGCTTGTATATAGCTTTGTTCAAGTAATGTGTATAGAGGATTAAGTTATAATGTGTTAATTTTAATTTTATATTGCAATTCGGTAGTGTTAAGTGTTAGAGTATAAGTTTCAAGTATGGTACCGTTCCAGAGTGTTGTCTATGTAAGCCAAGGTCGCGGGAGCCGATCACATTCCCCCCGAGCCAGAGAACCTGGCTAGATTTTTTTTTAAAGTCTTTTTCAGAGTTTCAGAAGGTGCAGAGGACCATCGTGTCTTTGGACGCTCGGGGAAGGGAGCACCCCTAGCCCACGAAGGGAGGGATCTGCAGGAGGCAAATGCCCACGAGGGGAGCTGGCCAGGATGACTGGGATCCAAGGCAACCCAGTATTCTAGTGAGACCGGTTTCATGTATGGGGAGGCCTCCCTCCAGTGCCCGAAGATACGAACCGTCACCCCAAGAAAAGATGTTCCAGGAATTCTGTAAATTTGACTTTTCAGAGGTCAATAAGACCGAATTGTAACTAATCATGGGTGATGGCAGACGCTATCCCTGAGAAGTAATTTAAATTTTCTATTCAGTTTCACACACTAGAACACATTGATTGACGTGTAGAATGTGTAACAATACTTGACATTATTATTCACAGCAATTAAACTGTTATTGGAAATCCAGATTAAGATTAAGAGTTTACAAAAGGCTCGTTAATTATTTTATATTTGTATTATGTACTGGTCCCAATTCCAAAGGAAATAATGTGTGAATTTAGTTCCTAACTGTGAGATTGTACTACTTGTTTGGAGTCAATTGAACAAATTGCATATGCCTGTGGATTGTTGTGTTTGTAGATTGTGGAAGTTTGAAATACATTTATGGCTGAAGAATGGTGCCATTTATTGAAGTGTCAGGCAATTGCATTACAAAAAAAGGGAAACTCGTTTCTTCGGTTTCTATTTTTAACAGATATGTTTTGGCTTGGTGGTAATCTCATTAAAGATGTTGTATCATGTTAAAACTATGTCACAAGTGGTGCAGGGGCATTGGACACCTCCATGCTTGAATTATTGTAACTAATCATGTTTTTCTATCGATAGATGCCTACCGTGCACTGCGATGCTCTCTGAGGAAGAGGGATGGAGGTGTTAAGGGATCAGAGATAGATATAGATAAGTATAAGGGAAGGTTGTTTGTGGGGGGTCAGAAATTCTTGCTTACCTTTAAACAGGATACTGCAAGCAAGTTTTAGTATCCCAGGGGGGACTGTAAAGTTTGCAAAATTTCAGAGAATTTCGACAGCCCCCGAAGATTATTTGATTAAAGAAAACCTGGTTGGAATGTACCTTAAAAACCTAGGGCATCAAAGATGGCTGCCAGGCCTCGTGGCAAAAGAGAAAGACAGCCTGTTTGAACATCTCCTATCGCTGGCTGAAGTACTTGAGGTACGTAAACTATCAATCAACTGCGGTTTAGAAAGTTCAACATCGAACAAAGGATTGTTTGTTTACAAGCTCTCAACAATGTTGACTCAAGGGCTTAAGCACTTGAAGCTGTCAATCAATTGCAGTTGGAATGTAACTGCAGGACAAAGGACTGTTTACTGAACACTTAAGGATTTGTTTGTCCAGCACTTGAGAAATCAGTGGGACATTTTAAATTGAGCACAAATCAGTTAAATGAATGGGAAATGCATTCAAACCCATTACGGTCAATGGGGACAGATCGGTCCCTTTTGTGTACCCCGGATATGTCCAGATTTGGGCGCGAAGATAAGGGCTCCCAAATGGGGTATAAAGATAGCCCCTCAGGAAGCCATTCTCTCTCTCTGTCGCCTCGCCTCCAGTGCCCTGCTTACCAGAGGAACAGCTCAGCAGCCCGCCCAAAGAAGTGGAATACCAGCAGTTACTTTTGAATTACTGGGGTATCTCTACTTCGGGACAGTGAAGAATTCAAGGCAGATCGCAGGGGCACGGAGCAGGCATTTACTGGTGAGCATAAACTTTCTGGCCCATTACAAGGCAACCTAGATAGGTATAAAGGGTGGGAATTAAAGGGGAATTTAGTTAAATTGTCATTTTTAGTCAACTTTCCCTCGATGTGTCTGTTTTCTCTCCTCCTCGTTAAGTAGAAGTGTGCAAGTGTGCTGTATCCATTATTATTTTCACTGTATAGCAATTTATTCTTTATTTTTAATAAACGTTGGTCTACTTTGCACCCAACCACGAGTCTCATTTTATCTTTATCGCTACTGAAATAAGTCCGGCGGTCGGAACCAGAAAGGGAAGTGATTCGAAACCGCACGGTGCCTGGAGCAGCTCAGATATGCCTGACTGGCCAGACAATAACCCCAAAACCAAATACCCATCCCTTTCTACAATACTGGTTTGACATTCAGTGGGGTACTTGCGTCCGATGGGGTGTGAAGTGGTGACGCCCCCCGCCCCACACATCGAGCTGGTTCTCCTGGTAGGGAGTTGTGACTCAGGATAATGACCTGTCCATGTAAAAAGGGATTTTGTTATGGAAACAAGCCAGAGCATGATCTTCTGGATATAAAGCAGTGGAAGAAACGCGTTGCCTCATGTGCCATTGGGCACTGAAGAAAAGAGAGAAATGAATGCTACAATTATACAAATTGAGTTTATGGAATTAGAAACATAACTTGATTTCCTGACCGGGCATGATGAGGAGTGGCTCAAAGGAGCATTGTTCAGGAGATCATGAGCCCACAGTGCCTGATAGTGCATTCATTTAAATGAATGTATGGAAAATCCGGCACTGCAGACTTTCCTGGCCAGGACTCCTGGAAGGGAACGTTTAATGGGAAAATCAGCGCTCATATGTGTGGAAGGCAAAATGAAATGCAACCTAATAGAAATAACAGAGACCTGGTTAAACCAAGGTATTGCCTGGAAATGAAAATACTGGCATACATAGCCGAAGAAAGGACTGGCATTTTGATGCGCTCCAACTGTATTGAGGCGATTCCCTAATTTGAATAAAATTCGGGGCCATAATGAGCCTAATGCATGGTAAGTGCAGAGGCCGTAGATATTAGAGGCATTTGCTGATCACTTTATTGGACCAGGCACATAGCAGGCTTCAAGCCTCAGTTCCCCATAATGCAGGGCACCAAAATTTGCATTATCAGCTCATATCAGCATCTGATATGAGTGGGATTCTCATGGGAAAAAGGACCAATAATACAGCGCAATGAAACTATTCATGGGGGACACTTGGAAACTTTCCAGAATTCCCATATAGCCAGTCAGCCCCAGCTCACAATATGTGTGTGTGTGTGTGTGTGTTAATTAACTTAAAATTGAGAATGGGAATCTGGAATTTGAACCAAAAAAATACAGTTACTGAATAGTTAAATCACGTCTGCCTTTACTCAGGATGAGAAGGGAAAATTACATAAGTAAGGTATCTCCAAATACAGCAGAGGAGGATCTGAACAGTATGTGAATAACAAAGGTTAGATTTATACAAATATTAGAGTAACATAAAATTAACAAAGTACAGTACTCCATCTAGACAAATTATATCCATGAGACCTAAAAGGAGATGGTGATTGAAATTAATCAAGATTTTTACAAGTTTGCTAAATTTAAGACAGACTCCTGGCAATTGTGAAGTGGCCATCATAAACCCTGTTGTGTATGTACCTTTAAGAGAATAATTGGTCTCAGACTGCAGTACCGGCAGTGACCACCCCTGTATAAAAGGCGCTAGAGAGCCTCTGTTGTTTAGTTTCACTACTGACTTCCACCAGTAAAGACTTGTTTGTTTTCACTCCTGCTGGTCCGTGTCTCAATCATTCACGGACTTAACACTGGCGAGGAGTAAGAAACGAACTTACCTGCAACTCGGCAGCACCTCAGACGACGTTGTTGAAGGTCGGAGCCAGAAGAAAGAAAAAAAAAAATATAGAGTCCATTGAAACTCGAGAAACGGGCGTCGACCGTCAATCATTGGTTTAAAAACTTGCAGGAGAGACTGTCCAGAGCCAGGCTGGGTTCCTCGGTCTGTGGTTTCCCAGCTAATCGGGCTGATGGCAGGTAGTGCTCTGATCCTTCCTGGGCTGCGGCGGGCTGAAGCTCGATCGGGTGGCTTTTCAACTGGGCCGAGCAGCGAGTCGGGAAGCAAAGAGAGAGAGAGAGGGTGGAGCACACAGGGCGCGGCCAGTGCTTCGAAGCCGGGCAGCGTTCGGACCTAAGAACAGGGAGGGAAGTGCCCCAGAGGGTCCGCTCCACGACGGGAAAATAATAAAAGAAAAAGAATCAATATTTAACGCGCAAGAAACCGTGGAAAGCAGCGCTAACAACAGCGGGGAAGAAGACAAAGCGTGGCAGGCGCCATTTTGTTAAATCGGGGAAGAAGGCAAAGCGCGGGAGGCGCCATTTTAGATTTGCAAGATGCCGAAGACTGGCTGTATCACTGCTTTTGATAATACATTAGAGGACTGGACCACGTATGTGGAAAGAGTCGAGGTATATTTCGAGGCAAATGAAATAGCGGAGGGGAAAAAGGCATCGATCTTGCTAAACTTAATGGGCACTAGAACGTACGGCCTATTGCGGGACCTGATTACTCCAGCCAAGCCGAAGGCGAAGAGTTTTAACGAAATTCTTGCTGTCCTACAGGAACACTTAAACCCTGCACCACTGTTGATAGCAGAAAGATTTAAATTCCACAGGAGAACTCAGCACAAAGATGAGAGCAATGCTGAGTATCTTACGGAACTACGCAAGCTATCAAAGCACTGCCAGTTCGGAGCAGGACAGGCAGATAGCCTACGGGACAAATTTGTCTGTGGACTCCTGAGTGAAGGAACACAGAAGAAGTTACTCTCAGAAAAAGAGCTGACGCTAGATAAGGCTTTCAGCGTGGCAGTATCGTATGAAGCAGCAGCCAGGGGAGCTGCAGAAATTCAACAAAAACCACAGGAATACGGCACCCACGAAATGACACGGGGACTTGCAAAATGTTATCGCTGCGGCAGAACTAACCATGACCAGAAGGACTGCTGGTCCAAAGACAAAATATGCAGACAATGCGGGAAGATTGGACACATTGCACGAGTTTGCAGGTCTGGGAAGAAGACCAGCGACAACAAAAAGGCTACTAAGGAACCGTACAAGAAAGTACAAAAGATGACGGACAGTAGTTCCGAAGACCAGATGAGCGATAGTGAATCCGGAAACAGGAGACTAAGCTGTCTCAAACTTCACAATGTAATCGCAAAAGAGGATCACCGAACCATTTAGGTCACTCTCACGATAGCAGGGTCCCAAGTTAAAATGGAATTGGATACAGGATCAGCGCTAACCGTCATGAATCGACGAGACTACGAGCGGCTATTTTCACACATACCCTTGAGAGAGACATCCGTCGTCTTGACGACGTATACGGGGCAAAAATATACCCCAGAGGAAAAATAAGGGTGCCTGTCGAATACAATGGCAAGAAAATACGGAAATTTTATCTCTACATACTGCCAAATGGTGGATCACCGTTATTGGGACGGGAATGGATCAGGAAGATAAACTTAGATTGGCATTCCATTCATGCAATGACGGTGGACGGTAAAAAAGATGAAGACGTCACTCCTGGACGATTGTCAACAATCTTAGCTAACGCCAAAGAGGTATTTCAACAAGAACTGGGCACGCTTAAAGGCGTAACCGCCTCGATAAAAATAGAAGAGAATGCAGTTCCCAAGTTTTTCAAAGCGAGACCGGTACCATATGCAATTCGCCCAGCCATCGAGGCAGAGCTGGAGAATCTGGAGAAGGCGGGCGTGTTGTCTAAGGTCGACTGGAGCGAGTGGGCGACACCCATCGTTCCTGTCATGAAGAAAACGTTAAGCAATAAGTCCGGAGAGCCAAGGAAGATTCGCATCTGTGGGGATTTCAAGGTGACGGTGAACCCTGTCCTTCACACAGTACAATATCCTCTTCCAAGGATAGAAGACATCTTCGCCTCTCTGTCTGGAGGGAAGCGTTTTACAAAAATTGACCTAGCACAAGCATATTTGCAGATGGAGGTTGAAGAGTCCTCTAGGAAGTATCTCACGATAAACACTCAAAGGTCTTTACCAGTATCATCGATTGGTATTCGGAGTAGCATCGGCTCCGGCGATATGGCAAAGAGCGATGGAACAAGTCCTGCAAGGGATTCCGGGGACTCAGTGTTACTTGGACGACATCCTTGTGACAGGTGAAGATGACAGTGAACACCTTAACAACCTAGAACAGGTGCTCATTAGACTACGGGAACATGGGCTGCGAGCCAACCGCCCCAAGTGCGAATTTTTAAAGAAACAGATATCGTATTGTGGCCACGTGATTGATGAAGAGGGGTTACATAAGTCCCCTGACAAAATTGAAGCAGTTGTTAAGGCCCCAGCGCCTGAAAATGTGTCGCAACTGAGGTCATTCCTCGGGTTGGTGAATTACTATCATAAGTTTTTGCCGAATTTGTCGACAATTCTGCACCCACTGAACGCCCTGCTACGAACGGGGGTAGCATGGAAATGGAACGATGATTGTAAGCGTGCTTTTCAGAAGAGTAAGGACTTAATCACTTCAAGGGAAGTATTGGCTCACTACAACCCAGCACTGCCAATCAGGCTGGCGTGTGATGCGTCTCCCTACGGCATTGGAGCGGTACTGTCACATAAATCCCTTGATGGTTTAGAGAGGCCGATAGCTTTTGCGTCACGCTCGTTAACTGCAGCCGAGCGTAACTACGCCCAGATTGACAGAGAGGCCCTCAGCCTAGTGTGGGGGGGGTGAAGAAGTTCAATCACTATCTGCACGGTCAAAAATTTACTCTACTAACCGATCATCAACCTCTTGTCTCCATTTTCAACCCTCAGAAGGGCGTACCGATAATGACGGCACAACGGCTGCAGAGATGGTCCCTTTTCCTAGGGGCACACCAATATGATATCGAGTACAAAGGAACTAAACAGCATGGAAATGCTGATGGATTGTCACACCTACTGTTGCCGACGGTGGAAGAAGAAGACCTTGCAGTGGATCCAATGGAGTTATTCCACTCGACCATAGTCGAATGTCTCCCTGTGACGAATGCAAACATAGAAAAGGAAACACGGAATGACCCGACACTATCATGGGTCTATGATTTAACGGTGAAGGGATGGCCAGCACATGGTGAACCACTGCTGCCAGCATTCTCGCCGAGAAGAGAACAGCTGTCAGTGTGCAGAGGAACCTTGATGTGTGGATCCAGAGTAGTAATTCCACCTAAGTTGACGGATAGAGTACCCAATGAGCTTCATGAGGGTCATCTGGGTGGGGTAAAAATGAAGAACTTAGCCAGAGCATTTGTGTGGTGGCCGGGAATCGATAGAGAAATCGAAGAGATGACCAAGAGCTGTGCAGGATGCCAGAAGGTCCAAAACGCCCCACCACAAGTGTAGTGTCCGTGTGTTGATAAAGACACTGAAGACAGGAGTTGGTTCATAGGTATTTACTAAGCAAAGTCTGCGGGGGGGTTCTAAAGGATATACACAATACACAGGCTTATATAGCCCAAGTGGCAATTACCGGCATTACGCACACCTGGGGCTCTTAAAGGCACATACACCACAATTCCTCCCCTTTTAGCTAACCAGTACATCATATTTTAAGTAATTATTAATTACATGTTATATGCAACATAATATACATTGTTGTAATTAATTAATTATAAGTTAGTCTCTCAGGAGGCTTCCTGACTCGGTCCGGATAACGCCTTGCGGGTGTATTAGTTTCTGGTGGTGTAGTAGGCTCTTCTGGCAAGGCTGATTCGGCTTGAATGCCAGTGTCGGGTTCATCGGGTTCCAGTATCACCGGATCGGAGGTAGATATGGGTATCTCTACTTCATCGTTAGATGTATAGAGTGGTGGTGTAGGTTGTCCCTTTTCGGATGCCTTTATGATTTGGTCAGCATGGCGCCTTACTTTGCTTTCTCCGATGTCCACGGTATACATCAGTGGTCCTAGTCGTGTGCAGATAGTTCCAGGCTGCCATTTCTCGGTACGGTAGTCCCGGGCCAAAACCTGTTGGCCTATCTGGAAGGCCCTAGTTGGCTTTTCATTCATGCCTTGAAACTGCCGGTTCTCCACGTACCTTCTGATGTTGGGCTTGACCAAATCCAGCCGGCATCTTAGGTTTCTATTGAAGAACATCATGGCGGGAGTTTGGTTGGTAACCATATGTGTTGCATTCCTGTATGCGAATAAGAAGTCATCCACCTTGTGCTGAAGTTTTATGTCTTCATTACCCATGGCCTTTATGGCCTTCTTGAAGGTCTGGACAAACCTTTCAGCCAATCCATTGGTGGCGGGATGGTATGGGGCGGACGTGTAGTGCTTAACCCCATTGTTTTTTAAGAACTTTCTGAATTCTTCGGACACAAATTGCGGTCCATTATCAGAACATATCTGTTCCGGCAGCCCATTCCTGGCAAATATGGTCCTTAATACTGTGATGGTTTTTTCCGTGGTGGTGGAGGACATCTTTATTACCTCCGGCCACTTGGAGTGTGCATCAACCGCGATTAAGAACATTGAGTCCATAAATGGACCAGCAAAGTCGATGTGCACCCTTTGCCAGGGAGATGAGGGTCACTCCCATGGATGTAGAGGGGCCTATGGTGGAGCGTTTTGGACCTTCTGGCATCCTAGGCAGCTCTTGGTCATGTCTTCGATGTCTCCATCGATACCTGGCCACCATACAAACGCCCTTGCTAGGTTCTTCATTTTCACTCCACCCAGATGCCCCTCGTGAAGCTCCTTTAGCACTTTATCCTGGAGTTTGGGTGGAATCACCACTCTGGATCCACACATCAAGGTTCCTTGGCACACTGACAGCTGTTCCCTTCTTTGCGAGAATGCTGGCAACAGTGGTTCGCCATGTGCTGGCCATCCCTTCACTGTTAAATCATAGACCCGTGAGAGAGTAGGGTCATTTCTTGTCTCCCTTTCAATGGCAGAATTTGTCACTGGTAGACATTCCACTATGGTAGAGTGGAATATCTCTACTGGGTCTACTGTAGGTGCCTCTTCTATCGTTGGCAAAGGTAGGCGCGATAAACCGTCAGCATTCCCATGCTGTTTTGACCCTTTGTATTCTATGTTGTATTGGTGTGCCCCTAGGAAAAGGGACCACCTCTGTAGCCTTTGTGCTGTCATAATGGGAACACCTTTTTTAGGGTTGAATATGGAGATGAGGGGTTGATGGTCAGTCAACAAGGTAAATTTTTGTCCGTGTAGGTAATGGTTGAATTTCTTCACTCCCCATACCAGGCTGAGTGCTTCCCTGTCTATTTGGGCATAGTTACACTCAGCTGAGTTTAATGAGCGTGACGCAAAAGCTATCGGCCGTTCTGAGCCATCAGGGAATTTATGGGATAATACTGCTCCTATGCCGTAAAGGGATGCATCGCACGCCAGTCTGATTGGTAGTGATGGGTTGTAATGAGCCAAAACTTCTTCGGATGTGATTAAGTCTTTGCATTTATGGAAGGCACGTTTACAGTCTTCGTTCCATTTCCAAATCACTCCTGCCTGTAGAAGTTCATTAAGAGGGTGTAGAAGAGCTGATAAGTTCGGTAAAAATTTATGATAGTAATTTATTAATCCCAGGAATTACCTTAATTGTGAAACATTTTCAGGTGCTGGGGCTTTTATAACTGCTTCAATTTTTTCAGGTGACTTATGCAACCCTTCCATTATTAATTATGTGGCCACAATATGATATCTGATTTTGGAAAAATTCGCACTTGGGGCGATTTGCTCGTAGGCCCCATTCTTTCAGCCTAGTGAGCACCTGCTCCAAATTGGCAAGGTGCTCGTTGTCATTTTCTCCTGTTATAAGGATGTCGTCTAGGTAGCATTGAGTCCCCGGAATCCCTTGCAGGACTTGCTCCATAGCTCTTTGCCAGATAGCTGGAGCTGATGCTACTCCAAAAACCAGTCGATTGTACTGGTACAGGCCTTTGTGTGTGTTTATTGTGAGATACTTTTTAGAGGCGTCCTCAACCTCCATCTGTAGATATGCCTGTGCCAAGTCAATTTTGGTGAAATGTTTCCCTCTGGATAGTGAGGCGAAAATATCTTCTATCCTCAGAAGAGGATACTGTACTGTGTGAAGGACCGGGTTTACAGTCACCTTGAAGTCACCACAGATGCGAATTTTTCTCTGTTCTTCAGAGTTATTTTTCAATGCTTTTTTCATGACTGGAACGATGGGTGTTGCCCATTCGCTCCAATCTATTTTGGATAATACGCCTGCTTTTTCCAAATTCTCCAGCTCTGCCTCGACTGCTGGACGTATTGCGTATGGCACCGGTCTTGCCTTAAAAAATTTGGGAATTGCTGTATCTTCCACTTTTATTGAGGCGGTGATGCCTTTCAAGGTTCCTAGTTTCTCTTGAAACACTTCTTTGGCGTTGGCCAAGATGTCTTTTAATCGTTCAGGTATGATGTCATCATTGTTTTTTTCCTTACTGGTCACCGTCAGTGCCTGAATGGAGTGCCAGTCTAAACGTATCTTCCTGATCCATTCGCGTCCCAAGAACGGTGGACCACCATCTTGTAGAATGTATAAATACAACTTTTGTATTTCTTTGCCGTTGTATACAACAGGCACCCTTATTTTTCCTTTGGGGTATACTTTCTGTCCCGTATATGTTTTTAAGATAATGGATGTGTCTTTTAGAGGTATATGCGAAAATAGCCTCTCGTAATCTCGTCGATTTATTACGGTTAGAGCTGATCCTGTATCTAGCTCCATTTTAACTGGGGACCCTGCTATTGTGAGGGTAACCCAAATGGTTTGGTAATCCTCTTTGGCAAGTACATTATGTAATTTGAGACAGCTTAGTCTCTTGTTTTTGAAGTCGCTATCGCTCTTCTGGTCTTCGGAGCTACTGTCCGTCATCATTTGTACCTTCCTGTACTTTTCTTTATTGATTTTTTGTTTTCTGTCAGTGGATTTATTTTGTCCAGATTGGCATACCCGTGCAATGTGTCCAATCTTCCCGCATTGCCTGCATGCTTTGTCCTTGAACCAGCAGTCCCTCTGGTTATGGGTGGATCTGCCGCAGCGATAACATCTTCCGAACCCCTGTGTCATTTCATGGGTGCCGAAGTCCTGTGTCTTTTGTTGTATCTCTGCAGCTCCTTTTGCTGCTGCTTCGTATGATACAGCCATACTGAAAGCTTTGTCCAATGTTAAAATCTTTTTCAGAAAGCAGTCTTTTTTGTGTTCCTTCACTTAAGAGACCACAAACGAATTTGTCTCAAAGATAATCTGATAGTCCTGCCCCGAATTGGCAGTACTTTGATAGCTTTCTTAATTCGGTTAGGTAATCAGCGTTACTTTCATTCTTGTGTTGATTTCTCTTGAAGAACTTGAATCGTTCCGCTATCAGCAGCGGTGTTGGGTTTCAGTGCTCCTGCAGGGTATCAACAATTTCTTTAAAATTCTTGTCCTTTGGTTTGGCTGGAGTGATTAAGTTTCGTAACAGCCCGTATGTCTTTGCGCCCATTAAGTTCAGAAGTACTGAAGCTTTTTTTTCATCTTCTATTCCATTTGCAGTGCAATATACCTCTACTCTTTCCACGTATGTGGTCCAATCCTCTATTTCGCTATCAAAAGCATCAATATTACCAGATTTAGGCATTTCAGAAAAGATATGGCGCTTCCCGCGCTTTTTTTTTGTAGCAAAGATATGCCGATAACAACGCTGTTTTACTGCGGTTTCCATTTATTCACTGTTGGAGACTCGTTCCCGTCGGAGGTCTGAACGCTGACCTGCTTGCTGCGCCGGCCGTCTCCCGAGTGATCCCTCCCAGTCCGTTATTGCTTGCCTCCGATTTCACTGCCTGTCTCAGCTGTAGAGCCAGCCGCTGGAGCCCCAGCCTGATGCCCAGGAAGGATTAGCGCAGTACCTGCCACCAGCTTGGCCAGCTGGTGAAACCACAGTTTCTCTCACTTCCTTGAGTCTTCTGGACGCCCGAGGAATCGATGTCCTTGAGGTGCTGCCGAATTGCAGGTAAGTCCGTTTCCACTTCGTCCGTGTGTTGATAAAGACACTGAAGACAGGAGTTGGTTCATAGGTATTTACTAAGCAAAGTCTGGGGGGGGGTTCTAAAGGATATACACAATACACAGGCTTATATAGCCCAAGTGGCAATTACCGGCATTACGCACACCTGGGGCTCTTAAAGGCACATACACCACAACAAGCTCCTCTGCATCCATGGGAGTGGCCCTCATCTCCATGGCAACGGGTGCACATTGATTTTGCTGGTCCCTTCATGGACTCGATGTTTTTAATTGCGGCGGATGCACATTCAATGTGGCCAGAGGTAATAAAAATGTCCTCAACCACCACGGAAAAAACTATCACAGTTTTGCGAACCATATTCGCCAGGAATGGGCTGCCTGAACAGATTTGCTTTGACAATGGACCACAGTTTGTGTCTGAAGAGTTCCGGAGGTTCTTAAAGAACAATGGCGTTAAGCATTACACATCTGCCCCATATCATCCAGCCACTAATGGATTGGCCGAGAGGTTTGTCCAAACATTCAAGAAGGCTATCAAGGCAATGTGTAATGAAGATATACCCCTACAACACAAGGTGGGCAACTTCTTGTTTGCCTACCGGAATGCGACACATGCGGTTACCAACCAAACTCCAGCCATGATGTTCTTCAATTGAAGACTACGATGCCGCTTGGATTTGGTTAAGCCAAACGTCCGAAGAGATGTGGAGAACAGGCAGTTTCAGAATATGAATGAAAGGCCGACCAGGAGTTTTAAGATAGGTCAACCAGTTTTGGCCCAGGACTACCGCACTGAGAAATGGCAGCCAGGAACGATTTGTACACGACAAGGGCCTCTCATGTATACCGTGGACGTTGGGGAGAGCATTGTAAGACACCATGCTGACCAGATTCTAGAGTCACTGGAAAACGTCAACTCCACACCACGATCTGATACACCTGGTAATGAAATTGACGTTCCAATTGCAGCTACCGCAGAACCGGTAATATTGGAAGCAGATGAACCAAACAAAGACATTGATCCCGATGCAACATTGCCAGAAGAACCTGATACCCCAAAGAGGCGTTATCCAGACAGAATCAGGAAGCCTCCTCAAAGACTGAACTTATAATTGCTTAAACTTAACCAATGTATCTAGCAACAGTAATTGTGATTGTAATTCGTTATCATTTAGTTGTTAAATGAATGTTATGTACTGTTTATCTAAAAGGGGAGGAATTGTTGTGTATGTACCTTTAAGAGAATAACTGGTCTCAGACTGCAGTACCGGCAGTGACCACCCCTGTATAAAAGGCGCTAGAGAGCCTCTGTTTGTTAGTTTCACTACTGACTTCCACCAGTAAAGACTTGTTTGTTTTCACTCCTGCTGGTCCGTGTCTCAATCATTCACGGACTTAACAAACCCATTATTTGAAAAAGGATCAATGAACATAACTAGATACTAATGTTTAACATCTGTTGCTAGGAAAGTCTTTGAAACCATTCTGAGAGATTGGAAAAGCATAATTTATTAAAATAGCATCAGTTTAAATTAAAGAAAGGGAAGTTACTTTTAACTAAGCTGTTAGAATTTTTCCAAAGACATTACTGACATGTGACATGGTGGACAGGGGAAATGCAGTTGAGATTATATCCTTGCATCTTCAGACAGCATTTGACAATGTTCTACATCAGTGGATAGAAAGTTAACTCCAAGAGTTGGGTGGATGCTGGAGTTTCTGGCAGATATGGGCAGGCGGACATCAGAGATGTGCATGAAGTGAGCCTTGCAAATGAGTTACTTTTAAATTGATGACCTCTCAATCACTGACTCCCCAATCATAGGAAATAGTCTTTCCCTATCCACTGTGTAAAAACTCTTCATCATTTTAAAAACCTTGATTAAATCTTCTCTTAGTAGAAATAGCCCTAGTATCTCAAGTCTCTCCTCATAAGTATAGTTTTTCATCCCTGACATTATTCAGGCAAACAAACACTATACTTTGCTTTAATGTCCTTATTATAATGGGATATACACACAGTACTGTAACTGTGGTTTAACAAATGTTTTGTTTAAATTCTATGTAATGTAATTTTATATAAATTCATCGTTACTTCTTTACCCTTACATTCTCTGTCCATATTTATAAAATCTAAAATTCTATTGGCCTTTTTATGGCTTTATCTATGTGCATTTGTACTTGCAGAGAATTATAGCCCCGATTTTAATTGAACTCAATGGAGTGTAAAATTGGGCAGGTGTAAAACGGTCGCCCCACCCAGATGTTAAATTCATGACTTAAGTCTCTTGTTTCATCTACATCCCTTATTATCTTTCCATTAAGTGTGTACTTCCATTTCTTCTTTTTTTATTCTCAAAATATATTACTTAACACTCATCCACATAAAATTGCATCTACCACCTGACTACCCATTCTTCCTGTGTCTTCCTGAAGTATTTTAAAGTTCTCCTCACTCTTTGCCAAACCTACTTTTGTGTCACCAACAGATTTTGAGATCATGTTCCCTATTCCCCAAGTTCACATCAATTATTTATACCAAGAATGAAAGTGGACACAGCACTGATCTTTGTGGTATATCACTTCAAACCTTTCTTCAATCTGAGCAATATAAGTCTTTGGTGTTAGCCATGGCTCATTGGTAGCATGCTTGCCTCTGAGTCAGAAGGTTCAAGACCCACTCCAGAGACCTGAGTACAAAATCTAGGCTAACACTCCAGTGTAATACTGTGGGAGTGCTGCACTGTCAGAGGTGCCACCTTTTGAATGATATGTTAAACTCAGGTCATACCTGTCCTCTCAGGTGGATGTAAAAGATCCCATGCTATTATTTCAAAGAAGAGCTGGGGAGTTCTCCCAGATGCCTTGGACAATCTGAACAATTCACTGCCTAGCAAGTTGGAGGGTTGGGGTGGGGCATTGCTTTATCAGTGTGTTTGTTCCTCTAGTTTTTCTCTGCTTCTTGCTGCATTTTAACTCTTCCCTTTCTTTAGCGAACAAAAAAGTATGGCCTAGAAATTCGGTGGGGTTAGCGCCCAATTAGAGGCGTTAGAGGGCCTTGCGCCGGAATTATAGCCGCGATCAAAATTGCGTTGGGCCCTACCATCGGCGTTAGCCGGTAGCGCTGCGCCGGCACCGATGACGTCATCGGTGTGCGCAGCGTCCCGGTTGCCGTGGTAACGCGGCCGGACGCCCAAATTCAGTTGCGGCCGCCTCGCCCGTGGCAGCCGCAACCAACGATTGTTCAACGGGATGTTGCAGCACGTAGCGCCGGCGCAGTAAGGTGGAGCGGCGGCCGGCCGCTTTCCCGGCGGCCGCCTGCCCGCACCTCCCTCCCCGGACTCCTCCACCACCCCCCCGCGGCACTGATGTGTGTGGCCCGCGAGCCCGGCACTTCTCCGAGGTGCCGGGCTCATTTGTCGGGCGAATCGACCGGTCAGCGGTCGGCTGCAGGCAGCTCCTCCTTAACAGAAGGAGGAGGCCTGCAGTACCCCAGCCTGCCGCACCGCATCGGGTGCCGCAGCGGGGGATTAGCGCCGTAAACCTGCATTCAGCGCCCATAGCGAGGCGCTGAAACCCTCCATTAGCGCCCGCAGCCGTCTGGGCGCGGGGCAGCTGAATTTTTGGCGGGCGCAGCGGCAATTATCGCGGGCGCAAAATTTCGGGCGCAAAAGCCCTGGCGGAGGCAAACCTAATTTCTAGGCCTATATGTTGTTCACTTCGTGCCACCATTGGTGGCAGAGTCCTCAGTCACTTCAGCCCCAATATTGGGGACGGGTTGCAAAGCGGGGGTGAGGAGTTTTGGTCGGGCCATATTTCCCCGCATGCTGTGGAGTTTTGACTCCACAGCGTGTCTTTTTTTAAAAACAGGGTTGACAGGCCTGGCTCCCTGTCGGGTGGGGAACACTCTGGAGACAGCCGCAGGAGCAGATAGGGAGCCTGCTACTGCATTAGTGGGAGCATGGGGACAGGGTCGGATCCCTGGGGGTGGGGGACGGGGTCGGATCCCGGGGGGTGGGGTCCAATCCCCGATCCCGGGGGCATCTTTGGATGGGGGAGGTCTGATGCCAGGGAAGAAGGTAAGCTTAGGGAGCCAGGGGGAAGCACTCCTGCTCCTCCTGGCCCACAAGCAGTGCTGGAAAGGCACTTACTTTTACCATGCGGCAGGCCTTACCTCCCTTTAGCTGCCAGGTTTCCCGAGACCTGGTAAACCCGGCCGGCCGGCCAGGGTTAAACCTGTTAGAGAGGTTAAATGTGAGGCTCTCAGTCTCATTATAATATTTAAATGGGCAACCTGCCTCCTGGGAGCGGGTTGGTCGCCTGCCACCCATAACGCCTTCGTTAAACCCGGAAGTGGACGGGTTGGGGTCAGATTTGAGATTTAAAATTTTTTACATCTCACTCAACCCCAGCTCACCCATTTTTGGGGGTTAAAATTGCCCCCCTCGACTCTTTTGAACTCATTTACTAAGCCCTTCCACCATTATTAATTTTTCCACCTTTAAAATCCTACTCAAAATCTAACTTTACAACCCAGGTTTATTTCTGCTACTCCTAATCGTGCTCTTCATGTCTCAGCATTCATTCCCTTTTTCCATTATGAAGTGCCTTGAACATGGTTAAAGACGCTATATAAATAAAAGTTATTACTGTATTTGGCAAATAATGAATAAAATGTTTACTTTTTTAGCAGTAGCGCACAACACGAGACTAATAGCTTACCATGGAAAAATGAAGGAAGTAGTTTTTTAAGAATGACAGCATGTCAGTACCATTCTACAGTCATATTATGGTACACAACAGATAGCATAAATCATTGCGCGTGTATTCACAAGAAACACATTAACTTCCTTTTGATAGACATAAATACAATACAATCGTCTCTAGAAGCAGGTATGGGAGTTTTTCACTTAACATTAATGCTGTTTTGCATAATTTCCACTTGAACTAATAATATTGATAAATTGCATGATATTTGACATATCTGTTCAAAGAGTACATGGCTAGATAACCAGAATTTTCAATTCAGAATAAATGTATAGTACAGTATTAGAACAATATATATTCTAGGTAAGGCCAGTAAGGCTAAACAAGATTGAAGTCCAATAATTTTGAGGTATTGAACTCTCAATTACTTGACGGAAATACTTTAATCCAGCTGATAGATCATTTGGAATGAATACATGGCTTCATCCTTCTTCATTTTAAAGAGGTAAAGCTGAATTGCAAGAAAGCTGACCAATTTTTAAACACACTGGACCTAACGGGAGAGATTTTTCTCTGCTTAACACCCTGTGCATGCCTATTCCCCAGGCATTAAAGGAAATGACTTGTATTTATACAGCGCCTTTCACAACTTCAGGATGTCCCAAAATGCTTCACAACCAATGAAGTACTTTTGAAGTGCAGTCATTGTTGGAATATAGGGAAATGTGGCAGCCAATTTGCGCAGAGCAAGGTCTCCCAGATAGCAACAAGATAAATGACCAGATAACCTGTTTTAGTGGTGCTGATTGAGGGATAAATATTGGTCTGACCATCAGGAAAAGTCTCCTGCTCTTCTTTAAATAGTGCCATGGGACCATTTACATCCACCTGATATGGCAGATGGTGTAAGTATAGGTGTACCAGATAAAATAGCTATAGTATGCTATTAAAATATATAATCTATATACATATTAGTACTCATTCTGCAATGGCTATACTAGGTCAGGCTGGAGCAGTCGAGACATTACCTCATTAACTGTCCATCCGGAGAGATAAGAAATAGAGTAAATCAGTCAAGGAGACTATAGGGAGGCAACGGTATGAATAGGCTTGCGTTATGAATGTACTGGGAAGATATAAAAAAGAATGCCATAACTGACAGTCACAGTTTCTCATTAGTGAGTAAACAGATGTTATTGTGAAGACTCATTGGAGGGAGATTAACCAGATGTAGTTAGAACACGTTGACATAATGGCTTACGTTAGGAGGGTGTAATTAAACGCATAGGGATAGAGTTTCTACTTTGGGTGCAATCGGCAATCTGAGCGCAAATTGCACTTGAAATTGTGCTGGTTTTCCGAAGTGAAGTTGTGGTTCAATTTTCCACTCAAACTAATTTGCATAATTGCAAATGTAAAATCTTCCAATCTCCCGAACAAGTCCCTACCTAGTATGTGATTGGGTAGCATTTTATAATTGTTTTTTTTTCCTTGCATTAAAAAATATTCATTGACGTATTTAAGAGTGATAACCTGATGCAATTTTATTAATACAACCGAAAATGGGTTTATCACAAAAAATAAGCATTTTTAATAAGAGTGTCTAGTCCACAACCTGTGAGTAATCTGATTTTAAATGACTGAAAATGACTTTAAAAACTATACTGAGCCATTTACTAGTTTCATTGTTGTGTTTAATACTTTAAAACTTTTAAAATGTGCCTTCCAGTGCCTTTGTGCCTAAAAAAAGCTTAATTTTAAGAGCCTTTTTGAATGGTCACAAACAGGCACAATCAGCGGAACTTGTCATGCTCATTCCTTCGATCTGGGGGCGGGGCCAGTTTTGTGGGCAGGACCAGCTTCCAGCGCAATGTTTTTTAAACCAGCGTTAAAGAACGCAGAAACTTGAGTTATGCTAAACGTAACTTGCGCTTAAAATTCTTCGATCTTTTACGCTGGTTTGGCCAATTTCTGGCAAATTGACCAGCGCAGGCTGGTGGAAACTCTAGACCATAAAAGATGCAGACATTGATTCTCGTTGGGGGATTTCTGATTTAGTCTTGCTGAGGCTAGCGTGTGCAGTCAAGATGACATGCTTTCAATCTCCCGAACAAGTCCCTACCTAGTATGTGATTTATAATGTTAAAATTGGTACCTAAACCTCATATACACTACATGTAAGGGGTTGTGTATTATTATCTCAATGACTTGATTTAATAAACAGTATTAACCAGAAATTTCAATGTTGCATACACCATGAACTTGTATTAGAGGTAAAAGATGTATGACCCTATTCTATAACACCTCCCTATAGGGCAATAGGGATATATGGCAATATGCTATATAAACTCAACAGTCGGGGCCTCAGTTTAACATCTCATCCAAAAAAGGCACCTCCAACAGTGCAGTACCCTTCTAGTACTGCACTGGGCTGTCAGCCTAAATGATGTGCTCAAGTCTCAAGAGTGGGCCTTGAACCAACAACCTTCTGATTCATTGGTAAGAATGCTACCACTAAGCCAAGGCTGACACCCTAATGAGATGAAGAAAGGGTGGGGATATGTTGTGCTCACTCTCTGCTCCATTTAAATATGTTATGTACTTCTGGTTGTGGATTAGGCATAGCAGAGACATTGGGGGTTATTTTAATCTAACCTGATGATCAGGAAATGGATGTGTTCAATCGGCTGCCTGTTTCATATCCCACCTGATTTTACACACCATTGATTTCGATGGAGAGTAAAATCAGGCAGGTGTAAAACAGGTGGCCAATCGAGTTCATGGTGGTGCGTGACTTGGAAGGGAACTCCTCCACACAAACACTTCCACTAAGTTCAGAGGCAGGTCATGCTTAACCACTTTAAACATCAGTTGATATCACAATTGTGAGTAATCATCTGACTAGGTCATCTAAATAGTGTAGTATGAACCGTAGACACTTGTAAGGATATATTTTTATTCTTAGGAAATTATTTTATTCATGCAGTGTTGTACGTGGTATATTTATATAAGAATTTTCAAGATGGCATTAACAAATTGTGCTGAAATCTCATAAATAACAACAGAAAATGCTGGAAAAACTCAGCAGGTCAGGCAACTTCCGTACAGTTCAAACAGCATTGGTCTAAGTTGCAGCTGAAGAGTATTCGGGTTAAATATTTTCCATGCTCTACACATTAGAAAGTTGACAGGCAGTTTGAAATGTTGACTTCCATTTGCAAAATTAATTCCAGTACGTGACTTGAAGTGCCCCATCCCAGCACAGCATTTTCCCTAGAGCCTTCAATTCTGGAGAATCTGAATAAATGTTTTCTCCCGAAGGATTCAGAATGAAACAAAAAACACTAAGCATGCTTGTCTTTGGTTTGTCAGGTTAACCAAACATGAACAACTATATTGTGGGTCTGTTTGAAATGAATGGTACAGAAGCCTAACTAGAATAGACTACAATAAAAGCAAGTAAACAACAAAAGTGAAATACTCCAATGGCCCCTTCCACACACCCTCTGCCCCACCTTGACACTGGACAGTTGAGACTTACCCAAACTGTCTAGGTTTCAAAGTGCTCACATATGGTAGACTGGGTCATTAGCATGGTCTGATTACACTCCCAGTGCAGGCCCACTCCCCTGCCGTAGCATTGAACCGGGAAATGGGGATGGAAACAGACCGCAGCTTCTGGACAGGCCACTAGACTTGGGGAGGTCTGACTGCCACAACAGCCCCAGGCGTGAAGGTCTCATGGGCGTCTGCAGAAAAATAAGATGCCACTCTGTCTTTCCCTTGCCACCTACTCCCTCAGTCCCTCTAATCTGAGTAGTTCCAACTAGCTTCTTGGAGGGTCACTAGAAATGTGAACAATCCTTATCACCTCATCACCATGGCTGCCCACCCATGTTTGTTCTAGGCCTTGGCCCAGGACTACATGAGTGAGGAAACTCAGGAAATCCCCGGGTAACATGAAGGCAATGGAGACCTGACATAACAGGCCTCTGCCCTTTTTTTGCCTTCACAGCACTTGGGAAATGAGATTTCCCCAGGCGCTAGTGGGAGCTATATCGGTGCCCATAAGTATAACAGGTTTGCTTTCCCTATCAAGATCTCTGTTCAGTGTTGAATTGAGGAAGGAGGGTTGCAAAGTTGTAAAATTTTCAATATTAAGCTCCAAAACTGAAACAAAGCATTTTTGTTGGGCAAGTACATTCTGCCAAATTGTCACACAATCTTAAATTTTGTTTTATACCTCGAGTTTCTCAATCACCTATTGTTTGCCTCTGTCAGCTTGGCTCCGTTGATAGCATACTAAGGCCATAATTTCTCGGGGTGTTAGTGGGCAGGATCAGTGGCGGGTCAGGTGGGAAAGTGTTTTTTTTTGACAGTGGGTGGGGTACCCAATTAAGCTGATTATTGCCTTGTTGACAAATCATTAATAATAGTTAACCTTACCTTTTCTCTTTAACTGCTCGCCCACAGGGTCCACGCTGCTCAGGGATCACGTTTGTTAAGCTGAGGCGGAAGTTGAATTGTCATTTAAAAAAAAATTTTTTATTCATTGTTGGGATGTGGGCGTCACTGGCTAGGCCTGCATTTAGTGCCCATCCCTAATTGCCCTTGAGAAGATGGTGATGAGCCGCCTTCTTGAACCGCTGCAGTCCATATGGTGTAGGTACACCCACAGTGCTGTTAGGAAGGGAGTTCCAGGATTTTGGCCCAGCGACAGTGAAGGAACGGCGATACAGGTCCAAGTCAGGATGGTGTGTGGCTTGGAGGGGAACTTGTAGGTGGTGATGTTCCCATGCATCTGCTGCCCTTGTCCTTCTAAGTGGTAGAGGTCGCGGGTTTGGAAGGTGCTGTTGAAGGAGCTTTGGTGAGTTGCTGCAGTGCATCTTGTAGATGGTACACACTGCAGCCACAGTGCGCCGGTGGTGGAGGGAGTGAATGTTGGAGGTGGTGGATGGAGTGCCAATCAAGCGGGCTGCTTTATCCTGAATGGTGTCGAGCTTCTTGAGTGTTGTTGGAGCTGCACTCATCCAGGCAAGTGGAGAGTATTCCATCACACTCCTGACTTGTGCCTTGTAGATGGTGGAAAGGCTTTGGGGAGTCAGGAGGTGAGACACTTGCCGCAGAATTCCCAGCCTCTGGCCTGCTCTTGTAGCCACAGTATTTATATGGCTGGTCCAGTTCAGTTTCTGATCAATGGTAACCCCCAGGATGTTGATAGTGGGGGGTTCAGTGATGGTAATGCCATTGAATGTCAAGGGGAGATGGTTAGAGTCTCGCTTGTTGGAGATGGTCATTGCCTGGCACTTGTGTGGTGCGAATGTTACTTGCCACTTGTCAGCCCAAGTCTGAATGTTGTCCAGGTCTTGCTGCATGAATGAGCTGATTACTTGACAGCTTAAAAAGTGCTATAAAAGCTCCCACCTCACAGCTGTTCACTTTCCAAGCTCAGAAGCTGTTGCTTAGTTCATTTAGAACACAGATTGAGCTTTATGTAGGCTGCAAGTGTTTGAAGCAAACTCTCTATCCAGTGTCACCTGATTCAAAAACCTCTCACCATTGACAGCTTGCTTATGTCATCCCAACTTCACCTGCCATCTATTCCATCAGCATGGGTACCGTTTATACTGTTTCACCTTGGTCCTCAGAATCTGACCACGATCAGCCCCAACACCAGAAGAAACAGGTACACCAGCAACACCAACAACAACACCAACATTCTCTGCAATCACCTGATGCTGCACAGGACAGAGGACATCAGCACCCAAGTACATTGCTGCCCGAGAGGCCAGGGATGGCCTCACCATGGCCAGATTTACTTCACTTGATGCTGTACACCCTGGCTGCCACATGATGCACCAGGTTGGCACCACCCCATACCAACAACATAAAGCATCCCTACAATGTCCAAGGCATTCCTTTCAAACTCACCACCATTGCGGGGGGTACAGTTATGTCTCACCATTAACTGCAACTCACTAAGCCACTTCCAAAGATGCACACAAATCTGTCCAAGAACGCAAAGTGTTGAAAGTAAAGGTTTCAATATTTGACAGCACATTAACAGAAACTTCACATGAACATTGGATAAAACACCCAAGTGCGTACCCATGTGTGTTATTAGTTGGCATGATTGCACTAGGATGCAAAACTAGGGTCCTAAATCTAAACAAAGAAAACTACAATAGTATGAGGAGTGAGTTGGCTATGATAGATTGGGGCACTTCATTAAAAGGCATGACGGTGGATAGGCAATGGCTACCATTTAAGGAATGAATGGATGAATTGCAACGGTTATACATTCCTTTCTAGCGCAAAAACACAAAAGGAAAAGCGGCCCAACCATGGCTAACAAAAGAAATTAAGGATAGTATTAGCTCCAAAGAGGAGTCATATAAAGTTGCCAGAAAAAGTAGCAAGCCTGACGATTGGGAACAGTTTAGAGTTCAGCAAAAAAGGACCAAGGGACTGATTAAGAGCAGAAAAATAGAGTATGAGAGTAAACTTGCAAGGAACATAAAAGCATATTGTAAAAGCTTCTACAAGTATGTAAAAAGAACAAGATTAGTGAAGATTAGTGTAGGTCCCTTACAGACAGAAATGGGAGAATTTATAATGGGGAACAAGGAAATGGTAGAGCAATTAAACAAATATTTTGGTTCTGTCTTCATGGAAGAGGACACAAATAACTTCCCAGAAATGCTAGGGAACCAAGGGTCTAGTGAGAAGGAGGAATTAAAGGAAATTAGTATTAGTAAAAAAATAGTGCTGGAGAAATTAATGGGACTGAAAGATGATAAATCCCCAGGGCCTGATAATCTGCATCCCAGAGTACCAAAATAGGTAGCCATGGAAATAGTGGATGCATTGGTTGTCATCTTCCAAATTTCTATAGATTATGGAACAGTTCCTGCAGATTGGAGAGTGGCAAATGTAACCACACTATTTAAAAAAGGAGGGAGAGAGCAAACAGGGAACTACAGACCGGTTAGCCTAACATCAGTAGTAGGGAAAATGCTAGAGTCTATTATAAAGGATGTGATAACAGGACACTTAGAAAATATCAATGGGATTAGACAAAGTCAGCATGGATTTATGAAAGGGAAATCATGTTTGACAAATCTACTGGAGTTTTTTGAGGATGTAACTGCTAGAATAGATAAGGGAGAACCAGTAGATGTGGTGTATTTGGATTTTCAGAAGGCCTTTGATAAAGTCCCGCATAAGAGGTTAGTGTGCAAAATGAAAGCATATGGGATTGGGGGTAATATACTGGCATGGATTGAAATTGGTTAACAGACAGGAAACAGAGAGTAGGAATAAATGGGTCTTTTTCAGGGTCGCAGGCAGTGACTAGTGGGGTACCGCAGGGATCAGTGCTTGGATGAGGGAACCAAATGTAATATTTCCAAGTTTGCTGATGACACGAAACTAGGTGGGATTGTGAGTTGTGAGGAGGATGCATACGAACATACGAATTAGGAACGGGAGTAGGCCACTCAGCCCTTCGAGCCTGCTCCGCCATTCAATAAGATCATGCCTGATCTGATTACTCCACATTCCCGCCTACCCCTGATAACTTTTCACCCCTTGCTTACCAGGAATCTATCTAGCTCTGGCTTAAAAATATTCAAAGACTCTGCTTCTACCGCCCTCTGAGGAAGAGAGTTCCAAAGACTCACGACCCTCTGAGAGAAAAAAATTCTCTTCATCTCTGTCTTAAATGGGTGACCCCCTTTTTTTAAACAGTGACCCCTAGTTCTAGATTCTCCCACAAGAGGAAACATCCTCTCCACATCCACCCTGTCCAGGCCCCTCAGGATCTTATATGTTTCAATCAAGTCACCTCTTATTCTTCTAAACTCCAGCAGATACAAGCCTAGCCTGTCCAACCTTTCCTCATAAGACAACCCGCCCATTCCAGGTATTAGTCTAGTAAACCTTCTCTGAACTGCTTCCAATGCATTTACATCCTTCCTTAAATAAGGAGACCAATACTGTACACAGTACTCCAGATGTGGTCTCACCAATGCCCTGTATAACTGAAGCAGAACCTCTCTACTTTTGTATTCAATTCCCCTCACAATAAACAATAACATTCGAATAACTTTCCTAATTACTTGCTGTACCTGCATAGTAACCTTTTGTGATTCATGCACTAGGACACCCAGACCCCTCTGCATCTCAGAGCTCTGCAATCTCTCACCATTTAGATAATATGCTTTTTTTAAATTCTTCCTGCCAAAATGGACAACTTCACATTTTCCCACATTATACTCCATTTGTCAGATCTTTGCTCACCCACTTAACTTATCTATATCCCTTTGCAGCCTCCTTATGTCCTCTTCACAATTTAATTTCCTACCTATCTTTGTGTCATCAGCAAATTTAGCAACCATACCTTTGGTCCCTTCATCCAAGTCATTTATATAAATTGTAAAAAGTTGAGGCCCCAGCACTGATCCCTGTGGCACACCACTCATTACATCTTGCCAATCAGAAAATGACCCATTTATGCCTACTCTCTGTTTCCTGTTAGCTAGCCAATCTTCTATCCATGCCAATATGTTACCCCCTACACCATGAGCTTTTATTTTCCGCAATAACCTTTGATGTGGAACCTTATCAAATGCCTTCTGGAAATCTAAGTACAGTACATCCACCGGTTCCCCTTTATCCACAGCACATGTTACTTCCTCAAAGAACTCCAATAAATTGGTTAAACATGATTTCACTTGCACAAAACCATGTTGACTCTGCCTGATTACTTTGAACTTTTCTAAATGCCCTGCTATAACATCTTTAATAATAGCTTCTAACATCTTCCCTATGACAGATGTTAAGCTAACTGGCCTGTAGTTTCCTGCTTTCTGTCTCCCTCCCTTTTTGAATAAATGAGTTACATTCGCTATTTTCCAATCTAATGGAACCTTCCCCGAATCTAGGGAATTTTGGAAAATTAAAACCAACGCATCAACTATCTCACTAGCCACTTCTTTTAAGACCCTAGGATGAAGTCCATCAGGACCCGAGGACTTGTCAACCTGCAGCTCCAACAATTTGCTCAGTACCACTTCCCTGGTGATTGTAATTTTCTTGGGTTCCTCCCTCCCTTCCATTTCCTGATTTACAGCCATTTCTGGGATGTTACTTGTATCCTCTATAGTGAAGACCGATGCAAAATACCTGTTCAATTCAACTGCCATCTCCTTATTTTCCATTATTAATTCCCCAGACTCACTGTTTATAGGACCAATGCTCACTTTGTTAACTTTTTCTTTTTAAAATATCTATAGAAACTCTTACTATCTGTTTTTATATTTCTAGCTAGCTTTCTCTCATACTCTAATTTTTCTCTCCTTATTAATCTTTTAGTCATTCTTTGCTGTTTTTTATATTCTGTCCAATCTTCTGACCTGCCACCCATCTTTGCGCAATTATATGCTTTTTCTTTAAGTTTAATACTACCTTTAACTTTTTTAGTTAACCACGGATGGTGGGTGCTCCCCTTTGAATTTTTCTTTCTTGTTGGAATGTATATATTCTGTGTATTTTGAAATATCCCCTTAAATGTCTGCCACTGCAACTCTATTGACCTATTCCTTAACTTAATTTGCCAGTTCACTTTAGTTAGCTTTGCTTTCATGCCCTCATAATTGCCCTTATTTATGTTTAAAATACTAGTCTTGGACCCACTCTTCTCTCTCTCAAACTGAATGTAAAATGCGATCATATTATGATCGCTGCTACCTAGGGGTGCCTTCACTATGAGGTCATTAATTAATCCTATCTCGTTGTACAATACCAGGTCTAGTATAGCCTGCTCTCTGGTTGGCTCCAGAACGTACTGTTGTAAGAAACTATCCCGAAAACATTCCATGAACTCCTCATCTATGCTACCTTTCCCATCTGATTTTCCCAGTCTATATGCAGATTAAAATCCCCCATGATTATTGCCGTACCCTTCTGACAAACTCCCATTATTTCTTCCTTTATACGCCATCCTACCATGTGGTTATTGTTAGGGGGCCTGTACACCACTCTCACAAGTGACTTCTTGCCTTTATTATTTTTCATCTCTACCCAAACCGCTTCTACATCCTGGTTTCCTGAACTTAGGTCATCCCTCTCTATTGTGCTAATACCATCATTAATTAACAAAGCCACCCCTCCACCTTTTCCCACCTTCCTGTCCTTCCTAAATGTCATGTACCCTTCAATATTCAGGTCCCAATCTATGTCATCCTGCAGCCATGTTTCTGTAATGGCTATCAGGTCATATTTATTTATTTCTATTTGTGCTATCCGTTCATCTATTTTGTTTCGAATGCTACGTGCATTCAGATGCAGAGCTTAATTTTGTCCTTTTATTATTTTTGTAACCTCTAGCCTTATCTGTTGATTTACTCTTAGATCTGTACTCTCTATCCCTTCCTGTCACAGTCTGTTTATCATTTCCCATATTAATACCTTTCTCTATTGCCTTGTCTCTAATCTTTGAATTACCACATCTTCCCAAATTTGATCCCATGCCCCCAATATTTAGTTTAAAGCCCTCTCTACCGCCCTAGTTATATGACTTGTCAGAACACTGGTTCCAGCACAGTTCAGGTGAAGACCATCCCAACGATACAGATCCCACTTTCCCCAGTACTGGTGCCAGTGCCCCAGGAATTGAAACCCATTTCCCCCACACCAGTCTTTGAGCCACGCATTCATCTCTCTAATTTTATTTACCCTATGCCAATTTGTTCATGGCTCAGGTAATAATGCAGACATTATTACCCTTGAGGTTCTGCTTTTTAATTTAGCCCCTAGCTGCTCATACTCTCTCAGCAGAACCTCTTTCCTAGTTCTACCTATGTTGTTGGTACCTACATGGACCACGACCACTGGCTCCTCCCGCTCCCACTGCAAGTTCCTCTCCAGCCCAGACCAGATGTCCCAAACCCTGGCACCGGGCAGGCAACACAGCCGTCTGGACTCTCGCTCTTGGCCGCAGAGAACTGTATCTATCCCCCTGACTATGCTATCCCCAATTACCACTACATTCCTATTAACTCCCTCCACTTGAATGGCTTCCTGTACCTCGGTGCCATGGTCAGTTTGCTCATCCACCCTGCAGCCACCGCTTTCATTCATACAGGCCGCAAGAACCTCAAACCTATTGGACAATTGCAAAGGCTGGGGCTCCTCCACCTCCTTGGTCCCCATACCTGCCTCACTCGCAGTCACATCCTCCTGTCCCTGACTACTGACCAAATCAGAAGACCCTATCCATGGGGTGTGACTGCCTCCTGGAATAAAGTGTCCAGGTAACATTCCCCCTCCCTGATGCATCGCGGAGTCCGCAGCTCGGCCTCCAGCTCATCAACTCTGAGCCGAATCTCCTCAAGCTGCAGACACTTACCGCAGACGTGTTCGTCCTGGATCACACTGGTGTCCAGGAGCTCCCACATACTGCAGTCGCAACACATCACCTGCCCTGCCATTTTTATTGAGTATTAATTTATTTATTTTTATTAATTAATAATTAACAAACCCTACCACACCTAATAAGATTTATTACTGCTAGTAAACTAGTACTAATGAAACCTTACAATTACTAATACATTTCCTGGGATTTAAAAGATAAGGGAAGTGAGCAAAATACTCACCAACCAATCACTTACTCTTTTCCCTGTGATGTCACCTTTTATTTTCTCCAGATGTGGTTGGGGGGTGTCACAGAGCCGAACTCCTGCTGGTTCTCTGTCCCCTCTTGTGCAGCTTTTTAGCAAAGAGGCTTCAAGGCGATTTACACAAGTTGAGTGAGTGGGCAAATACATGGCAGATGCAGTTTAATGTGGATAAATGTGAAGTTAGCCACTTCGGTAGGAAAAACAGATAGGCAAAGTATTATTTAAATGGTGTTAGATTGGGAAATGCTGATGTACAAAGGGACCTGGGTGTCCTTGTGCACCAGTCACTGAAAGCAAACATGAAGGTGCAGCAAGCAGTTAGGAAGGCAAATGGTATTTTGGCCTTCATTTCAAGAGGATTTGAGTACAGGAGCAAGGATGTCTTACTACAGATATACAAGGCCTTGGTGAGACCACACCTGGAGTACTGTGTGCAGTTTTGGTCTCTGTAATGTATGTAATGTATATATACCTTAAGGGAGAGAACTACTTTTACAGCTCCTGCATACTGTAGTACCAGCAGTGACCACACCTGTATATAAACCCTGAGAAGTGATCTGTACAGTTAGTTCTAGAGTAACCCTCATTCAGTAAACACCTGTTGAATCGTTCCCTGCAGTCTGTTGTCTGATTATTGAAGGACACAACATTAAGATACACGGACATAACATTGGCGACGAGGCAGATTTGAACCTACCTGCAACTCTGCATCACCTCCCAGGGATTCACTCCTGGAGAACAGTGGAACAAGGTTGAGTCCAGAAGCACGGGTGTCGACCACGGGCAACCGCCCAGTCATCCAGCAGAGATTTGAGCATCGCAGGGGAGGCTGTCGAGAGCCAGGCTTGGCTTTCCAGTCACGGTGGTCCAGCAAAACGGGCTGGCAACAGGTATTGCGCAGACCCTTCCCAGACAGCGACGGGTTAGAGCCCGACCGAGCGGCACAGAAAAAGGCCGAGCAGCGTCGATGGGGGAGAGAGAGAGGGCAGAGCGCACAGGGCGCAGCCGGTGTTCAGGACCGAGCGGCGTCAACGGGGGAGAGAGGGGAGAGAGAGCAGAGCGCAGCCGGTGTTCAAGGGCCGAGCAGCGTCAATGGGGGAGAGAGGTGTGCAGGAAAACACGAGGCGCTGCCATTGCCACGAGGAGTGCAGAGAGCGGCATTGGCAGCAGCGCAGGAGCAGCGCACGAAACCCACAGGTCGTCGCCATTTGCCACGAGGACCGCCGAGAGCGGCGTTGGCAGCAGCGCGGGAGACACCATTTTAAGCCGCAGCGGGGAAGAAAGGAAAGCGTGGAAGACGCCATTTTAAGTCAGTCTAACCACACCCAAAAATGCCGAAGAGTGGCAGTATCACAACGTTCGACAATGAAGTCGAAGATTGGACGTCATATGTCGAACGCATAGAAGTATACTGCAAGGCGAATGAAGTGCCAGATGACAAGAAAGCGCTGGTATTGAATTCAATGGGTGCAAAAACGTATGGCTTACTTCGAAACCTAGTAACCCCAGAGAAGCCAGTAGAAAAGGATTTTGAAAACATAGTGTCAATCCTACAGGACCACTTAAGCCCCACACCGCTGCTGATAGCAGAAAGATTTAAGTTTCACAAAAGGAACCAGCATAAAGATGAAAGTAATGCTGAGTATTTAACGGAACTGCGCAAGCTATCGAAACACTGCCAGTTTGGAACGGGACTAGCAGATACTTTAAGGGATAAGTTTGTGTGTGGGCTTCAAAGTGAAGGAACCCAGAAACGGCTTCTATCAGAAAAGGATCTTACGCTGGACAAGGCTTTCAGCATTGCAGTATCACACGAAGCAACAGCACGGGGCACTGCAGAGATACAATGGAGACTGCAAGAATATGGCACAAATGAAATGTCATACGGAACAGTGAAGTGCTATCGCTGCGGCAGAACAGCACACGACCATAATGAGTGCTGGTTCAAGGACAAAGTGTGCAGACAGTGTGGAAAAGTAGGACACATAGCACGAGTCTGCAGGTCGGGAAAGAAAACCAGCAGCAAGAAATCTCCACAGGAGAAGTACAAGAAGGTACATAAGGTGACGGAGAATAGTTCAGACGAACAGAAGAGTGATACAGACTCCGGAAGCAAGGAGTTGGGTTGTCTGAAACTACATAATGTGATCAAAACGGAGGATCACCAAACTACCTGGGTCACGCTCAAGATAGCAGGAGCCCAAGTGAAAATGGAATTGGACACAGGATCAGCCCTAACAATCATAAACCAAAGGGACTACAAGCGGCTATTATCACATATACCCTTGAGAGATACAAAGATTGTCTTGAAGACGTACATGGGGCAAAAAGTCTACCTCAAAGGAAAAATAAGGGTGAACGTTATATATAACGGCAAGGAAACACCAAAAATGGACCTATATGTATTGCCAGATGGAGGACCACCACTACTAGGACATGAATGGATCTGGAAGATGCAGCTAGATTGGCATTCCATACAAGCACTGACTGTAGATGCCAAAAAGGATGACGACGTCACACCTGGACGACTGTCAAAAATGCTAACTGACGCACAAGAAGTGTTCCAGCAGGGACTCGGAACACTAAAAGGCATAACAGCGACAATCAAAATAGAGGAAAATGCAAGCCCAAAGTTTTTTAAGGCCAGACCGGTACCTTATGCGATCCACCCAGCCATCGAAGCAGAGCTGGAAGGTTTGGAACGTTCAGGAGTACTGTCCAAAGTGGGCTGGAGCGAGTGGGCTACACCCATCGTTCCTGTAATGAAGAGGTCATTGAGTAAAACGCCTGGGGAACCAAAGAAGGTTCGCATCTGTGGGGACTTTAAGGTGACAGTGAACCCAGTCCTTCACACTGTACAATATCCGCTTCCGCGGATTGAAGATATTTTTGCCTCGCTATCTGGAGGGAAACTCTTCACTAAGATTGATCTGGCCCAGGCGTACCTGCAAATGGAGGTAGAAGAAGTCTCGAAACAGTACCTCACGATCAACACCCATAAAGATCTCTACCAATACAACCAGCTGGTGTTTGGGGTCGCACCAGCTCCGGCTATTTGGCAAAGGGCAATGGAACAAGTCCTGCAAGGGATTCCAGGGACCCAGTGTTATTTGGACGACATCCTGGTCACGGGCGAAAATGACAGTGATCACCTCGCCAACCTGGAGCAGGTGCTCACTAGATTGAAGGAATATGGGCTCCGAGCTAATTGCCACAAATGCGAGTTTTTCCAGAAGCAGATCTCGTATTGTGGCCACGTTATTGATAAAGAGGGGTTATATTAGTCCCCTGAAAAGATTGAGGCAGTAGTCAAGGCTCCAGCACCGGAAAACGTGTCACAACTGAGGTCGTTCCTCGGGCTAGTAAACTACTACCATAAGTTCTTGCTGAATTTGTCTACCGTACTACACCCACTGAACACCCTACTGCAAACGGGGGTACCATGGAAGTGGAGTGACGAATGTAAACGAGCTTTCCAGAAGAGCAAAGCATTGATCACATCAAAAGAGGTGTTGGCTCATTTCAACCCAGCACTACCAATTCGGTTGGCGTGTGATGCATCACCCTATGGCATTGGAGCGGTGCTGTCGCACAAATTCCCGGACGGCTCAGAGAGGCCAGTAGCCTTTGCGTCTCGGTCACTAACCTCAGCCGAGCGTAACTATGCCCAGATTGACAGGGAGGCCCTCAGACTAGTGTGGGGAGTGAAAAAGTTCAATCACTATCTGCACGGGCAGAAGTTCACCTTGCTGACTGACCACCAACCACTTGTCTCCATCTTTAATCCAAAGAAGGGCGTTCCGGCGATGACTGCGCGACGGCTACAAAGATGGTCCCTTTTTCTAGGGGCGCACCAATATGAAATCGAGTATAAGGGCACGAAACGGCATGGAAACGCTGATGGGCTATCACGCCTGCCACTGCCTACTGCGGAGGAAGCACCAGCAGTGGATCCTGTCGAAATATTTAATTCGACTATAATTGAATGCTTGCCAGTAACTAACGCTGGTATAGAGAAGGAGACCCGAAATGACCCGACACTGTCTCGGGTATATGATTTGACGGTGAAGGGATGGCCAGCACATGGCGACTCACTGTTGCCAGCATTCCCATCCAGAAGAGAACAGCTGTCAGTATGCCAGGGGACCTTGATGTGTGGATCCCGAGTGGTAATTCCACCCAAGTTAAGGGAGAGAGTGCTCAATGAGCTTCACGAAGGTCATCTGGGAGGGGTGAAAATGAAAAGCCTTGCTAGGGCTTATGTGTGGTGGCCGGGGATCGATCAGCAAATCGAGGACCTGACAAAGAGCTGCTCAGGATGCCAGAAGTTCCAAAATGCACCACCACATGCCCCTCTGCACCCATGGGAGTGGCCCTCATCTCCATGGCAACGGGTGCATATTGATTTTGCTGGTCCATTCATGGACTCAATGTTTTTAATAGCCGTGGATGCACACTCGAAATGGCCTGAGGTGATCAAAATGTCCTCCACCACCACGGAGAAAACTATTGCAGTCCTACGGACCATTTTTGCCAGGAACGGTTCGCCAGAGCAGATTTGCTCTGATAACGGACCACAGTTTGTGTCCGAAGAGTTTCGAAGATTTATGAAAAGGAATGGGGTAAGGCATTACACAGCCGCCCCGTATCATCCAGCCACAAATGGATTGGCTGAGAGGTTCGTACAAACCTTTAAAAAAGCAGTAAAGGCCATGTGCGATGACGACATTCCACTGCAGCATAAGGTGGACAATTTCCTGTTAGCCTACAGAAATGCGACACATGCAGTCACCAACCAGGCCCCGGCCATGATGTTCTTTAACCGAAGGTTGAGATCTCGTCTGGATTTGCTCAGACCAAATGTACGAAGAGATGTTGAGAGTAAGCAATTCCAGCACATCAATGAGAAGCCAACAAGGAGCTTCAATGTAGGGTAACCAGTCTTGGCCCGTGACTACCGAACAGAGAAATGGCAACCAGGAACGATATGCACACGGCAGGGGCCACTAATGTACACAGTGGATGTTGGGGAGAACATTGTGAGACGCCATGCTGACCAGATCCTAGAGTCACAGGAACGAGTCAACCCCATGTCTCGGCCATGCGTACCTGGTGAGGAACCCGACGTACAGGTCGCATCCACCTCAGAAACAATAGCATTGGAAGCTGGTGAATCAACTGACGACAGGGTGCTAGAATCGCCTCCGCACTAAGAGTGAGACACTCGGGAAAGGCGTTATCCAGAAAGAATCAGGAAGCCTCCCTAGACACTGAATATATGAATGGACTATTTTCATATAACATTGTATATTAAAAATGTTAATTGTTAAATGAGCATTATGGTACTGTTAATCTAAAAGGGGAGGAATTGTAATATATGTAATGTATATATACCTTAAGGGAGAGAACTACTTTTACAGCTCCTGTATACTGTAGTACCGGCAGTGACCACACCTGTATATAAACCCTGAGTAGTGATCTGTACATTTAGTTCTAGAGTAACCCTCATTCAGTAAACACCTGTTGAATCGTTCCCTGCAGTCTGTTGTCTGATTATTGAAGGACACAACATTAAGATACACGGACATAACAGTCTCCTTACCTAAGAAAGGATATACTTGCCATAGAGGGAGTGCAGCGCAGGTTCACCAGACTGATTCCTGGGATGGCAGGACTGTTGTATAAGGAGAGATTGGGTCGACTAGGCCTGTATTCACTAGAGTTTAGAAGAATGCGAGGGGATTTCATTGAAACATATCAAATTCTGACAGGGCTAGACAGACTGGATGCAGGGAGGATGTTTCCCCTGGCTGGGGGTTCTAGAACGAGTGGGTCACAGTCTCAGGATATGGGGTAGGATATTTAGGACTGAGATGAGGAAAATGTTCTTCCCTCAGAGGGTGGTGAACCTGTGGAATTCTCTACCACAGAAGGCTGTGGAGGCCAAGTCACTGAATATATTTAAAAAGGCATAGATAGATTTCTAGACACAAAAGGCATCAAGAGGTATGGGGAGAGAGCGGGAATATGGTATTGAGATAGAGGATCAGCTATGATCATATTGAATGGCGGAGCAGGCTTGAAAGGCCAAGGGCCAAAGGGCCTACTCCTGCTCTGATTTTTCTATGTTTCTATGAGTGTGAGGGGTGGCTAGTGAGATGGAAATGTGATAATGTAGATAGAGAGGGATGGGTGGAGGTGCAAGGTAAGTTGGTGTGAGTGAGGATGTGCAGGAGTAGGGTAGGGAAGGCAGAGTGATGGGGATGTAAATGAGAGGCACAACAGGATGAGGTAGAGTGTGGCTTTGTACTAATGTTTTGTGATCTACTGAGATCATTGAAATGTTTGCGCCACTGCACCCAGATCCTCCTGACCACCTCCCTGCTTGTGCCCTCCTCTGCAATGTGCAACTAGGCTGTTTAGGTCTCCTGGGGAGGTGTCTTCCGCCCAATTGAAGGGAAGAGGACTGCCCTGCGTGCCGTGACTCCCTCCATAAGCATATGGAAGGAGTCATGGGAGAACCTGGGTGCAGCCCTGTGCATCTGTGCAGTGATTGTCAGTGTTTGCAGCACCTCAATGCTGTAGAACACTGACAACACAACTGTCAAGATAGATTTGGACATGGTCCCTTTAAGGAAATTGGCTGATGATGCGTCACCAGACCCGCTTCCTCTAATTGGCCCGGGAAATGCACTGGGCAGACTTAACGAACCTTATTAACAGAAAGTCATTTCACAGAGCGGGATGGAGCCAGCAGCGGGGCGCGACCCGTCACCGACATCGCCCGCCAAAGTAAGTAAAATCGTGGCCTAAGTCGCGGAGGCTGTGGGTTTGCATGCTATGCTAGGAGGTTGAGATCATAATCTAAGATGATACTTCAATGCAATACTATGGGAGTGCTGCATTGTTGGAAGTGCTATCTTAGAAATAATATGTTAAACTGAGGTCTATTTTGTGTGGTCCAGGAGGATATTAAAAGAGCAAATAGCATTATTTGAAAGGTTTTCATGTCTCCTGCGCAATGTTTCTCTCTCAGCCAGTATCACTAAAAAGAGAGTAACTTGTCATTCATCTCATTGCTGTTTGTAGTATTTTGCTCTGCCCAAAATTGCTGCTGTGTTTACCGACATGGCAAAAGCCATTACAACCAATGTTCCCTGTAATTTATTTGCGCGGGCCCTTTAACTGGCTGCGCAGCCCATTCAATTTTTCACGTATGCGCGGTTATTTCCATTGTAAAGCCGGTGAGCGGTCTGCTTGGGTCCTCCAGACTGCTATGCGGCCGCGCAGCTTAGCAGGAACATTTAGTTCAACTTTCAAATAACTTACTGAATGTGACATATTTTGAGATGTTTCTGATACATGTGTGCTATATGTATGATGTCTTTCTTTAGAACTGCTGTTTAGAGATAGCCTGAGAGCAATGATTTTGTGTAGGACTTCCCCTTATGTGTCACTGCAGTGATAATGGGCCATATATTCCGATCCCTATGGGTGTGTACAGGCTGTGTACACACCCGTAGGGACATCGGAAATGCCAGTTTCAGGCATGCGAAGCGCATGCGCTGAAAACCGGCATTTCTGATCTGTCAAGAATGCTCTTGACAGATCGGATGCCTGCCCTGGAGAAGGGCCTCTGCGGGTGGAGCGTTCCGCTTTCTGCAGAACCTCCGCCCGCTGAAATCACTTAAAAACCTGACGCCTGGTGGCCTGCTTTTACCAGCATAAGAGTTTAAAAAAAGTTTAAAAAAAAAAAATTTTCATTCATTTATAATTAAAAAATACTTTTAAAAAAGGTACGTTTATTTTTAGCCCTGTAAAATTTTGTTTAAAATATTTAATTTAATGTAATTTTAACTCATTTTTAAAATGTGATGGTTTTTTAAATAATTTATGTTTTGATGTGTTTTTGTGGTGATCTCCATTCATATATTTGACAGGCCCATCTGTCAAAAGTACGAAGTGGGATTCCCTTCTCCTATTGGCTGGCCTGGCCCACGTGATCCCAGGGACACTTGCAAACTGCCTGCGCCCCTGGGATACGTGGGCCCTGCACATTTCAACTCTGGAGAGGCCCAGGAGCAGAATGTGTTGGGACCTCGGGAGCCCTCAGGTAAGGGCATAGATTTTTTTCCGATGGGAGGCATCCGCACGCAGGAAGCCTCCGATCAGAAATTACGGGCCAATATGAATGGGAACAATGAATCAATGTCACTGAAGAAAACTACCAGTTGTCAGGCATGCAGGAGTTCGACACGTTGTGGCTCTCATTTTCTAAGACCCCAGGTGACCATCAGCCATTGAAAAATCAGGCATGAGACCTTAAGAGCCAGATGTGCTTTGCACCCAACGTTCCAACTTGAAATTTGGACCTTCCACTTTTATGTAAGTCAGGGCTCAAAAACCCTTGCGTGATTATCTGACATTACGCGATAGTCCAAGGTTCACCCATAAAAACTGTGTGAAGAGTGCTTGAAACCAGCAAGAGTGCCTCGTAAAGCTGACTGTGTGACTTCTGGGGCTATTTTTGAGCAGCGTGTGTGTGTTTAGGTGGAACTTTTCCAGGACTGCGGTGAATGTTTTTTTTTTCCTGCCTACCTGGTGCTCATTTATCTGCAAGATTTACATAAAAATTGTAATAGCGGCAATAAAAATGGGAAGTAACTATACTTCCCATTTAAAAAGGCAAACAATATTCACTTTTCAGTGATAACATAATAAATTTTAAAAAAACAAAAGACACAATTATATTCTTAAAATTTAAAAATTGCCCAGTAAGCATAAACATCTGTGTAATTTACATACTAATTAATCAGCAGTTATATAACAATGTATGTCTAAGGAGATTCATGAGAAGAGGGACTTATCAGGTCCTTTCATGATAATCTTCCGACCACTGACCTTGTAAATAGTATAGGGCACAATATTGGTCAAATCATAACCCACTGGGACTAATTTGCAAGGCAAGTAATTTTACTGAAGTGTGTGAGGTATTTGAATTAATGAATGGACTGGGGATGCAAATACCAAGGCGATAGTACAGAATGCTTGATTCAGTAAATTGCTAACAGATTTATGCAATACCGAACTTGATTATGCTCCTCTTCAAACATACTATTTTAAGTTTCATGCTTGAATTTGGAGTAATTAAGAAACAAAAAGATACTTTCTAGTATTCTTGAGGAAGTGCTGCAGTATTCTGACAAGAGCTGTCTCAATATTGCTCCATTATAGAGCACTGTCTTTAAAACAGACCCCATCACAATTAAACAGAACTAAACCAGGGTTTGAACTTTTTTTATATCAAACTGAATATCCAGTTTATTTAATAGCGTTATATAAATCTCTCTAAAATGTCATACCTTTCTCAGAATAACATTTTCCCATAAAGATTATGAAAAGAGCTGCTGTCAGAAGCAAGTCTAAGGAATGCAAGGGCTAAGGCGGTGTAGGAGTAGCTATGGGCAGAAAAGTTGAAAACCCTAAAAGTTCATTGTGATTTCCTCCAGAGGAGACTGGTTTTATTCACTGGCTTTTTACACAGTAAAGTTTTCCCACAGACCTTTCTGTATTTCAGAGACACTGCTTCTTTTGATAGTCATGACAGGCTGTGTGTTGAAATGTTAAAGGAGAGTTCAACCTTCATTGTAGTCATGGGTGAGCTAAGAGGTCACTTACAGTGGTGGTGTAGCTCTGTTAATAAGGGATGAGATCAGTGCAGTAATGAGAAATGATATTGGCCTAGAAGATCAAGACGTAGAATCAGTTTGGGTGGAGATAAGAAATAATAAGGGTAAGAAGTCACTGGTGGGAGTGGTCTACAGGCCCCCAAACAGTAGCCACACTATAGGGCAGAGTATAAATCAAGAAATAATAGAGGCTTGTAAGAAAGGTACGGCTATAATCATGGGAGATTTTAATCTACATATTGATTGGACAAAGGTAGACTTGAGGAAGAGTTCTTAAAGTGTATACAGGATGGTTTCGTGGAACAATATGTTGTGGAACCAACCAGGGAGAAGACTATTTTAGATCTGGTAATGTGTAACGAGGCTGGATTAATTAATGATCTCGAAATGAAGGATCCTCTTGGGAAGAGTGATCATAGCATGGTAGAATTTCAAATTCTGTATGAGGGTGAGAAAGCTAGGTCTCAAACTAGTGTCCTGAACTTAAACAAAGGTAATTACAAACGTATGAAGGCAGACTTGGTTAAAGTGGACTGGGAAAGTATATTATAGAGTAGAAAAGCAGTGGCAAAAATTTAAGGAGATATTTCATAACTCTCAACAAAGATATATTCCAGTGAGAAAGAAAGACTCTAAGAGAAGGATGAACCATCTGTGGCTAACTAATGAAGTAAAGGATGGTATCAAATTGAAAACAAAAGCATACAATGTTGCGAAGAATAGTGAAAGGCCAGAGGATTGGGAAATTTATAAAAAGCAGCAAAGGATGACTAAAAGAATGATTAAGAGAGAGAAGATAGTTTATGGGAGTAAGCTAGCAAGAAATATAAAAACAGACAGTAAGAGCTTCTACAGGTATATAAAAAGGAAGAGAGTAGCTAAAGTAAACGTTGGTCCCCTAGAGGATGAGTCTGTGGATTTAATAATGGGAAACAGGGAAATGGCAGAGACTTTGAACAAATATTTTGTATCGGTCTTCATGGTAGATGACACTAAAAGCATCCCAATAATGGATAATCAAAGGGCTATTGGGTGGGTGGGGGGGGGATTAAAAAAAATCTCTATCACTAGAGAGAAAGTACTAGGCAAACTAATGGGATTAAAGGTGGACAAGTCCCCTGGATCCGATGGTCAGCATCCTAGAATCTTAAAAGAGGTGGCTGCAGAGATAGTGGATGCATTGGTTGTAATCTACCAAAATTCCCTGGATTCTGGAGAGGTCCAAGCAGACACGAAAACTGCAAATGTAACTCTCCTATTTAAGAAAGGAGGGAGACAGAAAGCAGGCAACTATAGACCAGTTAGCCTAACATCTGTCATTGGGAAAATGCTGGAGTCCATCATTAAGGAAGTGGTAGCAGGACATTTAGAAAACCATAATATAGTCAAACAGAGTCAGCATGGTTTTATGAAAGGGAAATCATGTTTGACAAATTTGCTGGAGTTCTTTGAGGATGTAACGAGCAGGGTGGATAAAGGTGAACCAGTGGATGTGGTGTATTTGGATTTCCAGAAGGCATTCGATAAGGTGCCACATAAAAGGTTACTACACAAGATATAGTGGTTAGCACTGTTGTCTCACAGCGCCAGAGACCCGGGTTCGAATCCGGCCTCGGGCGACTGTCTGTGTGGAGTTTGCACATTCTCCCCGTGTTTGCGTGGGTTTTCTCCGGGTGCTCCGGTTTCCTCCCACAGTCCAAAGATGTGCGGGTTAGGTTGATTGGCTATGATAAATTGACCCTTAGTGTTAGGGGGATTAAATACGTGGGGTTACGGGGATAGGGTGGGATATGTGTTGGTGTAGGGGTTACGGGGATCGGGTGGGATATGTGTCGATGCAGGCTCGATGGGCCGAAATGGCCTCTATCTGCACTGTGGCGTTTCTGTGATTTCTGTGAAGAGCTCACGGGGTTGGGGGTAATATATTAGCATGGACAGAGGATTGGCTAACTAACAGAAAACAGAGTTGGCATAAATGGGACATTTTCAGGTTGGCAAACTGTAATTAGTGGGGTGCCACAGGGATCAGTGCTGGGGCCTCAACTATTTACAATCTATATTAATAACTTGGATGAAGGGACTGAGTATAATGTAGCCAAATTTGATGATGATACAAAGATAGGTGGGAAAGCAAATTGTGTGGAAGATGCAAAGAATCTCTAAAAGGATATAAATAGGCAAAAATCTGGCAGATGGAGTTTAATGTGGGAAAATGTGAGGTTATCCACTTTGATAGGAAAATAAAAAAGCAAATTAAACAGGGAGAGATTGCAAAATGCTGAGGTACAAAGGGATCTGGGGGTCCTTATACATGAATCACAAAAAGTTAGCATGCAGATACAGCAAGTAATTAGGAAGGCAAATGGAGTGTTGGCCTTTATTGCAAATGGATAGGAATATAAAAGTAGAGAAGTCCTGTTACAACTGTACAGGGCATTGGTGAGACCACACCTGGAGTAATGCGTACAGTTTTGGTCTCCTTATTTAAGGAAGGTTATACTTGCACTGGAGGCAGTTCAGAGAAGGTTCACGAGGTTGATTCCAGAGATGAAGGGGTTGTCTTATGAAGAAAGGTTGAGCAGGTTGGGCCTATACTCATTGGAGTTTAGAAGAATGAGAGGGGATCTTATTGAAACATATAAGATTCTGAAGGGGCTTGACAGGGTAGTTGCAGAGAGGATGTTTTCCCTCGTGGGGGAATCTAGAACTAGGGGCATAATTTCAGAATAAGGGGGCAGCCTTTTAAATCGGAAATGAGGAGGAATTTCTTCTCTCAGAGGGTTGTGAATCTTTGGAATTCTCTTCCCCAGAGAGCTGTGGGGGCTGGGTCATTGAATATATTTAAGGTGGAGATAGACAGATTTTTGAAAGATAAGGGAGTCAAGGGTTATGGGGAGCGGGCAGTGAAGTGGAGTTGAGGCCAAGATTAGATCAGCCATGATCTTATTGAATGGCGGAGCAGGCTCGAGGGGCGAAATGACCTACTCCTACTCCTATATCTTATGTTCTTATGTACAGTGAAGGTGAATTGCTATTTTTATTTAACTTGGAATGGACAAAGACCACCTGTTTTTCTAAGATTTGATGCTCATCAGTAGTGACGTATCTCAAACTATGCCATTATAACTCTGGACAGGAAGTTTCTGTTTCAAACATAGAGTCATAATGGCACAGAAGGAGGCCATTCGGCCCATTGAATCTGTGCGGGCTCTCTGTAGAGCAATCCAGTCAGTCCCTTTCCCCCGCTCTATCCCCGTAGCCCTGCAAGTGTATTTCCCTCAAGTGCCTATCCAGTCTCCCCTTGAAAACATTGAGTGTCTCCGCTTCCACCACTTCCGTCGGCAGCGAATTCCAGGTCATCACCATTCGCTGTGTAAAAAAGTTTTTCCTCACATCCCTCCTGTATCACTTGCCCAAAACCTTAAATCTGTGTCCCCTAGTCCTTGTACCATCATCTAGTGGCAACAGCCTTTCTCTGTCTAGCCTATCCAAACCACTATTTGTCCGGGTAAGAAAAAATGGTAATAAGACAAATAGGGCCATAGTACAAAAATGGTAAGATGTCTAAAAATGTTAAAGACAAATCTAAAGGCACTGTATCTGAATTCATGAAGCATTTGTAACAAGATAGACAAATTAACAGCACAAATAGATGTAAACGGATACGATATAATTGTGATTACGGAGACATGGCGGCAGGGTGACCAAGGCTGGGAGCTAAATATCCAAGGATATTCAATATTTAGGAAGGACAGGTGAAAAGGAAAAGGAGTTGGGGTGGCCTTGTTAGTAAAGGATGAAATCAGAGCAATAATGAAAAAGGATATTGGTTCAGAAAATCAAGATGTAGAATCAGTCTGGGTGGAGCTAAGAAGCACCAAGGGGCAGAAAACATTGGTGGGAGTTGTCTATAGGCCTCCAAACAATAGTGGCAATGTAGGGGATGGCATCCAACAGGAAATTAGTGATGCATGTAACAAGGGTACTACAGTAATCATGGGTGACTTTAATCTACATATAGACTGGCCAAACCAAATTAGCAATAATACTGTGGAGGATGAGTTCCTGGAGTGTGTTCGAGATGGTTTCTTAGACCAGTATGTTGAGGAGCCAACTAGGGAACAGGCTATCTTAGATTGGGTATTGTGCAACAAGAAGGGGTTAATTAATAATCTTGTTGTGCAGGGTCCTTTAGGGAAGAGTGACCATAACATGATAGAATTCTTCATTAAAATGGAAAGTGAAGAAATCCAATCTGAAACTAGGGTCCTAAATCTAAACAATTAAAACTACAATGGTATGAGGAGTGTGTTTGCTATGATAGCTTGGGGAGCTTCATTAAAAGGCATGATGGTGGATACGCAATGGCTAACATTTAAGGAACAAATACACTCCTTTCTGGCACAAAAACACAAAAGGAAAAGTGGCCCAACCATGGCTAACAAAAGAAATTAAGGTTAGTATTAGATCCAAAGAGGGGTCATATAAAGTTGCCAGAAAAAGTAGCAAGCCTGAGGATTGGGAGTAGCTTAGAGTTCAGCAAAAAAGGACCAAGAGATTGATTAAGAGGGGAAAAATAGAGTATGAGAGTAAACTTGCAAGGAACATAAAAGCGGATTGTAAAAGCTTCTACAAGTATGTAAAAAGAAAAAGATTAGTGAAGACAAATGCAGGTCCCTTACAGTTAGAAACAGGAGAATTTATAATGGGGAACAAGGAAATGGCAGAGCAATTAAACAAATACTTTGGTTCTGTCTTCTCAGAAGAGGACACAAATAACTTCCCAGAAATGCTAGGGAACCAAGGGTCTAGTGAGAAGGAGGAATTAAAGGAAATTAGTATTAGTAAAAAATAGTGCTGGAGAAATTAATAGGGCTGAAAGCTGATAAATCCCCAGGGCCTGATAATCTGCATCCCAGAGTACTAAAAGAGATAGCCATGGAAATAGTGGATGCATTGGTTGTCATCTTCCAAAATTCTATAGATTATGGAACAGTTCCTGCAGATTGGAGGTTGGCAGATGTACATAAGAACATAAGAAATAGGAGCAGGAGTAGGCCAATCGGCCCCTCGAGCCTGCTCCGCCATTTAATAAGATCATGGCTGATCTGATCCTAACCGCCAATCTACTATCACAGAACCATCTCCTGAATCTAACAGAATTAGACACACGAAATAGGAGCAGGATCAGGCTAACCACACTATTTAAAAAAGGAGTGAGAGAGAAAACAGGGAACTACAGACCGGTTAACCTAACATCAGTAGTAGGGAAAATGCTAGAGTCTATTATAAAGGATTTGAAAACAGGACACTTAGCAAAAATCAACGGGATTAGACAAAGTCAGCATGGATTTATGAAAGGGAAATCATGTTTGACAAACTTACTGGAGTTTTTGAGGATATAACTGGTAGAATAGATAAGGGAGAACCAGTGGATGTGGTGTATTTGGATTTTCAGAGCGCCTTTGATAAAGTCCCACATAAGAGTTTAGTTTGCAAAATTAAAGCATATGGGATTGGGAGTAATATACTGGCATGGATTGAAAATTGGTTAACAGACAGGAAACAGAGAGTAGGAATAAATTAGTTTTTTTTTCGGGGTGGCAGTCGGTGACTAGTGGGGTACCACTAGTGGGGTGCTTGGGCCCCAGCTATTCACAATATATATCAATGATTTGGATGAGGGAACCAAATGTAATATTTCCAAGTTTGCTGATGACACGAAACTAGGTGGGATTGTGAGTTGTGAGGAGGATGCAAAGAGGCTTCAAGGCGATTTAGACAAGTTGAGTGAGTGGGCAAATACATGGCAGATGCTCTATAACGTGGATAAATGTGAAGTTATCCACTTCAGTAGGAAAAACAGAAAGGTAGAGTATTATTTAAATGGTGATAGATTGGGAAATGCTGATGTACAAAGGGACCTGGGTGTCCTTTTTGGATAGATTGTACCTGTAGGATTTAGTAAACATTATTAAGATTCTATAACGATTTTTATATAACTATAATATGTGAAATTGTATGTTAAAAACCTAAAAGGCGTGTATAAAATGGCAAATGGCTGAGACCAAAGCATGATGGTAAAATTAAGCCAACATTATGTTAACTGCAAGAATAGTGCTGAGGGAGTGTAGATTTTCTGTTATATTAAAAGCAAGAAGCCAGTGAAGGACAAAACATGAATTAAGTCTCAAAGTTAGATAGAGGGTTTTCAATACCTAACATCCCTTATTGCTGAAGTTTCAGACCAGTCTAGATAATGGGCTATGGGAAAGGCAAAAGATGTAAGAGTTCTCATACTCAAAGCTCACAGCAGAAAAGGGGAGGGAATCATAGACCGTACTTGTGAAGATGAGAATGGTTAGATAGCCCAAGCAGCTGCAAGTTGCTATGTATTTTGAAGGGGAAAAAAGGTATAAAGGAACAGCTATTGAACACTGAAAGCAGTGCAAAACCAGAGGATGAGAATCTTCAGTCAACAGAACACAGTAAGAGGTAGAGACCGCGCCACAGTCACTCGGAAGGAACGCCGGGGTTCAATGAACAAACTGTGACTATCTTCTTGTTCAGTATTACTTCTTTGTACTGGATGTTTAATGCTTCATAAACCTGTTTTACTGATACACAATATACCTGGACCCAGAGTGGTTTGTGTAGTCATGGACAAATTATTCTAAAGAGCTTTTAAAAGCTACATCCTTGTGCACCAGTCACTGAAAGCAAAAATGCAGGTGCAGCAAGCAGTTAGGAAGTCAAATGGTATATTGGCCTTCATTGCAAGAGGATTTGAGTACAGGAGCAAGGATGTCTTACTGCAGTTGTACAGGGCCTTGGTGAGACCACACCTGGAGTACAGTGTGCAGTTTTGGTCTCCTTATCTAAGAAAGGATATACTTGCCATAGAGGGAGTGCAGCGAAGGTTCACCAGACTGATTCCTGGGATGGCAGGACTGTCGCATGAGGAGAGATTGAGTCGACTAGGCCTGTATTCACTGGAGTTTAGAAGAATGAGAGGGGATCTCACTGAAACGTATAAAATTCTGACAGGGCTAGACAGACTGGATGCAGGGAGGATGTTTACCCTGGCTGGGGGGTCTAGAACGAGGGGTCACAGTCTCAGGATATGGGGTAGGACATTTAGGACCGAGATGAGGAGAAATTTCTTCACTCAGAGGGTGGTGAACCTGTGGAATTCTTTACCACAGAAGGCTGCGGAGGCCAAGTCACTGAATATTTAAGGAGATAGATAGATTTCTAGACACAAAAGGCATCAAGGGATATGGGGAGGGAGCGGGAATATGGTATTGAGATAGAGGATCAGTCATGATCATATTGAATGGTGGAGCAGGCTCAAAGGGCCGAATGGCCTACTCCTGCTCCTATTTTTCTATGTTTCTATGTTTCTATGTCATAATCTTGTACACCTCTATCAAATCACCCCACAACCTCCTTTGCTCTAATGAAACCAAATCCAGCTTCTCCAACCTGTCCTTGTAGCTAGGATCCCCCATCCCCAGAACCATTCTGGTGAATCTCCTCTGCACCCTCTCAAGTGTCTTAATATCCTTCCTAAAGTGTGGTGACCAGAGCTGGATGCAATATTCCAGTTGTGGCCTAACCAGCACTTAATAAAGGTTCAGCATAACTTCTCTACTTTTGAACTCAATTGGGCTGGATTTTCATTCAGGGACGGGTTGGTGTTGTGAAATCCACATTTCGTGTTATCCACATGAATATAAATCGAAGTGGGAGATTGATGCTATTTTAACTTAATTGTCCACTTGAGTTTCAGCGTGTGGGAACTCTTGGCAAATGAATATTTCCAGTCAGAAAGTCGCATAATATGAAGTCATTATTGCTGCTGCATTTAAGGTCTGCAAGAAGCCTTGCTTCTTCTGCAGGCTGCCAACCTTTTGGCATTTACAGTTAGAGGGACCTGGAGTCACAATGGCCAGCGACAGACCTAGGGCTGCTCCCAGGTTCGATGCTGTTGCCCTGCAGGCTTTGGTTGAGGGAGCTAGAGCTCATAAGGAGGTGCTCTTCCCTTCATCTGGGAGGAAGAAGCCTCCTCAGCAGACCAAGGCTGTGTGGCTGCAAGTGGCAGAGGAGGTCAACTCCCTAACGGTTACCTGTAGAACCTGGATACAGTGCAGAAAGAGATTTCATGACCTTCTTTGTACTGGAAAAGTAAGTATGCATTTCCCATCACCCTCAATCTGATCCCCATTGCCTTTCCTCACCAGCACTCAGCTTTAGCAATCACTTCCTCCACATCCCACTTGACACTGACATCCATGCACCCTTACCCATTCCCTTTCTCTCTATGCTCACATTCACCTAACTATTCGACTACGCAGCCCTCACACTCCCTATCACTGTGATGCTATGAAAACACCTGACAACACACAGGGAGGGCCCTTGGTCTTGCCAGCTCACTCCATCTTTGTCTCCTTCCAAGTATCTATGCTATGGAATCTCTACATTCCCTCCTTCATTCTCACTGTAATGTATGTACCTTTTGTGATAAAAATGCTAACTTCCGGGAAGTTATGTCATCACTTCCTGTGAACTATGAACTATGAACTGTGTAATTACCTCACTTCCTGTAAATGTCACTTCCTGTTGGACTGGTATAAATACTGGTCTGTTCAGTATTGTAAGAGGCTTCTACCAGAGGCATGGTAAAGACCTCTCTTGTATATAGTGTGTTTATAAGTTACTTAAAGCTTACTTTAAAGTTACTTGATGGTAAGTCTCCTTTTTCTTACATCAATTTAAGTAACTTAGTATTTACACTGACAAATACTAGACCTTCAGACAAACTCGGAAGTTAAGGATCCAGGGAACCACCCATCATGGAGAAAATCCTTAGACCTATTCGTCTGGACTTGGACCCGAATACACCAGCAGCTGGCAGGGTATGGAAGCATTGGTATCGTACTTTTGAGAATTTTCTGGATGAATGTAAAGTGGATGCTCCTGCTAAATTGAAGATACTTGTCAATTATGTGACCCCAAAAGTGTTCGAATATGTTGATGACTGGGATAATTACGAAGAGGTGATTCGGGCACTTAAGAAACTGTATGCGAAGACCCCAAATGAGGTCTATGCTAGACATCTACTGGCCACAGCCCGACAAGGGCCAGGGGAATCAATTGACGAATTCCTGCAAGAACTTCGCAGGCTCAGCGTAGATTGTAACTTTCAGGCAGCCTCAGCTGAGCTGTACCGCCAAGAAATGATTCGTGATGCTTTCATCTGCGGGATTGCCTCTCCATTTATACGCCAGCGTCTACTAGAAAGTAAAACACTTGAGCTACAAAAAGCTTTTGAACTAGCTTGTTCACTGGATTTGGCAAAGAGAAATGCAGACCTCTATCAGCTGCCCAGATCTCGATCTGCTGCTGTAGCTGCAACCAGACAATTCAAGCGGTCTCAGGTGAACCCTATCATGGGGGAATCTAATTCTGATAATTCTGATGAAGAAGAGGAGGACGACCCCACTTTAGCAGCCTCTTGGCAATCTAGGAAGGAATGCTTCTTTTGTGGAGATGCTTTTCACCCTAGGAAAACCTGCCCTGCTCGCAATGCAATCTGCAGTTATTGCGGGAAAAAAGGACACTTTGCTAAAGTTTGCCTATCAAGGGCCTCTACGAGGGCCAATCCAGCTAAGGCCTACCGAACTGCCCCAATTAGGGCCTATCAAGATGCTCCAGCTAGGACCTATCAAGCTTCCTCTCGAGCTCTCTCCCGAAGAAGCACACCGAGAGTTTTAGCCACTCTCTGTGCAACGACACCAATTACAGCTGCTTGCCCACAGAACCTGTCTCAGGCAGCCACAAAAATTTCAATTAAAGGGCATACCTTAGATGCCTTAATTGACTCAGGAAGTACTGATAGTTTCATTAAGGAACAGATTGTTGCGAAATTGAAACTACATGTCTTCCCATCGGACCAGGCAATTGCGATGGCCCAGTCATCACTTAATACCAGAATCTCCGGCTTTTGTGTTGTTGATATGACACTTCATGGTCATATGTATCCCTCCACCCGACTTTCAGTGCTCAAAGACTTATGTAGTGATCTCCTCTTAGGGCTGGACTTCCAAAAACAGCATAAGAAACTCACCATTGAGTTTGGTGGATCCAAACCCGGACTTACTATTTCTAATATACCATCTAAATTACCATTTTGTGCATTATCAGCAGCTTCACTTGATGAACCCTCATTATTTGCCAGTATTCCGCCTCAATGCCAACCGATAATAACGAAATCGCGGCGCTTTAATCAGGGAGACCAATCTTTTATTGCGGCTGAAATCTCTCGACTTCTAGCAGAGGATATCATTGAACCATGTTCGTCGCCCTGGCGGGCTCAAGTCGTCATTGTCAAGAACCCTCTAAAACCTCACAAACAGCGACTATGCATCGATTATTCGCAAACCATCAATCAATATACCGACTTGGACGCCTACCCATTGCCACGCATTGATGATATGGTTAATAAACTGGCCGAATACAAAGTGTTCTCAACTTACGATTTAAAAAGTGCCTATCATCAGTTACCCTTGAAGGTCTCAGATAAGCAGTACACAGCCTTTGAGGCTAATGGACGGCTGTACCAATTTCGTCGCCTCCCATTCGGGGTTACTAATGGAGTGGCTGTCTTTCAACGGGCAATGGATGGCCTGGTTAAGCAGGAAAACCTAAGGGACACTTTTCCCTATCTTGATAACATTACCATTGCAGGTCACGATCAACAGGAACACGACTCCAACCTCCAAAAATTTCGGGATGCCCTCCATCGCCGTAATTTGACCCTGAATGAATCCAAATCTGTTGAGTCACAACCGACCATCAACATCCTTGGCTACTGCGTAGGCAATGGTATCATTAAGCCAGACCCAGAAAGACTTCGCCCGCTCCAAGAGCTCCCGTCACCTAAGAATCCGGCTTCTTTACGTCGGGCTCTCGGTCTGTTTGCATACTACGCTAAATGGATTCCTCATTTTTCGGACAAAATCCAACCCTTGCTGCATGCTAGATCATTTCCACTGGGAACAGCGGCTGTTGCAGCCTTTAACCTTCTCAAAAAACAGTTGGAGAAAGCGGCTCTTCACTCCATCGATGAGAATCTCCCTTTCGTGGTTGAATGTGATGCCTCGGAGGTGGCGATCTCGGCTACTCTGAATCAGGAAGGTCGTCCTGTAGCATTTATGTCCAGGACCTTACAAGGTGCCGAGCTACATTATCCTCCGGTTGAGAAAGAAGCCACAGCCATCATAGAGGCAGTACGGAAGTGGAACCATTTTCTAGCTCGCCAGCATTTTACATTGATCACGGACCAACGATCAGTCGCCTTCATGCTCGATAATCGAAAACGAACCAAAATTAAGAATAATAAAATACAACTTTGGAGGATGGAACTGGCCTCTTTTGGTTATACCATTCTCTATCGGCCTGGCAAGGAGAATGTGGCCCCGGACACCCTCACACGGGCATTCTGCTCCACTATGTCATCCTCCACTCTCATGGATGTCCACAATGGTTTGTGTCATCCTGGCGTTACGCGCATGCTACATTTCGTACGATCACGGAATCTCCCTTTTTCCACTGGAGATGTAAAAAAAATATGCTCAGAATGCCGGCTTTGTGCGGAATTAAAACCTCAGTTCTTCCGCCCCTCAGATGGTATACTCATACATGCAACCCAACCGATGCAACGACTTAGCATCGATTTTAAGGGCCCAGTGCCCTCTTCAACTCGGAACACATATTTGCTCACCATGATCGACGAATATTCACGTTTTCCGTTTGCCTTCCCCTGCTCCAATATGCTGGCGTCCACAGTAATCTGCTGCCTTGAGCAGGTATTTTCTCTCTGTGGCATGCCGGCTTATATTCACTCAGATCGGGGTCCATCCTTTATGTCAAGGGAACTCAAGGACTACCTCTCAGAACGGGGAATTGCTACAAGCAAAACAACACCATACCATCCCATCGGAAATGGGCAGGTAGAGAGGTATAACGGTATCATCTGGAATTCCGTACGTCTCGCTTTAAGATCTCGGGGCCTACCAGACCAGCAATGGGAAACAGTGCTTCCGGATGCATTGCACTCTATACGGTCCCTGCTTTCTACAGCCACAAATACTACACCTCATGAGCGGTTCTTTGGATTCCAGCGTCGCTCATCTCATGGAACATCACTCCCGTCATGGCTAACTACTCCTGGACCTGTATTACTCCGAAGATACGTTCGGACGTCTAAAAATGACCCTCTTGTAGACGAGGTCGAACTAACCGATGCCAACCCCACCTATGCAAACATACGATATTCCGACGGCCGAGAATCTACCGTATCATTACGGGATCTGGCTCCCTGCCCACCAGGACCTAGTGGGACATTGGGTGATGGCATTTCACCAGGAAACTCTTGGGACCTATCGGGTACCCCTCTCCAGGATCCTGATCGGACACCAACTAGCTTGGTGCCGGTAGAACCCCGTGCTCAAGGTTACGACCCTCCCAGTACCGCGCATGAAAGTACTGATCCGCCACAGACCAGCTCTGCACCTCCCTCTGAACAGAGGCAGTCCGACTTTGAACCTATTGGGGCTCGTACTCGAAGCCATGATCTCCCCGACCCTTCACAGGGCAATCCAGGCCACACAGACTCTGACCAATGGCCAACCGCATGTAAGCGGACCAGCGACCCTCTACGACGGGAATCCAAACGGGTGCGACTCTTCCTTGTTCGGCGGCTACGGACCAAAAGGTAGACCACAGCCTCCTAATCCTGCAGGAGGGAAGAATGTGATAAAAATGCTAACTTCCGGGAAGTTATGTCATCACTTCCTGTGAACTATGAACTATGAACTGTGTAATTACCTCACTTCCTGTAAATGTCACTTCCTGTTGGACTGGTATAAATACTGGTCTGTTCAGTATTGTAAGAGGCTTCTACCAGAGGCATGGTAAAGACCTCTCTTGTATATAGTGTGTTTATAAGTTACTTAAAGCTTACTTTAAAGTTACTTGATGGTAAGTCTCCTTTTTCTTACATCACCTTTAAGGGGGAGAACTACTTTTTACAGCTCATGTATACTGTAGTACTGGCAGTGACCACACCTGTATATAACGTTGAGTAGTAATCTGTACAGTTCAGTTGCAGTCTGAGCCACGTTGAGTAAACACCGTTTGTACCGTTCTCCGCAGTCTGTGTCTGATTATACATGGACATAACAGTGGCGACGAGGCAGATTCGAACCTACCTGCAACTCTGCATCACCTCCCAGGGATTCGCTCCTGGAGAACAGTGGAAGACGGTCGAGTCCAGAAGCACGGGCGTCAACCACGGGCAACCGCCCAGTCATCCAGCGGAGATTTGAGCATCGCAGGGGAGGCTGTCGAGAGCCAGGCTTGGCTTTCCAATCACGTTGGTCCAGCGAAACGGGCTGGCAACAGGTACTGCGCAGACCCTTCCCGGACAGCGGCCGGCTAGAGCCCGACCGAGTGGCACAGAAAAAGGCCGAGCAGCGTCGACGGGGGAGAGAGAGAGGGCAGAGCGCACAGGGCGCAGCCGGTGTTCAGGACCGAGCGGCGTCAACGGGGGAGAGAGACGCGAGAGAGCAGAGCGCAGCCAGTGTTCAAGGGCCAAGCAGTGTCAACGGGGGAGAGAGGCGTGCAGGAAAACATGAGGCGCTGCCATTGCCACGAGGACTGCAGAGAGCGGCGTTGGCAGCAGCGCGGGAGACGCCATTTTAAGCCGCAGCGGGGAAGAAAGGAAAGCGCGGGAGACGCCATTTTAAGCCAGTCTAACCACACCCAAAAATGCCGAAGAATGGCAGTATCACAGCATTCGACAATGAAGTCGAAGATTGGATGACATATGTCGAACGCATAGAAGTATACTGCAAGGCAAATGAAGTGCCAGATGACAAGAAAGTGCTGGTATTGTTGAATTCAATGGGTGCAAAAACATATGGCTTACTACGAAACCTAGTAACCCCAGAGAAGCCAGTAGAAAAGGATTTTGAAAACATAGTGTCAATCCTACAAGACCACTTAAACCCCACACCGCTGCTGATAGCAAAAAGATTTAAGTTTCACAAAAGGAACCAGCATAAAGATGAAAGTAATGCTGAGTATTTAACGGAACTGCGCAAGCTATCGAAACACTGCCAGTTTGGAACGGGACTAGCAGATACTTTAAGGGACAAGTTTGTGTGTGGGCTTCAAAGTGAAGGAACCCAGAAACGGCTTTTATCTGAAAAGGACCTTACACTGGAAAAGGCTTTCAGCATTGCGGTATCATATGAAGCAGCAGCACGGGGCGCTGCAGAGATACAACAGAGACCGCAAGAATATGGCACAAACGAAATCTCATATGGAACAGAGAAGTGCTATCGCTGCGGCAGAACAACACACGACCATAATGAGTGCTGGTTCAAAGACAAAGTGTGCAGACAGTGTGGAAAAGTAGGACACATAGCAAAAGTCTGCAGGTCGGGAAAGAAAACCAGCAATAAGAAACCGACCAAAGGAAAGTACAAGAAGGTACATAAGATAACGGAGAATAGTTCAGATGAACAAAAGAGTGATAACGACTCTGAAAGCAGGGAACTGAGTTGTCTGAAACTACATAATGTGATCACAACAGAGGATCACTGAACCATTTGGGTCACTCTCAAGATAGCAGGAGTCCAGGTAAAGATGGAATTGGACACAGGATCAGCCCTAACAGTCATAAACTGACGGGACTACAAGCGGCTATTCTCACACATACCCTTGAGAGACACAAAAATGATTTTGAAGATGTACACGGGGCAAAAAGTCTACCCCAAAGGAAAAATAAGGGTGACCGTTATATATGACGGTAAGGAAACACCAAAACTAGACCTGTATGTATTGCAAGATGGAGGACCACCATTACTGGGACGTGAATGGATCCGCAAAATACAACTGGATTGGCATTCCATACAGGCACTGACTGTGGCTGACAAAAAGGATGACGACGTCACACCTGGGCGACTGTCAAAGATCCTAACCGACGCAAAAGAAGTGTTCCAGCAAGGACTCGGAACACTAAAAGGCATGACCGCGACGATTAAAATTGAAGAAAATGCAAGTCCAAAATTTTTTAAGGCCAGACCGGTACCTTATGCGATCCACCCAGCCGTCAAAGCAGAGCTGGAGAGTCTGGAACGTTCAGGTGTACTGTCCAAGTAGACTAGAGCGAGTGGGCTACACCCATCGTCCCTGTGATGAAAAAGTCGTTGAGCAGCACGCCTGGGGAACCAAGGAAGGTTCGCATCTGTGGGGACTTTAAGGTAACAGTGAACCCGGTCCTTCACACCGTACAATATCCACTTCGCGGATTGAAGATATTTTCGCCTCACTATCTGGAGGGAAACGCTTCACTAGGATTGATCTGGCCCAGGCGTATCTGCAAATGGAGGTAGAAGAAGCATCAAAAAAATACCTCACAATCAACACCCATAAAGGTCTCTACCAATACAACCGGCTGGTATTCGGGGTAGCATCAGCTCCGGCTATTTGGCAGAGGGCAATGGAACAAGTCCTGCAAGGGATCCCAGGGACCCAGTGTTATTTGGACGACATCCTGGTCACGGGCGAAAATGACAGTGATCACCTTGCCAACCTGGAGCAGGTGCTCACTAGATTGCAGGAATATGGGCTCCGAGCTAACCGCCCCAAATGAGAGTTTTTTAGAAAACAGATCTCGTATTGTGGCCACGCTATCGATAGAGAGGGGTTACTTAAGTCCCCAGAGAAGATTGAGGCTGTAGTCAAGGCTCCAGCACCGGAAAATGTGTCACAACTGCGGTCGTTCCTCGGGCTGGTAAACTACTACCATAAGTTCTTGCCAAATTTGTCTACAATACTACACCCACTGAACACCCTACTGCAAACTGGGGTGCCATGGAAGTGGAGTGACGAATGTAGATGAGCTTTCCAGAAGAGCAAAACACTAATCACATCGAAAGAGGTATTGGCCCATTACAACCCAGCATTACCAATTCGGTTGGCATGTGATGCGTCACCCTACGGCATTGGAGCGGTGCTGTCGCACAAATTCTTGGATGGCTCAGAGAGCCCAATAGCCTTTGCGTCACGATCACTAACCTTAGCCGAGCGTAACTACGCCCATATTGACAGTGGGCCCTCAGCCTAGTGTGGGGAGTGAAAAAGTTCAATCACTATCTGCACGGGCAGAAATTCACCTTGCTGACTGATCACCAGCCTCTTGTCTCCATTTTTAATCCAAAGAAGGGCGTCCCGGTGATGACTGCGCAACGACTACAAAGATGGTCACTTTTTCTAGGGGCGCACCACTATGAGATTGAATATAAGGGCACGAAACAGCATGGAAATGCTGATGGGCTATCACGCCTACCACTGCCTACTGCGGAGGAAGCACCAGCAGTGGATCCTGTCGAAATATTCCATTCGACTATAGTTGAATACCTACCGGTAACTAACGTTTGTATCGAAAAGGAAACCCGAAATGACCCGACACTGTCTCGGGTATATGATTTGACGGTGAAGGGATGGCCAGCACATGGCGACTCACTGTTGCCAGCATTCTCGACAAGGAGAGAACAGCTGTCAGTGTGCCGGGGGACCTTGATGTGTGGATCCCGAATGGTAATTCCACCCAAGTTAAGGGATAGAGTGCTCAATGAGCTTCATGAGGGTCATCTGGGAGGGGTAAAAATGAAAAGCCTAGCCAGGGCGTATGTGTGGTGGCCGGGAATCGATAAACAAATCGAGGACCTGACCAAGAGCTGCTCAGGATGCTAGAAAGTCCAAAATGCACCACCACAGGCCCCTCTACACCCATGGGAGTGGCCCTCATCTCCATGACAACAGGTGCATATTGATTTTGCTGGTCCATTCATGGACTCAATGTTTTTAATAGCCGTGGATGCGCACTCGAAATGGCCTGAGGTCATCAAAATGTCCTCCACCACCACGGAGAAAACTATTGCAGTCCTATGGACCATTTTTGCCAGGAATGGCTTGCCAGAACAGATTTGCTCCGACAACGGACCAGTTTTTGTCCAAAGAGTTCCGGAGGTTCTTGAAAAAGAATGGGGTAAGGCATTACACATCCGCCCTGTATCATCCAGCCACAAATGGATTGGCTGAGAGGTTCATACAAACTGTTAAGAAGGCAATAAAGGCTATGTACAATGACAACATTCCACTGCAGCACAAGGTGGACAATTTCCTGTTCGCCTACCGGAATTCGACACATGCAGTCACCAACCAGGCCCCAGCCATGATGTTCTTTAACCGAAGGTTAAGATCTCGCCTGGATTTGCTCAGACCAAACGTACGAAGAGATGTTGAGAGTAAGCAATTCCAGCACATCCATGAGAAGCCAACAAGGAGCTTCAATGTAGGGCAACCAGTCTTGGCCCGCGACTACCGAACAGAAAAATGGCAGCCAGGAACGATATGCACACGGCAGGGCCCACTAATGTACACAGTGGACGTTGGGGAGAGCATCGTGAAACGCCATGCTGACCAGATCCTAGAGTCACAGGAACAAGTCAACCCCATGCCTCGCCCATACGTACCTGGTGATGAACCCGACGTACAGGTAGCATCTACCCCAGAAACAGTAGCATCGGAAGCTGATGAACCAACCGACGACAGGGGGCCAGAATTGCCTCCGCACCAAGAGCAAGACACTCGAGAAAGGCGCGATCCAGAAAGGATCAGGAAGCCTCCCCAAAGACTCAATTTATAAATAGAGTATTTTCAGCTAATGTTGCATGTAAAAGTGTTAATTGTAATTAGTTTGATATTTAATTGTTAAATGAGTGTTATGGTACTGTTAATCTAAAAGGGGAGGAATTGTAATGTATGTACCTTTAAGGGGGAGAACTACTTTTTACAGCTCATGTATACTGTAGTACTGGCAGTGACCACACCTGTGTATAACGTTGAGCAGTAATCTGTACAGTTCAGTTGCAGTCTGAGCCACGTTGAGTAAACACCATTTGTACCATTCTCCGCAGTCTGTGTCTGATTATACACGGACATAACACTCACTTAAACTCCACTTGTCTCCCTCATTGCAGGAAAAGAGAGCTCACAATAAAAGGGAAAGAGCCAGGGCAGGAGGAGGGCCGCCATCAGTAGCCCAGCTCACCCCCTGGGAGGAGGCCATCCTGGAAATAGTCAGAGTGGAAGAAGATGCGCAAGTCGGGGACGGACAGACAGGTGCATCACAGCAAGCTGGTGACAGAATAGTTTTCCATCTCTCTCATTGACGCATGAACCCATCACCATGGAAAGGATGGCAACCTCCATGAAGGTGATAAGTCGCCAGAATGCAGAAAACATGGTGAGTGTTCAGAATAGACTGACATCTCTGGAGGAGCGATGGTCAGCTATTGAACAGAGAAACCAGACCTTCATGGCAGTCCCTCTGATTAGGACTGCCAGTGCAGATACAGGTCCCCATGTCCCCCCTGATGTGCAGCAAGGTGCTCTCAAGCCACTTGGAAGCACTGAGGGGGACCTGACCCATGAGAGGGAAGTTGGTGGCAGACATCAAGGAAGTGGGGGCTCCTCTCCAAGCGCTCACACTTCCATGCCGCTGTAGAGCCCTCGGTCAGAGCCCCACCAGAGTCCACACCCAACTGAGATCGGCGTCTCAACCCCTGCACAGCCGCAGGAGCAGCAGACTGTTGACGAGCCCTCACAGGTTCGCCACCCCAGAGGACGCCCGCCAAAGGTGTTGAGACAGGAGCAGCAAGAAAGTGAGCAAGGGGCCTCCACATCTGCTGAAGCCACAGGGGAGGCACCACGTAGGAGCACGTGTAAGAGAAAGATACTGCACAAATAGTCACAAGGGTAGTCACTTGGGTGAAATTTGATGTTTTTTGTGTAAAAGCCATCATATGAATCATGTACATAAAAAATCTGATGGCTACTGCTGTAGTTGTGGCGTGTGTCATTTCGCAAATGGGACTTCCACATTGAGGGCTTAGGATTACTTGCAATTGTCAGTATGGTGGTCAAATTGCTAGGAATCCGCTGGTCCTTGGCCATTGTCGATGCTCAGGTAAGAGGCTATGAGGCAAAAGTGCTTGATTGGCTAGGCTAAGCAAATCTGGCCAAGGTGAGTGCGTCCCTTGCATCCCAGGCAGCAATGTGGTCGCGCGCTGGCGCCTTCTGCCCTGTGCAGCTTCAGGTGGGTGAGCAGCAGCTTTGCACTCCTGCTGTTGCTGCTGCTGTTGGTGCTGCTGTTGTTCATGGTTCTGCTGCTGCCACGGCTGGTCTTCGTCCTCATCTGATGTCCAGGAGGAAAGGAAATAAATGGTTCCCATGCTTCTGGTATATGCCTCAGTTGAGGAAGCGCTCAGTGAAGGTGGCGAGATGGGTTTCCCAGGAGGTCACACTGGAGATGGGTGTCAGGCTCCAAACTCCCACAGCTGTGGTTATGCCTTCTAAAAGTTCCCCCAGACCTGAGACTACAAAGTCCTGCCTCCTGCAAATGATGGCTGATCAAATCTCCTCCTTTAATAGTTGACCTGCAGCTGATAGTCAGCAATCCAATTGCACTCCCGCCAGGTTTCACCGTCGTGTTTCAGAACGGGTGTGTTTCATGTGGAAAAAGGGTTAAAATCGCAATGGCCATTCAAAATGGCAATATAGAGGCAATTTAGTGCTTGTTAAGGGCCTTAATAGCCTATCCCGCCTGTTGCAGGCAGGACAGAGTCAGGACCATTAAACACGAATTTTTGAAAATTGCGTGGAGGCGGGATGGAGTCGGGGTCAGGCCTGCCCGCCAGTTTTTGCAATTTTAACCACCCACACGTCTCCAATCCCGCCTCCACGGCCCAATAAAAATCCTGCCCAATACCTCTATTTATGAAGCCCAAGATCCCATATGCTTTGCTAACCACTTTCTCAATATGTCCCACCACCTTCTGGGACCTATGCACATTAACTCCCAGGTCCCTCTGTCCCTGCACACTCTTTAAAACTGTGCCATTAAGTGTCTTTTGCCTCTCCCTGTTCCTTCTGCCAAAATGCATTACCTCACACTTCTCTGTATTAAATTCCATCTGCCACTTGTCTGCCCATTCTGCTAGCCTTTCTATGTCTTGTTGCAGTCGATTGGTATCATCCTCACTGTTTGCCACACCCCCAAGTTTGGTGTCATCGGCAAATTTAGAAATTCTACTCTGTATTCCAATATTCAGGTCATTTATATATATCAAAAGAAGCAGTGGCCCCAGCACTGACCCTTGGGGAACACCACTGTCTACCATTCTCTAATCTGAAAAACAGCCATTTACCACAACTCGCTGTTTTCTGTCCTTAAGCCAATTTCTTATCCAAGCTGCAACTGACCCACCTATTCCATGAGCCTCAATTTTGTTAACTAGCCTTCTATGTGGTACTTTGTCAAACACCTTCCGAAAATCCATGTAGACAACATCCATTGCATTCCCTGCATCAATCCTCTCTGTTACTTCATCAAAAAATTCAAGTAGATTAGTCAAACATAATCTGCCTTTTACAAATCCATGTTGGCTCTCCTTAATTAGCTTAAACCTCTCCAAGTGCCCATTAATTTTTTTCTTGATTATTCTTTCTAAAACTTTACCCACCACTGATGTTAAACTGACCAGCCTATAGTTACTAGGATTGTCCTTACACGCTTTCTTGAACAATGGTGTCACATAACAAGGGAAATTAGGGATAGCATAAGATCCAAGGAGCAGACATATAAATTGGCCAGAAAAAGCAGTAAACCTGAGGACTGGCAGCAGTTTAGGATTCAGCAAAGGAGGACAAAGGGATTAATTAAGAGGGGGAAAATAGAGTATGAGGGTAAGCTTGCAGGGAACATAAAAACTGACTGAAAAAGCTTTTATAGATATGTGAAGAGAAAAAGATTGGTGAAGTCAAGCGTAGGTCCCTTGCAGTCAGAATCAGGGGAATTTATAAGGGGGAACAAAGAAATGGCTGACCAATTAAATACATACTTTGGTTCTGTCTTCACAAAGGAGGACACAAATAACCTCCCAGAGATGTCGGGGAACATAGGGTCTAATGAGAGGGAGAAACTGAAAGAAATCAGTATTTGTAGGGAAATGGTGTTAGGGAAATTGATGGGATTGAAGGCCGATAAATCCCCAGGGCCTGATAATCTACATCCTAGGGTACTTAAGGAAGTGGCCCTAGAAATAATAGATGCATTGCTGGTCATCTACCAAAATTCGATAGACTCTAGAACAGTTCCCATGGATTGGAGGGTAGCTAATGTTACCCCACTATTCAAAAAAGGTGGTAGAGAGAAAACGGGGAATTTTAGACCGGTAAGCCTGACATCGGTAGTGGGGAAAATGCTAGAGTCCATTATAAAAGATGTAATAGCAGAGCACTTGGAAAACAGTGACAGGATCGGACAAAGTCAACATGGATTTACAAAAGGTAAATCGTGCTTGACTAATCTACTGGAATTTTTTGAGGATGTAACTGGTAGAATAGATAAGGGAGAACCAGTGGATGTGGTGTATTTGGACTTTCAGAAGGCTTTCGATAAGGTCCCACATAAGAGATTAGCGTGTAAAGTTAAGGCACATGGGATTGGGGCAAGACTTGGATAAAGAACTGGTTGGCAGACAGGAAGCAAAGAGTTGGAATAAACGGGTCTTTTTCCGAGTGGCAGGCAGTGACTAGTGGGGTACCGCAGGGATCGGTCCTAGGATCCCAGCTATTCACAATATCTATAAATGATCTAGACGAGGGAACTAGATGTAATATCTCCAAGTTTGCAGATGACGCAAAGCTGGGTGGGCGTGTGTGCTGTGAGGAGGATGCCGAGAAACTCCAGTATGATTTGGACAGGTTGGGTGATTAGGCAGATGCATGTCAGATGCAGTATAATGTGGATAAATGCGAGGTTATCCACTTTAGTGGCAAAAACAGGAAGGCAGATTATTATCTGAACGGCAATAGGTTGGGAGAAGTGGAAGTGCAACGAGACCTGGGTGTCCTTGTGCACCAGTCGCTGAAGGTAAGCATGCAGGTGCAGCAGGCGGTTAAGAAGGCAAATGGTATGTTGGCCTTCATAGCGAGAGGGTTTGAATACAGGAGCAAGGATGTCTTGCTGCAGTTGTACAGAGCCTTGGTGAGACCACACCTTGAGTATTGTGTGCAGTTTTGGTCGCCTTATCTGAGGAGGGATGTTCTTGCCATGGAGGGACTGCAACGAAGATTCACCAGACTGATACCTGGGATGGCAGGAATGACGTATGAGGAGAGATTGGGTCGATTGGGCTTATACTCACTGGAGTTTAGAAGAATGAGAGGGGATCTCATTGAAACTTATAAAATTCTAACAGGACTAGACAGACTAGATGCAGGAAGGATGTTCCCGATGGCCGGGGAGTCAAGAACCAGGGGTCACAGTCTAAGGATAAGGGGTAAGCCATTTAGGACAGAGATGAGGAGGAATTTCTTCACCCAGAGAGTGGTGAACCTGTGGAATTCTCTACCACAGAGGGCGGTGGAGGCCAGTTCATTAAATATATTCAAGAAGGAATTAGATATATTTCTTAAGGCTAAAGGGATCAAGGGATATGGGGAGAAGGCAGGGACTGGGTACTGAATTTGGATGATCAGCCATGATCTCATTGAATGGCGGAGCAGGCTCGAGGGGCTGAATGGCCTACTCCTGCTCCTATCTTCTATGTTTCTATGTTTCTACTTGCCACTTTCCAATCCTCAGGCAGCTCCCCGCATCTAGGGAAGATTGGAAAATTATGGCAAGCCCTTCTGTTATCTCCTCCCTCAATTCCCTTAGCAACCTGAGGTGCAAGCCATCTGGACCAGGCGACTTATCCACTCTAAGCATAACCAGCCTTTCTAGTACATCCTGTCTATCAATTTTCACCCCTTCCGTTGCTTCTACCTTTTTCACTTCTACTGATATTTTGTCAGCATCCACCTCCTTAGTAAACACCGATACAAAGTACGCATCGAGTATTCTAGCCTTGCCCCACGCCTCTAAGCATATATCACCTTTTTTGTCGCTAATATGCCTCATCCCGCCTCTTACTACCCGCTTACTGTTTTCATGCTGGTAGAAGATTTTTGGGTTCCCTTTTATGTTTACTGCCATTCTACTCTCATATTCTCTCTTTGCCAATCTTATTTTCATCTTCACACCCCCTCTCAACTTATTGTAATTGGTCTGGTTCTCCGTTGAAGAATTCACCTGACATGCATCATACACCCTCTCTTTTTGTTTCATCATCTTCTCTATCTTCCTCATCATCCAAGAAGCCCTTGCTTTGGTTCCCTTACCCTTTCCTCTTGTTGGAATGTACCTAGCTTGTACTTGGAACATCTCATCCTTAAAGATCACCCATTGTTCCGTTACAGTTTTTCCTGTCAGTCTTTGGTTCCAGGTAAGGCCTCAGTGCGAGAATCGGTGGGAATCGTGGGCTGAGCGGCTGTATAAAGGCTCCCGAGACCCAGGTAAGGCCTCAGTGTGAGAATCAGTGGGAATCGCGGGCTGAGCGGCTGTATAAAGGCTCCCGAGACCCAGGTAAGGCCTCAGTGCGAGAATCAGTGGGAATCGCGGGCTGAGCGGCTGTATAAAGGCTCCCGAGACCCAGGTAAGGCCTCAGTGTGAGAATCAGTGGGAATCGCGGGCTGAGCGGCTGTATAAAGGCTCCCGAGACCCAGGTAAGGCGTACCAATCTCCGATCTTGGAACTCAGAGGGAAGGAGAGAGGTAAAAAGTAATCCAAGTGTGACGTCACCAGAAAGCGGGTAAGTGATTGGTTGGTGAGTATTTCTCTCTTTTTAAGCTTAAACTCTGTGGTTTATAGTTTCTACGGTGCGATATTCATCATCTAGAATCGGGGCAGAGTGTATTTAAGAATAATATTAATAAATTTAATTAATTACATAGAATGGGAGATCAGGTGATGTGTTGCTGCTGCAATATGTGGGAGCTGGTGGACACCATTGATGCTCACGGTGATCACATTTGCAGTAAGTGTTGGCTGCTCAAGGAATTCCGGCTCCGTGTTGAAGAGCTGGAGTCCAAGCTTCAAACACTGAGACACATCAGGGAGGGGGAGAGTTACCTGGACTCTGTGTATCAGGAGGTAGTCACACCAATTAGATTAATTAATTCAGATGTAGTCCGTGGCCAGGGTCAGGATGGTGTGACTAGAAGTGAGGCAGGTACGGGGATCCAGGAGGTAGTGTTGGAGGAGCCGCAGCCCTTGCTGTTGTCCAACAGGTTTGAGGCTCTTACTCCCTGTGAGGATGGGAACGGGGACTGCGGGGAGGATGAGCAACCCAGCCACAGCACCGTGGAGCGGGGGGCCATTCAAGTGGGGGGAGATAAAAGAAATGTTGTAGTGGTAGGGGATAGTATCGTTAGGGGGATAGATAGAGTTCTTTGCAGCCGAGAGTCCCGAAGGCTGTGTTGCCTGCCCGGTGCCAGGGTTAAAGACATCTCCTCTGGGCTGGAGAGAAACTTGGAGTGGGAGGGGCAGGAACCAGTTGTCGTGGTCCATGTTGGTACCAACGACATAGATAGGACAAGGAAGGAGGTTCTGCTGAGGGAGTTTGAGCAGCTAGGGGCCAAATTAAAAAGCAGAACCACAAGGGTAATAATCTCTGGATTACTACCTGAGCCACGTGCAAATTTGGCTAGGGTAAATAAAATTAGAGAGTTAAATGCGTGGCTCAAAGACTGGTGTGGGAGAAATGGGTTTTGCTTCCTAGGACACTGGCATCAGTACTGGGACAGGAGAGAGCTGTTCCGTTGGGACGGGCTTCACTTGGCCAGTGCTGGGATTAGAGTCCTGGTGAATCGAATAACTAGGGCTGTAGAGAGGGCTTTAAACAAATTAGTGGGGGGGAGGTTTTAAGAGAGCGCAAAATAAAAATGACAGCGGAGAAGGCAATAGAGCAAGGTAGCAGTGGGGGAATTAAAAACCAGAGCGTGTCAGGAAGGGACAGAATGTATAATGATAAAGGTAAAGTAGTAAAAGGGGTAAAAGCAGGAATAAATTGTCAGAAAACATATTTGAAAGTTCTTTATCTGAATGCACGCAGCATTCGTAACAAAATTGGCGAGTTGACGGTACAAATAACTACACATGGGTATGATCTGGTGGCCATTACGGAAACATGGCTGCAAGATAATCATGACTGGGAACTAAACATACAAGGGTATTTGACAATTAGGAAGGACAGACAGGAAGGAAAGGGAGGTGGGGTTGCTATGTTAATCAAGGATGGAATCACTGCAATAGTCAGAAATGATATTGGGTCAAAGGATCAGGATAGTGAAATAGTTTGGGTGGAGACAAGGAATAATAAGGGGAAAAAGTCACTAGTGGGCGTAGTCTATAGGCCTCCTAACAGTTGCAACTCTGTTGGTCGGAGTATAAATCAGGAAATAGTTGGGGCTTGTAATAAGGGAACAGCTATAATCATGGGGGATTTTAACTTTCATATTGACTGGACTAATCAAATTGGGCATGGCAACCTTGAGGAAGAGTTCATAGAGTGTATTAGGGACGGGTTCCTTGAGCAGTATGTAACTGAACCAACCAGGGGGCAGGCAATCTTAGATCTGGTCCTGTGTAATGAGACAGGATTAATAAAAAAATGTCCTAGTAAAGGATCCCCTTGGAATGAGTGACCATAATATGGTTGAATTCCAAATTCAGTTTGAGGATGAGAGAGTTGGATCTCAAACCAGCGTACTGAGCTTAAATAAAGGAGACTATGAAGGTATGAGAGTAGAATTGACTAAAGTGGACTGGGAAAACAGATTAAAGTGTAAGACGGTACAAGAGCAGTGGTCTACATTCAAGGAGATATTTCACATCTTTCAAGATAAATATATTCCACTGAGGAAAAAGGGGAATAAAAGAAAAGACAGCCATCCGTGGCTTAGTAAAGTAATAAAGGATAGTATCCGACTGAAAACAAGGGCATATAAAGTAGCCAAATCTAGTGGGAGGATAGAAGATTGGGAAGCATTTAAAAGCCAGCAAACAATAACTAAAAGATTAATTAAGAAAGGGAAGATAGATTATGAAAGTAAACTAGCAAAAAATATAAAAACAGATAGCAAGAGTTTCTACAGCTATATAAAAAGAAAAAGGGTGGCTAATGTTGGTCCCTTAGAGGATGGGACCGGGAAACTACTGGTGGGGAACATGGAGATGGCAAAGACGCTGAACAAATATTTTGTATCAGTCTTTACAGTAGAGGACACTAAAAGTATCCCAACACTGGACAAACAGGGGGCAATGGGGGGCGGCGGGGGGAGCTAAACACGATTAAAATCACTAAGGAGATGGTACTCAGTAAAATAATGGGACTTAAGGCCGATAAATCCCCCAGACCTGATGGCCTACATCCTAGGGTCTTGCGAGAAGTGGCGGTAGGGATTGTGGATGCATTGGTGATTATTTTCCAGAACTCCCTGGACTCACGAAAGGTCCCGGCAGATTGGAAAACTGCTAATGTAACACCCTTATTTAAGAAGGGAAGTAGACAAAAAGCTGGAAACTATAGACCAGTTAGCCTAACATCTGTGGTTGGCAAAAAGTTGGAGTCCATTATTAAGGAAACAGTAACAGAGCATTTGGATAAACATAATTTAATAGGACAGAGTCAGCATGGTTTTATGAAGGGGAAGTCATGTTTGACAAATTTGCTCGCATTCTTTGAGGATGTAACATACAGGGTGGATAAAGGGAAACCAGTGGATGTAGTGTATTTGGACTTCCAAAAGGCATTTGACAAGGTTCCACACAAAAGATTACTGATCAAGATAAGAAATCACGGGATTGGGGGTAATATACTGGCATGGGTGGAAGATTGGCTATCTAACAGAAAACAAAGAGTTGGGATAAATGGTTCATTCTCGGGCTGGCAATCAGTAACTAGTGGTGTTCCACAGGGGTCAGTGCTGGGACCCCAACTCTTTACAATCTATGTTAACGATTTGGAGGAAGGGACCGAGTGCAACATATCCAAGTTTACCGACGATACAAAGATGGGAGGGAAAGCAGTGAGTGAGGAGGACATAAAAAACCTGCAAAAGGACATAGACAGGCTAAGTGAGTGGGCAGAGATTTGGCAGATGCAATATAATGTTGGAAAGTGTGAGGTTATGCACTTTGGCAGAAAAATCAAAGAGCAAGTTATTATCTAAATGGAGAGAAACTGCAAAGTGCTACAGTACAAAGGGATCTGGGGGTCCTGGTGCATGAAACACAAAAAGTTAGTATGCAGGTGCAGCAGGTGATCAGGAAGGCCAATGGAATCTTGGCTTTTATTGCAAGGGGGATGGAGTATAAAAACAGGGAAGTCTTGCTGCAGTTATACAGGGTATTGGTGAGGCCACACCTGGAATACTGCATGCAGTTTTGGTTTCCATATTTAAGAAAAGATATACTTGCTCTCGAGGCGGTTCAGAGAAGGTTCACTTGGTTGATTCCGGAGATGAGGGGGTTAACGTATGAGGAAAGGTTGAGTAGGTTGGGACTCTACTCATTAGAGTTCAGAAGAATGAGAGGCGATCTTATCGAAACATATAAGATTGTGAGGGGGCTTGATCGGGTGGATGCGGTGAGGATGTTTCCACTGATGGGTAAGACTAGAACTAGGGGGCATAATCTAAGAATAAGGGGCTGCCCTTTCAAAACTGAGATGAGGAGAAACTTCTTCACTCAGAGGGTAGTAAATCTATGGAATTTGATACCCCAGAGAGCTGCGGAAGCTGCAACATTAAATAAATTTAAAATGGAGATAGACAGCTTCCTAGCTGATAAGGGAATTAGGGGTTACGGGGAGAGGGCAGGGAAGTGGATGTGAGTCTAGATTCGGATCAGCCATGATCCTATTGAATGGCGGAGCAGGCCTGAGGGGCCGTATGGCCTACTCCTGCTCCTACTTCTTATGTTCTTATGTATTCCTGCCAATGTTATGGCAGTGGTAGTCGAGAGTGACCATGAATTATTTTTGGGCCTTTATACTTATTCCTACTGCTTTCTTGACATAAACAATAAATTATATGATAGAAGATCTATAATGCTGAATGAAGCCTCCGCCAGTTAAAGCAGGCTTAAAATTGATCTGAATCAGAAACATTTTGGAGCCAAAATTCTGAGCCCCACTATCCAGAGATCCTTGAAACCTTTTTCTAATCTGTCAAAACCCATTTAGCCGAATGTTTTGTTTCCTATCCATTAACAATGCTGCCACATTTCCTCTTACATCATAATTTTCTAATAAGTCTCTTGTGAGTCACCTCATCTTCTAAAGATCTATCTATAATACACCTACTGCATCTACTTCAAAAAAATTTATTAAATTTTTCCAATTAGTCTTGACTTTAACAAATACTGTTGGCTGTCCTTGATTAACCCATGCATTTTGAAGTGCTGACTAATTTTATCTCAAATAATGTATTCAAAGAGAGCTATTATCCCTAGATACTTTAGGCACTAAAGGGCCTCTGAGGTGTCTAAGATGGGGTCTTGAGCTGCAGTACTTGGTTAGCCCGCCTTTCGCGCAAGACTCCATCTTGGTAAAAGAATTTAAGCGTGCGTTAAGAACGGCTGCCCTGAGGATGATTACGGCTCTGATGACCAATTAAATTAGCTCCTAATGCTCATTAAAGAGGCTGCACACCATTTTGGTAGCTAGCGCTGCAATTAATGACCTCTCCTAACAGCGACCAGCTAAACAGTAGAAAAGAAGTCATTGCTGAGGACTGCGAGCATTACTTAAAGCCATGCTCGTCTTTCACTGTTCACTTGCTGCTGGAGATTGACTGACTACACTGCGTTTGAAGAGGACTTTTGATACACATCAGGAGACATTCACAGACACTTCGTCAAGATTTTACCGACACTATATCAGCATTTATTCCAGAAATTCTCTGAGAACTTCACCTACAGACAGCCAGTGCTGTGCTACTGTACCTTATTGGAAACCTTATAGGATTCAGCAGGAGAAAGGGAGTGGTTGGTCATGGGGATCTTGCTAGGGGTCCCCTTTAGTCTGGAGGAGGAAATGGGAGGAGGAGGTGAGGCCAGGCAGAGCAGCACCAGAGAGGGAGAGGAGGCACAGGAGAGTGAGGAAGGCTACAGATTTGTGGAGACTTGCTGCATGCGCCACAATCTGGGCAATCATGAGAGACTAGCTGTTACCACCAGCAATTGTGCCAGAGGGTCAACCTCAAGAGCCACAAGAGGAGGAGGAAGACAAGGGGGGCGAGGGGGAGCACCAGAGGGTTCCAGTTAGATGGCCCGCACCTGGGAGGGATGCTCGCCACCATCTAATTGAAGACCACTTTTGAGAGACATCCTCCATCAGACTTCAGACCAACTGCTGCCACATGCCTTACCTTCCACGACTGAGGATCCATCAAGAAGTTCACTATCTGCACTCAACCCTTTCAACCCCTTCCCCATGAACAACACAACAAATAAGACCACCAATTCCAGCACTACATAATTACCATATTCACTCTTTATCTAGAGCAAAAACAAACAATGAAAACATGACATAAATATTGAACTATTTAGCCTGGTGTTTACTCTTAGTGGTTATGCTATAAGTGTTCTGGCCTACTCTGGTGCTCTTACGAAGTGCAACCCAAGTGGCAGCAGCACGCAAGGTGGATGGCTGCTGAAAATCTGAAAAGGGCAGTTCGGATGTCCTCCTGCAGTGCCCTCGAGAGGCTGTAGGGTGTGATAGCTTTGTTTCAGACTGCACCATCTCAGCATGGGCTGGAGCAGTCTGGGCTGCCTGGCTGACAGGCAACTGCAAGGACGATGGTGGCCTGGCGGGGGGAGGGAGCAGGAATGCTGCCATCCGGAGAGAGGCCAGAAGGTTCCTGCTCCATGATTCCCATGCCACAACCTCAGGGCATCTGTTCAGCCAGCCCAGTGATCTGCTGGAGGACAGATCTCTGGGCAGCTGAAGCACTCTGCAAGCCCCTTTCAACCGAGGAGACAGAGAGAGTAGACAATGGTAATGCAGTAGATGTAATTTATCTGGATTTTCAAAAGGCCTTCGATAAGGTACCCCATAATAGGCTGATGAACAAGGTCAGAGAATGCAGAGACAGGGGACAAGTAGCAGAATGGATAGCTAGCTGGCTTCAAGACAGAAAGCAGAGAGTAGGGGTAAAGGGTAGCTATTCAGAGTGGCAGAAGGTGAGTAGTGCTATTCCACAAGGATCAGTGCTAGAACCACTGTTGTTCACAATTTATATTAACGATTTAGACTTTGGAATCAAGAACACAATTTCTAAATTTGCGGATGACACCAAATTGGAAGAATAATCAATAATCATAATCATAACCATAATCAACTTTATTGTCATTGTTAGTGCACAAGTGCAGTACAACGAAATGTAGGCTTGCGGCTCCTGAGAGTGTACATTTAGATTAAGACATTTAAACATTCAACATACATTTGGCTTGTAATACATTAACATAAACATAACCATAATAAAGTGCATTGGCAGATGTGCAGGCTTTAGAGTTTATTTGTGGAGTTCAGTAGGATGACAGCCTTGGGAAAGAAGCTGTTCCTAAATCTGGTCGTACAGGTGCGAATGCATCTGTAGCGTCTCCCAGATGGCAGGAGGGTGAACAGACTGTGGCTGGGGTGGGTAGGGTCTTTGATGATGGACCGTGACCTCCGTAAACAGCGTTTCTGGTATATGTGCTCTATGGTCGGTAGCCGGGTGCCGGTAATGCGTTGGGCAGTTTTGACTACCCGCTGCAGGGCTTTCCGGTCATAGTAGCTACAGCTGCCATACCATACTGTGATACAGTTCGTCAGGATGCTCTCTATTGTGCAGCGGTAAAAGTTAGAGAGGATCAGGGGTGACAGGTTACATCCCTTCAGCCTCCTTAGGAAATATAGGCGCTGCTGGGCCTTCTTCACCAGAGAGGAGGTATTGAGGGACCAGGAGAGGTCTTCCGTGATGCGGACTCCAAGGAACTTAAAGCTGTCCACCCTTTCCACCACAGCCCCATTGATGTGGATGGGGGTGTGACTTCCGCCTTTAGACTTCCTGAAGTCCACAATGATTTCTTTGGTTTTCTTGATGTTAAGGGCCAGGTTGTTATCGGCGCACCACTTCACGAGATGCTGGACCTCCTCCCTGTAGGCTGACTCATCGTTGTTGGTGATCTGGCCTACTACCGTGGTATCATCCGCAAACTTGATGATGGTGTTGGAACCATGAACAGTCACACAGTCGTGGGTGAAGAGGGAGTAGAGGAGGGGGCTCAGCACACATCCTTGTGGGGCCCCCGTGTTCAGGGTCGGGCGGGGGGGGAGGTGTGGTTACCTAATTTGACAGACTGTGGTCTGTTTGTTAGGAAGTCCAGGGTCCAGTTGCAGAGGGAAGTGTTCAGGCCAAGAGTGTGGAGTTTGGTGGCCAGCTTGTTGGGGACGATAGTGTTGAATGCTGAGCTGTAGTCTATGAACAGCATTCTGATGTAGGTCTCTTTACCATCTAAATGATTCAGTGCAGAGTGTAGAGCAGTTGTGATTGCATCCTCCGTTGATCTGTTTGCACGATAGGCAAACTGGTGTTGGTCAAGAGAGGCGGGAACACTGGCTTTGATGTGAGCCGGGACCAGTCTCTCGAAACACTTCATTATGATGGGTGTGAGTGCGATAGGTCGATAGTCATTCAGGCACGTCACAGCCGTTTGTTTTGGCACAGGAATAATGGTAGCGGTCTTGAAGCATGTAGGGACTACTGCCTGGGCCAATGACAGATTGAAGATGGCGGTGAAGACATCAGCCAGCTGATCAGCACATTCTTTGAGTACCCGTCCAGGGATGCTATCCGGTCCAGCAGCCTTTCGTGCTGCAACAAATTACAGGAGGACATTAACAAACTTGCAGAATGGGCATATAATTGGCAAATGAAGTTCAACACAGATAAATGTGAGGTATTACATTTTGGTAGGAAGAATAGGGAGGTCACTTATTACTTGGAGGGTGCGAGTCTAGGTGGGGTAGAGGAACAAAGGGATCTCAGAGTACAAATACACAAATCACTAAAAGTTGCGATGCAGGCTAGCAAGACCATGAAAAAAGCAAACCAAGCACTAGCGTTTATTTCTAGTGGGATAGAATTGAAAAGTAGGGAAATTTTGCTAAGCCTGTATCGGACCTTGGTTAGACCACACTTAGAGTACTGCGTACAATTCTGGTCGCCATATTATAAAAAGAATATAGAGGCACTGGAGAGGGTGCAGAGAAGATTTACAAGGATGATACCAGAGATGTGAGGGTATACATATCAGCAAAGGATGAACAGGCTGGGTCTCTTTTCTCTTGAAAAAAGAAGGCTGAGGGGTGACCTAATTGAGATCTTTAAAATTATGAAAGGTTTTGATAGAGTGTATACAGAGAGAATGTTTCCACTTGTGGGGAAGAGCATAACTAGAGGCCATCAATATAAGATAGTCACCAAGAAATCCAATAGGGAATTCAGAAAAAACTTCTTTACCCAGAGGGTGGTGAGAATGTGGAACTCGCTATCACAGGGAGTGGTTAAAGCGAATAATATAGATGCATTTAAGGGGAGGCTAGACAAGCATATGAGGGAGAAGGGAATAGAGGGTTATGCTGATAGATTTAGATGAGAAAAGACAGGAGGAGGCTCGAGTGGAGCATAAACACTGGCATGGACTGGTTGGGCCGAATGGTCTGTTTCTGCGCTGTATATCCTATGTAATCCTATGTAGTTTAAACCCTGCCCAACAGCACTAGCAATCCACCCTGTGGGGATATTGGTTCCGGCCCTGTTGAGGTGCAACCATCCGGCCTGTACAGGTCCCACCTCCCCCAGAATCAGTCCCAGTGCCCCAGGAATCTGAAGCCCTCCCTCCTGCACCATCTCTCCAGCCACGCATTCATCTGCGCTACCTTCTATTTCTATACTCACTAGCTCATGGCACCGGGAGTAATCCAGAGATTACTACCTTTGAGGTCCTGCTTTTTAATCTCTTTCCTAGCTCCCTGAAATCTGCCTGCAGGACCTCATCCCTCTTTCTATCTATGTCGTTGGTACCGATATGGGCCACGACCTCTGGCTCTTCACCCTCCCGCCTCAGAATGTCCTGCAGCTGCGCGGTTACATCCTTGGCCCTAGCACCAGGGAGGCAACATACCATCCTGAAGTCACATCTGCGGCCGCAGAAACATCTGTCTGCTCCCCTAACTATCGAATCCCCTACTACTATTGCTTTCCCACTCTTCTTCCTCTCCCCCTGTACAGCTGAGCCACACGTGGTGCCACGGACTTGGCTCTGGCTATACTCCCCAGAGGAACCATTGCCCTCACCAGTATTCAGAACCGAATACTGGTTGGAGAGTGAGATGCACTCAGGGGATTCCTGCACTACCTGCATGGTCCTCTTCTTCTGTCTGGTGGTCACCCATTCCTTTTCTGCCTGCATACTCTTTATCTGCGGGGTGACCACCTCCTGAAATGTGATATCCATGAGTCTCTCAGCCTCACGGATGCAAACAGTGATGCCAGCTGCTGCTCAAGCTCCAAAACCCGGAGCTCGAGCTCCTCCAGCTGACGACACTTCCTGCACATGTGGTTGTCCAGGACATAGGAAGAATCCTGGATTTCCCACACGACACTGGATGTGCATTCCACAGGATTGAGCTGCCCTGCCATATCTTTACTTAATAGACTATTAACTAGAAACACTTACCAGCTACTCACCAATCAGCTCCTTCCCTGGTTGTGACGTCACTTTAGCTGTTTTGCAGTTGTTGCTTTTGTTGTTGTTGTTATTTTTGTTGGCGGTACTTCGCCTCCTTGCTGCTGCCGCTGCTCAAGTCTGCGCTCTCTCTGGGCCTCCCGCTCGATTTATACTCTGCCTCCTCACTGCTGCCGATGCTCAAGTCTGCACTCTCTCTGGGCCTCCCGCTCGATTTATACTCCGCCTCCTCACTGCTGCCGCTGCTCCAGTCTGTGCTCTCTCTGGGCCTCCTGCTCGATTTATACTCCACCTCCTCACAGCCACCGCTGCTCCAGTCATGAAGTCATGCTTCCCCTCTCCCGGTCAGGTCTTGCTGGCGCCTGTTATGTGCTATTTTGTCCTGGAAGAGAAAGAGTGCTGTTTATGAATGAGTGTATTGGCCGGTGTGTTTGTGTGCGTGTGATACCTCGCATGATTGAAGAGCTGTGAGATGTGTCTGAGGTGTGAGTAGTGCCTATGAAGGATGCAATAGTGTGGGTTGTGTGAAAGTCAGTGTGTAGTTAGGTGGTGAATGCAATGTGTTGAGGTTGTTCTGCTGGTGGTGGTGCAGTTATTGAGAAGTGTGTTTGTGAGATGGGATCTTACCTTGACCTATCGTGTTAAATCGTTAAATTGTTTGCGGCACTGGAGCCATGTCCTGGGGGCAGTGCTCCTGGCTGTGACCTCCTCGGTGATCTCCTCCCACATCTACTGCATTAGTTGCCTCTGTGGCCTCCTTTCCCCCTGCAGGTACAGGACATCCCTCCTCTTGTGCCGCCTCTGTGAACCTGTGAACTCTCTCCCTCGGTCCCTGAACTAATATTGATACGTATCACGGTATGTCAGCCAGCAGACTCCACACCTTTAGTGGAAGTGCGTGTGTGGAGGCTACATATATCGCTTCACAAAAATTGCTCCTAATCAGCGCTTGAGTGCTAAACATGCAGGTCTCTGGTTTAGCACCTCCAGGCACATTTAAATCATGCCAATCACCAATTAGCCGCAAAATTGCAGGTTAAAACCAGACTTTTAAACAGTTTTGTCTTATTAGCACAGCACACACTTAGTGCCTTTTTTCACCCTTTCCCCAAAATAACCCCTAACGGTTTGCCCACAACAAAATGAGAATGAAGCTCCCAACTGCTTCAGATGGAGCTTCCAACGCTCGTCCAGGTCTGACTAAAAGATATTGGTCCATATTTTGTGGCCCCTACGGGTGCATATGAGGTGTGTACGCGCCCGTAAGGGCCGCGCAATTTCCGGGTTTTCGCGTGCATGCATGAAAACCCGGAACTTGTGAGCTGTTAAGAATCTTCTTGACAGATCCTCTGCATCCCCGGGAAAAGGGCATCCGTGGGTGGAGAGTTGGGCTATTTGCCCAACTTCTGCCCAGCGAATGCCCGTGAAATTCTTTTGCCTGGTAAAAGCAGGAGTAAGGCCTGCTTTTACCAGCATAAGAGTTTTAATGAATATAAAACTAATTTTTTCCTATTATTTAAACATTAAAACACCTGTAAAATAAGTTAGGTAACATCCATGGAGAGAAATTAGAGTTGATGTTTCGGGTCGAAACCCTTTTTCAAAACTGGAAAGGAAGTAAAATAGATCGAAGGCAGGGCTGCGATAGAACAAAAGAAGTAAAAGAGACATTAAGAGGTATTCAAAACCAGACGAAATGGTAATAGGACAAGTGGAGACAAAAGACGGCTGAGATTAGGTGTGAAGTGTACTGGCAGAATGAGACAGAGCTGCCATGTGGGAGAGAGAAAAAAAGGAAAGGGGGGGGAAGGGAAGACCCAAAACAAAGGGGTGGAAAAAAATATAAGTAAAAATGTAATAGGGGCCGAGGTTATGATCTGAAATTGTTGAACTCGATATTGAATCCGGAAGGCTGCAAAGTGCCTAATCGGAAGATGAGGTGCTGTTCCTCGAGTTTACGTTGAGCTTCTGTGGAACAATGCAAGAGGCCAAGGGCGGTGAGGTCCGAGTGGGAATGGAGTGGTGAATTGAAATGACAGGTGACATGTTCCACGGAAGCTCAACGTAAACTCGAGGAACAGCACCTCATCTTCCGATTAGGCACTTTGCAGCCTTCCGGACTCAATATCGAGTTCAACAATTTCAGATCATAACCTCGGCCCCTATTACATTTTTACTTATATTTTTTTCCACCCCTTTGTTTTGGGTCTTCCCTAGTCCCCCCGCCCCCCCCACCCTTTCCTTTTTTTTTCTCTCTCCCACATGGCAGCTCTGTCTCATCCTGCCAGTGCATTTCACACCTAATCTCAGCCGTCTTTTGTCTCCACTTGTCCTATTACCATTTCGTCTGGTTTTGAATACCTCTTAATGTCTCTTTTACTTCTTTTGTTCTATCGCAGCCCTGCCTTCGATCTATTTTATTTCCTTTCCAGTTTTGAAAAAGGGTTTCGACCCGAAACGTCAACTCTAATTTCTCTCCACGGATGTTGCCTGGCCTGCTGAGTTTTTCCAGCATTTTCTGTTGTTATTTCAGATTTCCAGCATCTGCAGTATTTTGCTATCATAAAATAAGTTAGTAATTTTAGCCCCTTTAAAACATTTAAATTTATTTTTCAAAAAATTAAATTTTTGTTTTAAATCTTTAATTAAATTGTATTTTAATTAATGTTAAATATGTAATTTCTTTTATTTATTATGTTAATGTGTTTTTTATGTGCTCCCCATTCATGTTTACGAGGATTCTGTAGGTACGGAATCCCCATCAGCATGAATGGGGATCCCCCTTCTTTCATTGTTTGGGCTGGCCCATGTGATCCCAGGGGCGCTTGCGAACCGCCTGTGCCCCTGGGATACGTGGGCCTCTACGCATGTCTATGCATAGAGGCCAAGGAGTGCGAGTCTCCATGGATCTAGGATCATCAGATAGGTTCGTAGATTTTTTTGCCATTCGGAGGTATTCGCCCACGGGAAGCCTCCAACCGCAAATTCAGGCCCAGTATTAATTAGGTCCAAAGCCCAGTATCAGGCCAGCCTCGGGCCTCCCGGTTGGGGTGTACAGTCTATCCGTGGCACCCATTTCAGGCTCAAAAATGGACCTAAATGAATGTCAACCGCTTTGTGTCCCAAACTTTTAGAAATAGTGGCCACAAATTTCCTTTTGTTTGTAATGCATGAGGGAACATCTCTTCTCTCTCTTGTTTACCAGTTATCAGCACTTTTATTAACTTGTTTTTCTATAAGAAAGTTCAAATACAGTTGAGCATCAATTACTGAACCTAACTTCTTGGAACATGAAATAAGCATCAGAAGGCTTGCATGTTGGCACCAGGTACAAATTTTACAGGTTTTCTTTGATCAGAACAATCACCAGGATTAATTTTGTGAGACAGCTGCCCTTGTTATAGTTGCCTCATTGGACCTAATACACAAAACAAGCATCAGCATCAAGGTCCAACACCTGTTAACATTGGCATGAACTGCGTTTTTACCATTACACCAATGTCAAAATGTAACTCACAGTCAAATTAGTTGGCTAGTAATTGAAGGAATGTTAGCAGATGTTACTTTTGATTCTCTCCCAAAATAAGGCATAGGTGCACAGTAGAAAGCTGTGAATGCAGAATGAAATCTTGCATTACAACTATTAACATGTTACTTAAAAATTAATGGACACTTGGAAAAGGTTAAGCTAATTAAGCACAGCCAACACGGATTTGTAAAAGGCAGATCATGTTTGGCTAATCTAATTGAATTTTTTGATGAAGTAACAAGGAGGATTGATGAAGGGAATGCAATAGATGTTGTCCACATGAATTTTAAGAAGGCGTTTGACAAAGTACCACATAGAAGGCTGGTTAACAAAATTGAGGCTCATGGAATAGGTGGGTCAGTGGCAGCTTGGATAAGGAATTGGCTTAAGGACAGAAAACAGCGAGTTGTGGTAAATGGCTGTTTTTCAGACTGGAGGATGGTAGACAGTGGTGTTCCCCAAGGGTCAGTGCTGGGGCCACTTTTTTTTTAATGTATATAAATGACCTGGATATTGGAATAGAGTAGAATTTCTAAATTTGCCGATGACATCAAACTTGGGGGTGTTGCAAACCATGAAGATGATACCAATCGACTGCAACAGGACATAGAAAGGCTAGCAGAATGGGCAGACAAGTGGCAGATGGAATTTAATACAGAGAAGTGTGAGATGATGCATTTTGGCAGAAGGAACAGGGAGAGGCAATATACACTTAATGGCACAATTTTAAAGAGTGTGCAGAGACAGAGGGAACTAGGAGATAATGTGCATAGATCCCTGAAGGTGACAGGACATATTGAGAGAGTGGTTAGCAAAGCATATGGGATCTTGGGATTCATGAATAGAGGTATTGAGTACAAAAGTAGAGAAGTTATGCTGAATCTTTATAAAGTGCTGGTTAGGCCACAACTGGAATATTGCGTCCAGTTCTGGTCACCACACAGGATGTGCAGGTCCTTGAGAGGGTGCAGAGGAGATTTACCAGATTGGATCCAGGGATGGGGGATCTTAGTTACAAGGACAGGTTGGAGAAGCTGGATTTGTTTTCATTAGAGCAAAGGAGGTTGAGAGGTGATTTGATCAAGGTGTACAAGATTATGATGGGTTTTAATGGGCTAGACGGGGAAAGGCTGTTCCCACTAGTTGATGGTACAAGGACTAGAGGACACAGATTTAAGGTTTTGGGCAAGAGATACAGGGGGGACGTGAGGAAAAACTTTTTTACGCAGTGAGTGTTGAGGACCTGAAACTCACAGCCAACGGAAGTGGTGGCAGCGGAGACATTCAATGTTTTCAAGGGGAGACTGGATAGGCACTTGAGGGAAATAAACTTGCAGGGCTATGGGGATAGAGCGGGTAAATGGGACTGATTGGATTGCTCTACAGAGAGCCAGCACGGACTCGATGGGCCGAATGGCCTCCTTCTGTGCCATTATGACTCTATGACTTGCACCCCATGTCAAATGATGCATATTATGCACCATCAACACCTTCGACTCATGCCAGGTGATGCACTTTCATACATTATGTATACCATTCTCAGATGCTTTACTGTAATAATACAACTTCCTATCTATGACAAACTTCTTTTGTCTTTTACTATTTTATTACACTCATCGTCATCATTTGTTTTTAATTGACAAGTTTCATGTTTCATTATTTTCTAATTAAAAATAGCACTCAAAGGAACATATGACATTTCAGGAATAGAAAAAATCCATTTGGCCAAATAATTGTTCCTTTTCAATTGACCTTAACCCCACCTTCCAGCTTTCTCCCTCGATCACCCAGTTCTCCAGAAACAGGTTTAAGTTTCCTACATTACAACAGTGACACTTCAAATGCACTTCATTGGTTGTAAAGTACTTTGAGACATTCTGAGTTCATGGAAGGGTCTATATAAATGAAAGCCTTTCTTTATTTTTGTCTCTTGAAATCATTTATACCATTTACTTCAATGACCTTCATTGGTAATTTATTGCATACGTCTGTGTGCGAAATACTTCTGTCTGAATTCCTAAAATTTTGAAATGATGCTTCTTTGTGCTACATTTTGAACCCTTTGTCAGTGTATAGTATTTCTCATTATTAATTTCCACTTCATCAGTTTTTAAAATTTCAGTTTGAAAGGGTAGCTTTTCCGAGTCCCTGCCCGTATCTAGGTGCTTCATCCATCACCAGTACATAGTGGGAAATCACGGGCAGTGCACTCACGATTTTTCAATATGCAATGGTGGTGGCCAACATTTCTTACCACAGGCACAGTTTGGAAGATTTACTCAAAAGTATTCTCTTTTCCAATGAGAACATAACTACCTTAACCCTTCCTCGAGACCTAGGCTCCTAAGACATGGGGTGGATTTTGCTCTTTATCGGCTGGCCATTAAGCATCACCTGGGAAAAGTACAGATAAAAAACTTGGGTGGGGAGGGTCACATGCCCATAATGGAACCTGCTCAATTATCCTTCCAATTAAATTAATGGAGTTGTTAAATTTGAGTGATAGATACTGCTTGGTCTTTAACCTGTGAACACAATAGCTATTAAATAATCTGAAGCATAACTTTTGTATTTGTTCACAGAATATGGGCAAAACAGGCAAGGCCACACTTATTGCCCATCTCTAGTTGCCCTGGGAACATAAGAACATAAGACGTAGGAGCAGGAGTAGGTCATTTCACCCCTCGAGCCTGCTCTGCCATTCAATAAGACAATGGCTGATCTGATCGTGGCCTCAACTCCACTTCCCTGCCCGCTCCCCATAACCCTTGACTCCTTTATCGTTCAAAAATGTGTCTATCCCCACCTTAAATATATTCAATGACCCAGCCTCCACAGCTCTCTGAGGAAGAAAATTCCAAAGATTCACGACCCTCTGAGAGAAGAAATTCCTCCTCGTTTCCAATTTAAAAGGGTGCCCCCTTATTCTGAAATTATGCCCCCTAGTTCTAGATTCCCCCATGAGGGGAAATATCCTCTCTGCATCTACCCTGTCAAGCCCCTTCAGAATCTTATATGTTTCAATAAGATCCTCTCTCATTCTTCTAAACTCCAATGAGTATAGGCCCAACCTGCTCAACCTTTCTTCATAAGACAACCCCTTCATCTCCGGAATCAACCTTCTCTGAACTGCCTCCAATGCAAGGTATATCCTTCCTTAAATAAGGAGACCAAAACTGTACGCATTACTCCAGGTGTGGTCTCACCAATGCCCTGTACAGTTGTAACAGGACTTCCCTACCTTTATACTCCATTCCCTTTGCAATAAAGGCCAACACTCCATTTGCCTTCCTAATTACTTGCTGTACCTGCATGCTAACTTTTTGTGATTCATATACAAGGACCCCCCAATCCCTCTGTACATCAGCATTTTGTAATCTCTCCCTGTATAAATAATAATTTGCTTTTTTATTTTTCCTACCAAAGTGGATAACCTTGCATTTTCCCACATTATACTCCATCTGCCAGATTTTTGCCCACTCACTTAGCCTATCTATATCCCTTTAGAGATTCTTTGCGTCCTCCACACAATTTGCTTTCTTACCTATCTTTGTATCATCAGCAAATTTGGCTACATTACACTCGATCCCTTCATCCAAGTCATTAATATAGATTGTAAATAGTTGAGGCCCCAGCACTGATCCCTGCGGCACCCCACTAGTTACAGTTTGCCAACCGGGAAATGACACATTTATCCCGACTCTCTGTTTACTGTTAGTTAGCTAATCCTCTATCCTTGCTAATATATTACCCCCAATCGCGTGAGCTCTTATCTTGTGTAGTAACCTTTATGTGGCACCTTATTGAATGCCTTCTGGAAATCCAAATATACAACATCTACTGGCTCCCCTTTATCCACCTTGCTCATTACATCCTCAAAGAACTCCAGCAAATTTGTCAAACATGATTTCCCTTTCATAAAACCATGCTGACTCTGTTTGACTATATTATGATTTTCTAAATGTCCTGCTGTCACTTCCTTAATGATGGACTCCAGCATTTTCCCAATGACAGATGTTAGGCTAACTGGTCTATAGTTGCCTGCTTTCTGCCTCCCTCCTTTCTTAAATAGGGGCGTATATTTGCGGTTTTCCAGTCCGCTTGGACCTCTCCAGAATCCAGGGAATTTTGGTAGATTACAACCGATGCATCCACTGTCTCTGCAGCCACCTCTTTTAAGGCAAAACAGGAAGACAGATTATTATCTGAATGGCAATAGATTGGGAAAAGGGAAAGTGCAACAAGACCTGGGTGTCCTTGTGCACCAGTCGCTGAAGGTAAGCATGCAGGTGCAGCAGGCGGTTAAGAAGGCAAATGGGTATGTTGGCCTTCATAGCGAGAGGATTCGAGTACAGGAGCAAGCATGTCTTGCTGCAGTTGTACAGGGCCTTGGTGAGACCGCACCTTGAGTATTGTGTGCAGTTTTGGTCACCTTTTCTGAGGAAGGATGTTCTTGCCATGGAGAGAGTGCAGCGATGATTCACCAGACTGACACCTGGGATGGCAGGAATGACGTATGAGGAGAGATTGGGTCGATTAGGCTTATATTCGCTAGAGTTTAAAAGAATGAGAGGGGATCTCATTGAAACTTATAAAATTCTAACAGGACTAGACAGACTAGATGCAGGAAGGATGTTCCCGATGGCGGGGGAGTCCAGAACCAGGGGTCACAGTCTAAGGATAAGGGGTAAGCCATTTAGGACTGAGATGAGGAGGAATCTCTTCACCCAGAAAGTGGTGAACCTGTGGAATTCTCTACCACAGAAGGCAGTTGAGGCCAATTCATTAAATATATTCAAGAAGGAGTTCGATATATTTCTTAAGGCTAAAGGGATCAAGGGATATGGGGAGAAAGCAGGGACAGGGTACTGAATTTGGATGATCAGCCATGATCTCATTAAATGGTGGAACAGGCTCGAGGGCCCGAATGGCCTACTCCTGCTCCTATCTTCTATGTATCTATGTGTCTATGACTCTAGGATGCAGACCATCGGGTCCAGGGGACTTGTCCACCTTTAGTCCCATTAGTTTGCCTAGTACTTTCTCTCTACTGATAGTGATTATTTTAAGTTCCCCCCCCCCCCAATCCAATAGCCCCTTGATTATCCATTATTGGGATGCTTTTAGTGTCTTCTACTGTGAAGATGATGGTGGACCGCTTTCTTGAATGACTACAGTCCTTATGGTGATTGTGCTCCCATGATGGTGCTGGGTAAAGAATTTATTGTTGATATAAGCAGAAAGGAATGTTATGCTGTTATCTTATTATCTTTTTTATTCCCATGCGCTAGTTATTCACCTACACACACACACACATTTGATTCATCCATCTTTAGCAGAGCAGATTCACTTAGTGTGCCTATTACATGAATATTTAAGTAATGGGATCTGTTTGTGTGCTTATTATAGTTTGTTTATTAAATGACTGTGGTCCCATTTCTTCAGTTTTGTTTTCAGTTCTTGCCAAAAGATCACTGAAGCATAATGTTTTGATGAAAAATGGATCAAAGTTCCATAAAAAACATCTACGATCTGTAAACCATGTTAACATCAGATCCAATGTCATCAATGTTACGGAGTGGGTGCATTTGAAGGAAATTCCAATGTACTATGTTTTTGCAGCTTTTCTAATCTATCTCTAAGAAAGGTGATCCCTTTTAATTACTGCCCTTGCATCACTACTTTCTAACTTTATCACACTGCTTGTCCAACATCCAGTCTTGGATGAGCTGCAATTTCCTCTAGCTAAATGTTGAGAAGAAGCAATCGTCTTTGGATCCCACCACAAACTCCATATCCTTTCCACTGATTCCACCCCCCTCACTAGCCACTTTCTCAGGCTGAACCAGATTGTTTGCAACATTTGTGTCCTTTTTGATCCCAAACTGAGGTTAGTATGCAGGTGCAGCAAGTGATTAAGAAGGCCAATGGAATGTTGGCTTTCATTGCTAGGGGGATAGAATATAAAAATAGGGAGGTATTGCTTCAGTTGTACAAGGTATTGGTGAGACCGCACCTGGAATACTGCGTACAGTTTTGGTGTCCATACTTAAGAAAGGACATACTTGCTCTCGAGTCAGTACAAAGAAGGTTCACTCGGTTAATCCCGGGGATGAGGGGATGGACATATGAGGAGAGGTTGAGTAGATTGGGACTCTACTCATTGGAGTTCAGAAGAATGAGAGGCGATCTTATTGAAACATATAAGATTGTGAAGGGGTTGGATCGGGTGGATGCGGGGAGGATGTTCCTGATGATGGGTGAAACTAGAACTAGGGGGCATAGTCTTAGAATAAGGGGCTGCTCTTTCAAAACTGAGATGAGGAGGAACTACTTCACTCAGAGGGTGGTAGGTCCATGGAATATGCTGCCCCAAAAAGCTGTAGAAGCTACATCATTACATAAATTTAAAACAGAAATAGACAGTTTCCTAGAAGTAAAGGGAATTAAGGGTTACGGGGAGCGGGCAGGAATTTGGACATGAGTCTAGGTTCGGATCGGTCATGGCCCTGTGGGTAGCGGAGCGGGCCCAGGGGCCGTGTAGCCTGATCCTGCTCCTATTTCATGTGTCTAATTCTGTTAGATTCAGGAGGTGGTTCTGTGATAGTAGATTGGCGGTTAGGAGCAGATCAGCCATGATCTTATTGAATGGCGGAGCAGGCTCGAGGGGCCGATTGGCCTACTCCTGCTCCTATTTCTTATGTTCTTATGAGCTTCCAATTCCATAGCCTCTCCATTACAAAGACCCACCAATTTCTACCTCCGTAATATCACCCACCTCCACCTCTACCTCAGCCCATCAGCTGCTGAAACTCTCTTCCATGTTGTTGTCACCAGCGGACATGACTATTCCAATGTTCTCTTGGCCGGCCTCCCATCCTCTACTGTAAGTTTCAGCTCATCCAAAACTCTGCTGCTCGTAGCTCGCAGCAAGTCCGACTCCCCATCATTGCTGGCCTAAGTTGGCTACTCCAATGCCTCAAATTTAAAATGATCATTCTTGTGTTTAAATCCCTTCATGGCCTTGCCCCTCCCTATCTCTGCAACCCCCTTCAGCTCTACAACAGCTGCCCCCAAACTCTTTGGCTGGAATTTTCCCGCTGCCATGCATGCGCGATTGGAGGCGGGTCGGGAGTGAAAGTTGAAATAAATCGGAACGGGTCGGGAACTCGCCATCATCCTGCCTCCTCGTTCCTTTTACTCGGGTGCGTTTGCCAGCGTGGCTGCAACCCGAACGGCAGAGGCGGCCAACCTAATTTAGATCATTATTAGGTTGTTGACAGACCCTTAAGCGTCCTTTTGCCCCTACCTTTGGAATTTCAGTGCATGACCATGGGAATCACATAGCTCATTAATATAAATTGTGAACAACAGTGGTTCTAGCACTGATCCTTGTGGACCACCACTACCCACTTTCTGCCACTCTGAATAGCTACCCTTTACTCCTACTCTCTGCTTTCTGTCTTGAAGCCAGCTAGCTATCCATTCTGCTACTTGTCCCCTGACTCTGCATTCTCTGACCTTGTTCATCAGTCTATTATGGGTTACCTTATCAAAGGCCTTTTGAAAATCCAGATAAATTACACCTGCTGTATTACCATTGTCTACTCTCTCTGTTACCTCTTCAAAAAATTCAATGAGGTTGGTCAAGCAAGACTTTCCCTTTTGAAATCCATGTTGACTATTCATTATTATATTTTTGGTTTCTAGATCTTCTATTTTCTCCTTTAGTAGGGATTTCATTATTTTTTCTGCCACCGATGTTAAGCTGACTGGTCTATAATTCCCTGGACATGTTCTATCCCCCTTCTTAAATATCGGTATTATGTTAGCTATCATCCAGTCTTCTGGCACTACACCTTTTTCTTTATTAAATATGCGTAGTAATGCCTCTGCTATCTCTTCCCTAGATTCTTTTAAAATAGGTGGATGCAATCCATCCGGACCAGGGTTTTTTTCCTCTTTGAGTTTGATCAATTAATTTAATATAGCCCCTTTTTTATTTTAAATGTGCTCATCTCATTACTAATCTCATCATCCAATGTCATGTCCACCTGTTCTATCTCCTACTCGGGCCCAGCAGCATCACTCCCTCCAGTAAGCAGTCTGAGCATCTTACTATTAAGGGAGTTGCCTCACGCTGCCCTATATCAACTTGTACAATAAATGGGAGTGTAAAAATAAAAGCCCCTTGTGCCCTGAACCGGATATCTGTGTCTTTTGCCTATGTTTTTCTTTAATGTATCTGAAGGTAGACCGAGTTAACACTGGATGAGGTGAGGTTTGGTTCAAATTGTTTAACCTGCTTTAAGCCACAATAGGGTAAACATACAGAGCAATAGTTATGATCGGATGCACTTACTTCGATCAATACAACTTATTCCCACGTAATAACATGAAAATAATTAACAAGATACATGACCCTACTTCCGTGGTTCATCCTGCTTGATTAAACAGATGAATTCCTCCACATGCTGCCTCTTCCATTTCTGCTACAAAAGCTAGATTACTTTCTTTAGGTGTCTGACAATCTGCTTAATTTACAGATTAGTTACACTCCCATTTATTGTACAAGTTGATATAGGGCAGCGTGAGGCAACTCCCTTAATGGTAAGATGCTCAGACTGCTTACTGGAGGGAGTGATGCTGCTGACAATCTGCTTAAGATATCAAAAACTTTTCCAACGCAATAGCCTCTATATTAATCCGTCATGATGAGTGGGAGAGTTTTGCGGGGGGTGGGGGTTATTAATTAAAATTCGGGGAACTCGCCCCAACCACCGCGTATACAATTTTTACAGCAGCGGGTTGCCTGGTGTGCATGTGTCCCGTTTTGGAGAGGCGGGACACTTTATTATCATATTTAAACCAGGCTCTCACAGTACAGTTGGGAGCCTGATTTAAATTTAACAGCTGCTGGCCGAGTTTCCCAGGGCTCAGGAAACCTGGCAGTGAAACGGAGGTGAGCTGCCATCTCCAGCAGGTTAGTACTTTTTAGAGTGCTCCTCGAGGGCCAGGAGGAGCAGGAGTGCCTCCCTTCTGCTGATCGTAACCTCTCCTCCCCGCCCCCAACAAGTACCGATTTCAAGCCTCTGGCTGGGCTCTGACCCTACCCCACCCCACTCCACCAAGCCCTGATCCCAAGCCCCAGGCTCACCCGATTGCTCGGGTCAGTCCCCAATGTTAACCGGCTCTGGCCTCCTGCTGCTGGTTTTCCCGCCCAGCAGCTGGCCAGCCTGTCAATCTGGCCAGCTGCTGGACAAGAAATAAAAGAAGAAAATGTTAATGAGGTCCTGCCGTTAATATCAGCAGGACCTCTGCGTCTCCGGGCTTTCTGGGTTTAAGACATGCTATCGTGCTCCCCTCCACCCTCCCTGCCTCCCCGTACATATCAGAGCCAATAAGTGAGAGTTATTTATCAATTATGGTGACAAGCCATCAAATTGCTTATTATTTACAGTCTAAGAGGAAACAACGTCAAGCCTAGCTCATTAGCATCTTCACTACCTACTGTCTCAGATTGGTGTTTTTTAACTTGCAGTAATATGCTATGTTTTTAAAACACAACAATAAAAAGTAACTTTTTTTCCAAATTCTTTCTATGGAAAAACAGTCGCAAAATCCTAAAATGTGACATCCTCCTCAGTTTGTGCACACACTCTGAGGAAATCCATGCCAACATTCCCAGCTGAAAGGAGAAGACACATCATTAACTAAGCATACTGGGGGAGCAGTAATTGTACTCATCACTGTTTGTATGTGCTGTAATTGAGATTCCGACAGACAAAACCAAATTCCCTTGCAGAACCTTCGGCGTTAATATCTTTTTTCTAAATTCAAAAGAACTTTATCAGAATATCTATGAATGATGTTTTTGGTTTTAAACCAGCACATTGATGTTTCGTTAATGTTTATTATTTAATGAAGACGTATGCTGAAAAGTTTTTATTTCCGATTGCCAACTGTGAATCTTCAGTGTTATAATAAAGAACCACTACAAAATATTTATGCATAAGCAATGGTTGTTTAGAGACTATTACTTTTCATTTTAGTGTGTTCTTTAATTAAATACACAACAGTATTTCCAGTAATGAATAATGTTTGTCAATCAAATTTGTTTCAAGTAACTGACTATGTGACATTCACTCTTTCATAAACAAGTCCCTGGCGGCATGCCTTTTCCTATCCTTAGTATACCAGTAAGGGGCACAAATCATACTTGCCAACATGTCAATGACTGCCAGTCATGATTCTTGTCTTGTTTACTATAATGAGGAGAGTAATAAATGCATTTGACCATTCTCTACTGGTATTTGCATAGATGAATGATTTGTCCAGCCATTTTTTTTCTCCAGTGAGTTGGGCCTCTTTGTCAACACAAAGAGAATTCAGTCTCCCTGGAATCCACAGCGGGCAAGAGCTCATTAGAAAGTATCCTTTGCCAGGAATTATTCAAATAATTACTACTGAATTACTAAACTGTCTCAGAAAACATTTTATTTGATGGTCCAACACATCAAGATTCTGAATTGCTGACATTCAAAAATAAGAAAGCATTATTGTTAGGAAACAATTGCCGTACTGTAACAGGGTTGCCATTGTTTTAGCTTAGACAGCCTTTGGTCAGCTGTCATCTGCAGCCACCACACTGCCAATAGCATCTTAAGAAATTAGAGGGTAAATACCAGATGGGGCTGTGTTAGTGTACAATTCTTTGAACACTTTACAACTTCAAATAAATGAATAAGTTCTTTTTTTACACTTGTTAAAAACAACAAAGCAGTTCATTGATGAGTGAATAGTTAGATTCCTACCACCTTTGAATTTGGCTTTGGTAAATTGTTCATTTATAGAACCATTTAGCTAATCCAGAGGATGTTAAAATGTAAATTCCTAACCCTTTAAAAGGTAGTTCTAGTTTAATTTATTGAACACCAAAACCTGCATAATGTGTTGTATAATAAGTACTACTGATTATTGTATGCTGGCCTTTAAAATGAAAACATCTACTGGACAGGTGTCTACACCATCCCTCTGCTCTACTAACAAATAATTGCTATATTAGCAGTCATTTTAGATAATATAAGCAGACCACAAATGCTTCTCCCAGTGGGCAACTGTACCAGATTCAGTAATCAAATCTTCTGAGATAATTCTAGAAGCCTGTGGAAATAGGCAAATTCTTGTGTTTAGTTTTAACCAATCATGCCCAATAAAATGAGACTTTGATGATAGGAAGCCACGTACATGATTTGACGAATGGAATGGTCCCCTAGCTTTTGCGCTCATATCAACATTTACACAATGGATATCTTGAACTTAATTTGATCTTATCCAATTTATTGAATTTTTTAAAAATTATGGGAATGTTGTGGTACAGAAAGTTATGCAACACAATGAATGATCCTGAAAATTACTGCAAACAATGTTCTTGTACAAATGGTTAACATTGTCGGATGTTCCATCTTGCTTCAAGCCATAACATTTCTGTACATCTTTTTCATATGATTGCATTAGGAATTTAAAACAAAACTCTTTTAGCTGCCTTGTGATTTTTTTTTTGATCTTGTGAGGGGGAAGTGAGACAAATACACAAGTACGATCTGGAGAGAACTCGAGAGGCCAGAGGAAAATATGGTCTAATGTGGTTCTATGGGAAAGAAGAAATAAAAAGAACTTGGATTTATAAAGTGCCTTTCAATGTCTTCGGGATGGCCCAAAGCATTTCACCACCAATTAGTTACTTTTGAAGTGTAGTCACTGTTATTGTGTAGGCAAACAAAGAAGCCAATTTGCATACAGCAAGGTTGCACAAACAGCAATGAGATAAATGACCACTAAATCAGTTTTTGGTGGTGCTAGTTTTTTTTGTTCGCGTCTATTTGCAACACCAGTTTCTGATTGGTCCCCTTGGAGGACAAGACCTTCCCCACCCCCTGAGTTTCTGACCTTTTCCCTCCTCAACAAAATTCTGACCTCCCCCCACCCCCACAAGTTCCTAACCTTCTCCCCCTGCCCAAGTTCCATTCCTTTCCCCCCTCTGAGTTTCTGACCTCCCTCCACCACCACCCCGGGTTCCTAACCTTACCCCCCTGCCCAAGTTCCTGACCTCCCCCGCCCCCACCGTCCACCCAAGTTAAGATAAAATAAGAACATAAGAAATAGGAGCAGGAGTAGGCCATTCGGCCCTTTAAGCCTGCACCGCCAATCAATAAGATCATGGCTGATCTTCTACTTCAACTCCACTTTCCTGCACTATCTCCATATCCCTTGATTCCCTTAATATCCAAAAATCTATCAATCTCTGTCTTGAATATACTTAATGACTGAGCCTCCACAGCCATCTGGGGTAGCGAATTCCAAAGATTCACCACCCTCTGAGTGAAGAAATTTCTCCTCATCTCAGTCTTAAATGGCCAACCACTTATTCTGAGATGGTGACCCCTGGTTCTAGACTCCCCAGCCAGGGGAAACATCCTCCCTGCATCTACCCTGTCAAGCCCTGCAAGAATTTTGTATGTTTCAATGAGATCACCTCTCATTCTTCTAAATTCCAGTGACTATAGGCCTTGTCTGCTCAATCTCTTCTCATTGGACAATACCCCCATCCCAGGAATCAGTCTGGTGAACCTTTGTTGCACTTCCTCTATGGCAAGTATATCCTTCCTTAGGTAAGGAGACCAAAACTGTACACAATACTCCAGGTGTGCTCTCACCAGGGCCCTATATAATTGCAGTAAGACATCTTTACTCTTAATTTAAAATCTTCTTGTAACATACCATTTGATTTCCTAATTGCTTGCTGTACCTGTGTTGCGATACCGCGGCAAACGTGGGAGTCGAGACCAGAGTTAGTAAAACACAACTGCTTTAATCAACCTCATGGCAAAGAGAAACTGGAAAAACTCTCGCAACCACTTAAATACTCCCCAGACAGGAAGTGCTCCCGGCAGCCTGTCCCTGCGGGAAACAAGTTGCTGGAGGAAAGGGCCCCCGGCTGAGGGCATCTGCTTAAACTGTCCGTGCCGCCGTGAGCGGATTATGTCCAGTGGTGGCGTGTCGCCACAGAGCTCCCCCCAGAATCCGCTTAGGAGGAGTGGACGAGTCGTGACGGTGGTCTAATGGTTCTACCGGAGCGGCTCTGAGTGGTCGCCGGTCTAGTTGGTGGGGCCGGGCGGTTCGCCGCCGGCTGTGCTGGCTTGCTGGCGGGACGGCCTCTAGTTGGAGGCCGGGCCACGGGGACCTGTTCCCCTGGTTCTGTGTGTGCTGGTTTGAGCCGGTCGATGGAGGCTGTGTCGACCCTGTCGCCGAGTCGCAGCTTGAAGACCTTGTCCCTGGTTTGTAGTACCTCGTACGGTCCGTTGTACGGGGGTCGCAGGGGCCCGCGGTGCGCGTCGTGTCGCATGAAGACAAAGCGTGCCTGCTGTAAGTTTGGCGGGAAGTGAGGTGCGAGTTCGCCGTGTCGGTTGACCGGAAGTGAGGCGAACTGTTGAGCGGAAGAGAAAGAGTTGAGCCGCTGCTGTTCGGCCGACCAAGGCGTGGTAGCCTCCGGAAGGAATTCGCCTGGGACGCACAGCGGTTGTCCGTAGACTAACTCCGCTGCCGAGGACTGGAGGTCTTCCTTGACCGCAGTGCATAGGCCTAGTAGCACCCACGGTAGGCGGTCAGTCCAGGTACTGTCCTGCAGGCCGGCGCGGAGTGAGGCCTTGAGTGACCTGTGGAAGCGTTCACTCAGCCCATTGGCCTGCGGGTGGTACGCCGTGGTTCGGTGGAGCGTCACCCCGAGGTTGCGTGCTGTGGCCGTCCAGAGTTCGGAGGTGAACTGGGCGCCTCTGTCGGAGGTTATGTCGGCTGGTACGCCGAACCTTGCGACCCAGGTGTTAATGAACGCCCTGGCGATGTCGGCTGTGGTGGTGGAGGGCAGCGGCACTGCCTCAGGCCAGCGTGTGTAGCGGTCGACCATCATGAGGAGATAAGTTTGGCCTTGCGATGGCGGCAGAGGACCGACGATGTCGACGTGTACGTGGTCGAAGCGGCGGCTGGGTACCTCGAAGTCTCCCAGGGGTGCTTTTGTGTGTAGCTGTACCTTAGCCCATTGGCAGGCGAGGCAGGAGGTGGCCCAAGTCCGAACATCTTTGCTGAGGCCGCGCCAGCCGAAATGCTGGGAGAGGAGTTTGACGGATGCGCGGGCACCCGGATGGGAGGGCGCGTGTAGCGCGTCAAAGATGCGGCGGCGCCAGGTTGCAGGGACGACCGGCCTGGGTTGGCAGAGTGAGACGTCGCAAGTGATTGCCGTGGCTTCGGGCCCGTGCGCGACCTTGGCTAGGCGTAGCCCTGGCAGGCTGGTAGCCACCGAGAGGAGGTCTGGGTCCGTGAGCTGGGCCACTGCTAGTTGCGCGTAGTCGACCGCGAGGTGATTCGCGCAGATGGCGGGACGGGAAAGGCAGTTGGCGACAACGTTGTCTCTACCGGAGACGTGCTGGATGTCCGTAGTAAACTCGGACACGGCTGCGAGCTGGCGTTGCTGCCTGGCGGACCAGGGTTCGGTGTGCTTGGCCATCGCGTATGTGAGCAGCTTGTGGTCCACGTACGCGGTGAAGGGGCGGCCCTCCAGGAGGAACCTGAAATGGCGGACCGACAGGTGGAGCGCGAGAAGCTCGCGGTCGAAAGTAGAGTATTTGACCTCCGGGGGGCGCAGTTGGCGGCTGTAGAAGGCAAGTGGCTGCCACGCGCCATTGACCCACTGCTCGAACACGGCTCCGACCGCGTGGTCGGAGGCGTCGGTGGTGAGCGCGACCCGGGCGTCGGCCCTCGGGTGCGCGAGCAGGGTGGCGTCGGCAAGCGCGTTTTTGGTGGCGTCGAAGGTGGCTGACGTGTCAGTGGTCCAGGCTACGTCCATCTTGCCGGATTTACCTCGGAGGGAGTCGTATAGGGGCTTCATGAGGGCTGCAGCTCTGGGGATGAACCTGTTGTAGAAGTTCACCATCCCGAGCAACTCCTGGAGGCCCTTGATGGTTTTGGGGCGGGGGAATTGCTGGACGGCCTGCACCTTGTTGGGCAGGGGGACGGCCCCAGCAGGGGTGATGTGGTGACCGAGAAAATCGATCTTGGTTAGGCCGAATTGGCACTTCGCCGGGCTGAGGATGTGCCTGTGTTGGGCTAGGCGCCCGAACAGGATGCGAAGGTGTTCGAGGTGTTCCTGTTTGGAGGAGCTGGCCACGAGAATGTCATCTAGATAGACGAATAGGAAGTTCAGGTCCCGGAGGACTGAGTCCATAAGGCGCTGGAAAGCCTGGGCTGCATTCTTGAGGCCGAAGGGCATCCTCAGGAACTCGAACAGGCTGAATGGGGTGACGACGGCCGTTTTGGGGATGTCCGCGGGGTGTACGGGGACTTGGTGGTAACCGCGCACCAGGTCAACCTTGGAAAAGGCGGTTCGTCCGGCCAGTCGGGCCGAGAAGTCCTGGATGTGTGGCACCGGGTATCGATCGGGGGTGGTGACGTCGTTGAGGCGGCGGTAGTCCCCGCAAGGGCGCCAGCCTCCGCCGGGCTTGGGGGCGATGTGGAGGGGCGAGGCCCAAGGGCTGCTGGAGCGGCGGATGATGCCGAGTTGTTCCATGGTGGTGAACTAGGCCCGCGCGATTTCCAGCTTGGCCGAGTTGAGTCTGCGGGCGTGGGCAGAAACCGGGGGGCCGGTGGTGGGGATATAGTGCTCCACACCGTGTTTGGCGGCTTTGGCCGAAAAGGTCGGGTTAGCGAGGGCGGGAAACTCGGCTAGAAGTGCCGAGTAGTCGTCCGTGGCTCTGGCGAGGCAGTAGGTCATCAGGCCGGCCGAACGGGCCGGGGTGAATGCGCCAGGGATGGGGGCCATAGTGTTGATGTCGACGAGGCGGTGCCTCGGAATGTTGACAAGGAGGCCATGGGCACGTAGGAAGTCGGCGCCGATGAGTGGGCAGAGGACCCTAGCTGTGAGGAACTCCCAGCGGTAGCGGCGGCCTGCGAGGTCGAGCGTGACCATGCGGGTGCCATATGTGCGGATGTCAGAGCCATTGGCTGCGGCCAGCGTGATACCCCGTGCGCCGCGTTGGATTTCGAGGGCGGAGGCGGGGGTGATGCTGTGCTGGGCCCCTGTGTCGCACAGAAATCGGCGGTTGATTCTGTCGTCGGTGACGTACAGTAGAGGCCCCTTTTGCCCCGCGGCCATCGTGGGGGCCGGTACGGGGAGGGGTTTGAAAGTGCACGGTGGCGTGCAGCGTTGGGCCCTAGTGCCAAAACGGGTGTGATAGTAGCAGTGACCCGGAGTGATAGGGCGGTCGGGCCTAGCGGGCCGGGAAGACCGCGTGGTCGTTGCCGTGAGGTCGGGCGCGACGTCGCGAGCAGACTGCGCAGAGAGCAGCCGGTCGGCCTTTTCGGCTATCTCATTCAGGTCCGTAGAGCCAGATTCCACAATGAGCAGGCGGATGCTGGCGGGGAGCTGCCGAATGAAAAGTGTGCGAAAGAGGGCGTCGGTGTTTTTGTCGTCCGAGAGGGACAGCATGTGGGAAAGCAGATCCGACGGTGAAGCGTCACCAAGACCGGGGAGGTCGAGGAGTTGGCAGTTGCGCTGGTAAGAGGACGTTTGAAATTTTTTAAGGAGCGCAGCCTTCAGATGTTCGTACTTGCCTTCCGGTGGTGGATCCTGCAGCGTTGCCCAAACCTTGGGGACTGTGGCGTAGGTGAGAGAGGCGACGAGGTAGTCGTACTTTGTGGCGTCGACTGTAATGTGTTTCAGCTGGAATCTGGACTCAGCTTGAACAAACCAGGCTTCGGCCAGGTTCTCCCAAAAGTCCGGTAGTTTAACCGTGACTGCGTTTGTATCCGCCATGCTAGCTTAGGATTCGTCCTGAGCGTCGGGGTCACCAGTGTTGAGATACCGCGGCAAACGTGGGAGTCGAGACCAGAGTTAGTAAAACACAACTGCTTTAATCAACCTCATGGCAAAGAGAAACTGGAAAAACTCTCGCAACCACTTAAATACTCCCCAGACAGGAAGTGCTCCCGGCAGCCTGTCCCTGCGGGAAACAAGTTGCTGGAGGAAAGGGCTCGCGGCTGGGGGCGTCTGCTTAAACTGTCCGTGCCGCCGTGAGCGGATTATGTCCAGTGGTGGCGTGTCGCCACACCTGCATGTTAACTTTCAGTGATTCTTGTACAAGGACACCCAGATTCCTCTGAACACCAACTTTTCCCAATCTCTCACCATTTAAAAAATACCCTGCTTTTCTATTTTTCCTACCAAAATGCAGGAAACTTTCGTTTAACCAGAGGTTAAATGTCCGGAAAACTCTATCTACCGGCAAAATTCAGGAGCCGTTTCCTCTAAGTTTTTTTACTTCTCGTTGCTTTTTTTTCCAGTCAGGCTCTGCAAGGTCTAGCTGAAGCTGTTGCTTAGCTACAGAGATGCTTTTAAGCTGCGGCTGACTGTTTTGAAGCTGTTGCTAAGCAATAGGGTTTGTTGATTCACACGGAGCTCAAAAGCTCCATATGTTTTAACAGTAGCGCTGGTTTCTACGGCAGTTTTGATGGTACAGCACCAGCTCGGTCCCGTCAGTGCCAGATACCAGAAAGTTTCCTGTGGATTACTTCACATTTCTCCACATTATATTCCATTGCCATGTTCTTGCCCAATTACTTAGCCTGTCTATATCCCTTTGAAGCCTCTTTGTATTCTCCTCACAACTTACATTCCCACCCAGCTTTGTATCATCAGCAAACGTGGATATATTATACAATAGCAAAATATATTTGGTCCCCTCATCCAAATCATTGATATAGATTGTGAATAGCTGAGGCCCAAGCACTGATCCTTGCGGTACAACAATAGTTACAACCTGCCAACCCGAAAATGACCCATTTATTCCTACTCTTTGTTTTCTGTCCATTAACCAATCCTCAATCCATGCTAGTATATTACCCCCAATCCCATGAGCCCTAATTTTGTTTAATAACCTCTTGTGTGGCACCTTATTGAATGCCTTCTGAAAATCCAAATACACCACATCCACTGGTTCCCCCTTATCTATTCTGCTAGTTACAACCCCAAAAAACTCTAACAGATTTGTCAAACACAATTTCCCTTTCATAAATCTGTGTTGACTCTGCCCAATCCTATTATTATTTTCTAAGTGCCCTGTTACCACATCCTTAATAATAGATTCTAGCATTTTCCCTCCTAGCGGAGGCAGTTCAGAGAAGGTTCACTAGGTTGATTCCTGAGTTGAAGGGGTTGTCTTATGAGGAAAGGTTGAGCCTATATTCATTGAAGTTTAGAAGAATGAGAGGTAATCTTATTGAAACATATAGGCCCAGAAATTCGGCTCCCAACGCATGAGTATGCACGGGGTACTCACGCGTGGACCCGATGGAAGTGTCGGTTTCTTGGATGCATTGCGCATGCGCGGGAAACCGGCACTTCCGTTCCTCTGAACGAAGGGGTTCAGAGGTCGAATGCGTGCGCGCGGGAGTCTGCACGTGCGCTTTGAACTTACGTTTTTTTTTTACAGGTTTTTCCGTGAGGGTAAGTCTTTAGATTTTAGAAATGTAAAAACCAGGCGTAAGGCCTGCATTTTAAAAGGTAAGTGGTCAATTAATTAAAATTAAAACATTTTTTCCACAGGTTTATTATTTTTAAATACTTTAAAGCAAGGTAAGTTTATTTTTAGCCCCGTTTTTTTATAAAATTATTTTTTCAAAAATTTAAATTATTGTTTAAAATAGTTATTTAATGTAATTTATAGTTTATTTAAAAAGTGTGATGATTTTTTAAAATTTATTTGAAGGTTTACTGCTATTTTGGGGCCGGAGTATTCATAAGTTTAGACAGGTCTTCCTGTCAATCTTATGAATGGGCTTTTCCCTCCTCCGATTGGCTGCCCATGGCTCACGTGATCCCAGGGGACGCATCACACTAACTACGCCCCTGGGACACGCAAGCACAGCGCGCCGGCAACCGGGCCAGGCCCCGGAGCGGAATTCCACGGGAGCCCAGAGCTCAACTGCCGGCGCGCAAGGTAAGTGCAGGTCGGGGGCTTGCACCCACGGGAAGCCCCCGACCCGAATTTCTGGGCCATTAGATTCTGAGGGGGCTTGACAGGGTAGATGCTGAGAGGATGCTTCCCCTCGTGGGGAATCTAGAACTAGGGGGCATAGTTTCAGAATAAGTGGTCGCCCAGTTAAAACGGAGCTGAGGAGGAATTTCTTCTCTCAGAGGACCATGAATCTTTGGAATTCTCTACCCCAGAGAGCTGAGGCTGAGTCATTGAATATATTCAAGGCGGAGATAGACAGATTTTTGAAAAACAGGGGAGTCAAGGGTTATGGGGAGTGGGCAGGAAAGTGGAGTTGATCCAAAGATCAGATCAGCCATGATCTTATTGAATGGCGGTTCTTATGTTCTTATGATGTCAGGCTAACTGGTCTGTAGTTCCCCATTTTCTCACCCCCTCCTTTCTTAAATAGTGGGGTTACATTTGCTACCTTCCAATCCGCAGGAACCATTCTAGAATCAATGGAATTTTGGAAGATGTCAACCAATGCATCCACTATCTCTATAGCCACCTCTTTCATGTAAGCCATCAGGTCCAGGGGATTTATCAGCTTTCAGTCCCATTAATTTCTCCAGTACTAGTTTATATTGACCTTCTCCCTTGCCCAAGTTCCTCCCCCATGGGGCTCTGACCTTTACACCTGCCCAAGTTCGTGACCTTCCTCTTCCCAAACTCCACCCCAGGTTCCTGACCTTCTCTTCCCCACCGCCCCCCCCCACCCCACAGAAGTTCCTGACCTTCTCCTGCTGCCCAAGTTCCTGACCTTCCTCACCTCCCCCCACTGGGTTCCTGACCTACTCCGCTCCCCCCCACCCCCGAGTTCCTGACCTTCTCCTTCTGCCCAAGTTCCTTCCCCCCGGGGTCCTGACCACCTCCCCCTGCCCAAGTTCCTTCCCCCCAGGGTCCTGACCTTCTCCCCCTGCCCAAGTTCCTTCCCCCCCAGGGTCCTGACCTTCTACCCCTGCCCAAATTCCTGACCTTCCCCCACCCAGTGGGTTCCTGACCTTCTCCCCCCAATAAGTTCCTGACCTTCCTCCCTCCGCCACCGCCCATAGATGGGGCATTCTGTGTGGGTCACAAATTGTTAACAGGTTTATTAGGTATGAAGTGAATAGTGACAGTGTCATGACTTCCGGATTTTGTCCAGTCCAGTGATGGCACTTACCACACACGCACCGAGCTTTCCGAGAAACCAACCAGATCTAGGGGGAGGAGAGGGAGAACGTGGTGTGCGTGTAAAGGGGGTGGAAGAACGTGATCCATCTTCCCATCTGAATCATGTTCTCGCTTCATCCTCCCCCCTTTAGAACTGGACCATGTTCTTCCCCCATTCCCACTGTGCTCTCCATGTGCTTTACCACCACCCGCCCCCGAGTTCCTAACCTCCTCTCCCCCGTCCGAGTTCCTCTCCTCTCTCCCTTCCACTTCCTCTCTCTCCCCCCTCCAATCTCCTCTCTCTCCCTCTCCTCCTCTCTCTCCCCTTCCTCACTCTCCCCCATCTCTCTCCCTCCCCCTCCTCTCTCCCTCCCCCTCCGAGCTCCTCTCCTCTCAACCTTCCATCTCCTCTCTCTGCCCCTCCAATCTCCTCTCTCTCCCTCTCCTCACTCTCCCCCTCTCTCTCCCCTTCCTCGCTCTCCCTCCTCCCCTCCTCTCTCTCCCCCCGTCCTCCTCAAGCTCATCCTCTTCCTCAATCTCATTCTCTTCCTCTCTCTCTCCCCCCTCCGCTCCCTCTCCCCCCTCCACTCCCTCTCCCCCTCTTCTCTCCCCACCCCTCTCTCCTTCTCCTCTCTTTTAATAAGCAGAACCACAAGGGTAATAATCTCTGGATTTCTACCTGAACCATGCGCAAATTGGCATAGGGTCAAACAGATCAGAGAGTTAAATGCCTGGCTCAAAGAGTGGTGTGGGCAAAAGGGGTCTCAATTCATGGGGCACTGGCATCAGTACTCGGGAAAGAGGAAGATGTTCCGTCGAGACAGGCTCCACTTAAACCAGGCTGGGACCAGTGTCCTGGCGAATTGAATAACTAGGGCTGTAGTTAGGGCTTTAAACTAAAAAAGAGTGGGGGAGCAATCAGGTAAGGGGAAATTTAGAAATCTAAAGAGAATGGTCAAGGCAATAGAGCAGTGTAGCGATTTGGGTAAAAATAAGCAGTGTGACAGGAAGGGACAGAGGGTTTAATGGTAGCAGTGCAGCAGAGAATAAGGTCAAAGCAGGGAATAATGGTTAAAAAAAAATTAAATTAAAGGCTCTTTATCTGAATGCACAAAGCATTCGTAACAACGTAGACAAACTAATGGCACAATAAGAGATAAATGGGTTTGATCTAATAGCCATTACAGAGACATGGTTGCAAGGTGGCCAAGGTTGGGAACTAAATGTTCCAGGGTACTTGATGTTTCGAAAAGACAGGCAGAATGGAAAAGGAGGGGGAGTAGCCCTGATAATAAAGGATGACATAAGGACAGTAGCGAGAAAGGCTCTCGGCTCGGAAGATCAGGAAGTAGAATCAGTATGGGTGGAGATAAAGAATAACAAGGGGCAGAAAACACTGGTAGGAGCAGTATATAGGCCCCCTAACAGTAGCTATACCATTCGACAGAATAGTAATCAAGAAATAGTAGGAGCTTGAAACAAAGGTAATGCAATAATCTTGGGGGACTTTAATCTTCATATAGACTGGACAAATCAAATTGGCAAAGGTAGTCTGGAGAACGAGTTCATGGAATGGATTTGGGACAGTTTCCAAGAACAATATGTCATGGAACCAACCAGGGAACAGGTTATTTTAGATATTGTATTGTGCAGTGAGACAGGGTTGATTATCAATCTCATAGTAAAGGATCCTCTAGGGCAGAGTGATCATAATATTCTGAGAGTGACTTGCCTAAGTCCAAAACTAGAGTCTTAAATTTAAATAAAGGCAATTACATAGGTATGAGGGGTGAGTTGGCTAAGGTAGATTGGAAAAATAGATTAAAAGGTATGGCAGCAGATAAGCAGTGGCTAGCATTTAAAGAAATATTTCATAATTCTCAACAAAAATACATTTCATTGAGAAACAAAAACTCCATGAGAAAAGTGATCCAACCGTGGCTAACTAAAGAATGTAAGGATAGCATTAGATTGAAAGAAGCAGCTTATAATGTTGCAAAGAATAATAGTAAGCCTGAGGATTGGGAGAGTTTCAGAAACCAGCAAAGGTTGACCAAAAAATTGAAAAAATAGAATGAGAGGAAACTCGAAAGAAATATAAAAGCAGATTGTAAGAGTTTCTACAAGTATGTAAAAAGGAAAAGCGTAGCAAAAGTAAACACTGGTCCCTTAGAGGCTGAGAAAAGAGAAATTATTATGGGGAATAAGGAAATGGCAGAAACGTTAAACAAATATTTTGTATCTGTCTTCACAGTAGAAGACACAAAAAGCGTACCAAAAATGGTAGGGAACCAAGGGTCTAATGAGGGTGAGGAACTTAATGTAATTAATATAAGTAGTGAAAAAGTACTAGAGAAACTAATGGGACTAAAAGCCGACAAATCCCCTGGACCTGACGGCCTACATCCTAGGGTTCTAAAAGAGGTGGCTAAAGAGATAATGGATACATTGGTTTTGATCTTCCAAAATTCCCTAGATTCTAGAATGGTCCCAGCAGATTGGAAGGTAGCAAATGTAATGTATTCAAGAAAGGAGGGAAAAGAAAAATCAGGGAACTACAGGCCAGTTAGCCTGACATCAGTCGTCGGGAAAATGCTGGAATACATTGTTAAGGAAGTGGTATCAAATCACTTAGAAAATCATAACATGATTAGGCAGAGTCAACATGGTTTTATGAAAGGGAAATCATATTTGACAAATTTATTAGAGTTTTTTGAGGATGTAACTAGCAGGGTAGATAAAGGAGAACCAGTGGATGTAGTATATTTGGATTTCCAAAAGGCATTCGATAAGGTGCCACATAAAAGGTTATTACACAAGATGATGGCTCATGGGGTTGGGGGTAATATAGTAGCATGGATAGAGGATTGGTTAACAGATAGAAAACAGAGTAGGGATAAACGTATCTTTTTCAGGTTGGCAGGCTGTAACTAGTGGGTGCCGCAAGGATCAGTGTTGGGGCTTCAGCTATTTACAATCTATATTAATGACCTAGATGATGAGGGGACCGAGTGTAATGTATCCAAGTTTGCTGATAATACAAAGCTAGGTGGGACAGTAAGCTGTGAGGAGAACACAAAGGGCAGGATTTTCATTCAGGAGTCGGGTGGGAGGCGGGACTACAACTTTTGGGGTTGTAGTCCCACCTCCACCGAGATGCGGCCAATCCATGCGATTTTAACTTGATTGACCTTGTTGAGCCCGCCCAGCAAGCTCAGCAGGCCAATAAGGGCCACCCGGCAACAGGTGATGTCACAGACCAAAATTTCATCTGTCAAGAGGTTTTGACAGATGAAATGTCAGTGTTTCACAGCTGTTTGAAGCTGTCAAACACTGACAGTCTTACTTCTAACATGGGTCCTTCTCCACAGACTCAGTTAGAAATCTCTCCTGCACAGAAAGCTGCAGGTTGTCACTTTTGACAGTTCGCAGCCATTCTGCTTTCTGTGCCGGTGAGATGAGGGACTCCCGAGACCTAAAGGAAGGAAGGCTGAAAAGGTAAGAAAAGGTATGTAAAACTTATTTAATCACTTTAGACACACCAAACACACTTACCTTTGCACTCATGCACACATCACTGACCTGAACATCGACATCTCGACCCCTCCAAGTCCTTCAACCCAACGGCCCACCTCCTCTAACTTGGCATGGTTTGGAGCCATCGGGAATCCCACACTTCAACCTTAAAAATAGGGATTAGGCTAAAAACTGCCTGTTGACAGGCATGAATCCCTTCCTGCCTCGGGTATGTAGGGGGTGGTGTTTGGGGTCAGTTTTGCCTCTGACTTATGAGCGGTTCGAATCGCTCCCACTCCCTTGGTTCTAGACCTTGGACTTATTTGGGGGTTGTAATGAAATTGCAGCAGACAACTGATTTTGTTGAAAGAACTTTGATCTTTATTTGAGAAAGAAAATACAACACAATAATCTTAACACTCTAAAAATGGGAAACACTTTGGTACATACACGAGGGAAAAATTACAGTAGACAAATATCTCACCCCTCCCAATCCCACTTTACTAGCTAAGTTAGGCTCTGAAGGACCAGGGATAATGCTCACCAAACGCAGGAATAGTTTGTAGAGTGGAAAAACTTGTGAATCTTCGGTTTTCTTCCGAGTTGGTTTTCTTTGGTCGCAGTGGTCCAATATTACTCGGTTGGCTGATGGTAATGTTCGATTGGTTGTTTCATAAGACCCTTGTTGCCGCAAGGTGTCTGATGATCACTGAAACTGTTGCTCCGGTTTCTTCTTGTGTTTGAACTGCTTCCAGAGAGAGAACTTCTGCGAGACTCCTTCGAACTGCAGAGAGTACTGAACTCGAACTTGGAACTCTCTGTACTTCTTGAACTCCCACCTTGCTGAACTGTTTTCAACTGTTTGAACTGTTCTGCTGAAACTTTCCTGACAAGTCTTTCCAACTTCTTGACTTCCCACCTTGCTGAACTGCTACTGTACTCTGTCTTTAGAAAACAGGCTTTCAATTATACTAATTGGGGCCTCCTAATCTGATTAAGTTGTTTAAAGTGGCTTCGGGGTGGTTCCATCGCTTGCTTAAATTGTTTAAGAACGTGTGAAGTGGTTTCGGGATGGTCCCATCGATTGTTTAAACTCTTGTTTAATTGTCAGTTTTGTCCTTAGTCTTTGAGTTTCCTGTGGGGCCTTGAGATTCTTTGTTGGTTGATGGCATGTTTTGTATTATGCATGTTTTTGGATGGTTCTGTAATTTGGGCGGGAACTGCACTTCCGTAGGTCTATTGTCAGAATGTAAAATTGTCTGAGTGATTGAGACAGTTTAGATAGTCCCCAGACAGCTTAGTTAATCCCAATACCCAAAACTGTTCATTTACAGAGGCCAATCCCAATTCTTTTGTTGCAGCCTTTTTCCTTCCACAGGCTTGAACATGCTTTTAAAAATAAAACCAAAATCCTGGGGTCTTTGATTTTAATCTCCCTTAGGCCCAATATTCTTATACCATTCTGACATGGTTTATTAATAGTCCAAAAATCCCTCCTGTAGGGTAATCTTCTTGGTTTTGGGGAATCTGCTGAATTTTGCAAATCTTACAGGTAGGCGGGTCCCAGTGCAGGGCAGGTACCCGCCTCCTTTGAAACTGGCATGGAGGCGGGTTTGGGTGTGGGATGGGGTCGGGACCCCTGATTTCGGGATTTTAACCCCCCCCACGCCTCCAATCCCGACTCCACAGCCCAATGAAAATCCTGCCCAAAGAGTCTGCAAAGGGATATAGATAGACTAAGTGAGTGGGCAGTAAGGTGGCAGATCGAGTATAATATAGGGAAATGTGAGGTTATTCACTTGGGTAGGAAGAATAGAAAAACGGAATATTTTTTAAATGGTGAGAAACTTTCAAATGTTGGTGTTCAAAGAGATTTGGGTGTCCTCGTGCAAGAAACACAGAAAGCTAGCATGCAGGTACAGCAAACAATAAGGAAGGCAAATGGCATGCTGGCCTGTATTGCAAGGGGGTTGGAGTATAAGAGTAAGGAAGTCTCGTTACAATTGTACAGGGCCTTGGTGAGACCACACCTGGAGTACTGTGCACAGTTTTGGTCTCCTTATCTAAGGAAGGATATACTTGCCTTGGAGGCGGTGCAACAAAGGATCACTAGATTGATTCCTGGGATGAGAGGGCTGTCCTATGATGAGAGGTTGTATAGAATGGGCCTGTACTTTCTGGAGTTTAGAAAAACAGACAAGATTCTGAAGGGGATTGACAGGGTAGATGCTGAGAGGTTGTTTCCCCTGGCTGGAGAGTCTAGAACTAGGGAGCATAGTCTCAGGATAAGGGGTAGGCCATTTAAGACTGAGATGAGGAGGAATTTCTTCACTCAGAGGGTTGTGAATCTTTGGAATTCTCTGCCCCAGAGGGCTGTGAATGCTGAGTCTTTGAGTATATTCAAGGCTGAGATGGATAGAATTTTGGACTCTAGGGAAATCAAGGGATATGGAGATCGGGCGGGAAAGTAGAGTTGAGGTCGATGATCAGCCATGATCTTATTGAATGGCGGAGCAGGCTCGAGGGGCCGTATGGCCTACTCCTGCTCCTATTTCTTTTGTTCTTATGTTCCCACTCCCCTCTGCCTCACTCCCCTCTCCACCACTCCCTCCTCTGCTCTCTCTCCCCCGATCTTCTTGCTCTCTTCCCCCCTCTCTCCCCTTTCAAACCTCGATCTTCACACCCCCCCTCCGCCCCCCCCCCCACAGGCCACCAACGGCTCCCCTGACCTTCTCTGCACAGAGCCAGGGAACGTGTGGCCCATGGTGTAGGCCGCAGCGGAACTGTTGTGTACTGCGCATGCGTGACTCCGGTATATAGCATGCATGTGCAGAAGGCCGCAAAGGTGCTCGTGCAAATAATTGCACCTTTTTAAAATTTGTTCCTGGGATGTGGGCGTCGCTGGCAAGGCCAGCATTTGTTGCCCATCCCTAGTTGCCCTTGAGAAGGTGGTGGTGAGCTGCCTTCTTGAACCGCTGCAGTCTGTGTGCTGAAGGTACTCCCACAGTGCTGTTAGGGAGGGAGTTCCAGGACTTTGACCCAGCGACGACGAAGGAACGACGATATATTTCCAAGTCAGGATGGTGTGTAACTTGGAGATTGTGGTGGTCCCATGCGCCTGCTGCCCTTGTCCTTCTAGGTGGTAGAGGTCACCACCAGCGTACCGTGACTGCAGTGTGTACCATCTACAAGATGCACTGGGGTGGAAGGCAGGAGTGATTAAATGACAAAGGTATGATAGTACAAAGCAAAAGAAGATGGTACTGGGACAAGTAAAGAAACAAAAGATGAGTCTAGAAGACGTGTAAATGGGAATGGCAGAATCATCAACAGCTGCCATGTGAAAAAATAGGGGCAGAGGCTTTGGTCTGAAATTGTTGACCTCAATGTTGAGTCCAGAAGGCTGTAAAGTGCCTAATCGAAAGATGAGGTGCTGTTCCTCACGCTTACATTGAGCTTCATTGGAGCAGTGGTAAAGAACCTCCCAAAGAATTGACAATTGGAAAAAGCAAGAATGATGAGGAACTTACAAGTGAAAGATGTAATCACTCATTGACAGGAACACATTCTGTACAAGATAACAACAGCAAACCCAAGTGGGATCAACATTGGTAGGCTGCTGAAAAACCTGAGATTTGCTGATGACATTGCACTCATGGTTTAATTGGAAGAAGACTGCAGGGCTTAATGACAAAGGTGCACCAAGCTATAAAAAATCTTAACATGGAAATTAATGGTGAAAAGTTTGCATGCATGGTTACCTACATTCTCCAACACTTCAGCAAAAACAAATTAGAAGACCTAGGGGAAAAAGTTCAGTTGCTTTGTGCCTCCCATTGGCGTCCCGGCGCTAACAGGGCACAAAGCACCTAGCGCCCGGGCGCGGCACCGCTAACGCCTCCCGCAGAATTCAGCGGGAGGTTAGCGGTGGCGGTAGCACCCCGTAGCGCTGCGCCTCTGGTGATGACGTCATCGCCGTGCACAGCACCCCGGCCGCAAACTTGGCTCATGTTCCTGACCTACCGCCGGACGCTATGTCCAACAGGGTCAAGGTGGCGTTTTTGCAGCCGGGGTGGCGTAAATTAAAGGGCAGGTGCCGGGCGGCCTTTTTTTTTAAGGGCTGCCTGCCAGCACCTGCCCCCTCTTGCCTCCCCCTGTGGGATGCCGGCCGCAATCAGTCTTTTGCCGGCACCCCGCTCCCCGGTGGATGCACCCTGCACTAGGCCCCTCCCCTTTAATCATTCTAGCCCTTTAGATATAAAGACTAATACTCCATCAGCCTTTTTTATTATTTTTGTTCCTGAGCACTACATTTTAGTGATCTGTGTACATTGACCCCTAAATCTCTTTGAACCTCCACTGTTCCTATCTTTTCACAATTTAAATAATACTCTATCTACCCTTTTTTTTCTCCAAAATGGATGACCTCACACTTACCTGCATTGAACTCCATTTGACATAGTTTTGCCCACTCACTTAATCTATCAATGTCTCTTTGCAATTTTATGCTCCTGTCTACACTATGCCACCTATCTTTGTGTCATTGGCAAACTTGGATATATGGCTCTCTATTGTGTTATCAGGCACAGGCAGAGAGGGAACGGGTGACCAACAGGCAGAGTAGTAGGCACAGGCAGGTAGTGCAGGGGTCCCCTATGGCCACCCCCTCTCAAACAGATATACTGCTTTGGATACTGATGGGGGCGATGGCTTACCAGGGGAAGGTAGCAGCAACCAACTTCCTGGCACCAGGGGTGGTTCTGCTGCACAGGATGGGAGGAAAAAGACTGGGAGACCTATAGTGATAGGGGATTCTATTGTAAGGGGAATAGATAGGTGTTTCTGCGGCCGCAAACGAGACTCCAGGATGGTGCGTTGCCTCCCTGGTGCAAGGGTCAAGGATGTCTCAGAGCGGCTGCAGAACATTTTGGAAGGAGAGGGTGAACAGCCAGTTGTCGTGGTGCATATAGGTACCAACGATATAGGTAAAAACTGGGATGAGGTCCTAAAAGCTGAATATAGGGAGTTAGGAGGTAAATTAAAAAATAGGACCTCAAAGGTAGTAATCTCAGGATTGCTACCAGTGCCACGTGCTAGTCAGAGTAGAAATAGAAAGATATTTCAGACGAATAAGTGGCTAGAGGAATGTTGCAAGGGGGAGGGATTCAAATTTCTGGGACATTGGAACCGGTTCTGGGGGAGGTGGGACCAATACAAAACGGATGGTTTGCACCTGGGCAGGGCCGGGACCGATGTCCTAGGGGGAGTGTTTGCTAATGCTCTGGAGGAGGGTTTAAACTAAAATGGCAGGGGGTTGGGAACCTGAGCGGAGAGACAGAGGAAAGGGAAACAAGGATAAAAACAAAAGACAGGAAGGAGAAAAACAAAAGTGGCAGGCAGAGAAAGCAAGGGTTTAAATCAAACATGGCCACAGTAAATAATAATTCTAAAAGTTCTAAGAGCGTTAAAAAAACAAGCCTGAAGGCTTTGTGTCTTAATGCAAGGAGCATTTGTAATAAGGTGGATGAATTAGCTGCGCAAATAGAGGTAAACGAATATGATATGATTGGGATTACGGAAACATGGCTCCAGAGTGGCCAAGGCTGGGAACTCAATGGCCTAGAAGTTCCCTATCGCCGCGCCTGGTGTTTAGCGCCCGAAAGTTTGCGCTGCGCCCGGATTCCCGTAGCGCCCGCCTGAAATTCAGTTGCAGCGCCCCAAGACGGAGGCGGGCGCTATTGCAGGGTTTGGCCGCCTCCGCTTGGGGCGCTGAAAGTCAATTTCAGGCGTCCAGCTGCCGCAGCGCCACCCGATGCGGTGCAGCAGGCTGGGGTACTGCAGGCCTCCTCCTTCTCTTAAGGAGGAGCTGCCTGCAGCCGTGAGATTGCCGCTGGATTCCCCCGGCAAATGAGCCCGGCACCACAGAGAAGTGCTGGGCTCGCGGGGGTCAGAGACCAATGCCGCGGGGGGGGGTGGTGTGGGAGTCCGGGGAGGAAGGTGCGGCCAGGCGGCCGCCGGGAAAGCGGCCGGCCGCACCTCCACCTTTACGCCCCGGCCTCTCGGAGCTGCAAGGCCCCGTTTTACAAACGCTCTTTGCGGCCGCTACGGGAGAGACGGCCGCAACTGAATTTGGGCGTCGGGCCGGCATCGCGTTGGAACCGGGGCGCTGCGCACACCGATGACGTCATCGGTGCCAGCGCAGCGCTACCGGCTAACGCCGAATTTCGCCCAGAACTGAATTTCAGGCGCAACAACACTTCCGGCACAAAACACCTCCTCAGGCGCTAAGTGGGCGCAAACGCCACTGAATTTCTAGGCCAATATCCCAGGGTATTCAATATTCAGGAAAGATAGGCAAAAAGGAAAAGGAGGTGGGGTAGCATTGCTGGTTAAAGAGGGGATTAACACAATTGAAAGGAAGGATATTAGCTCTGATGATGTGGAATCTGTATGGGTAGAACTGAAAAATACCATGGGGCAGAAAACGTTAGTGGGAGTGGTATATAGACCTCCAAACAGTAATGTGGCAGTCGGGGATGGCATTAAACGGGAAATTACAGAAGCGTGCAATAAGGGCACAGCAGTTATCATGGGTGACTTTAATCTACATATAGATTGGGCTAACCAAATTAGTAACAATACTGTGGAGGAGGAATTCCTGGAGTGTATACGGGATGGTTTCCTGGACCAATATGTCGAGGAACCAACTAGAGATCAGGCCATCTTAGACTGGGTATTATGTAATGAGAAAGGATTAATTAGCAATCTTGTTGTGCGAGGCCCCTTGGGTCAGAGCAATCATAATATGATAGAATTCTTCATTAAGATGGAGAGTGAAATAGTTGACTCAGAGACTAGGGTCCTGAATTTAAATAAAGGAGACTACGATGGTATGAGGTGCGAGTTGGGTAGGATTGATTGGGGAATGACGCTCAAAGGGTTGACGGTGGATGGGCAATGGCAAACATTCAAAGATCGCATGGATGAACTACAGAATTTGTTCATCCCAATTTGGCATAAAAATAAAGCAAAAAAGGTGACTCAACCGTGGCTAACAAGGGAAACTAGGGATAGCATAAGATCCAAGGAGAGGACATATAAATTGGCCAGAAAAAGCAGTAAACCTGAGGATTGGGAGCAGTTTAGGATTCAACAAAGGAGGACAAAGGGATTAATTAAGAGGGGGAAAATAGAGTATGAGAGTAAGCTTGCAGGGAACATAAAAACGGACTGTAAAAGCTTTTATAGATATGTGAAGAGAAAAAGATTGGTGAAGTCAAGCATAGGTCCCTTGCAGTCAGAATCAGGGGAATTTATAATGGGGAACAAAGAAATGGCAGACCAATTAAATACATACTTTGGTTCTGTCCTCACAAAGGAGGACACAAATAACCTCCCAAAGATGTCGGGGAACATAGGGTCTAATGACAGGGAGGAACTGATAGAAATCAGTATTTGTAGGGAAATGGTGTTAGGGAAATTGATGGGATTGAGGGCTGATAAATCCCCAGGGCCTGATAATCTACATCCTAGGGTACTTAAGGAAGTGGCCCTAGAAAAAGTAGATGCATTGCGGGTCATCTTCCAAAATTCGATAGACTCTGGAACAGTACCCGTGGATTGGCGGTTACCCCTAATGTTAGGCCACTGTTCAAAAAGGGTGGTAGAGAGAAAATGGGGAATTACAGACCGGTAAGCCTGACATCGGTAGTGGGGAAAATGCTTGAGTCCATTATAAAGGATGTAATAGCAGAGCACTTGGAAAAAAGTGACCGGATCGGACAAAGTCAACATGGATTTACAAAATGTAAATCGTGCTTGACTAATCTACTGGAATTTTTTGATGATGTAACTGGTAAAATAGATAAGGGAGAACCAGTGGATGTGGTGTATTTGGATTTTCAAAAGGCTTTCGATAAGGTCCCGCATAAGAGATTAGCATGTAAAATTAAAGCACATGGGATTGGGGCAGGGTATTGACTTGGATAGAGAAGTGGTTGGCAGACAGAAAGCAAAGAGTTGGAATAAACAGCTCTTTTTCCGAGTGGCAGGCAGTGACTAGTGGGGTACCGCAGGGATCGGTCCTTGGACCCCAGCTATTCACAATATATATTAATGATCTGGATGAGGGAACTAGATATATTATCTCCAAGTTTGCAGACGACACAAAGCTGGGTGGGTGTGTGTGCTGTGAGGAGGATACCGAGAAACTCCAGTATGATTTGGACAGGTTGGGTGATTGGGCAGAAGCATGGCAGATGCAATATAACGTGGATAAATGCGAGGTTATCCACTTTGGTGTCAAAAACAGGAAGGCAGATTATTATCTGAATGGCAATAGATTGGGAGAAGGGGAAGTGCAACGAGACCTGGGCGTCCTTGTACACCAGTCGCTGAAAGTAAGCATGCAGGTGCAGCAGGCAGTTAAGAAGGCAAATGGTATGTTGGCCTTTGTAGCGAGAGGGTTTGAATACAGGAACAAGGATGTCTTGCTGCAGTTGTACAGGGCCTTGGTGAGACCACATCTTGATTATTGTGTGCAGTTTTGGTCGCCTTATCTGAGGAAGGATGTTCTTGCCATGGAAGGAGTGCAGCGAAGAGTCACCAGGCTGATACCTGGGATGGCAGGAATGACGTATGAGGAGAGATTGGGTCGATTGGGCTTGTACTCGCTGGAGTTTAGAAGAATGAGAGGGGATCGCATCGAAACTTATAACATTCTAAAAGGACTAGACAGACTAGATGCTGGAAGGATGTTCCCGATGGTCGTGGAGTCCAGAACCAGGGGTCACAGTCTAAGGATAAGGGGTAAGCCATTTAGGACAGAGATGAGGAGGAATTTCTTCACCCAGAGAGTGGTGAGCCTGTGGAATTCTCTACCACAGAAGGCAGTAGAGGCCAATTCATTAAATATATTCAAGAAGGAGTTGGATATATTTCTTAAGGCTAGGGGGATCAAGGGATATGGAGAGAAGGCAGGAACAGGGTACTGAATTTGGATGATCAGCCATGATCTCATTGGATGGCGGAGCAGGCTCGAGGGGCCGAATGGCCTACTCCTGCTCCTATCTTCTATGTTTCTATCTAAGTCATTAATAAATATAGTGAATAGTTGAGGCCCCAGCACAGATCCTCGTGGCACTACTAGTCACTTCCTGCTATTTCGAGTACATACCCATTATCCCTACTCTCTGTCTTGTACTGCCTAACCAGTTCAATAATTTGTGTTCAATTCTATGAGCTTTAGTTTTGGCTCGCAATCTCTTATGTGGAACCTTATTGAACACCTTCTGGAAGTCCATATAAACTACATCCATAGACATTCCCCTGTCTACTACTTTAGTTACTTTCTCAAAAAATGCAATTAGGTTTGTTAGTCATGTCCTACCCTTTACAAATCCATGTTGGCTCTCTATAATCAGCTCAAATTTATCTAAGTGCTGAGTCACTCAGTCCTTAATTATAGGTTCCAATATCTTCCCCACAACAGATATTAGAGTAACAGGTCTATAATCAAAGTTCCTCCCAACTCTGGTTTTCCTTCTGCAAATTGTTCCCCCATCTTCGGTTTCCCTTCTTCGCCACCCTTGGTTTCCATTTCTTTGCCTGCTCGCGGGTAGCCTCCTAGGCCTTGCAACTTCTCTGGCACAAAACCATGAGCAAAGACACTCAACTACAGGGGACCCAACCTCCTTAAGGTAAATGGAATAATAACATTTCAGGCATCACGTGATCAGACATCACATGGCCAGACGTTGCATGATCAAACCTCCAGGAATGCCTCCAATCAGAGTTGGCAGATCAGGTGGGATCTTAGTCTGAATTCTGATATTTTTTTTACTGTTGACAAATGTTCATTCAAAAGCTAAATAATTAATGTCTGAAACTATGAGCTTTTGCTTTACTTTTTAGAAATTTCTAGACAACCCACTCAAAAGTGCATTCTCTGGTCCATAACCAGATAGCTGGAAGACTTGTAATTACGTTTGGGTACATGTTTGCTGGTAGAGTTATTATTTTGAAAGAATAAGATAAAATGGGCTGGGACTTATTCCATGCGATTTAGTACGTACTATACCAATCGCTTTCCTTGTCATCATATCCATAGTCACAGCAGCTCAAGAATCTCTTTAAAAAGGTGGGCTAAAAGTCAAACCTTTGCAAATTGACTTTCTTTTGATAAGCATGTTTAAAAGAATGGGCTTACAAAAACAATAAACTGCTTTCACCTCCCGTTCTCTTTAACTAAAATAAAAACAGAAAGTGCTGGAAATACTCAGCAGGTCAAGCAGCATTTGTGGCGAGAGAAACATAGACATAGTTAATGTTTCAGGCTGATGACCTTTCCCTTTACCATTTGTGCAGGACCAAGACTTCAACTCCCGGCGTGCTTTGCCGTTCTCACTCGGAGATCCCGGATGTAGGTGACATGTTTACATTAAGAAGGGAAGCAAAGCAAAAAAAAAGGCAAGGCTTGTGATTGAATTAAAGATGGACAAAACTTGCTTATTATCTGCTCTGCACGCAGATACACGGCGTCTCTAATGCTGACCGACAGGTACAAATAATGTGCATTTTTTTTTTTGAGGAGTGGGGGTGGATACGTTGTATTTGTAGCATACCCCAGAGGCCCCCAAAGCCTCGGGTCTTTATTGAGTGTGTGTTTCTGAACTGACAGGTGCTGGGGGCAGGCAGGGAGGTGAATGGCTGTGGCCGGAGTTTGCAACTTGGCGTCCCCGTTCTCGATTGTTTGCCACAGCCTTTACCCGGAGCCGGGTCAGCATTCCACGGCGCGCTTGTTCCCACAGGCTCTGCCTTCGGCGCTCTTGCCTCGTTCCACAGCGTCAGCCTGTGCACCAGCCCTGTGTGACTGGCTGCCCCAGCAAGTTGCATCTCCGTAATCCCAAGTCGATTAAAAAAAAAGCCACCACTGGCTTTTGAAAAAAGGCCTGTCATTTTCAAGGATTCGTGCCAAAGACACCTGTTTAATGTTCGTTATAAACCTCTTCAAGGAGCCAGTTATACTGCCACTGTTGCATCGATGCGAAGTGGGTTTGGGGTTTTCCTCAATACAAAAGTGGCAGTATAATTCAAGAAGCCCCCGGTTTTGAGTTGGCACTGTGGAGTATAACTCCAGGCTTCATTTCAACGAATGATCGTGGCAAGTGATTTCAGGTGATTTAAAATTAGTTTTTATTGTTATTTCCCCATTCTCCATCTAACATTTTTATTGTTTTTTTTAAGCACTTGTATTGTAAATTAAAGTTATTAGGATACTGTTAATCTAGAGACATGTAGTGTTTTAAGGCAATATTTATGTATTGTAGTTGAAGCCATGTTAATAATATTTGGTCAGTAATTGCACTCAATCCGCAAGTTCAGGATGGATAGGATTGGCAGCCAGTGCATGTTTCAAGCTTTAGAGCACTGGCATTGGGTATTTGTTGGTTTATTTGATGACTGGCATATTTTGTATTATTGCATTTGTATAATTTAGTAGTCTGTTAATTTTTGTTTCTTTTCCATTGGTATAGACCAGCCTTCCAATAAATTAATGGTAGTCTTCCTTCAGAGGAGGCATTTGAAGATGTGTCCTTCTCAGATAATTGGTGTGATCCAAAATAGTATCCATTTATTGTATATTCACATATCCTGTTTTATGTTCCAGTGAGTATTGCTGTACATTTATACACACTGAAATCCATCTTATCAATTCCATTTAAGTTATATTTCTATTGTAATTATTTTCCCCTCCCCATCTACTTAATTTGTCCAGATCCCTTTGAATGCGGTCTCACGTATGATCTTTATCTGATCACACAGCTTGGTGGTCTCCAAACTGAATGAATAGGTCAGTTAAATTAGGAATGTAAAAACAATGAAAAGCTTACAGGGGAAAATGAGGGAAGAATTATGGAAGGAGGCTAGAAATTAGCCCAGAAATTCGGGTCGGGGGCTTCCCGTGGGTGCAAGCCTCCGACCTGCACTTACCTTGCACGCCGGCAGTTGAGCTCTGGGCTCCCGTGGAATTCCGCTCCGGGGCCTGCTCCAACTCCCGGCGCGCTGTGCTTGCGTGTCCCAGGGGCGTAGTTAGTGCGATGCGTCCCCTGGGATCACGTGAGCCATGGGCAGCCAATCAGAGGAGGGAAAAGCCCATTCATAAGATTGACAGGAAGACCTGTCTAAACTTATGAATATACGGGCCCCAAAATAACAGTAAACCTTCAAATACATTTTTTTTTAAATGACACTTTTTTTAAATAAACTATAAATTACATTAAATAACTATTTTAAACAATAATTTAAATTTTTGAAAAAAATAATTTTATAAAAAACAGTGCTAAAAATAAACTTACCTTGCTTTAAAGTATTTAAAAATAATAAACCTGTGGAAAAAATGTTTTAATTTTAATTAATTGACCACTTACCTTTTAAAATGCAGGCCTTACGCCTGGTTTTTACATTTCTAAAATCTAAAGACTTACCCTCACGGAAAAACCTGTTTTTAAAAAAAAAAACGTAAGTTCAAAGCGCACGCGCAGACTCACGCACGCGTTCGACCTCTGAACCCCTTCGTTCAGAGGAACGGAAGTGCCGGTTTCCCGCGCATGCGCAGTGCATCCAAGAAACCGGCACTTCCATTGGGTCCATGTGTGAGTACCCCGTGCGTACTCACGCGTTGGGACCCAAATTTCTGGGCCATTTTAGAGTGCAGGAGAATCCTCGAGAGGGGTACAAGTAAAACAAGTTAGGCACAACACTAAAAAGTTCTTACGGTGTCACATGCATAAAAATATAGTTAGAGAGGAAGTTAGAATCTCAAAGGTAAATAGTGGTAGTGAAATTAATAATAAAAAAAAGTTGAAATGTTAAATGAATATTTGTAGAATAATTAATTAGCGAGGATAAGGCCAACATGAAGTACACCCAATGTACTAAAGTATATTGAAATCATGTGGCAGAGGAACTTGATAAATTTGGGGATATTAGACTATCGGAGTCACACAGAATCACAGAATCACAGAAACCCCACAGTGCAGATAGAGGCCATTTCGGCCCATCGAGCCTGCACCGACACATATCCCACCCGATCCCCGTAACCCCTACACCAACACGTAACCCCACGTATTTAATCCCCTAACACTAAGGGTCAATTTATCATAGCCAATCAACCTATCCCGCACATCTTTGGACTGTGGGAGGAAACCGGAGCACCCGGAGGAAACCCACGCAAACACGGGGAGAATGTGCAAACTCCACACAGTCACCCGAGGCCGGATTCGAACCCGGGTCCCTGGCGCTGTGAGGCAACAGTGCTAACCACTATGCCACCGTGCTGCCCTCCTCAGAGACTATAGAAGATAGGAGCAGGAGTAGGCCATTCGGCACCTCGAGCCTGCTCCGCCATTTAATGAGATCATGGCTGATCATCCAAATTCCGTACCCTGTCCCTGCTTTCTCCCCATATCCCTTTGATCTCTTTAGCCTTAAGAAATATAGAAACATAGACTGATGGTATTTGCCTGAAGGAGAGGTACTGAAGGAGATCTGGATGGATAGTTATGGAGCATTGACTATCATCATGGAGGAATTGCTGGAAATTGGGGAGGTCCCTCCGAACTGAAAGCAGACAAACATAGTACCAATAATATAGAAAGGGTGACAAATCTGACCCAGGAAACTACTGGCCCATTCGCCTACAGCCACAATGTCTCTTCTGTGAGTGTCAGTGGGCCCCACAGCAGAGTTCATTGCTGGTTGACCACAAATTGGTGGAATTTTAGTGATGGTTGGTGAATTTAAAAGGCAAGCAAGGCTGACATTCAAGCTTCAAGCTGCTTGATTATTGTGATACTGTAATATATGTCATACTAAAAAATGCCATTATTTGCTCTACAATTTTGCTGTAGTTTCAGCACTACTTTTAATTTGAGTATCATTATTCATTTAAAACTATAAAAGTTTACAGCATTAAAGGAGATCATTCAGCCCATCCTAGCTTGGCCAGATTTTTGCTAATCTCGCTTCCCTGCTCTTTCCCAATAGCCTTGTATCTTCCTCTGCTTTATTCAAATTTTCCTTAAAAGATATGATGGATGGTCTCGGCCTCAAACATTCCCTATGGCAAAACATTTCATCCTCCAACAGTTTTGCTTAAAATCTTTTCTCCTAAACTCCTCACTGTCATAATTTGAAAGCGATGACCAAATATAATATATCCAAATTTGCTGATGATAGAGCTGGTTGGGAATGTAAGTTGTGAGGAGGATGCAAGGAGGCTTCAAGGAGATCTAGAAAGGCTAAGTGAGTGGGCAAGAACATGGCAAATGGAATATAATGTGGAGAAATGTGAAGTTATTCCACTTTGGTCGGAAAAATAGAAAAGCAGAGTATTTTTTAAATGGTGAGAGATTGGGAAATGTTGGTGTTCAGAGAGACCTGGGTGTCCTTGTACAAGAATCACTGAAAGTTAACATGCAGGTACAGCAAGCAGTTAGGAAAGCAAATGGTATGTTGGCCTTTATTACAAGAGGATTTGAGTATAAGAGTAAAGACATTTTACTGCAGTTATATAGGGCCCTGGTGAGACCACACCTGGAGTATTGTGTACAGTTTTAGTCTCCTTACCTAAGGAAGGATTTACTTGCCATAGAGGGAGTGCAACAAAAGTTCACCAGACTGGTTCCTGGGATGGGGAGATTGTCCTATGAGGAGAGATTGAGTAGCCTAGGCCTATATTCTCTAGAGTTTAGAAGAATAAGAGGTGATCTCATTGAAACATACAGAATTCTTACAGGGCTTGACAGGGTAGATGCAGGGAGGATGTTTCCCCTGGCTGGGTAGTCTAGGACCAGGGGTCACAGTCTCAGAATAAGGGCTCGGCCATTTAGGACTGAGATGAGGAGAAATGTCTTCACTCAGAGGGTGGTAAATATTTGGAATTCTCTACCCCAGAGGGCTGTGGAGGCTCAGTCATTGAGTATATTCATGACAAAGATCAATACATTTTTGAATATTAAGGGAATCAAGGGATATGGGGATAGTGCAGGAAAATGGAGATGAGGTAGAAGATCAGCCATGATCTTATTGATTGGCGGAGTAGGCTCGAAGGGCCGAATGGCCGACCCCTGCTTCTATTTCTTATGACCTCTCATCACGGACTCTAAAACCAATCTTTCCCTATTCACTCTATCAAAACAAACTGTATTAAATTTCCTCTTAACCTTTTCTGCTTCACTATAAATAGTCCCAGTATCTCAAGTGTCTCCTTATGATGATAGTTTCCCATTCCTGACAACATCTTGGTGAATCTATGCTGAACCCTCTCTATGGCTTTAACATGCTTTCTATAAAGGGTCACCCAAAACTGCTCACTACTCTGCTGTGGCCTTACCAATGTTTTGTACAAATTATTTATTACTTCTTTACTCTTGCACTCTGTGGCCAATTTATGAAACTCAAAATGCTGTTGGCATTTTTTAAGGCATTTACTACCTGCATCCGCACTTTCAGGGAATTGTGTATTTGAACCCGTAGGTTTCTCTGTGTATCCACACGCTTCAGAGTTATTTAAACTACACTTTAGAAAAAGTACAGGTTTTAAACAGTGTATGTAAGGTCATAATTTAATCTCGGGGTTCAGATGATGTCTGTAGAACACTTGAGCTTTGCTCTTGTGACTTACGATATATCATCAGCTACCTATGATTAAATTACAGCTTTAATATTTGCTCCAAGTGGCCATAATTCTAAATATGGCAGAACTATTCCATCAATTAGTTCCAGAGGAAACAAACAAAAGTTCAAATGTTCAGGGGTTATGGTCACTAAGTTGAAATACTTTTAAATCTAAGTGTATGCATAACAGTGCATGTATTTTTTTTAACTCACAAGCAGTAACATGGTTTGCATGACTCTGCTAAATGTACTTTGCCTTGTGTTTTTACATGTGAATGCTATGTTAAGCTGTTTTTTAAATTTTATCTTGGGATGTGGGTGACACTGGCAAGGCATTATTGCCCATCCCTAGTTGCCCTTAGGGCATTAAGAGTCAACCACATAGTGTGATTTGAAGTCGCATGCAGGGCAGACTGGGTAGGGCTAGCAGGCTATCTTCTCTGAAGGACATTATTGAACCAGTTGGGTTTTTGCGACAATGCAGCTGCTTTAGTAGTTATTTTCCTGGTGCCAGCCCACGCAACCCCGGATTTATTGAATTTAATTTCACACAGTTCGTTTTAGTGGGATTTGACCTCACAACCTCTGGGTTGCTTGACTAATACAATAACCACTAGGCTATTGTACCCTTAGTAAGTATGGTTAAATGCTATATAAATACAAGTTGTTGTTGTTTGAAAAGAAAATACTGCACATAGACTGATGCTACATGACTAAAAAGCAATACTACCTTGCAAACAGGTAGCATCAATTAGAATAATATTGGGGTTACATTATACAAACACTTCTTGAGCAATAGTTGTTCATTCAGAGAAATCATTGCTGAAACCTGCCTTTTACAGAGTCATAGAAAAAGTATCTTTGGGTCTGTTATCTGTATTTGTTTTAAATTTATTTGCATTTGATTTAAATATTTATTATGGCAAAGTCAAATCGAAGTTTATGCTTAATTTTGTTTTAATTTTGGAACATGAAAAGATCATTTGGCCCAACAAGCCTACCCCTTTTTGATACATCATTAACATTTTGTGTAGGACAAAAAGTGACATTGAGGCCAGAGCTTGTTGTGGTTGTTCAACATTGAGTTTCACTTGAAAGGATAAAAAACATAACATGCACTTTCTGACATGTGTGCAAGGGAGAATTTTAAGGATATATTTCAATTCAAGAGATAATCCTAGAAAAGAGTATTGGAATGCTGCAAATTTCTACTAATGGATGGGAATTCCTATGAAACTCAAAGCAATATGTTCCCTGATGAAATATGATCCATGTTAAATGTGATCACGTTGACCATTATAATTTATACCCTATAATAAATCATAGTGTCAGTGATTTTTGGCTTCGTAGCTTCCTTGAGTCTACTTTGTATATTTTGTGTGTATTGGTAAATAAAAGTTAAACTGTTAATTTAGTATGACCGGGCATATTTATTTTTTCCCTTTTACTATGGGGAATCATTGCCACTAAATATGCGTCTTTTTTTTTCAATGTAAGTGGAATAGAAAACAGTAAAAGTTAAATTAGTTCTTTTGATTTGGTAAGCAATGTCTCAGGTTTATGTTTCCTCCCTGTGATCTGAGAAACTTACATTATTCATAATTGTACTAATATTAACAGCTTGTTCAGTATTTAACTGGCCAGTTCTGTATTTAACACTTCAAAAACTTTGAGTTGTTTTCGTATTTATTGCAGTTCACAGAAATCTTTTGTGTAATTCAGTGGCTTCGGGAGTGTGCTCTAAATATAACCTGCATATTTATGTACCAACATGTGTTTAGAGCTTTTAAATTGCACATAGTTACAGTTACCATTGGTAATAATCCATGTGACCCTTAAGTAGCATTGCAAGGATTAAGTAATTACTAGAACAGATGGTCAGAAGATTCTGGGCTTTGGGAGAAGAAAAAACAAGCATCGTCCTTCTAAACCTGTTTATTTTATCGTTATTGATTAAGATATATTTGTGGAAATAACGCTCCCTGTGATCTCCTAACTGCACAACTGATACTGCAGCTCTCAGACTGGTATCAGTTCCACACAAAGAGTAACTTGTTTATACTGCCTTATTATTCCAGTTGAGATCCCCCATCTAGGACAGAAAACTCTGCATACATCTCGCCTTCCCTATTCTCTTCCCAGTTTACCTGGGATGTCTCCTGCTTTGATAGTGTTTAGTATATGTGAGTTATTTGTTGCTTTTCACCTGTTATTGACAATTCGCTCTGTCTTTGCCATCTCACTGACTACTTACTTCCCAAAAAGTAGTTCAGTTTACTTGAATTCAGACGTTAATTATTTTTTTCACCCAGCGAATACACTAGGTTGCGCTGCTTTTTCGGTGCAATTCGTTCAAAATCGGCCCAACCAGCGCAAAAGATCGAAGAATTTCAAGCACAAGTTCTATCTAGCGCAAATCGAGCTTCTGTGATCTTTTGCGCTAGTTTAAAAAACATTGCTATGGAGGCTGGCCCTGCCCCTGAAACTGGCCACACCCCCAGAACGAATTAATCACCATTGTGAATTTCCACCAATTGCGACCGTTTGCGGCCCATTGAGGAGGCTCTTAAAATTTAACTTTTTTTAGGCGCACAAGCACTAGTAAGAACCTTTTTTCAAATATTAAAATATTTAATGTACTAACAAACTGGCTACTGTACACAAATGAAACTAGTAAATAGTTCTGTATAGTTTTTTAAAGTCATTTTCAGTGACTTAAAATTAGGTTACTCACAGGTGGTGGACTAGACACTCATTAAAAATGGTTATTTTTTGTGAAAAACCCATTTTCAGCTGTGTTAATAAAACTGCACCAGGTTACCACTCTAATATATCAAGGAATATTTTTTAATGCTAGCGAACAACAAAATACGTTCTAAACCGCTGACCAATTGCGCTGGTTCATGGAAGATTTTACGCTTGTGATTACGCAAATGAGTTTGAGCGTAAACTTGAACCATAACTTCACTTTGGAAAACCAGCACAATTTGACCCAAAGTGGAAACTCTACCCCTAGTGTTTAATAGCAAGTCTACCTTGGTATCAGACCTCCATGTGTAGGAACACCTGGGCTATAGTGACAATAACATTATTAGGTTTCAATTTTCTAGCAGGCCTAAAGGTATTGAGAATCTACAGTTAATGCTAGCGAACAACAAAAAAATACGTTCTAAATCGCTACTCAATTGCGCTGATTCATGGAAGATTTTACGTTTGTGATTACGCAAATGAGTTTGAGCGTAAACTTGAATCATAACTTCACTTTGGAAAACTAGCGCAATTTGAAGATTGTGGCCAAAGCAAAGACTCTACCCTAGGTCTTTACCAAACAATGGGGTCAAATTTCTGGGATATTGTTTTTCCATAATACTATTTAGAAAATATGCAGGACAAGATGCATGGTCAGTGGCTCAGGTGAAAAATGAGGTGTATCATTGTGATGTTCTGAGCATTAAAGTTAATTATACAATTAATCTGACAGATTTTTATGAACATTCTTAAAGAGAAAGATGAATTTTAATTTTGATTGCCACCTTGACATCCTTTTTCTGCTTCATGCACACAGGGCTGAGCTGCATTAATCTGAATGAAGAAGTAAAACACGGTGCTGAGGAAAAACAAGGCACCTGCTGTGCTGGGAACACCCAAACTAATCTCAATGTATCCTATGCTAACAGTTTTGAGTATGTTTTACTATATTTGCCTGCGGCGTAGAGCCAGGTCTGGTACAAGAGGAGAAATAATGAACAGCCGACGAGCTATAAAGTCGAGCAACCGCACCCTACCTCTCAGCGTTGAAGTGGTGCAGCACGCCAAAGAAGTGGTGGACTTCAGTTCTCAGTATGGCAGTGAGAACAGCTTGTCCTACACTATGTGGAATTTGTCTGGACTGCCCAACGTTTACCCAAGTTCCGGCGATTTCACACAGACCGCTGTGTTTCGGATGTATGGGAGATGGTGGGAAAAGTGCCCGAGTTCACCTCTGCCATTCAGAAGGACGCCTCGAAGTTTTCAGAGCCAGGAATATGTTGAACTGGTATTTGAGGAGGCTGTGTATCCAACAGCTATTGATGTATTGGAAACGTATCACCCTGGGGCAGTTGTTCGGATCCTGGCTTGCTCAGCCAATCCTTACTCCCAGACTCCTCCTTCAGAAATTAGGTAAAGAGAACTTCAGAAGTTGTGACAACTCATTGATTATTTAAAGTAATGTGCGTTTTAGTCATGCGTAACATTTTCCCACAACTCTCTTTTTTGGGGAGAGGAAGAACATACACAGGATCAGCTCTGGGGGACCCGATGAAAGTAGATTCTGTCGGTGTGCTTTTTTGAATGTTTCCATTGTTGGCCAGCATTCACTGTGTTAAGTGACAGTCAGCTCCTTGGGTAAGATGCTTTATGTGCATTTAGGTGTCAGTCTCTTTTAGATTATAATCCTGTCTCCCAGTCCTATTCCAATAGTTCTGTACAAAAATACACATTCTTTGCTCATTTAAAAAAAATTAATTCTCTTTATCCATCCCATTCCTTTTCAGTGAATTGAATAGAAATAATTGTGCCCCACTATCAGATTGTTAAAATAGATTGAATAGACAGAACATGATCACTATGAAAGTTGAAAGTTCACAAAAATCCCATAGATAAGTACAGATAAGGGATGATATTCGGCCTTCTAGTAAAACTTTCCATAGAAATTTGTGGTCGGACCATCAGAGAAACCTACGGTTTACCAGGTCGAGGTAGTTTGGTGATTACCTGAGATGTTTAATATTAGTATTGTGGCTCTTTTAGTATTATCAAGTACAAATTCTGATAGCCTTACAGTAATATGATAGCTACTGCTATCACAACACTGAACTTGAAACGTTTCAATTAAGAATAACATTGGAAAACAATCTACGCAGTGTTTTTAAAATTACACAACATAATGTGTCACAGTAAGTAAAACTGTAACAAACTTAAATGAAAGTAAACTTGTTTATTGTGTAGTTGTTTATATGGACGTGTGGTTTTTGGCTTGCCTTTCATTTTAGTATAAGGCTTGTTGGACAATAGTTCTGTTGGCTGTAGCCTTAATTTCGAACCCTACGTTTGGTTGATGGGTAATGGGTGAGTCTGAATATGATATTTTGCAAATCTTATCAGAAATAAGGTGCTTGTTCTTCTTTGTTCTGGCCTAGGGCTTTTAGGACATTTCACTATGTTTTACCTGATGCTCTGACCAAGGTCGATATCAATTGCTAAGTTAAATTTGAAAAAGGTTAAGGAGATTAGCAGCGTGTAGCCTTGAATCAACAGTCCTGTAGTCTAGTAACAGAAATGCACTGTAGGACTTCTCTGTAAATTGGGGTTTACTATAGTGGAATTTTACTGGGTGTTGGGAGGCTACAGTTGTTTCTAAGAATATTCTCCTTGAGAGAGAATTTTTGCTACAGGAGGGAATAGCCATAAGAGGTGAAAAGAAGCTAAGCCTCTTAGAGTCGCATGAGTTCAGTAAAGAGACTAAACATCACTGGGATCAAACCTGAATACACTTACTCTCTTTGTGAGAAGTGTTTTGAAGTTTTATTTGCACACCTCCTGCCTCACGAACCACAACTCTCCATCACATTTGATGGTGGTGGCAGGAATTCCAATCTGTCTGCGAGAGGTCAAAAGTCACTCTTGTACAAAGAAAACAAATTCTACACCATTAGCTATACAGCACTAAGGAAAATGCTGGATGAATTTACTGCTGGGGTCACTTTGACCAATAAACACATCCATATAGAGATTCTGTCTATTTGTGTTTTTTTTTTAAGTAGTTAAAAAATATTAAATTAAGGACAGAATCTACAGGAAACTTTGTGATATCCGGCACCGACGGGACCGAGCTGTTGCCGATCTATCAAAACTGCCGGACATACAAAGTTAATGTTGAAGCATACGGAGGCTTTCATCTCCGTATCTGACAACAAACACTGTTGCTTAGCAACAGCTCCTAAACAGTCGGCTGCAGCTGCAAGCGTCTCTAGCTGAAGCTGTTGCTATAGCTACAGACCTTGCAGTGCCTGACTGGGGGGAAAAAAAGCAACTAGAACTAAAAAAACTTATAGAAAACGGCTCCTGACTTTTGCCGTTAGATCGAGTATTCCGGACATATAACCTCCGGATAAACCAAAGTTTCCTGTATTTGGTTAGAGTTAAGAAACAATAGAGGTGCTCTTACACTACTCGGTGTATTCTATAGGCCACCAACTAGTGGGAAGAATATAGAGGAGCAAATTTGCAGGGAAATTACAAAGAGGTGCAAGAACTATAGAGTAGTGATAATGGGGGAACTTTAATTATCCTAATATAGACTGGGATAGTAATAGTGTAAAGGGCAGAGAGGGGGAAGAATTTCTGAAGTGTGTTCAGAAGAACTTTCTTGATCAGTATGTTTCCGGCCCAACGAGGAAGGAGGCATTGCTGGATTTGGTTCTGAGTAATGAGGTGGGTCAAGTGGAGCAAGTGTCAGTAGGGGAACATTTAGGAAACAGTGATCATAGTATCATAAGGTTTAGATTAGCTATAGAAAAGGACAGGGAGCAATCTAGAGTAAAAATACTTAATTGGAGGAGGGCCAACTTCAGTGGGTTGAGAACGGATCTGGCCCAGGTAAATTGGAATCAAAGATTGGCAGGCAAAACTGTAATCGAACAATGGGCTGCCTTTAAAGAGGAGATGGTTCGGGTACAGTCGAGGTACATTCCATGAGGGGTAAATGAAGGGCAACCAAAGCCAGAGCTCCCTGGATGACGAATGATATAGAGAGTAAGATAAAGCAGAAAAATGGGGCATATGACAGATGTTAGGTTGAGAATACAAGTGAGAACCAAGCTGAATATAGAAAGTTCACCGAGGAAGTGAAAAAGGAAATGAGAGAGGCAAAGAGAGAGTATGAGAATAGACTGGCAGCTAACATAAGAGGGAATCCAAAAGTCTTCTATAGGCATATAAATAATAAATGGGTAGTAAGAGGAGGGGTGGGGCCGATTAGGGACCAAAAAGAAGACCTACGCATGGAGGCAGAGGGCACGGCTGAAGTACTAAATGAGTACTTTGCATCTGTTCACCAAGGAAGAAGATGCTGCCAAAGTCATAGTGAAAGAGGGGGCAGTTGAGATACTGAATGGGCTAAAAATTGATGGCGGAGATACTAGAAAGGCTGGCTGTACTTAAAGTCACCAGGACCGGATGGGATGCATCCTAGGATGCTGAGGGAAGTAAAGGTGGAAATTGTGGAGGTACTGGCCATAATCTTCCAATCCTCCTTAGATACGGGGGTGCTGCCAGAGGACTGGAGAATTGCAAATGTTACACCCTTGTTGAAAAAAGGGTGTAAAGATAACCCCAGCAACTACAGGCCAGTAAGTTTAATCTCGATGGTGGGGAAGCTTTTAGAAACGATAATCAGGGACAAAATTAACAGTCGCTTGGACAAGTGTGGATTAATTAAGGAAAGCCAGCACTGATTTGTTAAAGGCAAATCATGTTTAACTAACTTGATTGAGTTTTTTGATGAGGTAACAGAGAGGGTTGATGGGAGCGATGCGGTTGACGTGATGTACAGGAAACTCTCGATTTACCGGCACCTAAATAACCGGAAATCTCGGTTAACCGGCAAAATTCAGGAGTAGGTTCAGGTAAGTTTTACTTCATATTACTGGCCTTCCTCGATCTGTTGCTGTGGAATCGGGTGTGGCTTGGACGCTTGGAACTTGTGGCCATTGTTCTGCACCTGTTGCTAAGCAACAGGGTTTGTTGCTGTATATGGAGCTCTCAGCTCTCCGTATCTTTTACTATAGCTCTCGGTTATCCAGAATTTTTGATGAACCGGCACCACGCTGGTCCCGTCGGTGCCGGATAAAAAAGAGTTTCCTGTACATGGACTTCCAAAAGGCGTTTGATAAAGTACCACATAATAGGCTTGCCAGCAAAGTTGAAGCCCATGGAATAAAAGGAACAGTAGCAGCATGGATGCAAAATTGGCTAAGTGACAGGAAACAGAGAGTATCACAGAATCACAGAAACCCCACAGTGCAGATAGAGGCCATTTCGGCCCATCGAGCCTGCACCGACACATATCCCACCCGATCCCCGTAACCCCTACACCAACACATATCCCACCCTATCCTGTAACCCCACGTATTTAATCCCCCTAACACTAAGGGTCAATTTATCATAGCCAATCAACCTAACCTGCACATCTTTGGACTGTGGGAGGAAACCGGAGCACCCGGAGGAAACCCACGCAAACACGGGGAGAATGTGCAAACTCCACACAGACAGTCGCCCGAGGCCGGATTCGAACCCGGGTCCCTGGCGCTGTGAGGCAACAGTGCTAACCACTATGCCACCGTGCTGCCCCTAGTGGTGAACAGTTGTTTTTCAGACTGGAGGAAGGTATACAGTGGTGTTCCCCAGGGGTTGGTACTAGGACCACTGCTTTTCTTGATATATATTAATGACTTGGACGAGGGTGTACAGGACACAATTTCAAAATTTGCAAATGACACAAAACTTGGAAGTATAGTGAACAGCGAGGAAGATAGTAATAGACTTCAAGAGGACATAGACAGGCTGGTGGAATGGGCGGACATTAGAAGCTCAAATGATTATAGTCAAGTGACTTGGGGCACAGATCCTCCTTTAGTCGGCTCAAAGTCATTTCATACTTTCCCTGTTTAAAAACAGTATTCATTTAAAAGATCTATCTATAGTTCTCTATGTAGAAACAATTTTATAAGAGAAAAAAAATAGTAGCTGCCCTAGTCTAATATCTGTTTTCAGCTAGACCACTCACAAACTTCACCTTCTACTCTGTATATCGAACACTTTTCATATAACCTTAAATGCTCCTTTCCAAATTTCATGCTTCAATATTTTTATTAGGTGGGTAAAATAAAAAGTCTGTTACTTCATGCTTTAGTACAAACTCTTTTGTGTTTCCTTTCTCTAATATTCAAGGTACAAGTTACTGCACAATGCAATGCAAACAAACCAAATGGGCAATACTTAAGAAGCATCACAGTCAAGCCCGATCCTATCCTCACCCAATGTTCACAAGTGCATCCCAGCATGGGAGCCTGGATATCAAACGGGACTGCAAACTTTGGCTAACTTTCCCCCTCTTCCTAATCTAGGGAAGAAAGGGGAATTGTATCCTCCCAACTGTTGCCTTAGCTGAGACCAGCTAACTCAGCACAGAGTGAGGTTAAAACCTGCAACTTTTCTAGACTGTGTGGCTCCAAACTAGCTTGTTATCGGGTCAATTTTCCACTGTTTTGAAGTTAGTATTGGATACATTCTCAGAATGTTTCTTTAAACTTCTTTTGATTTGTCATCTAGTCCAAGAACATTGGGGGCCGGGGGGAGGGGGGGTTGGGTGGAATCTTCCTCTGGATATCATTAGCAAGTATGTATCAATTCATTAGGTTAAATAATACAATAGCATATCTCAATACACTTTTGTTTTAACAGATGGGGTGATAACCCTCCGTGGTAATGGAAATGATCTCACTAGTGGTCATTTACACATACTGTAGCACACTGATGGGCATTGGGGTCTGTTGCCATTCCCTTGATGCATTCATCATCCAAACAGTACTCTTCAGGAAGATGCCAATATACTAAAGCCTTTGAACCAATATCTTTACGGTCTCTCTCCCCCGCTCCCCACCCAAATTTCTGACCCCCTTCACTAATCTCATCTCGTCTAAGTTTGATTAGTTACAGAAAAAGGTTGCCCTTTGGTGAAATATAGTCACGATGATGTAGATGCAACTTCCTCCATCTTAGCCTCCCTCCCCATCGATACTCAAACCAGTTATCACTGCTGTATTAATGTTTTCACAATTACTCAGCAATCTTGTTTATTTGGTTCAATATTGGGATTGTATGAGGATGTGTATGTAGTTTAGTTTCATGCCTAGTCTTGAATTTGTCTTTCCTGACCAAAACAAGCAGATGACATGCCATGTTTGGATAAGTTGGTCCACTGCACCCCCACTAGGGGAGGGCGTGACAAGATTACGTAGGCAGCTTCCATTATAAATGCAATATTTATCATTTAATATGAAAATATAATAACACAATCTATGACTTTAAAATGGGGGCTGAGTTATACCTGGACTCCATCCTCTAACTCTACATTGCCTGAAAATGACACTTGGTCTCTCTGTGATTGACTAACTACAATTCAGTTGGCGATTGGGAAATTCTATCTATACATTCAACAGTGATGCACAATTAGTAAAGAACAGCAATGTCTCTTTCCAATCAGCCACTGTTGAATTTTCCTCTTCATTACAAACATTACTATTGTTCCTTTAGAGTTCGTTTAAGTCACTTTAAAATCATTTTTGGCGATTAAAAGAACTGTCAAATCTATCACAATCATAGAATGGTTACAGCACAGAAGGAGACCATTCGGACCGTCGAGCCCGTGTCGGCTCTCTGCAAGAGCACTTCAGCTAGTCCCACTCTCCCGCCCTTTCCCCTGCAAATTATTTTCCTTCAGGTACTTATCCAATTCCCTTTTAAAAGTCATGATTGAATCTGCTTCCACCACTCTCTCAGGCTATAATCAGAACCACTTGCTGCATAAAGAAGTTTTTCCCCATGTCCCCTTTGGTTCTTTTGCCAATCACCTTGAATCTGTGTCCTCTGGTTCTCGACCCTTCCGCCAATGGGAACAGTTTCTCTCTACCTACTCTGTCTTGACCCCTCATGATTTTGAACACCTCTATCAGATCTCCCCTCAACCTTCTCTCCTCTAAGGAGAACAACCCCAGCTTCTCTAGTCTAGCCACATAACTCAAGTCCCTCATCCCTGGAACCATTCTTGTAAATCTTTTCTGCACCCTCTCTAAGGCCTTCACATCTAACTTAAAGTGCGGTGCGCAGAATTGGACACAATACTCCAGCTGAGGTCGAACCAGTGTTTTATACAGGTTCATCATCGCTTCCTTGCTTTTGTACTCTGTGCCTCTATTTATGAAGCCCAGGATCCCAGATGCTTTTTTAACTGCTTTCTCAACCTGCCCTGCCACCTTCAACGATTTGTGCACATATACCCCCAGGTCTCTCTGTTCCCGCACCCCCTTTAGAATTGTACCCTTTAGTTTATATTGCCTCTCCTCGTTCTTCCTACCAAAATGTATCACTTCACACTTTTCTGCGTTAAATTCCTATATTTAGTTATAGATCCCTTGTGCTGATCCTATTCTCATATTCCTTATATTGGCATCATATCTGTTACGGTGCCATGATCCTTTGCTGGTTCCATAATTTTTTACTAGATGCTGCTCCCATATCTCTTGTCAACCAAAGGCGACATGAGGAAAACTTTTTAATGCAGCGAGTGGTTATGATCTGGAATGCACTGTCTGAAAGGATGGAGAAAGCAAATTCAACCGTGACTTTCTAAAGGGAATTGGATAAGTACCTGAAGGAAAAGAAATTGCAGGGCTACGGGAAAAGGCGGGGGAGTCTGACTAGCTGAAGTGCTCTTGCAGAGAGCCGGCATGGGCTTGACAGGCCAAATGGCCTCCTTCTGTGCTGTAACTATTCTATGATAGTGGGCAGTGTTGTGCTGTGGATTTGCGTACAAAGTGACCAAACTATTTTCAGTTGGGTTCATTACAACTACTTGAGCGATTAGGATACTGAAATTTCAGTGTGGGATACCGCAATGTGTTCATCTGAAATTCCGGCCTCTGCTATTTTAACAGAGAAGAAATAGAGATGCTGGAATGCTCTAGAAGATGTAAGTGATTGTTGCAATCATAGTTAAAAGAAATCTAAGCCTACTGTTCGTAAGGGCATCATCTGCAGTCATCCAGGTGATATACTAGAGAGAATGACTAACGGATCAGAGATGCAAATTCCCTGAAATTATGCTGTTGGATCTTGTATGAAATTCAATTGTCCATTATCAGCAGAGCAGTCAGACCCTTTATTTTAAATGAGTTAATGCCTCTGTTAAAATAGTCGAGGGAAGAATTTCAAACCTGCTCATACTACAGTATTATGCTTCTACTACTGCACTACTATTTCGCAACATAATTTCAGGGCTGAACTTCCACACAACTGCTAGAATTAGCTAAATGGTGATCTTCAAGTGTGCCTGACCTGTTGATGGCTCATTTATCTCCCCAGGAGTTCATTCTATACCCTTATTTAACAACAAGCTCGCGAAAGGCTCGGGAGAAAGTCAGCATACAGCATTTGGGTTCAGACAGGTAGAGGTGGTCTTGGTAAACCTGAAGAAGTTCTACGATCAGGGACATAAACTTCGTAGGAGACGGTTGTCACTGAGCCAAGTTTCATTCCATTTGAAGGATACAATTCCTTTAATTACAGCAGGATATACTGAAGCAGTTGTTTCCTCCTTTGACTGATAATGGAATTACAAAAAAGTTATAGCTATCTTTTTGATTCAGGATCTCCGACTCTTCATATGATCCTTCAAATAAATCTAGCTCAGTGCATCCCTTCTCTTCCTCCCTTTTACAGCTGGTTGATACAGTATCAGCTCGAGCACAGGGGTAATGTCCCTATAGTTGTCCACTGTTGGGTGAAAATAAATTCACATCTAATCTGTGGTAAAGTAAAAGGTGCAGTTTATTGAAAACAGCTCTGGGAGAAGCGTCTCAGACCCCGCGGTCTGTGCGAGCACCTTCTCCCTGATCAACAAAATTCACAAGCTTATATACAGTACAAGACTGGAGCACACCGATAGCCGTTATTACATTACTTATTCCTTGGCCAATCCGGCCCAATTATATTCCTTCAAAAACAACCTAATTATAACTTTACATCGTTAGCTAAGCCCCTTCTTTCAGTTCTGTCTTTTATCTAAGTTTGTCCAGTTATCTGGATCGCAGGGTCCATTCTTGCTTCATCGTGGCTTCGGCCGGTCTGAGTCAGTGACTCGTGATTGGACATGGCTCAAAGGTTAATCAAATATACCTTACATACATCCGCGTGACAGTTGTTACTTCGTAACTCGATTATTCTGCAAATGTTAACCTTGTTATTGCAGCTTCTCACAGCTCCACATGCTTAATCACTTTTGTAGTTTCTGACCATCTGTTCCATTTGTGGTTTCAACTAGTTTCAACCGAAACTAGGTTGTCATGCTGTGTCGTTTGACTGCAACATTCAACTGGCTCAAATCCCAACCCTTCATCCACTTAAAGCAACCTTCTCTTTCAGGTGTTTTATGACTGAATCTGAGAATGTAAATGCCCTTCTGTCCTTCTGCTCTGCTTCATGGTACTCGCCCTCCAGTTGACTATCATGATGCCATGTAGTAAAGTATCAACAACAAACCTCTGGAAATAAGCACTGTTAAAACAGATTCAGCATGTTCCTGATGCATCATGCTGGTTGTAGTTGTAGCAATTTGAAGGTGATGAACTCAAAGTGTTACACAAGGCATATTATGGGAACATTAAAAGTGTATTGGTTTACGTACAATTTTTTCCCATAGCGTATCAATAATTGATCATTTACTAAGCAAGGCTAGTGTCAACCATTGAATCTTTTATTCCATATACCATCCAAGAGAACAGGAAGCTAAATAAGTGGCTTCTGTTCCAGGAGCCAACACTATAGAGTTGTAATCCCTGTTGGTTTGTTGATCCTGTTGACAAGGAGTCTGTGCCTTTCCTGTTGATCAATGTTAGTGAAATACAGTATTCTAATATTCCCTAATCTCAATGTGTATTAAGGGAAAGGTATGCATAACACATGGAAGGGAATGAATCTAGAAAAATTCAGTTTACTCATTGGTGGTCTAATAATTTTCATTTTTTGAAGAAGTTTTCCTTCCTGTACAAGTCTCTGCAATCTGAGTAGGTGGCTTCATACATAATATATTACAAAATATATAAGTATGTGCATATAAAGACAAACAGGACAACTGTGTTCTTTGGAAAATTCGAAAGAGAACTTTAGGTAAGATGCAGTGCTGACAAAATAAATGCACTTTTATTCAACACAATTTGTTAGATTTTGAAATCAGAGTTGTCTCAGTATGATCCATAGTACTCTAACAACATCAGTCACATAGATTGTTCCCTTCGGAAATGAATAAGCAGTTTGTTGCACAGTTTTTGTGAGATTCCAGTTAAAGCACCTTTTGGCTCAATTTCTTTTGATAACACTCCTATGAAGAGCCTTGGGACATTTTATTACATTAAAGGCACTATAAATATAAGTTGTTGTTGTACGAAAAAGACTGGATTCTGAAAATATTGCATGAATAAATACTTTCAACTAATAGATAGAGGCTGATTTATTCCTGACACCCTTAATGTTTTGTGTGCCTACAGATGGGAGACTCTATGGGCAGGGGACCCTGGGAAAGTGAATATCTCGCAGGCTCGCCAGTTTACACCGTGCATTAAACAACTTAACTTCACTACAAACTTGATTCGCTTGGAACTGAACAGTTCTCTCCTAGAATACTATACTGAGTTGGATGCTGTCCTGTTACATGGTGTTAGGGATAGGCTTCTTTCCCTGCATAAACCATCTATGTTAGATCTGGAAGATGATGACAAGGATGACCATAGTTTAGAGTTCTTCAATAGGCAATTCAGTGGAATAACCTTGCCTGAATGCACCAAGAACGGTTACTTTGAAAAACTGCCTTATGAGGTAAGAAGTTCAATAGAATGCATACAGAATATTTTGGGATCAGATTTAATGCAGTATTATGTTTATAAAGATTGTTTTCATATATACTTAATAAATGTTACACTTTTTTAGTCTTTCTTGAGCACCTCTGGTCTTGGCCACAAGAATGACTGAGTGACCTGCTCCCAGGCCTTTATCAATTCTGCTCTCTAATCCATGAGATATGACCTTTTCTATTGGTGTGGATTTGTGTTTTTAACCATCTGCCTATCGCTCTGCATCTAGGTGGTTTAATGCACATCTTGGCTCATTGTGTATGGGATTTATCCTTCAGCACTGGACATGGTTTCAAGTCACAAAACAGAATTGTCATTCTACCCTTATGGTGTTTAAGTATTTTTTATTTTGTAAAGTAGAAATTCCATCCATGGTAGTTTTTTTTGTTTTGAAAAAACTAGTAAAGTGTTTGAAATCTCTTCATCAGTTTAATAAAAACTGAATTGTAGTTATGCCACTCATTTTTATGTTAGTATAAAATTTACAATGGCATTTGAACTATAAATTGTGTGTATCTCTTCATATTTTCTGCTAAATAGCTATCCATGCATTGGAAACTGGTGTGGGGTGAAAAAGCTGTTAAAACTGTATTGTGTGTGTGTGTGTATATACACTACACTCCTTGGGGACTAGTCAGTGCCATTATTTTTTTAAAATTTCTGAACATGAACTTAATTTATCAGAACATGCGAGATGGTTTCCTGGATCAGTATGTGGAGGAACCAACCAGGGAACAGGCTATTCTGGATCTGGTACTGTGTAATGAGAAAGGGCTAATCAATAATCTTGTGGTAAATGGGCCTTTAGGGACAAGTGACCATAATATGATTGAATTTTACATTAAGTTTGAGAGTGATGTAGTTCAATCTGAAACTAAGGTCTTCAATCCAAACAGAGGAAACTACAAAGGTTTGAGGGACAAGTTGGCCATAGTAGATTGGGAGACTACACTAAAAGGTATGAACGTGGACATACAATGGCTAACATTCAAGGAAATAATGCATAATTTGCAACAAACATATGTTCCTCTAGGGCATAAAAACCCAAAAGGAAAAGTGATCCAACCATGGCTAACAAAAGAAATTAAAGCTAGTATTAAGTCAAAGGAGGAAGTGTATAAAGTTGCCAGAAAATGTGGTCAGCCAGAGGATTGGGATCTTTTTAGAAATCAGCAAAGGGGGACCAAAAATTGATATAAAAAAGGGGAAAATGGAATATGAGCACAAACTAGCGAAAAATATAAAAATGGATTGTAAAAGCTTCCGTTGGTATGTGAAAAGGAAAAGACTGGCAAAGGTAAATGTAGGTCCTTTACAGTCAGAGACAGATGAATTTATAATGGGGAATGAGGAAATGGCAGAGAAATTAAATAAATACTTTGTTTCTGTCTTCATGGAAGAAGGCACAAAAAACCTCCCAGAAATACGAGAAAACCAAGGGTGTGGCGAGAATGAGGAACTTAAAGAAATTATTATTAGTAAAAAAAACAGTACTAGCAAAATTAATGGGACTAAAAGTCAACAAATCCCAAGGACCGGATGACCTACATCCTAGGGTTTTGAAAGAGGTGGCCATTGGGATAGCGGACGCATTGGTTGTCATCTTCCAAAATTCTATAGATTCTGGAACGGTTCCTGCAGATTGGAGGATAGCAAATATAATCCCGCTATTTAAAGAAGGAGGAAGAGAGAAAATGGGGAACTACAGACCTGTTAGCCTCACATCAGTAGTTCGGATAATGCTGGAATCTATTATAAAGGACGCAATAACTGGGCACTTAGAAACTAATAGTAAGATTGGGCAGAGTCATCATGGATTTATGAAAAGGAAATCCTGTTTAACAAACCTATTGGAGTTCTTTGAGGATGTAACTAGTGGAGTGACGAAGTGGAATGGATGTGGTGTATTTGGATTTTAGAAGGCCTTCGATAAGGTCCCACACAAAAGGTTGGTGAACAAAATTAGGACACATGGAATTGGGGGTAATATACTAGCATGGATTGAGAATTGGTTAACAGACAGAAAACAAAGAGTAGGGATAAACGGGTCTTTATCAGGATGGCAGGCTGTGACTAGTGGGGTACCACAAGGATCGGTGCTAATCACAATCTATATCAATGATTTGGATGAGGGGACTAAATGTAACATTTTTCAAATTTGCTGATGGTACAAAGTCAGATGGCAGTGTCAGTTGTGAAGAGGCTTCAAGGGGATCTCGACAGGCTCCGTGAATGGGCGAGAACATGGCAGATGGAATATTAATGTGGATAAATGTGAAGTTATCCACTTTGGTAGAAAAAACAGAAAGGAGGCGGGACTACAACTTTCGGGGTTGTAGCCCACCCCGCGATTTTGACTTGATTGACTTTGTTGAGCCCGCCCAGTGGGCTCAGCAGGCCAATTAAGGGCCACCCGGCAACAGGTGACGTCACAGATTGATATTTTATCTGTCAAGACCTTTTGACAGATGAAATATCAGCGTTTGACAGCTGTTTGAAGCTGTCAAACACTGACAATCTATAATCTAAGTTAATTCCTTCCTAGCAGGATGATTTAGAGATCTCTCTGGAACAGAAAGCTGAATGCTGCAATTTTTGACAGATCGCGGCCATTCTGCTTTCTGTGCCGGTGAGATGAGGGACTCCCGAGACCTGAAGGAAGGCTGTAAAGGTAAGTAAAACTTCTTTAAACACTTTACACACACCAAACACACTTACCTCTGCACTCATGCACCCATCACTCACCTAAACACCGGACATCTCGACCCCTCCAAGCCCTTCAGCCCGACAGCCCACCTCGCTAACTTGCGTGGTTTGGAGCTGTTGGGAATCCCACACTTCAAGAATGAAAATAGGGATTAGGCTAAAAACTGCCTGTTAACTACCTGTTAACAGGCAGTTAATTGGCACTAATCCCCTTCCCGCCTCGGGGAGGCGGGTCCCAGTGCGGGTCGGGTACCCGCCTCCTTTGAAACTGGCATTGAGGCGGGTTGGGGGCAGGATGGGGTTGTGCCCCCCCCCCCCCCCCCAATTTCGGGATTTTAACCCCTCACACGCCTCCAATCCTGCCTCCATGGCCCAATGAAAATCCTGCCCAGTGTATTTCCTAAATGGTGAAAGATTGGGGAATGCAGATGCTCAAAGGGACATGGGTGTCCTTGTACATGAGTCACTGAAAGTGAATGTGCAGTTGCAGCAAGCCATTAGGAAGGCAAATAGTATGCTGGCCTTCATTACAAGAGGATTTGAGTACAGGAGTAAAGAAGTCTTACTCCAATTATATAGGGCCTTGGTGAGACCACACCTGGAGTACTGTGTACAATTTTGGTCTCCTTACCTAAGGAAGGATATACTTGCCATAGAGGGAGTGCAACAAAGGTTCACGAGATTGATTCCCGTGATGGCGGGACTGTCGTATGAGAAGAGATTGAGTAAACTAGGCCTGTATTCTCCTGAATTCAGAAGAATGAGAGGGGATCTCATTGAAGCATACAAAATTATTACAGGGCTTGATAGGATGGATGCTGGGTGAATGTTTCCCTTGGCTGGGGAGTCTAGAATCAGGGACCACAGCCTCAGGATGAAGGGTAGGCCATTCAGCACTGAGATGAGAAAAAATTTCTTCACAGAGGGTGGTGAATCTTTAGAATTCTCTACCCCAGAGGGCTGTGGAGGCTCAGTCATTGGGTATATTCAAAACAGAAGTCGATAGATTTCTGACTAGTAAGGGCATCAAGGGATATGGCGATAGGGCCAGTGAATGGAGTTGAGGCAGAGGATCAGCCATGATCTCATTGAATGACGGAGTAGGCTCGAAGGGCCGAATGGCCTACTCCTGCTCCTATTTCTTATGTTCTTAACATGTATTGTACTGAAGTCCTAAAACTGTGCACCTTGCTCACTGAATAAAGGACTTTGATCTGCTCCGAATAGAGAATGATGGTGCTGCAATGAGTTTCTCAGTATTGTTCAAGTCCAAAGAGAGTACAAGTTAAGTAAATGTACATTGAAAAAAATAAAAACTTTTTTTTATATAGTGCCACTCACAACCTCAGTACATCCCAAAATGCTTTACAGCCAATTAAGTACTTTTGAAGTGTAGTCACAATTGTAATGTAGGAAATGTGGCAACTAATATTCACACAGCAAGCTCCCATAAACAGCAATGAAATATATGACCAGATCATCTGTTTTAAGTGTTGGTTGAGAGATAAATATTGGCCAGAATATTGGGAAAACTCCCCTGCCCTTCCTTGAATAGTGCCATGGGATCTTTTAAGTCCACCTGAGATGGCAGTCGTGGCCACGTTTTAACGTCTCATCTGAAAGACGGCACCTCCGACTGTGCAGTATTCATTCCCTCAGTACTGCACAGAAGCGCCAGGCTAGATTATGTACGTAAGTCCCACAACCTTCTGACCCAGAGGCAAGAGTGCTCGCACAGAGCCACGGATGACACCTATAAGATTACCAGGCAGTGTTTGTTTTATTATTGGCATCTGGGATCACTTATCAGGACCACTTACCATTTGCCAAAAGTTGAGCACCATGGCAACCCAGTGCTTTTTCACTGGTATTAAATATCTCATTTCTGTTGTAATATTGGAAAGTCATAGCCTTTAATTCTTTTTGTTTTTCAGTAGGCAATAATTTCTACGTGAACTATTTTTTCCTTGTGTCTAAGTAAGCAAAGCGGCGCAATAAATATTTAGGTCAACTGCATTGAGATTGTGAGATGTTACCCTTAAACCACAAGTAAAAATTACCTGCAAAAAAGGATGGGGTTCAGAGGAGGAACAAGTAAAATCTGAACTGCAGTGAAGAACACTTTGTATCGTAGAATATTTCCAATCCCCAAACTTTGTGAATTTGCTTTAATCGATATTACAACCATCTAACCCCAGGTAAAATTTGCCAAACATTATATGTACATTATGAATATGCTTCTAAATCTGTGTTATACACAGTAATCCACGTTGCATGTTTATAATGAAAAGGTGGTACAAAATTGTATGCAAATAAAAGTGAACATTTTGGAATGAGATCAGATTGGCTATTAACAATATTGAGGAAAAATCAGTAGCCTTTCTATTTTAATTTGCTTCATTTCTGCTCGCTCTCTTCAGGTAATTTCTTGACTGAAGCACTGGGCAAGTAATTACTTTCCCAAGATTTTGCCAGTGCAACTTTGTGACTGGCTGATGGAGATGATTGTGCCTGACCTACAAGTGCTTGATGCTGATATTGAGGGGATGAATTTCCATGAGGGCTCTCCCGCTCATCTGCCATAACCTCAGCAGAAGACACAGGGAAACCCTGGAAAAATGATGTAAACATCTGTGGAAATTCACTGTCTGAATACCCAGAGTGTAACTGGGACAGTGCTGATGCCCCTCATCCGGTATTAGGAAGGACCATCCTTCGGGCATCTGATGTCAGCACCAAGCACCCCCAGGTCTGGTTCAATATAGGTGCAGAATAAATTTCCTACAATGTAACTTAATCTCATCACACAACTTAAGCTATCTGAGAGGCAGTAACCTGGAGCTGCATGGGTGCTTTGACTAAACTATTGTATCGCTTTGACAGGTTAAGTCAACAAGCACTCTGGCTTTGCTGTGCTTCAAGCTGAAGATAGAGGTTCACAGAATCCTACTGTCAATATTTTGATATACGCTTGTTTGCACGTGGGTGGGTGAATGTTAGATAATTTGCCATTGATAGTGAGTTAATCCACTAAAGACATTCCACCTGCATGTACAAAGTTTCCTCCTGGTCTCCCCTTCCACTAGGATCTGCTCAAACCCATGGCAAAGAGGAACAACCGTCAACCCATCAGTCTGAGCTGGATTTGAACTCGGGAGAAAGGATACATGCGGTGTCTCTTTCAGCTGTACTCCTTTAAAGTAAAAGCTGCTTTCTTTGTTTTAAATCCCATGGTGACACAATTTTATACTGCCCGGTAGATGAATTGAAGCTTCCTTTTATAGGACCACAGAAATACAGTGGAATTTAATTTTACTTCTATTCAATGCGGAACTCAGACTTTGCTGGAACAATTTATTTTCTGATTCATGTAACTATATTCTTACAAGGTTTGACTGCAAATCAGATGGTTAGCACTGGGTTACAAACTAGCTTTTCCATTTCAGGGATTCACTGGATGCCATGAACTGTAGGAGCAAACCTTGAGTGCTTATATATGTCACCGTCAGTCATTTTTTTATAATGAAGTATACAAAATATTTGATTCTGTCTCAAAGAAAAAAGACCTTCCTGCTAAAAGTAAGAGTTTTATTTTACGGTGCTGGCTGAACTCTGTGACCGTAAACTTGTTAGAACCTGCTGAGTGGCTATAATTTAATCGGATTTCATAGGGGGGTTCCTCTGAGATACTAGGAAGCTTTTGAAAATGAGCATGCTGGGAACTATATGTGAATTTGTAATTGTGTCTGTGACTGGTAATTACCAGCTCATTCATGTTAAAATGCTTCATGATATTTTAATCGAACTTGTTACAAATGTGCATTCTGGAAATCATGGGTAGATGTTTACTTTTAATTCAATGCTTACTAATTCAATGCTTACTAACATGATCCTTGCTCACTGTGACTATGTATTTTATACCATACATTGTGTTGCGTATGTATGACTCTTAATACAGCTGGAGGTAGAATTTCCTTAACATTCTCCCAACCTCCCACCGTAACTTCAGGAACCCCAGAGAAACGGTGTACATAGCCATTTACACCATCGACCTTGCACTGAAGTTATGGCAGGAGATCAGGAGAACGTCACGGAAATTCTGCTCCCTAGTATTTAAACACATTGCAAAACCACTCTAATTTCATCCCACCATTAATTGTCTTGGCAATCACCTTGATGTTTTATTCTAGATAATTAACATCACTGATTCAGTTAGATTTCAAACATTTTTTGTGTTCTCTATATGACACATTTAGAAGGTCCAACATTGAAATTTCCGTAGTTTTCTTTTTAATATAAAAGTTTTTTTTAATGCCTGCCACCTATTTCTCATCTACTTGCTATCCTTCTGTGATATCATCCGAAAACACAACATCAGCGACACTCGGCTCTATCTCACCATCACCTCTTTAGACCCCTCCACTGTATCGGATTTGTCACATTGCTTGTCCAGCATGCAATATTGGATGAGCAGAAATGTCTTCCAACTAAATATTGGGAAGACTGAAGCCATTCTCTTGGGTCCCTATCACTAACTCCGTTCCCTGGCCACCGTTTCCATCTATGGCAACTGTCTGCAGCTGAGCCAGACCGTTGCAATCTTCGTATTTATGTTTGACCCCGAGATCAGCTTTCGACCACATATCCGCTCCATCACCAAGACCACCTACTTCCACCTCTAACATCGCCCAACACCGACCCTGCCTCAGCTCATCTGCTGCTGAAACCCTCATTCATGCCTTTGTTATCTCTAGACTTGACTATTCCAATGCTCCCCTGACCAGCCTGCCATCTTCCACACTACATAAACTTGTGCTCATCCAAAACTCTGCTGCCCGTATCTTAACTCGCTCCAAGTCTCGTTCACCCATCATCCCGTGTTTGCTGACCTACACTGGCTCCCGGTCCGACAATGCCTCAACTTTAAAATCCTCATCCTCATTTTCAAATCATGGCCTCATCCCTCCCTATCTCTGTAACCTTCTCCAGCCTCTTGCGCATCCCTGATTTTAATTGCTCCACCATTGGCGGCTGTGCTTTCAGCTGCCTTGGTCCTAAGCTCTGGAATTCCCTCCCTAAACCTTTCCGCCTCTCTCTCCATTTAAGATGCTCCTTAAAACCTACCTCTTTGACCAAGCTTTTGATCATCTGTTCTGACATGTCCTTCTGTGGCTCTGTCAAAAATGTTTTTATTGATATCGCTCTTGTTAAGGGCCTTGGGACGTTTTGCTACATTAAATGCACTATATAAATTTAAGTAGTTATCAATCTCCTAATTCTGGAGAAAACCAGGCACCATCATTTTTTTAAGATGCATTTGTTAGTACAGTATAGAGAAATAAGCTTTTTCGCTGCCACTGTAACGTTCGTCCATGCTTCATTGGCTTTACTGGTACATGGAATTCTGTGATTTTTTTTGTTAATTCAAGTTTAATACTTTTACTTGTAAATGCTACATTTCATAATTTTATCCTGATTTTCTTAAAAACAACTAGGTGAGAACTTAAATTGGAAGATGTATGAAACTCTATGGGGGTGATTTTAACTTTGGGCGATAGTGCTAAGTGGGCGATATCGGATCAGCCGCCCTTTTATACACCTCTCCCGATTTTAATTTCCATTGATTTCAATGGCCAGACCGATATCGCCCCTTTTACACTATTGCCAAAAGTCATAATTACCCCACTATACCTGTTGTGGCGTCTCTCCTTTTGCATTCACTGCAGTGAGCTGCTATATTTCTTTTTCTTTGAAAATTAATAAATTATTTCAGATTTCTTTTGTGCATTGTCAGTGGCAAAGATGCCCAAGGGCATTGATGCAGCTGGAGAATAGTAAATCGAGGCAAACTGATGAATTAAATTGATACACACCGACCGCTCAGTCGGGAATGAAGGTGGTGCATTTGAGTTCAATGGAAACCGTCATAAATGAATTATTGATTGAGACAAAGTGAGGAGAAATTGAAAAATATGAAGGTGAAAGGCATGAAATGGAAACTTGGAAGGACTATTCTGTATGGTGGAAAGTATGGAGGCTTTTCTTTTCAAGAAGGTTAATATAGTAATCGGGTGTAGTGTCATATTTCCAAAGAGAGCAAAATTAGACACACAACATTTGTACTTTTTTCTCGAGAAATAAAACCATAACTGTTCCTGTTTTGTGTGAAATTTCATCAAAGCAATATGAAAATGTTTCTAATCTGAAAAACTTTAACAGTTCCAATAAAAGCTAGAATTTGAAGGGCAAACTGTTTTTAAATTGTAACTAGAATTCCCAAGTTATGTTTCGTCAACAGACACTGGATTATTTTTTAAAGTTCTCATTTTAGGAATTATTTTAGTGTTTGGTTTAGAAAAATCAGTTAATTTCCACCCCTCCCCTATGTTTGATTAAACTGACAAAATTTGTATATGAAAAATGACCACTGGGGTGAGGCATTTCAGAGCATCCTTTTCTTCTTATCCAAACACTTAGCATTGCTATTTAATATTATAATCTCTGATTAATGTCTTAATCTCTCTGGTTCTGTCTCTACTACATGTGCAAAATGGTTTCCGGCCTGGAACTAAGCCCTTCTTCCTCTCCATCCTTCTTCTCACTGCCCCACCGTCTGTTCTGTGCCCACTCCTCCCTTCTGTATCAAATCAAACCTCTCCGACAAACTACTACTGGTCCTAGCTCCACTTGCCACTAATGAACGTGCACTTCACTGCTGCAGACTCCCACAGTGGACAAGAATACAGCCCCCCCCGCCCCCCGCCCCCCCGTCTACTTAAATCTAGGCACCTTTCACTGAAGGCTCTGTCCTGATTGTCTCAGGCCCCTTTCCCACCAATTTTTCTGCCTGGTGCAGAGTTATCCTCCTAGAATATTCTCTCCATTCACCCTCGGCTCCGCCCATTCCCTCCATTAACTCCCTAGTTATTTTCCCTCATCTATTTCCTCCCACCTTCCAACCACCATCTTTCTCTGCATTGACCTACATAATGCCTGCCATCTTAAAAAGAAGGCCCTCCACAACGTCATCCTACAGGAATGTAGGGTCCGCTTGATCAGCTTATCCACCACCTTGAAGATCCACTGCCTCTGCCACTGGCACAACATGGCTATCTGTTATCTGTGTACTATCCATTGGGTGCACAGCAGCAACTCGCCAAGGTTTCTTCAATAGCACCTCCCAAACCTGCTTCCTCTTCCACCTAGTAGAACAAGGGCAGCAGGCGATTGGGAACACCATCACCTCTAGGTTGACCTCCAAGTCACACATCATCCTGACTAAGATATATAATCGCCGTTCCTTCAGTGTCACTGTGTCAAAATCCTGGAACTCCCTACCTAACAGCATTGTGGGGGTACATTCACTACACTGACTGCAGCAGTTCAAGGTGGCGGCTCACCACCATCTTCTCAAAGGAAATTAGGGATGGGCAATAAATGCTGCTCTTGCTAGCGATGCCCATATCCCAAGAATGAATAATTTTTTTTTTAAGCCCTGGACTTCACTGAAACCGGGTTCACCGGATGATTCCTTCTCCCTCAACAAGGCTGCCCCCCCCCCACTTTTCCATCCTACTCTTTGTTCACCACCTTGTGAAGCACTTGGGTGTAATGATCAGTAACATGTCATTCTAGAATGGTACACTAGGTGGAGTTGTATGTTTAGTAGTGGGCTACCCACAAGGCAGTAGTCAAGATGGATGCCTGTACACTAGTCCACATGGCTGAATAAATGACTAGCTCAAGCTAACTGTTCATAATGCAAACGTCTATTTATTTATGAACATAACATGGTACCAGAAGTGGTAATATCTGCTGAATATTGTGAAACGCGACATGGAGAATTTGAAGCCACCGGCGAGTTTGAAACTCACGGGGAATGTCGACTGCAATTGGCGGACTTTCAAACAACAATTCGAACTCTACATTGCTGCCATTGGGTTCGGTACGATGCCAGACGCAAGGAAAATAGCGTTACTGCTCACGGTTGCAGGCCCGCAGGCGATAGAGGTATTTAATACAATTGTATTTGATCAAGAGGAGGACTGAAAAAATTGACGATGTGCTAAAGAAGTTTGATACACATTGTTCTCCCAAAAAGAACGAGACCTATGAGAGGTACGTGTTCCGTTCACAGACACAGCAGCAAAATGAGACTTTTGATAGCTTTGTGAATGATCTGAAACTGAAAGCACAGACATGTAATTTCTCTGAACTGAAATCATCCATGATTCGTGACCAGATTGTGTTTGGTATTCATGATAAAAAGGTCAGGGAACGTTTGTTGAGAGAAACTGAACTAACATTGGAGAAAGCTGTGAAAATATGCCATGCCAGTGAGCTAGCTCAACAGCACGCAAAGACTTTCAGTGAAATTAATAATAATGCGACTGTAGTAAGTGATAGTGCTGCTGTCGGTGCTGTGTCCTACAAGGGGAAGAAACGTGGGCAGAACAGAAATGCAAAGCAATCAGAGGATGGAACTTTTAATTGTAAATGCTGTGGTTACCAGCACCAGTCAAGACAATGCCCAGCGTTTGGGAAAATGTGCACAAAATGTAATGGAAAGAATCACTTTGCCAAACAAAGCTTTTCAAAAGTAAAAACAAAGAAAGGGCAACAAGCCAATGTGATTGAGGACACTGATTTAAGTGAGACATTTTTTGTAGGAATGGTGTCATGTGACAATATAGAAAAGGATACAGAAAATGTGCAGCCCTCAGGAATGGACAATGCTGAACATAAAGTTAATGCAGTAAAAGAGGACAAATGGATGATTCCACTGCAGGTAAATGGAGCATTAGTTACATTGAAACTAGACACTGGGGCAAAAGCAAACTTAATCAGTATGAGTGACATTAACAATATGAAAGAAAAGCCCAAAATACAGAAAAAGTCAGTACTACTGAAGAACTATAATGGACAGAAAATAGATAGCTTAGGTGTATGCACACTTAAAGTGACAGTCAAAGACAAAGTGCATCTCCTGTTTTCTGTTGTGGCTGAAGGACTTGATTCACTACTAGGTGACAAAGCTTGTGAGGACTTGGAACTGGTCAAGAGAGTCTACCATATAAACTGTGCCATAAGCAGACCAGATGACTCAGTGGATTCTGTAGTGAGTAATTTCCAGGATGTGTTCAAAGGATTTGGAGTGCTACCATTCACTTACAAGATCCAGCTAAAGGAGGATGCTCAGCCAGTGGTACATGCTCCACGGAGAGTTCCAGCACCCCTACGTGACCGGCTCAAGAAAGAACTGGACAGAATGACCACACTAGGAGTCATCAGGAAAGTCGAAGAGCCAACAGACTGGGTTAACTCCATGGTATGTGTAAAGAAAAAGAACAATGATCTAAGAGTATGCATGGATCCAAAGGATTTGAATGCAAACATAAAACGTGAACACTACCAGATTCCCAAGCGAGAAGAAATCACCAGTGAAATGCCAGGTGCCAGATACTTCACCAAGCTCGAGGCCTCAAGGATTTTGGCAACTAAAACTGGATGAAGAGAGCACCAAATACTGTACCTTCAACACACCATTTGGCAGGTATTGTTTCCTCAGAATGCCTTTCGGGATAATATCTGCATCTGAAATCTTTCATAGAGCGATGGAACACGTAATTGAAGGTCTGGAAGGAGTTCGGGTCTATGTTGATGATATCATCATCTGGGGCTCCACACTGCAAGAACACAATGAGAGACTGACTCAAGTGCTACAGAGCATACGCCAGAATGGACTGAAGCTCAACAAAGCCAAGTGTCAGTTTGGCATCCAGGAAGTCAGTTTCCTAGGAGATAATCTATCTGGTAAAGGAATAGAGCCAGATATGGAAAAAGTAAACGCCATACTCAACATGCCCCGACCCACTGACAAAAAAGGAGTGCTACGCATCATGGGGATGATAAACTTCATTGGAAAGTTCATTCCTAACTTGTCAGCCAAGACAGCCTGTCTGCGAGACCTGCTACATAAAACAAATGAGTTCGCATGGACAGAAAGACATGAATAAGAGTGGATGAACCTCAAAACAGTGCTGACAACCACACTTGTACTCACCTTCTTTGACCCAACAAAGAGAATCAAAGTGTCAACGGATGCATCAAAAGATGGCCTAGGCGCGGTCTTGCTACAAGCAGAGGGTGAAGATTGGAAGCCTGTTGCCTATGCCTCCAGGTCTATGACTGATACTGAGTGTCGATACGCCCAGATTGAAAAGGAATGTCTAGGCTTGGTAGTTGGACTAGAAAAGTTCCATGGCTACATATATGGACTTCCCACCTTCACAGTTGAGACAGACCACAGCCCACTGGTTGCCATCATTAAAAAAAAAAAACCTGAATGAGATGTCTGCAAGGATTCAATGACTCATGATGAAGCTGCAAAGATATGACTTTGAACTGATCTACACACCAGGCAAACACATAGTGTTAGCAGATGCACTATCCCGAGCACCCACAATGAGTCATGTGAGCTCTACTGAGGAAGACGTGGATGTTCATGTGAGTATGGTCACTGCTGCACTGCCCGTGTCAGACACAAAATCAAAGCAAACAGCAGAAGAAACAGTAAAAGATACAGTGTTACAAACAGTAATAGAGAACATTCATCATGGTTGGCCAAAAGGTTCCTGTCCAAAGTACTATCACATCAGGTCAGAGTTGAGTGTCGCAAGTGGACTATTACTAAAACAGAACAGAATAGTCATTCCACAGGCTCTACGTCGAGACATGCTCGAAAGGATTCATGAGGGACACCTCTGAATTGAAAAATGCAAAAGGAGAGCAAGAGACACTGTTTATTGGCCTGGCATAAGTAAGGACATTGAGAACATGATAGGCATATGTCAGAAACACCCAAACAAACAAGCAAAGGAACCAATGATAGTAGCTGACTTACCAACAGCACCATGGCAAAAGGTTGGTATGGACCTCTTTCATTTGAATGGTAAAGACTAATAGTGATTGACTACTATTCTAACTATCCTGAGATGGCGCTGCTCTCAAGCACATCAGCAAGCAGTGTCATAATGCATGTTAAATCCATCTTCGCCAGACATGGAATTCCCAGGATTGCTGTTAGCGACAATGGTCTGTGCTTCAACTGTAAGGAGTGGCAACAGTTTGCAGCACATTATGACTTTCAACACATCACATCCAGTCCTCTGTATGCTCAGTCGAATGGTAAGGCAGAGAAAGGTGTTCAAGTTCTCAAACAGCTACTGAAGAAAGCAACAGAAAGCAAGTCTGATCCTTATCTCGCCCTGCTGAGCTACCGAGCCTCCCCTTTAGACTGTGGTTCTTCACCTGCTGAACTCCTAATGGGTCGCAAGTTGCGCACCACACTACCCTGCTGTGCAAAAGAAAAGCAAAGTAAGGAACTGAGACAGAGACTTCAACTGTTAAAGCTGAAACAGAAATCACACTATGACAAGTCATCCAAAACTCTGAAACCATTGACAAGGGATGATGTTGTCAGGATTGAGGATCCAAATGCATGGAACAGGAAAGCTACAGTTCTTGAGGAAGTAGGACCAAGGTCATACACCGTTCGAACTGAGGAAGGACAGATTCTCAGGAGGAACCGCCGTTCCCTCCTGAAAACACAAGAAACTATCCAAGAGCAAATCGATGACTATGCCGCAACTGAATCTTGTCACTCACCACCAGAACAATCTAGCACAAACACACATACAGGCTCTCATGAAAACACATCAGACTTACCTGTGCTGAGAAGATCCACACGTGAAGTAAAAAAGCCTGATAGACTTAATCTTTGAGTACAAAGAAAACTATAATGAAAGAATGAAAAGCTTAGAGTTCATAAAGTAAAGCTTTGAAAATGTGTTGACTGTTGTGAAGATGTTTATGTCGTTATGATTGATTGATATTGATTTTGTTTAACCTCTAAGGAAGGGGATGTAATGATCAGTAACATGTCATTCTAGAATGGTACACTAGGTGGAGCTGTATGTTTAGTCGTGGGCTACCCACAAGGCAGTAGTCAAGATGGATGCCTGTACACTAGTCCACATGGCTGAATAAATGACTAGCTCAAGCTAGCTGTTCATAATGAAAACGTCTATTTATGAACATAACATTGGGGACTTCTCTACACGAGAGGTGCAAAGTTGCTGGAGCTGGTGCAGCTATACCTCAATGAGTCAGCTCCTTCAAGTGAGGAAAGGAGAAATGTGTGGAAAATTAAGGGGAAATGTTCTTCATTACTATAAAAAAAAATCAGGGACTTTAGTCAACACCTGAAGTTTCAGAAATGTATTAAGTGTCTAATTACAGTGGAGATTTTAGAACGGAAAATCATGAGACGGCTACTGTAATTGTTCTCCGACCTACAACTTGAAGCACCTTCCAGTTGTTCAGATGGTGGTACAAACAATTTTTTAAATGAAAACATGCAAATTGCATTTATCAGGAAGTTCTCATGGAAGTTGTGTGTACTGGCAGAATTTTTTTTTCACTTTGTGTAGTGTTTTTATTTGTTCTGTGATGGGGATGTGTGTGATGAGTGCTGTGTGTGTGCTGTGTGTATCGGCTGATTTACTCGAGTCTTTTTTAAATGGTGACATTTTCATAAATATGCATTTAATTACAGTTCACCAAACTTTTCTATCAGTATTAGTTTCAGTGGGAGGAGGGGGAGAACTGTTGCTCACTTTTCCTGTTCCTTGTCAATTTGTGTAAAAAAAATCTAAACAAAAACTCTTCAACTTTATTTTCTTCATCATTTCTTTCAAAAGCCTCATAAAGGCCCCTCTCTTCAACTGCTTTCACGCCCATGTTTGTATTTCTGGGGTTATCTTAGCATGACAGATTGAAAATGTACAAATCCATCATATCTCTGTCACGAAGATTCCTTCCACTTGTCAACTATTTCTGATTGTAGTCATTGAAATGTTGCTATTTATTGGTTTGTCCATGTTTAATGCTGAGGACTGAGTTTATATGCAAACTCCATTTCTGGTTCTTGCATACCAATAGTGCTGAGGGTCATGACACCAATATCCATTGAGAAGGGTTGCTGAATTTGTCTCTGAGAGACCTGTTTCCTGGGGACCAGACTACATTGGATTCATAATTTGCAGAATCTACTTCATGTAGGAGTGCCATTTGATCATGCTGTGATCATGAATCTGGCTCTTTTCATTTCATAATGGCCCTGATATTTGAGAAAAGTGAGTAGAATGGCATGTTTGACTTGAGGCTGTTGTTACTAGTTCACAGGACTTTTTGAACTTCTCCAACCTCCATCCAGTTAAAGACTTCTTAGACTTCATAACTCCTTGTTCATCCTAGCCCTATGGAGGTGGAAAAAATCTATAAATGCTATTAACTGCTGTTACAAAAGATCTTGACGGATTGGAGACGTCGTTCACAGAACCCTGGTTCTGAATTCATGATGATCATTTGAGTGTTGCATCTGGAAGGAGAATTGATAAAGTTTGCTTCATCTCATTAGCAAAAGAGGAATAAAGGAATTTCCTATTTAGTTTGGGCATTATGGTGTGAACACTTGCATGTTGTACAACATTTCTCTAAATAGTTGTACAGTAACCATATTGTTCGTAGGCTCCTGGTTTCATATGTTGAGATTTCAGTCTGTTGTCCCAAATCTCACTTAGTGATCTATTTTACTAAGGGGGAATGTTTTATTTGTGGCAAGGCTGCATTTATTGCCAATGCCCAGTTGTCCCGAGACGGTGTTGGTGGGCCTTCTCCTTGAAATGCTGCAATCCTGTACTGATAGTATTCCCACAATGGTGTTAGGTAGGAAATTCCAAGGTAGCGATCCAGCGACAGTAAAGGAACTCCAATTATATGTCCAAGTAAGGATGGTTACTTGGAGGTGATGGTGTTCCCACAACATTGCTACTCTTGTCTTTCTCAGTGGCAGAGGTCACAAGGAATGAAGGTGCTGTTGAAGTAACCTTGGTGAGTTGCTGCAATCCATCTTGTAGATGGTACACACTGCAGCCATGGTACGCCGGTGGTGGAGGGAGTGAATGTTTAAGGTGGTGGATGGGATGCCAATCAAGCGGGACGCTTTGTCCTGGCCGGTGTCGAGCTTGTTGAGTGTGTTTGGAGCTGCACTCACAGGCAAGTGGAGACTATTCATCACACTCCTGACGTGTGCCTTGTAGATGGTGGAAAGGCTTTGGGGAGTCAGGAGGTGAGACACTTGCCGCAGAATATCCAGCCTCTGACCTGCTCTTGTTGCCACAGTATTTATGTGGCTGGTCCAGTTAAGTTTCTGGTCAATGGTGAGGATATTGATGGTGGGGGATTCGGCAATGGTAATGCCGTTGAATGTCAAGGGGCGGTGGTTAGACGCTCGCTTGTTGGAGATAGTCATTGCCTGGCACTTTTGTGGCGCGAATGTTATCTGCCACTTACCAGTCCAAGTCTGAATGTCGTCCAGGTCTTGCTAAATAATTCTGCTGCAGTGCTGACTGGTAATTAACCCATGCCTACAAAACTGGTATTACTTTTGCTCTAGATCCTATTTCTTTGTCATTAACTATTTTTTATGATTTGTTTCTCAATGTATTGAAATTGGCATCAAATGATACAGCGTGCAATTAAATTACAGTATCCATTTTTTTAAAAAGAGGAAGCACTGTTATCTGATGCTGTTCCACCAGGGGGCAAGGAGGTAACGGGTGTAACCTTTATTACAATTGAGCTGCAGAACTACCATTGATAGTTATGCAAGGAGGTCTGCAGTCCAGCCATGCTCTCATGGTTGAAGGAGGACAGCATAGGTCCACACAGACTGCAAACGGGAACAAAATCGAGGACAATATTTAAATAAAAAGGCTCAGCTTCACTTTGTTTTTTTACATGAGATCTATGAAGTAAATCTTTAGCATCCTTTCACAATGATGATATCTGAAAGTCTGGTATCATTGGTTTGACATCCTGTACAGAAAAATGCCACTCATGTTCTGCACCTATGTTGTGAAATATTTAAGAGTGTTTTGTGCCCTTTAATTAACCCTGTTACTGGGGGGGAGGAGGAGGGTGGGGGGGGAAGAGGAAAAATCATAATTTGGAATTACTCCTTTTTTTTCTACGATATGAAAGCATAAAATGATTTTTTTTTTGTTAAATTGTGCAAGATGGGTGATTTAAAACAAGTTTGGATAGTGAAATGCTAATGACCTTTTCCTTTATGGTGTCATTTATTTATTCCAGTGATACTGCTACTACAGTGTATCTCTGTGAAGTGCACCATACCTAATAAAAATAGTCTCCTTCATGTTTTCTATTTGCCACCATAGCTGTCAAAATAGTCCAATTTGGGAATATAGCATTGAAAAGTATTGCATTGTTGCAGACTTTAAACTCAAAGATCAATAATGTTACTGGCTGGAAGAGTAAATTATATAAGTTTTTAGATTTTTTGTTTATATTGAACCATCATTTTACACTATTATTAAAATCTAACAGGATTTAGCACACTAATTGGCAGTGTAAATGTGAAATGATACACAACTCTGTTCTGGCTTTGTGACTTTGAAGCTTGTCGTGCTTTTTTTTTACTGTAAGTACAGCTTTTACTTTTGTCAATCACAAATTATGGAGGTGGGCAAAACACTGGGCTCCTGGTATATCTTGACAGGAATAAAATTTGGTTTTGCTTCTAGTACTACATACCTGGTAAGCTGGAAGGGTTGCTGTCATTTCATCTACAGATTGGTTACACCCCCACCCCCTGCTGCTGAACAAGATGGAATATAGCTTGTGCTGTACACATTTCAAAATATACTACCTCATGAAAGATCCTTACAATGCTACTTTGATTAGAATGTGCTTTTTTTTATTGTAGCCTGCACAGACTCCCCTGATTTCGCATATTTAGATTTTTTTATCTCGCCTCACTTTTTTAAATGTACATTTGCAATAATATTGACGCACACCTGTAATCTAAAAAAATGTAATATGTTTCAGTAATTTGAAGTCTGAAAAAGCAACATGCATACCTTAATTCAGTTAGGCTTTAAAATATTGAAATATATGTATGCTTTTTACATTCCTGTTCCCAGACGTGTATTCTTGTGTGTGCATTAAGAGTACATTACTATTACAGCTTGTAGATAACGCAATGTTAGAAATCCATCGGATAAAATCATCAAATTTCTCCTCTGGAAATGTTTTTGAATTACACTGTAGGGGAGTATGGCTCACACCTGATGTTGGTTACTTATGGCTTAGAGTAGCAGGTTTTATCTGAACATTTCTTGCTGCTGTATAACAAAATTTTTATTAATGAGCTCAATAACATTTGAAATTTTCATTTGGGAGTAGCCCAGCCTTTTCAAATACAATAGCATGGTCCATTACAAAGGCAAAGCACAAATTCAAATACTGAAAAAGCATTCTTTTTGTAAACCTTGGTAAAGCAGACATCACTATCCAGTCTAGCTGATCCGTGTTTCTGTTTTGTCGTAGAGTATTTTAAGTAGACATTCCATTCTGTCAAAATTGTGACAGAACAGCAGTAGAAATCGACTGCATTTGTGAGCATGTAAACATTGCATTCAGTATTCAACCCCTTTTAACAATATTTTGTTCTGAGCATGCTGTGTGACTTCTGAAAAGTCTATGTTTTCAGTGACAGTATTGCAAAGCACCTATGATCTAGCTGTATTCTCAGAAAATGTAACCTGCTCTTCTCATGGTTAAGAGGATGTATTGGGGGAGAAATTGGCCCGTGCCGCACTCGATTCTCTGAGCGCTAAATAAATGTTCAGGGGATTAACTTTGGGCAGCAGTATCCCGTGCCCGATCACACGCTCCCCCCTAGAGGTGCGCCCGCTGAAAAGGTGGAGGCTGGTGACTTCCGAGTATCCGAGGCGCCCGCCTGAAGCTGGCATTGGGCACCGTGAATATGCTAATCAGGCCGAACGCCTGTTTTAGGAACCAGCTCCCAAATACGGCAGAAACTGAACGGATCATGACATGATGTTCTTCTGGATCTAATGCGGTATATCATTTTTGTTATTGTTGTATGTTCAGCTGCATTATGTTGGGTGCGGATGTTTTTAAAAAAAAAAAAAAATTAAAAAAAAAATTAAATCCACCCCACCCTGAACACACACACACACACACACACACACTAATCTCCCAAGTGCTGCAGTATTCTGCTCTGTACTGGCTAGTGTATTTTGTATGGCAAGCCCTTTATTCAGAATTTAACTTGGAAACAAGCTGTGAAATAAATCTCACATTTCTTTCCCCTCATCATGGAAAGAATAGAAAGGGCTAGTACACATGCACAGTAGAACAGGTTGTCATATTTAATGGGTTTTCTGATTTGAGGTGGAAGTAGATCTCTCTTTTAAAAAATCTGTAGTGGTGGTATATGTGAGGCATTTGTTTCCCTGGCAGAAGGAGATTCTCGCTTTTTCCCTGTCCACCCACACTAAAAAAAAATAGCTCCTCTGCCCTCCCACCACCCCACCCCACCCCAAAAGACATTTGATTTAATCTAGCTGGTCATCTCCAGCACCAAATGTGAAATTACTGATTTTTCTGAAATTATGTTGGTAATTGGTGTGACTCCCTAAGTGCTATGTGAATGGACAATAGTTAATGTGTTATTAACTATTTGTGGATGGGTATTGTTGTTATCCACTTTGCCCTGGTGCAATATTGCTGTGAATAGAATGTATCTGGTTTAAAATCGAGCAGGGTATGCGACACTTGCTTAAACCACGGTACAATTGTATCCATCTCGTATGTACTGTAGTTTGCAATACACTGCTTTTGTGACTTGCCCTAGTTACTGTATAACTAAACTTTCATCCATCAGCCCAGGGTGCAAAATGCTGCTATAAATTTAGATGACATAACATAAAGAAAAGTATAGTAGACAAAATATACATAAAATCTGAGACTAGAGAGGACAAGAGGGCTGCAATTTTGTAGTGAAAGAGTACTTGTTTATGAAACGGAAGTACTGTAGTCTGCAAATGAGCTGGGGCAGTATTTACCTCCATTGTGACACCCAAAAATTACTTGATGGATTTATGCCTTTTACAAAGATCTAATATGGTATTTCTCAAACTGGAGAGGAAATGGTCAATGTCTTACTTTTAAAATATAAAGACCATAAGGATGTCTGGTCTTTGTTCACACAATGAAGGGAAGTATTTCAAGCTTAAAAACTTCCTTCCAAAATGCAGTAAAAATATGTCACGTAACAGATCAAAGGCAGAGGGCAGTGTGTTCCTTCGGAGATCTTGCCTATGAACTTGTAGCATTTCATCGTTGCAGCAAAGATAATTATTCATTTCTGCCTTCATCTATGGGAATTGAATGAGCCACTTTGTGGTTAAAAGCTACTGTCACTACACAATCTTCACGTTTTGTTCTACGTAGCTAAGGACAGTCAAATAAAATTTCTTATGAAATCATCCACTTCATGCTTTCATAAGTAAAATTCAAATAAACACCACCCCATCCTCTCCAAAATTTGAATGATTTTTTTCTCCCAGTTCAACAATCTGCATGTACAAACTTTTTGAGGAGGTACAGAGGAAGTGATGGAAGCAATCCTGGACAAACAAGACTGAACTTCTTTGCAACTTCCTTTATTTCGATGCCATGATCACCCAAGATCACCTCTACCAACCTGCCCCCGCCACACAGTACTGCCCCCCCCCGATTATCAAAATCCACGACAAGGCCTTGGACAACGTGGACCACTTTGCATACCTCGGGAGCCTACTGTCAACAAGGGCAGACGGTGATGATGAAGTCCAATACCACCTTCAGTGTGCCAGTGCAGCCTTTGGTCGCCTGAGGAAGAGAGTGTTTGAAGACCAGGACCTCAAACCCAGCACTAAGCTCATGGTCTACAGAGCAGTAGTGATTCCCACCCTCCTGTATGCCTCAGAGACATGGACCATGTACAGCAGGCACCTCAAAGCACTGGAGAGGTACCACCAACGTTGCCTCCGCAAGATCCTGCAAATCCATTGGCAAGATAGGCGCACCAATGTCAGTGTTCTCGCTCAGGCCAACATCCCCAGCATCGAAGCTTTGACCACGCTCGATCAGCTCCGATGGATGGGCCACATCGTCCGCATGCCCGATACGAGACTCTCAAAACAAACGCTCTACTCTGAGCTCCAGCATGGCAAGAGAGCCCCAGATGGGCAGAGGAAACGCTTCAAGGGCACCCTCAAAGCCTCCTTGGAAAAAGTGCAACATCCCCACTGACACCTGGGAATCCCTGGCCCAAGACCGCACAAAGTGGAGGAGAAGCATCCGGGAAGGCGCCAAACACCTCGAGTCTCTTCGTCGGGAGCAAGCGGAAGCCAAGCGCAAGGAGCGCACGTCAACCCAAGAACCCCACCCACCTGCCCCTTCAACCACCGTCTGCCCCACCTGTGACAGAGACTGTAGGTCCCACATTGGGCTCATCAGTCACCTGAGAACTCACTTTTAATGTGGGAGCAAGTCATCCTCGGTTCCAAGGGACTGCCTAAGAAGAAGGTGTAATTGAATCAGTCAGATGCAGACAGTGTAAATTTCCATCCCATGGCTGTCTTGTCTCATGTCTAGCATTCAATATAGCCTTTTTCACTTCGTATTTTTCCCTGATTTACATTCCTGTGAAGTGCCTTGGGAGGTGCTATATAAATGCAAGTTGTTGCTGTATTTCATTTTGTTACTATTTCTTGTGTTATTCCCACATACAAATATGTAAGTGTAGCTTTACACTGTAAACCTAAGGTGACATGGGTGTAATGCATAAAAAATCTACATGCATTTACATAACATTACTTGAGATAGGCTGATGTCAATTAAAACTAATGCAGATTCAATGTGAATACAGACCAAATCTTTTTGCACCTAGTTGTATTTTATACACCAAATATTCCTGCAGCAGCTGGTTAGTAGCACCAATTATTGTTTTGCTTTTTATATTCTGTACATAATTAAACCCTACTTCAAAGTGAATTTTCCACCTGCATTTCATAGCAGCTATTAACAGTGCAGAGGTAAACAGTTCATTAGCCTGAGTGCCAAACTAAACTGAAAGTCAGAAAGCCCAATATTGAATTATTTGTGTTAATTTGCGAAATACCTGTTTCCAGTAGTTGGGTCTAGAACGAGGGCCTATAGATACAAGATTAAATGCAAGAGATTTAGAAAAGAGAGCAAGAGAATGTTAGACTAGACTGGATAGGTGGGTGTAGGAATATGGGAACAGGATGTGATTAGATGTGTTCATAAATACCGACACCGACTGGTTGAGACGAGTAGCCTGTTTCCATCTTGTAACTTCTATGTATTTTCTATTTCTATTCCATTCCATTGCTAATATTGGTTAAACATACCTCTTTTATTTAAAAAAAAAAAAAAAAATCCCCAAGACAAATATTTCCCTGAACAGGCATTGCAGATAGCTGGGAGCTGGTGTCAATAACTGGATCCACAGACACAGAGGTAGGTGCAAATTTGTTTTTTGTTTTGGTAGTTAACGTACTTTTTGAGTGAGCGAAACTAGGTATTAATGGTGACCTGATTCTTGATAGTGCGGCCTCAGCTAAACGTGCAACCTACGTATTCTTAACTACGTATTACGTAAGCACAGGCCAAGGTTGTATATTATAGTATAAGAGTGGAACCTGTTTCCCCTTTAAGACCGAGCGTTCTCGAGGTCCGGAGCCACGCAGTCGCACGGAGGATGGCAATTGGTCACTCCAGGATTGTATTGTTCTCTTGGGTCGGAGAGCATTCTCGAGGTAGTCAGAGCCTGGGAACCAGGTTGTGTTATTTGCTCGTCATTTAATATAAATGGAATACCAAATCAGTCAGTGTAATAAAGCTTGTTATTATAAAAAAAAACACCCATGCATAAATCATAAGTGGAGTTATTGTCGCCAGACTAACAGCCCTTTGCTGCGACGGTAACCACAAAGAAATCCGCTAAGAGTAGTCTAGCAGCTGAGTGTGCATTGATTTTATTTGGTGATGTTGGTAGACTACTGAATTGGACCATTCAGGTGGTTTAAAAGTGAACGTAGCCCAGATTTTCCTCTGGGTTGTGATCACCACTGAAAGTGCTACAGGGCAGGGTGCAATATAACATTGGACCACACTAACATGGACTCCACCAAGGTTTCTGGGATTAGCCTAATTAGAATATTTTGTGCAGGTTCCCAGTGTTAATGCCTTTGGTTGGGAGCTTGTCCACTTGGCATGCTACTGCAGGATGTAAATGTCTGCAGTAGCTTAAAAGCCATGCATCGGTAAAGAAATGGCTTTGATGGGAGTCATGTGAGTTGAAATGAAGATAAATGTCTGTGGATAATGACATCTTTTGTGGTGGAAAGGCAGAAGATATAGACAAGGCTATTTATGCAGATATAGTAAAGAGACCAACTCTGTATCAGATTAGCATGCAATGGGTTGTAAAGCGATTTAGGGATCCAAGTACAGAAAGCACTAAAAGCTAGTGGATGGATACAAAAAATAATTTAAAAGGCTAATGGAATGTTTGCCTTTATCTCGAGAGCTGGAATACAAAGGGGTGGAAGTGATGTTACAGCTGTACAGAGCTCTGGTTAGACCCCATCTGGAGCACTGCATTCAGTTTCTGGGCACCACACCTCAGGAAGGATATATTGGCCTTGGAGGGGGTGCAGCGCAGCTTCACCGGAATGATACCGGGGCTAAAAGGGTTAAATTACGAGGACAGATTGCATAGACGAGTCTTATATTCCCTTGAATATAGATGATTAAGGGATGATCTAATTGAGGTGTTTAAGATGATCAAAGGGGTTGATAGGTAGATAGAGAAACTATTTCCTCTGGTGGGTATTAAGGATTATGGAACCAAGGCGGGTAGATGGAGTTAATATACAGATCAGCCATGATCTAATTGAATGGCGGAACAGGCTCGAGGGGCTGAATGGCCTACTCCTGATTCTATATTGTCCACATCCTCTTCAGCCTGTTGCTGATCCCCTTGTTACCTTTGAGTTCCTTCCTCCTCTTAGGCTTCTGTGTTGAGGCCTTTTTGTGTAGCAGAATTCTTCAACAGGCAGGACACCACCACAATCCTTGCTTGAGACTCTAGTCAGACTATATAGTAGAGCACTGCAAACTAAAGCAAAGGGACTTCCTAAATTTCCACATAATTAAGTCAGCAGCAAGTAGTGTGAAGTGATCTAGGAGTGATGACTACTGATAATCTATCCAAAAAAGGATTTAGATCACGGATATGGAAAATATCCATTGCTTTCACTGTATAGAAGAAACAATGCTGGAACAAATACTGGAGGAATGTGCTGAGAATTACATAGATGTTGTTTGGAACCTGGTGTTTTGCTTTTGATTTCTTTTCTCTCGCAGTATTTCTGTTATCCTTCTCATTCTTGTTAATTTTGCCCGCTGACGAGTATATTCCCTCTAATTTTATATTGGTCTAGTTCGGATCTTGTTTTTAAATAAAACTGCAAAATGTTCTGACCAAGTTCAGTGGAAAACTGCTGCAGGTTTTCTACAGGCACCTATAGAAATTGTCAAGTAGCCATTGCAGCCCACTTCCAGTAATGAGTCCGATTACCATTACACACATTAGGCACCAGTAAAACCAGGAGCCGTGGCAATTTACATGATCATGTTGCAGACCAATTACAGATTAAAGAAAAAAAATTGCTGTTTATAAAGCACCGTATCACATTTATCAAACATTATGAGGCACTTCACCTACAATGAAATACTTTGGAGTGCAAGACTTATAAAAGCAAACATAGCAACTATTGTGTACGGCAAGATTTCAGAAAATGCAGTGCTATGAGAAAAAAAGACTTGCATTTATATAGCGCCTTTCCCGACCACCGGACATCCCAAAGCACTTTACAGCCAATGAAGTACTTTTGAAGTGTAGTCACTGTTGCAATGTGGGAAACGCGGCAGCCAAAATTGCGCACAGCAAGCTCCCACAAATAGCAATGTGATAATGACCAGATAATCTGTTTTTGTTATGTTGATTGAGGGATTAAATATTGGCCAGGACACCGGGGCTAACTCCCCTGCTCTTCTTCAGAATAGTGCCATGGGATCTTTTACGTCCACCTGAGTGGCCTCTGTTTAACGTCTCATCCAAAAGACGGCACCTCCGACAGTGTAGCACTCCCTCAGCACTGCACTGAGTAACCATTTAATCTGTTTTTGGTGATGGTGGTTGATGGAGAAATGTTGGCTTGGGCACCAGAAGAACTCCCTAGTCTCCAAATAGTGACATGGAATCTTTAATGTCAATTTAAACCATTAAAACAGGCACACGGGGCTTCAGTTTTTACATATAATTTGAAGAATGGCACCGCAGTACTCAGTACTGCACTGGAGTGTCAGTCTAGATTATGTGCTTAAATCTTGGAGTGGGGCTTAAACCAATGGCTTTCCAACTTCAAAGTAATCATGCTAAGGCTGCAGGAAAGTGACCACACGCAACTGAAGCACCCCACTCTGGCTTGGTTGCTAGTGTGGGAATAAGCACTGAGTCTTTAAACAAGTTTTAAAAAATACTTTAATGCACTGTTAGCAGTACAGTCACAACATTTAAGCAATTCTAGTGCAGACAGTTCTATCTTGGCATGGCTGCTCCTTTTAATTTTAAACTTGTTCATTCTTTCTGATATCAAGTTAAATCTTTTAATTTCCTAAGATATACAGTAGTGTAACTGTGATAACCTTAGTTTGCCAAGAGTATCCTTGGTAATAAGTGGCTCCCTCATTTTAATTAAATTCTTTGGCCTGTGGCCTCAGCTGTTAATGAGCTCAGGAGCTGTGTACTACTTTGTACACCTGACAAATGGACATTATTGTTTAATTATAAATTTAGGTTGAAATTTTTCTTTAAAAATATTAATTGGTTTTGCAACTGTCGTAGGATTCTGGTGTTTTTAAAGCAACTGCTATCGCATTTGTGTTGTGCCTATAATAGTTGTAACTGAATGGAGTAGTTGATAGAACAACATTTTTCACTTAAACATTTGATTCTTAAAATGTTGAAGAATACCTATGCCTAAATCTTTATTCATTTTTGAAATGTCAGAAGCCCTGTCAAAATTTCTGTTGGGCGATCGGAATTAGTTAATTTACAGTGTGCTACAACCTATTAGTTGATGTAGTTAGTCGTCTTGTTAGAAAATCTTGCTTTATTTAGTCTCCACTTATCAATGCTGCAGACAAATCTGTAATAATTTCTGTGACAGTCAAATTACGTGTATTTTGAATTCTGCTTGTATTGGCATCACATGGGGTGGGCTTGGGGCATCTTTTTCTGGGAATTTCTCATAATATTGCAGCACTACTTTTTGCAGATGGTACTGTGTTCCTTACAGAATCGTCCAGTGTGCTCTACTCCCCATCTTAAGCAGTGAACTAACCAGTGCCCCAGTCTCTCCGTGCACATACCTCTTTACTAATGCCCCTCACATGAGGACCTGTATTAAGTAGTCATTGATGAGTAAGTTTGGTATTCAGCATTAGACTTGAATGCTTAGAACATCCAAGTGGCTGGCACAAAGCAAGCTTCCCTGTGAAGGCCCTTCTGCTACTCTGAAAGCAGATGCCTGTCAAAGAACTGACAGGGGAACTCTGAGACTTGAGAAAACAACTGCTGGAAGATGTTATCTGGAGCTGGGCATGAGAACACATTTTCATATATCCAGGGCCTATACTGTGGTCAGGATATTGTTTGTCGTGCACTCCCACATCCTTATACAGTAGTGAGTTATACTGCTTACCATTCACTTATAAGGGAATTCTGGTCATAAATTTCATTTATATAACTGTGTTTAATACATTTAATACAACATCATCTTTGGCTCAGCATTGATTTTTGTCTGATTTGGCTCTGTGAAACACCTGGGGACAATTTTTCTACATTAAAGGCACTATATAAATGCAATCTGTTGGTGTTGATGAGCCAGCATGTACCATTGTTCCCTGGTCCAACAATAACTCCAACAAATTAATCTGGCAAGATAAGTGTGACTTTACATCGCAGAAAATCCTTCTCTAGATTCACCCACAGGTTTTGTCTTATAGCCCATACAAGCCAATCTCTGTAATATAACAACAGAGTGGGACGGATTGCAAACCCAGAGTTGGGAGTGAGACATCTACTGTAAATTATCGTATGTGGTTTGCACTTCTGTGTATGATTTTATGTCATTTTGAATATACAGAAGAAATTTTCTTAGCCATTTGATTTATGGGGTTAACGAAGATTTCAATTAAAAAATGGAGAAGCTACTGATGCACTGGAGTTTTAATGCAATGATCCGGCATCTTGAACAGTGGTTGTAGCAGTATGGTTCGTATTAATTATTTAGAAGGAACATAAACTGATTGTTTGATAGCTCTGTGATGTCCCAGTAGACAAACCTGTTACACAACATGTGTACTGATTGTGACATTGCTTAGCTTGCTTGTGGATTTCACCCATTTTATAGATAAGTTATTAACCATTGCCAGGAAAAAAAAACAATACACTACTCGGCTGCCTGTCAGGAGCCTTTATAACCATAATGCATGCCTTGCTTCATTGTGACTTGCATCCTGCACTAATAGTCCATGCAGATTTGAGCCTCAGGGAAATATTACCTGAACACCAATAAGGAAGGACTGGTCAGGCAGAACGTGAATGTTTCCTTTTTTATATTTATTGAAATTAACAATTAAAAAAAAAAAAAACAGTAGAATTTGTGGAACAAATTACAAATTTTGATTGCTCAGTATTGTTCTTTTTTCTCTTCTGGTCATTAGGTGCTGAATATTTTACATAATAGTATTAAAATACAGTATGTACAGCTTGCCACACTAGGAGGAAGTTTGGAACTCAAATTAATCTGCCGTCTTCAATAAAAATTGCTGTAGTTAATTTAATATAATCCACTATATAAATCACTAACCAGCTTACAAAGTATGTGAAGTAAATGCATAACCAATGACCTGAGTGTATAAGTCTGAAGCATACAATATTGCATAAATACAAGGATATGTCACAGGCCAGCAGTGAAATCTGATAAATATCTCCACAGATGAGGCTGACCAGATAACTCATGAGCGACAAAGTTGCAGTGAATTATGATCATCCTCCTGAGTGGAGATATTTATCAAATCGCACTGCTAATCGGAGCTGAATTCTGTCGATACTGAATGTTTTAAAGTATAATTTTTAAAACAATTTTATGGCAAGTGTGATGATGTGAAAAATATCCCCCTCTTTCTTTGCATGTGTGGTGTAGACATCTATATTACATTATAGCTTCTGTTTAACCTGCAGTGAAGATTAATCAGAATAAGTGATGGACCCAAACCCTATTTACATTTTGGTTTGAGCATTCATAAATTCATTTTCGAAATTTTAGACAAAGGAGATTGTGTTCCCTGGGGAGATGGGGAAGGGGGCCTTTATATGCGGTATCCTGCTCTATTGCTTTTTAAACTACTGCATACTGTGACACTAGTTTCAATGATTAAAGAATTGTAACGAGGAATAAAGTTTTAAAACTGTATCATACAGTCTATTGCATGGCATGTACTAGTTTGCAGTACTCCAGTTCGACCTATACTCCAGTTCGATCTATATCACTATATATTCCAACCGCTGTGTCATGGCTCTTCTTTGCCGACTCATATCTGTTGCAGTTATTAATGTCATGTTCACACGCTAAAATCCTGGTTGCTTGAGCTGAAGCAAAACTGCTGCCATATTTCATTTATGATCTTTAAAAGCTATAATGAGAAGCAATCCTAATGAATGTAAAAGCTGCAGGATTTTTTTAAAATAACATTAACATTTCAGAACTTAATATCTGCACAGTGCCCAGTATTTGTTTAGAAGTGGGAATTATGAGTAAGGAATTGGATTCCCACGATAAAAGCTAGATTGATTCGGTTGTGTTTTTAGTCATTTATTACTTAAATGACAATTCGACAGGAAATGTGTGTGGGGTTAAAATTACTAGGCAAGGTACTTTTTACATCATTTTTCAACATCTATCTATATCTATATATAAATCGGTACATCTGTCTGTCATTCTGTCTGTCTGTCATCGCGTGTGCGTCTGGGGGCTATGCGCTCAAAAGTTACAGCGCGTACCTACGCGCGCGTTACCTCCAAAGAAAGCTTACGCTTCCGAGACGGTTTTAAGCGTATTTACGTTTCGGCCGGGCTAAAATCGCGCCCGCGGTATCCCAAAAACCTTCAACATTCCGCTCATTAGCATCTCATTATCCGCTCATTAGCGACAGAGTGACCTCGAGCTCGACCAATCGTACGCCGGGTTGCTGGCGTGTGCCGCCGGGCCAATCGGTGCGTGTGTGGCCGGGCCTTATCGTTCTGAACCGAGGTGAGTCGCCGCCATCTTGATTCCAAACTTTTCCTTTTTCCCGCTTTCTGCGTCTTTAAAAAAAAACGTTGCTTTTAAAACACATATTCGGCTGAAAATTCAGTAGCCTTAGCGCCTCATTTGAGGCGCTAGAGGGCCTTGCGCCGGAGTTATGGCCAGTAGTGAAATTCCCTGGGGCCCTAAATCGGCGTTGCTCCGGTAGCGCTGCGCCGGCACCGATGACGTCATCGGTGTGCGCAGCGTCCCGGTTGCCGTGGTAACCCGCCCGAACTCCGAAATTGAGTTGCGGCCGCCTCGCCCGTGGCAGCCGCAACCAGCGTTTTGTCAGAGGTGCCTTACTGCAGTTAGCGCCGGCGCATTAAAGGCCCTGCGGCGGCCGGCCGCTTTCCCGCCGGCCGCCTGCCCGCAGCTCCCTCCCCGGACTTCTCTCTCTCTCTCTCCCCCCCCCCCCCCCGCCCCCCCGGAACAGATGCAAGCCCGGCACTTGTCCGAGGTGCCGGGCTCATTTTTAAGCAGATTTGCACGGGCCGCGGCCGGGTGCAGGCAGCTCCTCCTTAACGGAAGGAGGAGGCCTGCACTTCCCCAGCCTGCCGCACCGCATTGGGTGCCGCAGCGCCGGAATTGCGGCGCGAAACGGCAGTTAGCGCCCTTTTCCAGGCGCTAAGACCCTTCAGTAGCGCTGGCAGCCGTTTGGGCACGGCGCCACTGAATTTTTGGCGCGCGCAGGGGACTTAGCGCCAGCACTAATTTCCGGCGCTAAAGCCCTGGCTAAGCCAAAACCCAATTTCTAGGCCATTGTTTTTTTTAAAAATTATTTAGAAACGAATTAACTTATCTAATCTCATTAATTTTCCTACCTTTCCCCGTTTTTCCAGGTAGGCCTCGAAGCCTCGGCTTCTCCTTCACACCCACGCCCGAGCTAGGCACCTCCCGGCCCCACTCGAAGGCTGGAGGGCCGAACCTCAGCCCAGCGCCGCTAGGGTGCGCGCGCAGCAGGAGCTGAGACGCGGCGTCTCTCTCTGGCTCGGCCGGGGGGCGGGGCTTGCTGAGCGTCAAGCGTTACCCTGGCAACCGGGCCCGCCGGCCGTCTCGCACAGCCGCAGTCGGCGGTCTTCACCTCGGGGGGGGGGGGGGGCGTGACCCTCTGGGGGGGGGGGCGTGACCCTCGGGGGGGGGGCCCCGCCCTTCCCTTCCCCCCTTCCCTTCCCGCCCCCCCTTCCCTTCCCTCCCCGCCCCCCCCTTCCCTTCCCTCCCCGCCCCCCCTTCCCTTCCCTTCCCCCCCCGCCCTCCCTCCTCCCCCCCCCCCCCCCCAGTCTCTCGCTCTCTCTCTCTCTCTCTCTCTCCCAACAACAACATGCCCTCGAAAAAGCCTCGGCACCGCCGGGCACTTCAGCTAGTATATAATAAAGGAGTTGGTTTGTCTTTCTGTCTGTCTGTGTGTCCGCTGTACACATATGTTATATCAAAAGAAAGCTTATGATTAGGGGAGTGTCATAGGCGTATTTACGTTTTGGTCAGACAAAAATTGTTTGGACAGTATACAAAAAACGTTCAAAAATCCGCTCATTAGCGGTTGACCAATCCTATCGCTCATTAGCGTTGAGTGACGTGATGGTTGACCAATCCTACAGTTCAGTGACCTGATGGTTGACCAATCGGTGCATCACAGGCGGGACCTAATCCTGCAGCCTCCCGAAACTTTGCCGCCATTTTTCCCCCTGCTTTTCCTCAACAGCGAGCGGGGCAGCTGTGCGGGAGGTGAGTTGGGGTCACTCGGGCCGGGCCTCACAACCGCTCAGCCCGAGTCACAGAGCGGCGGGGAGCGGCAGCGGGCGGCTGTGAACCGCGCCACCCGAGACACAGAGCGGGGCAGCGGCCGGCCGTCAACCGCGCGGCCCTCTAAACTGCCCTGGCAACGCCGGGCCCCCCCAGCTAGTAGAATTTAAAAGAGTCTGCTGAAATGGTACTGCAAATTTAAATACCAGAAACATGTAATTCAACTTCAGTCTTTTGATGTTTTATAAGGTGCATTGTTTGAAAATATTACTGCTATGATTGCTAAACTATTTCCCAATTATTCTGTATTTGCAAAGCTTTTAAAAATCCATATTAGTGTGATTATTCTTCTGCATAATTTGTGGCACTCCGGCATCCAGCACAATATTTCGCTTTCAGTGAGCTGAGGAAAAGATCTTGACAAGTCGAACTGTCAGGTTGTGTTATAGGCTTCTGCATATTTTTAGTGCCCCCTTGAGGTTTGCCCTTTGCCTAGGTCTAATACAAGCTGTTAGTGCTAACAGATCACCCCAGTGTGAAAAGGCTTAGCCTCTGGGAGCTCAGTTTGACACTTTAGTGACTCGCAGAACGTCACTTCTCAGTGTCACTGATGTGTGAAACTGCAACGCTGTTAAAGTGATGAAAAGTAGCTAAATTCAGAATGCATTATAGGAAAGGGAGTTACTGAAATGGAAAGAGAATCTGTCAGAAAGACCAGAGTGGTTTTATCTGCATTGAGAGTGGACTTCATGCTCAAGTAATGGGTTTTGGTCCAATGCTTTAAATGAACAGCGTCACTATTTATGCTCGCTTAATATCTTGTTACTTCATTTTTTTTAAAGTGGATTATCTGAAACACAGGTGGACAGATTATAAGAAACTTATACCCATACCTGCTATTAAGAATTGTAGTGTTCTGACCTTGGGGCACTTTTGGATATAAAGCAAAATGTACAATAAAGCAAACTACGCATAAAATTTGTGACATATTAGTTCGTTTTCTTCCTCCTGTTCTTGTCATTCTTAATTACAGGTGTGAAACAGTGGGAAATCTGCCACCTATAGCCAGCAATGGGAATTTTTACATTTTAAGTAGATTTCAGCTTCTTTGCTCCTTCTCTTCCTCCCACCCCGATCTTGAAAATTGATGACCTCAAGACAGCAGGCTTTTTAATTTCTATAAATGACTGCCGGTGGATCATAATGCAAATATTCAGCTTCCATGATTGCCACACCTAACACTGAAATACACAAATACAAAAGCAAAATACTGCGAATGCTGGAAATCTAAAATAAAAACAGAAAATGCTGGAAATACTCAGCAGGTCAGGCAGCATCTGTGAGCTCTAACGAAAGGTCATCGACCTGAAATGTTAACTCTGTTTCTCTCACCACAGATACTGCCTGACCTGCTGAGTATTTTCCAGCAATTTCTGTTTTTATAATTGAAATACACAAGTTTTGTTTTGTGCGTCTGCCCACCCCACAAAAACTTTAAAATATTTTTGTTACATTCTTTCATTAAGCCTAGGTAAAGGAGCAAATTCTATCGCGCAGGACACCACCAATGCAAGGTGATGTTATGTTAAGGTTTTAAAGCACTGTAGAGTTTAGAAGGTAAGGAAGAGTGAGGGAAAGGGGTTAGAAAATCCACTGTTTTGAGTTAGAATAGGAGACATTGTAACGACATTGATTTCAACAAAGTGAGGCTGAAGAGGACATAGAATGGTATATTTGCAGTGTACTAATAGACAGCCACTTTCTTGCCTTCAGGTCTTGTATTTCCTTGACACTCTCTTATTTTCGACCAGTAATCGGTTATCCTAATGCAACAAGAGCACGGGCAGGAGTGTCTTCTTAAAACATTTAAAAGACTGCAGCTTTTTTTATAAATGGCCAGAGGGCCCAATAGACTGCCTGAGCACTTTTTAAACCAGCTTCATACCTCACTGAAGTTATATTCCACACAGTGCCAAGCCCATGCAATATGAGAGAGTCTCCACAAAGCAGGGGGTTCAAAACATTTTGGGTTGCACAGACAGATCTGGAAGTAACTTCAGTTATACTGTGAGTTTTGCATTAATATACAGCTGAAACTGCTTGAGATTGATAGAAACGACTAACACTACTCTTAACCTTTCAGCTTGCTTTTGATTTCTTTTAAAGCAAAAATGCCTGTTCTTTGAGATATTTTAGAACACCTCATGGAACTCTGTGATCAAATCACCGTCATCAAGGAAATAATGAAATCCTTAACGCAAGAGTTGTACAGAAGTTCTATGTTTCTGTTGGTGTGCATTCTGAAAGCACGTTTTAGACTTGGATTTTAAGTTTACAATTACATTTGCAATTATATTATTTGGACTATTTTACTAATTATGTCCTGTTACTGTCCTCATGGATAAGCATTATGAATATTTAAGTTAAATTTTAAAACCTTCGTTATTAAGGAAAACACCCATTCAGGAGTTTTACCTTTCTATTCAGTTTCTGCACCAATTTGCTTTACCTTTGTAAGTGTGAACGAAAAGTCATTATTCGGCAGCAGCTGGGTTCTGATTCCAGAAGGTCTAGTTCACAGTAATCCATATGTGTTCAACTCTCTGCTGTTAACACTATTGCGTGTTCTTGGAATCTCTGACCCCTGTGGAGATATTCTTTCTAGTCACAAGATGGCATTCAAATCTTTGGGCCTTCAGTATTCCATGCACCTTGAAAGTCCCAAAATTAAACAGAAGAGAGTTGTTTATTTTTTTAAGAGTTCCACTTACACTAAGACTGCTATTATACTATGGATTCTGCTGGGTGGGTGAACCTCACTGCACATCACACTCACCCTAGCCTAGAGAGCGCTCTGCACATGCAGTTAGCTTTTTATGTTCTGAGACAGTTTCACAGGGGCGCTCACTTCTCTCTTAACATTAAGAAGATTTCAGACTAAGTATAAAATATTCCCTAGAGGTCCAGTAGGCTTCCTGGTCACTTTTTCAACTTGGCTTTGCATCAGGCTAAAGTTATACTACACTTAGTCTAAGTGATGTCTGGCTACTCATTGAAGGATATCTCTCATCTCCTGCTTTCGTGTGCACAGGAGTTGGATCGCTGCCTAAGTCCCAAGTTATACTGCCACTTTTGTGCTGATGCTCATGTAATATCAGCCTGCATCGAAGTGAAAGTGCTAATGCAATGGCAATCTGATATATGTAGCATACCATGCAGTCTGCTGTGTGTTCCAAGGGAATCGTACAACGTGGTGTTGAAATGAAGTCACAAATGAGAGCAGAGCTTATTCAACTTTTATTAACATTATTTCAACCTGGTGATGCATCACTGTCTTTTTTATTCGTTCATGGGATCTGGGCAGCGCTGGCAAAGCCAGCATTTATTGCCCATCTCCAATTGCCTTTGAGAAGGTGGTGGTGAGCCACCTTAAACATAGAAGATAGGAGCAGGAGTAGGCCATTCGGCCCCTTGAGCCTGCTCCGCCATTCAATGCGATCATGGCTGATCATCCAAATTCAGTACCCGGTCCCTGCCCTCTCCCCATACCCCTTCATCCCTTTAGCCTTAAGAAATATATCCAACTCCTTCTTGAATATATTTAATGTATTGGCCTCTACTGCCTTCTGTGGTAGAGAATTCCACAGGTTCACCACTCTCTGGGTGAAGAAATTCCTCCTCATTTCTGTCCTAAATGGCCTACCCCTTATCCTTCGACTGTGACCCCTGGTTCTGGACTCCCCGACCGTCGGGAACATCCTTCCTGCACCTAGTCTGTCCAGTCCTGTCAGAATTTTATAAGTTTCAATGAGATCCCCTCTCATTCTTCTAAACTCCAGCGAGTACAAGCCCAATCGACCCAATCTCTCCTCATGCGTCATTCCTGCCATCCCAGGTATCGGCCTGGTGAATCTTCGCTGAACTCCTTCCATGGCAAGAACATCCTTCTTCAGATAAGGCGACCAAAACTGCACACAATACTCCAGATGTGGTCTCACCAAGGCCCTGTACAACTGCAGCAAGACATCCTTGTTCCTGTACTCAAACTCTCTCGCTACGAAGGCCAACATACCATTTGCCTTCTTAACTGCCTGCTGCACCTGCATGCTTACCTTCAGCGACTGGTGCACAAGGACACCCAGGTCTCGTTGCAATTCCCCTTCTCCCAATCTATTGCCATTCAGATAATCTGCCTTCCTGTTTTTGCCACCAAAGTGGACAACCTCACATTTATCCACGTTATATTGCATCTGCCATGCTTTTGCCCAATCACCCAACCTGTCCAAATCATCCTGGAGTTTTTCGGCATCCTCCTCACAGCACACACGCCCACCCAGCTTTGTGTCGTCTGCAAATTTGGAGATATTACATCTAGTTCCCTTGTCTAGATCATCATTAATAAATATTGTGAATAGCTGGGGTCCAAGGACCAATCCCTGCGGTATCCCACTAGTCACTGCCTGCCACTCGGAAAAAGACCCGTTCATTCCAACTCTTTGCTTTCTGTCTGCCAACCAGTTCTCTATCCAAGTCAATACCTTACCCCCAATCCTATGTGCCTTAACTTTACACGCTAATCTCTTATGCGGGACCTTATTGACAGCCTTCTGAAAATCCAAATACACCACATCCACTGGTTCTCCCTTATCTATTTTACCAGTTACATCCTCAAAAAATTCCAGTAGATTAGTCAAGCACAATTTACCTTTTGTAAATCCATGTTGACTTTGTCTGATCCTGTCACTGTTTTCCAAGTGCTCTGTTATTACATCTTTTATAATGGACTCTAGCATTTTCCCCACTACCGATGTCAGGTTTACTGGTCTGTAATTCCCCGTTTTCTCTCCACCACCTTTTTTGAATAGTGGGGAAACATTAGCTACCCTCCAATCTATGGGTACTGTTCCAGATTCCATCTACTATTTCTAGGGTCACTTCCTTAAGTACCCTAGGATGTAGATTATCAGGCCCCGGGGATTTATCGGCCTTCAATCCCATCAATTTCCCTAACACCATTTCCCTACAAATATTGATTTCTTTCAGTTCCTCCCTTTCATCAGACCCTATGTTCCCCGACATCTCTGGGAGGTTATTTGTGTCCTCCTTTGTGAAGACGGAACCAAAATATGTATTTAATTGGTCTGCCATTTCTTTGTTCCCCATTATAAATTCCCCTGATTCTGACTGCAAGGGTCCTACGCTTGACTTCAGCAATCTTTTTCTCTTCACATATCTATAAAAGCTTTTACAGTCAGTTTTTATGTCCCCTGAAAGCTTACTCTCATATTCTATTTTCCTTTTCTTTAACTGCTGCAGTATGTGTGGTGAAGGTACTCCCACAGTGCTGTTAGCGAGGGATTTCCAGGATTTTGACCCATCAACGATGAAGGAACAGCGATATACTTCCAAGTCAGGATGGTGTGTGACTTGAAGGAGAACTTGGAGGTGGTAGTGTTCCCATACGCCTGCAGCCCTTGTCCTTCTAGGTGGAAGAGGTCGCGGGTTTGGGAGGTGCTGCTGAAGAAGTCTTGGCGAGTTGCTGCAGTGCATCTTGTAGATGGTACGCACTGCAGCCACGGTACGCCGGTGGTGGAGGGAGTGAATGTTTAAGGTGGTGGATGGGGTGCCAGTCAAGCGGGCTGCTTTGTCCTGGATGGTGTCGATCTTGAGTGTTGTTGGAGCTGCACTCATCCAGGCAAGTGAAGAGTATTCCATCACACTCCTGACTTGTGCCTTGTAGATGGTGGAAAGGCTTTGGGGAGTCAGGAGGTGAGACAATTGCCGCAGAGTACCCAGCCTCTGACCTGCTCTTGTTGCAACATTATTTATGTGGCTGGTCCAGTTAAGTTTCTGGTCAATGGTGACCCCCCAGGCTGTTGATGGTGGGGGATTCGGCGATGGTAATGTCATTGAATGTCAAGGGGCAGTGGTTAGACTCTCGTTTGTTAGAGTTAGTTATTGCCTGGCGCAAATGTTACCTGCCATGTATCAGTCTAAGCCTGAACGCCGTCCAGGTCATGTTGCATGTGGGCATGGACTGCTTCATTATCTGAGGAGTTGCGAATGTCTGCAACTATACCCCCAATATGTTTTATACTTCATTGGCTGCGAAGCGCTTTGGGATGCCCGTAGATTGTGACAAGCGTTATATAAATGCAAGTCTTTCTTTCTGATAATTAATATATACATAATTATTTTTATAAAATGGTTGGTTTACTGATTTGTGCATGTGTGTGCATTTTGTTTTGCTGGTGAAAGCATCATGATGGTCAGTGTAGGCAACATGCTCACATGACTTAGTGACTGTCCAGTGGTTAATTTTTGGATTTGCAGAAAAATTGTTCAGCTATACAGTAGCTGGATCTGTTTTGAACCCTAACCACTGTAACAACAGAAAAGTTCTGCTTTAGATTAGAGCTGAAGGTGTTATCATTAATATAGCAAAAGACATTATTTTGGACAGCGCTGTGGTCATTACCAGCCCAGTGGTTTACTACTGATACAAGGAAATCATGTAGCAGATACAAGCGGTAAATGGCCAAGGACGGTCACTGTGCCTGAAAGATTATTTTATCATTATTACAGTAATTTTGGAAAACTAGTCTTATCTCTGGCTAGAAAATTCACTCATAAATTATATCTATGTTTGATATTAACAGTAACAAATGGACCACCTGGTTAGTACAATCCAGATCAATAACCTGGGTGTTCTGTACAATTATGCAGCAAGAATGGTAATTAAATATGACTTCAAAGAACTTCAAACACTAAATAGGCTTCCACTGGCAGGAAGGTATGAACTATACCTCATAACCTTAACATTTTTACAACCTGATTAATAAATTTAATACTAATTCAGCTATTTAGGCTCTTGAAATTAGATCTAGATTCTACCTTAATTTCCATCTTCCCAAAATCATAATAAGAATGGTAAATCAATCTTAGTATTAATGTGTTCCCAATTTATATATTTATATAATCTCTGCCCAGGAGAACAATTCACAGAAGTCAGAGCTAGATTTTCCTCTTGTCGATTAGGAATGGGTAGAAAATTTAGCCCATGTAGGTATTTGTTTTGTGTCAATCAATACCAAGTTCATGTGGATCCTAGTGTAGATTCTGTTTGCGAATTTTGGGGGTCACCTGGGTTTTTACAACCAACTCGCTACCCATTGGTATCAAATAACAGCCCTCTTGAGGTGACCTTCAAATGATTTCAAGGCTGCAATCTCATTTTAGGGCTGTAAACCACTTCAGTTTGACTGTCACAGTTTGAAAAATTGCATTCGTGTTATCACTTCATGTATCCATTGTTATTTATGTAATTCTCTGAGCAGGGAATAAATGAGTCCCTGTTTGTAATATGCTGTGTTTCCTCAGACACTGTCAAATACCTGTAACTTGGTTTTGCTGAAACCTACTGTCTAGGCTCACAGATGAAGAATGGCAAGTTTCATGAAGTATTCGAGTGGTGCCAGAATCTATGGCAATGTACTACAGCATGAGTCATTGCCTCTGGGGGAGAATGGGGCCAAAATACTATATTAAAGTTCATTGTCAGATCTTGAACTTAATGCTGGGGCCCAAACTTTATTGAGCCTTAAGTTTAAATCGGTCTGTGGGTTGGCCACAAATATTCAGCAGCTGAACTTGGAAACATGGTCAAATGTATTGCTCGGCTCAAACAAAAGCAAAATACTGCAGATACTCCTAGTGTTTGTTCATAAATTTAGTGAGGACTGATATGCTGCACCCACTTCAGATTCTTCCAAATTTATCATCATTATGAAGTTACCAATTTGGTCAATTTTATTGATTCTCAATCTGTTTCTCAATAAAGCTCAACATGGGTGATTTGCTTAAGTGTGTTAACCATCAACCGAGTTTACAGCATTTCACAAATGAAAAATACACTTACAATTTGAGGTACATTCTGTAAAATCATTGTTTATAGGATGGATTGCATACAGCAGCGATCATTATAACAAAATATTAATGATCTGGATTCACCCTGTAAACTAATAACAGAAACTGGACGTTTCCAAACAGGAATCGGTTTAAGTTTGAATCTGCTCATATAGAAATGCTCATTTTATTGTATAATTGTTAGTTTGGCTCAGTTGGTGGCACTTTTGTTTCTGAGTTCGGAGCTGTGGGTTCAAGCCCTGCTCTAGGCTTTCATCACACAATCTAAGATGACCGCTCCAGTCCAATACTGAAGGAGTGCTGCATTGTTGGAGCTTTCCAACTTTGGTTGAGACTTTAAACTGAGGCCCTATCCGTCTGTTCTGGTAGTTTAGGTGGATGTTAATGATCTCATGCGCCCATTTGAAGAAGTGCAAGAAGTTCTCCTAGTGTCCTGGCTAACATTCCTCCCTCACCCAACACCACTAAAAACAGATTAACTGATCATTAATCTCTGCTGTTTGTGCGACCTTGCTGTGCACAAACTGGCTGTCGCATTCATCCACATAACAACTGTGGTTGTACTTCAACATAATTTATTGTACATTGGGCACTTTGAGACACTCCTGAAGGATGTGTTATGGTGCTGTATAAAAGCAAGTTTGTTCTGGTTATTGCTTATATAAAAGATTTATTTTGGGACCATGTATTTTCAGCTTTTGTATGTGGAATAGTATACAATTTTTAAGATGGCTTTGCATTAAAAAAAAACTTCCTTCTCACTTCTGGATCACAACCCATGGGTTGAGAGTCACTGGTTGATGCCACTCCGGTTACAGTACTGTTTATTTCATTAGCATATTGAAACTCCAGGTGCTGTTATTGAAGAGGCGCTATCCTGTATAAATCCCAGCTTCTAGTTCTTTCCATTGTACCAACACTCTTGCATAATGAAATCTCACTTTAAATACTTTGTTTGAACGCCAGTGCATTTCCTAAAGAGTTAATGAAACAATGGAAGGAAAGAGGAAAAAAGAATCAATAAAAAAAAGTTTTAGATAAACAACGAGAAAACAAATAAAGGCCATAACCCAAGTTCACTACATTTGCAATTACAAGATCAGTTTAGAAATTTTTCAAGCATGCAAGTTAAGAAAGATAGGAATTCTCCGTCATCAGAATAATGAACACCGAGATCTAATTAAAACATCAAGTCCAGTTTCTGTTTCTGTATATTTGGCAAAACATTAAATTAATTGATAATCAGAAAGAAATTGCCTCAATGCAAATTAACTGGATTTGCAGGGTGTTTGTGCCAGAATGCTGTAGTCACTGTGGACATGCCCTAACTCCTCTTCTCTTGTAATTAGGATGGTTCCTGGTTATTGGAGTTGTTCTATGCTGATTCTAGTTTTTACAGATGGTATGTGCGAGAAACCACTGGTCCTTCTTAAAGCTTAGACTAATTCCATTAGTTCTTGAGGTGTCCCTGAAATTCTAATACATGGAATGTTTAAAAAATGATAATTTGATGGCTTTTAGTTGAGTTGGTTTTCCAGGCAGGGCATGATCGTGTTTTTGGAAGATGACCAGAAGTTACTGTTCGATCTGGGACAGGTGGATAATCTAGCATTTCTGGATTTGCAGTCCACATTTGATATCTTGAAGTATGACTTGTCACTGAGCAAGCTTGAGATGTTGAGGCCAAGACAGTTGCTGGAGGATAAGGATTGATGAGGTGCTGCCCCTGTCAGAATGAGTATTTAACACAGACTGTGCACAAAACCCAGTGCTTTTCTTAACCTACAAGCAGTAAATTCTTGTCCTCCTGCCTTCTGATGTATTTATGTTTGTAAGTCTATGTATGTGTATATACTCTTGTTGTTTGGACTACTTCAGTGACGATATTTAGTAAGCTATACAATCCGCAGGAACTGAAGAATTGACTGCAAAAAAAATAACCTTGTTCATCTAAACAAAAATTGGAGTGAAGTAATGTTTATTGGGATTTAAACTAAGTTAAAAGAGGTTTCTAGGGATAAAGCTCATTTACTGATTCATGGTGAGCCTCAGGAAATACTTTTTCAACACACAGGCTCAGAATGAATCAACACATGGTGCCCCCAATAGCTTGGTGTGGAAATGCACTGAGTTATACAGGTAAGTATGGTCCTAGTTTCATTTCTGGTTTGTTCTGAGTCAGGTGATTTGTTACCTAGGGCAACAGTAGGGCTGCTACATATGGCTTTAGTGTCCCTCGGCTAGGTCGGAGAAAAATCAACCAAAGCTCCCACTCCTGATCATTATTCAGCAACTTCTGCCGGCAAGTGCTTCACTATAGTTATATTGCTCAGAGCAGTCTGTGCGCTCGCTGTCTTGGCTCGCAAATGAAGAATAGCCACTTGCATGAAGTACATCCATTTTTGTATGGATTTTTTTTTTTTACACACAATTGAACGAGCCACACAGCATATTGCATATTTTTGCCAAACAGTCCCTGCAGATTGTATCCAACTATTCTGCAGATTTTTTTTCCCCTTCTGATGGTAAGTCAGCATTTCCTAATCATCTGAAATTGGGAATAATGGAGTAGTTGTCAGAACTAATTATTTTGTAATCTATATTATGCATTATGTTTGATGAAACTTCTATTGATTTCATCATCGTGTTCACCACGTCGTCCCTGTCTGAAGTTAATGACTCGATTTAGAACACTTTAAAATACTAGACACAGCAATTACTGGGTTCACTATATATGAATTTTCTATTCAGCAGAGCGCAGGTTAACTGCACTTGCCAGAAATAGGATGGGAAATGGCAAGAGAAGGGACCAGGACAAGGAATCTTTTGCATTGGTCATAATGGGTTTGTCCAGTCAATCTGGCAAGTTTACATTGGCCTTAAACAGCAGGAATACCAATGTAAAAGCAGCTCATATATTATCGCAGGAAAGTAACGCTAATAACGGTCTCATAGTCTCGTCCTACTTTTGGAAAATCAAACAGTTTTAACAAAAAGATTATACTGCAATGTGCCTTGTAGATATATACAAGATACTGACATTTTTTGGGCAGTATTGCAAGATGCAATAGTCGTTTAGATGTTAGTTCTTCAGCTTCTTGCAGTTAAATTTGTTTCTTTTATTGCCTAAATGTTTGTAAACAAAAGTTCTAATTTATCTGTTTGTTCATCCATTACTAAATGTTCTGTGTGTACAAATATAAGAACATAAGAAATAGGAGCAGGAATAGGCCACTTGGCCCCTCGAGCCTGCTCCGCCATTCAATAAGATCATGGCTGATCTTGGGCTCAAAGCCACTTCCCCGCCCGCTCCCCATAACCCTTCACTCCCTTATCTTGCAAAAATCTGTCAATCTCCACCTTTAAATATATTTAATGACCCAGCCTCCACAGCTCTCTGGGGTAGAGAATTCCACAGATTTACGACCCTCTGAGAGAAGAAATTCCTCCTCATCTCAGTTCTAAAAGGGCGACCCTTTATTCTAAAACTGTGCCCAGAGTTCTAGATTTCCCCACGAGGGAAATATCCTCTCTGCATCTACCTTGTCGAGCCCCCTCAGTATCTTATATGTTTCAATAAGATCACCTCTCGTTCTTCTAAGTTCCAATGAGTATAGGCCCAGCCTGCTCAACCTTTCCTCATAAGTCAACCCCTTCATCTCTGGAATTAACCTAGTGAGTTGTCTCTGAACTGCCTCCAATGCAAGTATATCCTTCCTTAAATAAGGAGGCCAAAACTGTACGCAGTACTCAAGGTGTGGTCTCACCAATACCCTGTACAGTTGTAGCAGGACTTCCCTGCTTTTATACTCCAACCCCCTTGCAATAAAGGCCAACATTCCATTTGACTTTTCGATTACTTGCTGTAGCTGCATGCTAACTTTTTGTGTTTCATGCACAAGGACCCCCAGGTCCCTCTGAACTGTAGCATTTTGTAATCTCTCTCCATTTAAATAATTTCCTTTTTTATTTTTCCTGCCAAAGTGTATAACCTCGCACTTTCCCACATTATACTCCATCTGCCAAATGTTTGTCCACTCACTTAGCCTGTCTATATCCCTTTGCAAGTTCTTTGAGTCCTCTGCACAACTTGCTTTCCCACCCATCTTTGTATCATCCGCAAACTTGGCTACATTACACTTGGTCCCTTCGTCCAAGTCATTAATGTAGATTGTAAATAGTTGAGGCCCCAGCACCAATCCCTGTGGCACCCCACTAGTTACCGTTTGCCAACCGACTCTCTGCTTTCTGTTAGTTAGCCAATTCTCTATCCATGCTAATAAATTACCCCCAAATCCATGAGCTCTTATCTTATACAGCAACCTTTTATGTGGCACCTTATTGAATGCCTTCTGGAAATCCAAATACACCACATCCACTGGCTCACCTTTGTCTACCCTGCTTGTTACCTCCTCAAAGAACTCCAGCAAATTTGTTCAACATGATTTCCCTTTCATAAAACCATGCTGACTCTGCTTGACTGCATTATGATTTTCCAAATGCCCTGCTACTGCTTCCTTAATGAAGGACTCCAGCATTTTCCCCAATGACATGTTAGGTTAACTGGTCTATAGTTTCCTGCTTTTTGTCTCCCTCCTTTCTTAAATAGGGGTGTTACATTTGCGATTTTCCAATCCGCTGGGACCTCTCCAGAGTCTAGGGAATTTTGGTATATTGCAATCAATGCATCCATTATCTCTGCAGGTACTTCTTTTAAGACCCTGGGATGCAAGCCATCTGGTCCAGGGGACTTGTCGTCTTTTAGTCCCATTATTTTACCAAGTACTATTTCCTTAGTGATAGTGATTGTCTTTAGTTCCCCCCTCCCTGTGGCCCCTTGATTATCCATTTTTGGGATATTGTTAGTGTCTTCTACCGTGAAGACAGATACAAAATATTTGTTCAGTGTCTCTGCCATTTCCTCGTTCCCCATTATTAATTCCCCAGTCTCATCGTCTAAGGGACCAACGTTTACTTTAGCTACCCACTTCCCTTTTATATACCTGTAGAAGTCCTTACTATCTGTTTTAATGTTTCGTGACAGTTTACGCTCATAATTCACCTTCTGTCTCTATTATTTTTTAGTCATCCTTTGCTGGTTTTTAAAAATTTCCCAAATCTCTGGTCTCCCAGCAATCTTGGCAACATTGTATGCCTTTGTTTTCAATTTGATACCATCCTTTACTTCCTTAGTTAGCCACAGATGGTGCTCCCTCCTCTTAAAATCTTTCTTTCTCACTGGAATATATTTTTGTTGAGAGTTATGAAATACCTCCTTAAATGTCTGCCACTGCATTTCAACTGTCTTACCCTTTAATTTATTTTTCCAGTCCACTTTAGCCAGTTCTTCCCTCATGCCATTGTAATTGCCTTTGTTTAAGATCAGGACACTGGTTTGAGATACAATTTTCTCACCCTCCAACTGAATTTGAAATTCAACCATGCTATGATCACTCTTTCCTAGAGGATCCTTTACTATGAGATCATTTATTAATTCTGAGGTCATGAACAATAATGTATTATTAGAAAATCAATATTTAATTGCATTGAAAGAAAGAATTGCATTTATATAGCGCCTTCCATGTTCTCAAGACATCATAAAGAGTTCACAGCCACTGAATTAGCCAAAACTCTACTGTCCGTACCCTATTCACCAGGACATTCTGCTTGCCCATCACTCCGCCCTCACTCACCTACATCGACTTCTGGTTCCCCAACACCCAATTCTCATCCTTGTTTTCAAGTCCCTCAATGGCCTCGCCCCCCCCCCCTCTAGCCGCCACCACTGAACTCTCTCTTCCTCTGATCACGGCCTCTTGTGCATTCCCCTCTCCCTCGCCCCACTATTGGTGGCTGTGGCTTCAGTCACCTAGGCCTCATACTCTGGAATACCTGCCCCTAAATCCCTCCATCTCCTTCTTTAAGCCCCTCCTTAATATCCACTTCTTTGACCAAGCTTTTGATCACCCCTTCTAATACCTCCTTTAGCTGAGCGTTCATTTATTCCTTATGCCTCAGAGAAGTGTCTTGAGACGCTTTTCTGTTTTAAAGGAATTGTATAAATGCAAATTTCTGAAGTAGTAGTAGAAGAAATGGAAGAATCACTGTTGTTTTGTAGACAAATGCAGCAGCCAAGTTGTACACAGCAAAGCCCCACAAACGGTAAATGAATAATTATCTAACCTGTTTTTATAGTGTTGGTTGAGGGATAAATGTTGCCCAGCACACCAGGAGAACTCCCCTGCTCTTCTTCTAAAAAGCACAATGAGATTTCTTTTTACTTCCACTTGAACAGGCATATCGGGCCCAGGTTTAACATCTCATCTGAAGCCTTGATTATGGGCTCAAGTCCTAGAGTGCAACTTGAACCCACAACCATTTAAATCAGAGCTGAGATTTCTATGACTGAGCTAAGCTAACACTTGTAATATATCCACTATTTGCTGCTCTTTGAATGCTCCTTCATATGCAGCGCAATTTTCGCTGTAGGTCTACTAGGCTTGCAGGTCTACTAGGGTTGCAAAATTCTGGGAATTTTTAAAAGAGGAAACTTTCCATGGGAATTTATGGAAATTTTGAGGTTTTTTTGCACACTGATGGTTTTTGTCTCTTACCCTTATACTGTATTGTCTTTGTCATCAAAATAGACATACTGTTCCATACAAATAAAAACAGGCTTTCAAAACTTTATTTAGGTTATAATTTTGAACTTTATTGAACCCCCACAAAAAAGACCCATCTAAAATAAAATAAGAGTGTCAGCTTATTTAGCCTGTAATTTGTCCTTATTTTGTCCCTTTGAGTCTTCTACTCCTGATGAAGCGGCTCAAAATTGAAACCCTCTACCTGTGAGCTGCTTGGGGACACCAAGCAGGTGTCCGCAGTTCCTTGGTCTCATGTAAATGAAGCCCTAAGCCTAACATCGTGTGGGTCTCGGGCCTACCCGTTCCGGTGCAGGGAACATTTTTTGCGCCCAGTTCGTGCTGGCCTTTCTTGGCCAAAAAAACGATTTACTCTGGTGGGGAGAATCCAGAACAAAAGAGCATAATCTTAAAATTAGGGCTGGCCATTTAGGAATGAAATCAGGCAGTACCTTTGCACACAAAGGAAAGTGGAAAGAGCTGTGGATGCTGGGTCAATTGAAATTTGCAAGACTGAGATAAATAGATTTTTGCTGGGTAAGGGCATCCAGGAATATGGATCAAAGACTGGTAAATGGCGTTGTGGTACAGATCAGCCATGATCTAAATGAATGGCGGAACAGGCTTGATGGGCCGAACGTCCTCCTTCTATACCCATGCCCTATGTTCCTAAATGCTTGTGTTAGCTTCTTGTGCTTTGGCTGTTACAAATAGAATATGCTATAAAATGTTATCAGGATGTGAGTTTCCTCTTGACTGAGGCAGAAGGTTAACAATAAAAGAATGAGAAAAAGTTTGCTCCAATTGACTTGCTGTAGCTAATGGTCAAACCTTGTAGCTTCAGTCTTTCAGCAGACTGTCAAGTTATGACTGATTATGATTATTCAATGATAGGCTGGTGGCTGTACCAAACAAAGATAACTGACTGCAGTCCCGAGATCTCTGCTGTGCAGTTAGATGGCTGGACATTTACCATCTAACTGCACATTTATGGGACTTTACAGCGACAGTGCTAAGCATATCCAAATGCTGAAGGAAATTCCTATTATGCTTATGGGGATTCTGTACGTAAATGGAATCCCCATAAGTATAATGGGAATTCACTTTGTGATTGGTTGGGCCGGTCCACGTGATCCCAGGGATGCTTGTGAACCACCTGCGCCCCGGGTACGTGGGGCTTTACGCATGCGTACGTGTAGAGGCCCAGGAATGCGAGTTTTCATGGATCCAGGACCATCAGGTAGTTTCATAGTTATATTGCGGTTCAGAGGCATCCGCCCACGATAAGCCTCCAACCGCAAATTAAGGCTCCAAGGCCTAGAAATTCAGTAGCGCCCCGTTTGGGGCGCCAGCCTCGCCAGGGCGCTAAAAGTAGCGCCCCGGAAGTAGCCGCCCCCACCCGCCGGAAATTCACTTTGCGCACCCCAGAGGGAAGCGCGGCGCTACTGGAGGCGCCCCGCATCCCTCTTAGGGCGCTGCAGCTGAAGATCGCTGCACAATGTGCCACAGCATTACATGCTGCGGCACGGCGCGCTGCGGTACTGCAGGCCTTCCTCCCCTTCTTAAAGGGGAGGGGCCTTGTGCAGCGCGATCGAGGATCGCGAGTGCAGGCAAAAGAGCCCGGCACCGAGGAGAAGGGCCGGGCTCTTGGAACGCAGTCGGCACTCAGCGGGAGGGGGGGCGCTCAGGAGGCCGGGGACGGCAGCGCGGAGAGGTGCTGGCAGGCGGCCAGCAAAAAAAATGGCCGCCCCGCACCTCCTTTAATTAGTGCCTCTACTGCCGCAGGTAGGCCCCCCTGAACTGGTTGCAAATAGCGTCCGGCGTTAAAGCAGGGGGCGCAACTAAATATCGCGATCGGGGCAGTAGCAGGGCGCTGCACACACTGATGACGTCATCGGTAGCGACGCAGCGCTAACGGCTAGCGCCGCCGTTAGTGTCCCGCTAAATTTAGCGGGAGGCGTGGCCAGTGGCTTCCGACCCACTTAGCGCCCTCTTAAGGCGCTAACTGGTGGCGCAGCCCACTGAATTTCTAGGCCCAAGTGTTTTAAAGGAAGAGTTTTTGGTAGCTATAAATCCAGTGTGTATTTGCAATTGGTCTGTACTACACAGTAGTTGTCCTATTGAAAGGGGTGCATTAAAGTCGTGCTCTCTCATCCTTTTTAAGGTGAGGAAGATGAGCTTTTTTTGGGATATTTTTTGCTTGTTTTTAGCCAAAAAAAGGTGCTTTTACTTTAGAAGCAACATGCAAAGTTTGAGCACTGTTGCATGAGAATGTTTATTTCTTAATGGCCATCACTGGTCACCGAAACTTACATAGAATTACATACGATATACAGCACAGAAACAGGCCATTCGGCCCAACCAATCCATGCCAGCATTTATGCTCCACATGCGCCTCCTCCCATCCTTTCTCCTCTAACTCTTATCAGCACTGATATACACAAGGTGCCTTATTAAGTTGATAACTAACTTAAAATAAAATCCAATTTATAGCCGGAAAACAGGTTTTCCTGCCCCGAGTCCTAATGGATTCTCCATGCTGCCTCCTTCAGTGGACAATAGTAAGATTCTGTGTAACCACCATTGATGCCACAGTGACTGGCTGCAGCTCTGTGGAGTAGGGCTGGTCCTGCCAGTTCTGCATAGTATGGCCTAGTGACACAAGACTTGTCCAAATGACTTTAGAAGCAGAGATAGAAACCATCAGGTCTCTGGGTTTGGAGCTCTACCATTGGAGCTGCTGGGAAAAGAAACACTTTACAAATGTCTAATTTTAACAGCTAAACTCTTTATTTAACAAATACTGAGATTTTACAGATTTCTGTGAGGTTTTATTTCTATTGCAGTTTTGTTTTGCTGATGGTAGGGATTATGACAGACACTGACCAGCAAGCTTCTTAATTAATACATAATGGCCCTGAATTTCCGATCGGGGGTCGGAATATCCGCCCAATATTGTCACTGTAGAATTAACTAATGCGATCCTAAACCCATACAAATCATTGATTAGGCCACAGCTAAAATATTACTTCCATGCAGAGGATACAGAAGAGATTTACTAAGATGATACCAGGGAGAGGTGACTTTAGTTATGAGGAGAGACTAAATTGACAAATTAACATTTCAGGCATGAGTTCTGATGAAGGGTAGTGCTGAAACATTAACTTGACCCTTCTCACTACAGATGCCTTGCCTGACTTGCTGAGTGTTCCCAGCATTTTGTGTTTCTGTTCTGTTCCTATGAGTTTTCTTTTTAGCTTAACTGTATATTTTCTCAGATATTTACATTGAAGTTCACAGTGACCTACAAGCCAATGGGGTTGGGGTAAGGGGAAATTAAGGCTGTTTTGGTCACTGAAGTTTGAATATTAGGTTGGAGATCAAACAAGGTATGATGGCCGCGATTTTGCCAGCGCTCAGAGGGCAGGTTCGGTGGCGGGTCAACTGTTAAGTTCAAAATGATTGACGGCGGGTTGTCAACCCACCACAATCCAGCCTCATGTGAGTTTCAAGAGTGCCGGGTCTGTGATGTCACAACAGACCCGACACCAAGCAGCGGGTGAGGGATTTAAGACACTTAACTCCCTGTCAAGTGCTTGTTAATTGCTATTTGGACAACCATTTCCTATTTTCCAACATTTCCAACAGGTTTCACGACATTCGGGTATCACGCCAGGTAAGTGTGTCGGGAGGACCAATGAGCTGGATACTTCACAGCTGCAACTGCAGTGTAAATGCTGCACTCACATCTGCTCAATTTCAAATGTCCGAGGTTGCTGATTTCATGATTTGGGAGACACATTCTGTTTCGAGGCTGTAGGTGTGTGGTGTTAACTCTATATGCACTGCCATCTCCTTGGAGCAAGCTCTCTCACCATTGACAGATCGCTTCTGCCATCTCAGCTTCAGCTGCCATCTATTCCAGCAACATCGGTGTCCTTGAAAAAATCTCACTTTGGTCCTCTGAATCCCTCCACGATCAGCCCCAACACCAACATCACCAGGCATACCAACCTTCTGCACAATCACCTGATGCTGCACAGGACACAGGGAGGGCATCAGCACCCAACCACATTGCTGCCAGGGATGGCCTCACCATGGCCAGATTTACTTCACTTGACGCTGTACACCCTGGCTGCCACATGATGCTCCAAGTTAACACTTCCCCACACCAGCACCATAAGATATTCCTACAATGACCAAGCTGTTTCTTTCACACTCATCATCATTGTGGGGGATACCGTTATGTCTCACCATTCACTGCAACTCACAAAGACACTTTCAAAGGTGCACACAGATCTGTACAATAAGGCAAAGTGTTGAAAATAAAGATTTCAATGTTTGACAGCACATTAACAGAAAATTTACATGAACATTGCATAACACACCCAAGTGCCTACCCTTGTGTGTTGTTAGTTGGTATGATTGGACTAGGATGAAGGTGAGCGAGAGGGGTGGCTAGTGAGATGGGGAAGTGATAATGTAGATAGAGAGGAATGGATGGAGGTGCAAGGTAAGTTGGTGTGAGTAAGGATGTGCAGGAGTAGAGTAGGGAAGGCAGAGTGATGGGGATGTGATGAGTGGCCCAGCAGGATGAGGTTGAGTGTGGCTTTGCTGTAGCATTTCGTGATCTACTGAGATCATTGAAAGGTTTGTGCCACTGCAGCCAGGCACTCCTGACCACATCCCTGCTTTTGCCCTCCTGTGCAATGTGCAACCAGATTGCGGTGCTGTCCTGGGGAGATCTCTTCCGCCCATGGGAAGGAAAGAGAACCTCCCTGCGTACTGTGACTCCCTCTATTAGCATATGGAGGGAGTCATACATGAACCTGGGTGCAGCTGTGCACCTTTGTGCAGTGCTTGTCCGTGTTTGCAGCACCTCCATGCTGCAGTACATTGACAGCACAACTGTCAAAATCAATGTGGCTGTGGTCCCTTTAAGGAAACCGGCTATTGACGCGTCATCAAATGACGTCTTCAGACCCGCTTCCTATTAGTTGGCCAGGAACCCCACAGGATGGACTTAATAAGGCCAATCTATGGAAAACCGTTTTCAGAGAGCGGCTGCAGACGGAAGCAGGACCGGAACCCGCCAACCAGCTCTCCTGCCACCATCCCATCTCCGCAGGGAAAATCCTGCCTGATTTATGGGGATGGGGTCGTCAGCTCTGGAGACCAAATGGGGCATGAAATACTGGAGGAGACTGCCCTGGGGATTGATCAGGGTATAGGGCACTGGAAGGGAAGGTGTGTTATTCACTGTTCAGCTTTGAACAAGAAGTGCAAATCCATCAGCCTATTTTAAAAAATCTCATGGATTGTTTTTCACACCAGTAGTTTCTGTTTTGCTATAGATCTAATGAATTTGGATAGTCTTCAAAACCCATGTAGTCAGTCCTGGTGTGCTGAAGAGACCACACTTAGAAGGAATCTGAAAAATACTGTTGACTGCTACAGGTGAAAACAAATGTGTTTTTAAGATAATAAAAGGAAGTCTTTGGATAAATCAAATTGAGGAACAGATGCTTGATCAATACTACAGTGCATGTGTGATAACAGGCTTGCACTGGCATGGTGTGCACTCCTTCAGTAACTAAGCAGCTGTTCCACGGTTCCAGCACCAGGGCAAGCACAGCCACAGTACACGTTGAATATGCTCTTGTCGGGGCACCGCCAACCTGTCGGGACTACATTTTCATGCACAAATGGGTTTTCATTTTCATTCTGTAGAACAATATTCTCTGAAACTATATGGCCAAATGCTACAAACTGGAGTGAAAATCTGGTTTTCTTAACTCCCTACCCTCAGCTCAACGTCCTCGTCCCTGCCTGCAACCTCCCCCCCACCAAAAGACCAGGTACCTTCTCAGCAAGTGCTCGGTTGTCTTGTGTATCTGTCTGTCTCTATCTGTATTTCTCTCACTCACATAGCTTGAACCATATTCTACAAGTAGGACTAAAGGTTTTCTTGACCATTAATGATAGCGGCTTAAAATATTTTTCTCGCATTCCCTTGATCGCTCAGTGCATTTATTCAGTGAGTAGATAAGCTGCACAGGCTAAGAAGATGCCAGGTTTGATCCCTGGTCTGTGCCGAGTTCACTAATCTCAACTGGAAAGGTGGTAGGAGGGTCAGTATACACAACCTCAATCCCGCTATATAGAGGAGTGAAAAATCAGCTGGGATTCCCACTCCTGATTGCTATACAGTGATCCCTGCTGAAAGTGTGGATGGCGAGTGAGGACAGGATTGGATTAGACCATGATTCTCCTGCAGTCGAATAAGCTGTGGGCACAACAATAATAGCCAATTGGGTGATTTGTTGGCACAGTGCCCTACAAGGAGTCAAAGCCTTCAGAAGAGGAAAAAATTAGTGAGGAAACAAATATTCTAATTCCCCCCAAAACACAAATTCTGAAATAATGTCCTATTTGATGAAAGTAATCTGTTTTCTTCATGTGTAAGTACATGCGGGAGTAGAATGTAATGAAGTTGTACCCAGTTTTCATTATGCTGTTTGTTCTTCCCCACAGTTAATCCAGCTGATACTCAGTCACCTGACAATGCCAGATCTTTGCCAGTTGGCACAGACCTGCAAATTGCTGCACCAACATTGCTATGATCCTCTTCAGTATGTCCAGCTTAGTTTACAACCTTACTGGGCAGGCCTGGATGATGCCGCTCTGGAGCACCTACAGTCACGCTGTGCTCTTGTGCAGTGGTTAAATCTGTCTTGGACTGGGAATAGGGGATCCATCTCCACGCAAGGATTCAGCAGGTCAGTGTTAATGTAATTCCTGAATAAAATTCATTTACAGCAGGCACCAGGTGTGTTAAATGTCCCAGTGTGTCATTAGTGATCAGACACCATGGATAATATGGTCCTGGTGCAGCAGCCTGTGGTCGCTGAGTTGACCTAATCCGATGATGCAAGGCAGCTGATTTAAATATGTTTGTGACGTTCCTAGTGCCTATCGATGACACTCTGGGAATAGCGTGTACCATTAGCTATTGAAGGGCTGCTGGCTGTTCTTAGAGCATGTTTCTTCAACAGAAAATCAGATTAGGGGACAATGACCCCTTAAGCCTTTAGAGATCAAATAAGTGAAGCAGAGGAAGGAGATTTGGCCCTATTGGAAAGAGAAGGCCACCCAGGAGAAAAAAGTGATTTTTTTTTTAAACTGGCGTCCCCTAAAGCACCTATTCCAAATGGGCACTGGACCTCTGGAGCACCACTGAGGCAGTGCAGCTGCACTATGGGGAGCACCCCTGATTAATTAGCCTTGATAAGCCTGGTGCACAATTTGTATGCTGGTTCCCAATGCACTTCACACTGCTCCAGCACATAGGCATTCAGAGGATAATAGGCCTCAGTTCTCTGTGCCTAATAACACAAGGCTCAGGTGCCTCAAGAGATGAGACATTTCATGTCAGATCATCGGCCTCCATGAGTTGCCTTTCGTGAAGTATATGAAGTGAATCCTTTATTTAAAAGCCTGATTGTCTGTGGTTGCTCTTGTTTTAGGAACTCTTTCCCAGTGAAACAATTATTTTTCGTTTGCAGTGCCTCTGACACTGACGGTGCCTTCCTTACTTTTTGAAATGGGTAGTGAATATTCCGTCTACTTGAGTACGAAATATGTTTGAAATTGTAAAATTTTGTTTGGCATCTCCCCATTTTTTAAATTCATTTTCCCTTTATCTTTACTTTAGGATATGAAATCCCTGTTATCCCCCTCCCTTTTGATTCCTATAAACAGGCCTTGCCAGACCACATACCCCCTGTGACGATGGGGCCAAGTGGAAAGACTGCCCCGAGATGTACACCAAGTCACTGCTATGCTGGCTGTTAGAATTCAGCCAGTTATGTACTTTTCTAATATGCTACTGTAAGGGGAATCACCAGTACAACCCCTATTAACTCCATTCTATAGCGCACTATGTTGGAAGATGCTGTGTTACCAGGCTAACTGATTGTTTTTAATTATCAGCTCTTTGCTTCCTCCTTAATTCAAAGCGCACAAACCATAATTACAGAGTGTGGAAGTAAGCCATTCTCTAACATAGCATAAAAGCAGGAATTATTCTAACGAGGATTAACAAATTGCAATTTAAGGGGAATTGGAACAAATATTTGACCAAATATCAGCTTCTGACTTCCTGCAAGAAACATTTATTAATATAGTTGTAATGTATTGATTTCTAAAATTTTCAAGAAACTCAACAGTGGCTCTCTCTCCCTCCTTTCAAAATGTAACTAAACCCATCTAATAGTGTGTCTTTTTTCAGTATTTTGCTGGTATTCAAATGTTTGTATTGGATGCTATTTTAGAAGTCTTGCCAAAATATAAACTAATATTTGTTTAATACTTTTTATTATCTTACATTATACTTTGCAGATCACTTTAACTGTTCTTGTCTGTGCTGTTACTGAATGATGGTGAAATAAGACAGAGCCAGTGTTTCTTCATAGCCATTTGTTTATTTTTCTTCTAAATAAAGTGGGGTGGTATGCATTTTACCTCCCATATTATCTTGAAATAAAAACAGGAAATGCCAAAAATGCACAATAGGTCAGTCAGCATCTGAAAGTAAAAGATTGGTCCTGCCAGCAACGTTATCCATTCATCAAAATATGGCATTTGCTTATGCATATTTGTTTTATTTCATATATGAACTGAATTTTCTAATTGACCGGTTAGATCATTTTTTTAAATGATAAGCAGCAGCATTTGACTACTTTATTTAAGGTGTCAGTTTACCTATTGGATGAATAATTCTGCAAGCAGTAACCCATTTTCAGATCTGTTCCCTATATTAATTCAGAACTTTGCACCTTTTCACTTCCAGTGTAACATCTGCTGTTTTTCTATAGCTTAGTCCTGACGTTGCCTCTTTATGTGATGCCTGGCGCATACGCTCACAGCTTGACGCCTACTACTTTGACAGGATTTAACCCTATGATTGCTGTGCTTCCTGTGCAGATTCATGCAAGTGTGTGGATTTGAGCTGGTGCGTCTGGAGTTGGCCTGCTGCCACTTCCTGAACGAAACTTGCCTCGAGGTTATTGCTCAGATGTGCCCAAACCTCCAGGAGCTGAACCTTTCATCCTGTGATAAACTAAACGCTCAGGCTTTCTGCCATATTGCTAAGATCTCAGGTCTCCGACGTCTGGTCGTTTACCGCACAAAAATTGAGGTAGGAACTCCTGTGGTGATTGGCACTGACAGAGAATTGCTTAACGCTACTTGTGTATTTTTTAAATGAAAGAAGTGCTTGTCTTAGAAATTGTACACCCAATACAGCACAATCTATTTCTGAGAGGTTTGAGTGGTTCCAATGTTTTTTGATTTTATTTTCTGTTTGATTTAAGACTGTGAGTAGTCATACTTGGTTTGAGCTGTGGACTTGCCCCTACTGTTGCAGCTCCTCTGGAATCTGGACTGATCCTGACAATTTTACCTGACTTCTTGGGATTTAGATGTGTCATTGGTAATAGTCAGGTATAAATAAATACTTTGCACATGCTCATTACGTGTTCTATTTTTATCATGAGAGTGGAGAAAAGTAATTGAGGTTGTGTTTATACTGTGCTTCGGGTCTGAGCTGCAGTGAATGGTCTGCAGTGTGGAAGCTATATTGCTGCCTGGCTGTGAATCTGCATTCTCACTATAAAGAGGGAGCTCTCTGCATGGAGATAAATTCTAAAAGTTTTAAGAGCATGGGTAGTAGTGTCCAAACTCAAAACATTTTACAAAAAAACTCCTGTAGTTTATAAAGTACACCAAAGTTCCAACAGATTCTCTTAGCACTTTTTTAACCTAACTTGACATTGCATTGCAGTTCTCCTTTAGGTGGTATCAAGCCCAATCATGGAGGACATCCTCTGTCGCAATCTGATTCCGCAGCATCACATAAGTGTATAACTACCCTTAGCTGTAAAAAAAAAACATTGAAGCCATTGATATAAAAAGGAAAAACCATAAAGGATATATACACATTTTTATCCATCTGTTCTTCCACATTACCCAACCTTCCCCCATTCAAAGTATAATACTTTTATTTCTTTTTAGCAAAATATACCATCTCATACTTACTGACTTTTTTGCCCAATCCACTATCTTATAGATACCCTCTTGCAGCTTTCTTTCGTCCTCAGAATTATTTACTATGCCTCCTATTTTAGTAATATCTGCAGATTTGGAAACCACTCCCTCTCGGACTATAAATCTTCTTCTTAGGCAGTCCCTCGGAACCGAGGATGACTTGCTTCCACATTAAAAATGAGTTTTCAGGTGACTGATGAGTCCAATGCGGGACCTACAGTCTCTGTCACAGGTGGGGCAGATGGTGGTTGAAGGGGCGGGTGGGTGGGGTGCTTGGGTTGACTTGCGCTTGGTTTCCGCTTGCTCCCGGCAAAGAGACTTGAGGTGTTTGGCGCCTTCCCGGATGCTTCTCCTCCACTTTGTGCAGTCTTGCACCAGGGATTCCCAGGTGTCGGTGGGGATGTTGCACTTTTTCAAGGAGGCTTTGAGGGTGTCCTTGAAGCGTTTCCTCTGCCCACCTGGGGCTCTCTTGCCATGTCGGAGCTCTGAGTAGAGTGTTTGTTTTGGGCGTCTCGTATCGGGCATGCGGACGATGTGTCCCGTCCATCGAAGCTGCTCGAGCCTGGTCAAAGCTTCGATGCTGGGGATGTTGGCCTGAGCGAGAACACTGTCGTTGGTGTGCCTATCCTGCCAATGGATTTGCAGGATCTTGCGAAGGCAGTGTTGGTGGTACCTGTCCAGTGCTTTGAGGTACCTGCTGTACATGGTCCATGTCTCTGAGGCATCATTGATGTGCTAATGAACAGAAGCTTTCCCAAAACAGAAGCCTGTGGGACACTGCTATCCACTTCCAACCACTCTGAGAACAGCCCTTACCCCTCTCTCTCCTTTTTCTCCTTGTAACCAGTTTTTCACCCAATTTGTGACTCGTCCCCTAATTCCATACCCCTTAATTCTCTCCAGTGGTCTCCTGTGTGGTACCTTCTCACAGGCTTTCTGACAGCCCATGTACACCATATTCACTGCATTTCCTCCATCTACCATAACTGTCACCTCATCAAAGAACTTTATCAAGTTTGTCAAGCAAAATCTTCCTTTCTGTGTTGGCTGCTTCTAATTATTTTCTCTTCGTCTAGATATTTAGTAATTTCATCCTTAAAGATTCAAATTTTTCCTTACCACAAATGTTATGACCCAGCTTAACTCTGTTTCCCTTACTGAAATCATTATTACTTTGGCCAAACACCAATCCTCTGGCACACATCCACTCAAAAGAATCCTGAAATATAATTTCTAGGGCCTCCACTATTTCTTTCCCCATTTCCCTCAGAATCTTTGGATGTATCCTGTCACATCCTAGCACTTTGTCCCTCTTTTTAGTTTAATTAACTTCTCTCATATTTTCCTTTTATTTATTATTATATCTCTCATCTCACTTTCAATCAATTCACAATTTACTTTCTCTTCTGTAAATATGGATGCAAAGTACTTGTCATGTATTCCTGCTAAATTTTGTTTAGCTATTTACTGATATATTTATAGAATACTTTACTGTGTTTTTTGATATTCTTTGTGATTCTCTCCTCATACTCCCTATTTGCTTTCCTTAACCCTCTCTTATTGTCTATCCTTATTTTCATGTGTTGGCCGAGAAATTTGGCCATGCGGTCCACATTTTTCAGACACTAAACGGCCTCCTAAGTCTCCAATATGGCGGGCAGGAAACGCATGCACCTATTCGACCAGAAGTGTGCCGTCTGCCATATTGGATAAGTGGGTTGCGCTGGTGTAAGGAGCCAGCATTAGCTAGTGAAAATAACAATAATGCAGGTGTCTGTCACAGTTTAGCAATCACACATGGAGAGAAACCAGTAAATTCCTACTATAATTTCTTCTGACCTCTGAGGAGCAGTATTAAGCAATGGGGCGCTACCTTCGCCGGGGTGCTAATTTTAGCGCCCCGATAAAGTTAGCGCTTCCGCGGCCGATTTTCCCAGGTAGCACCCCAAGAGGGAGGAGGGGAGCTACTGGAAGCGCCCCACGTCCCTCTTGGGGCGCTGCGAGCCAATATCGTGGTGCTACATGTTGCGGTACTGCAGGCCTTCCTCCCCTTATTAAAGGGGAGGGGCCTGGTGCAGCGCGTCCCGATGCCCAGCTGGGCCACCAGCGATCGGAGAGCAGCCGGCACTCCGCCAGGGGGATTCACGGGGGCAGGTGCTGGCAGGCGGCAAGCAACTAAAATGGCTGCCCGCCACCTCCCCTTTAACTAGTGCCGCCCCGGCCGCAGGTAGGCCCCCCTGACCCCGGCGGTAAGTCGGAGGGCGCCAGCCAATATTACAGCTGGGGCGCGAGCGGGGTGCAGCGCATGGCGATGACATCATCGCCGGCGGTGCAGTACCGCCACTAACCTCCCACAGGAGGCGCAAATCAACTGAATTTTGCCTCAATATGTTCTTTGACAGTATGAAAAATCTATTTAGTTTTGCATAAAACACGCATTTACTGTTCATTTCAACTTTGCTTCTTGTGCCACAATTTTTGTATCATATGATTATATTTACCAATCCGTCCTCCCAATGCTGTGCACTTCGACTGCTCCTTCGAACTCCATCTCCCAGCTCCATTCCTTTAATTTAATTTAACATTTCTTTAAACTTAGTTACTCTACTGCCACTTTCATGGGCCTGGGGCCTCTCCATTTCTCACCTTATTATTCTTTCTCAACCTGTCCGTCCTCGCCATTGTCAGACCTCGGGACTCGCGTGGCCCACCTGTCCCTGCCATTGGACTAGGTCCTCCTAGCTGCTCACCCGCACCATTTCCGCATTCCATCGCCCCACTCAAACTTCTGGTCACTTTCATCCTCATTGGCACTGGCTGTCCTGTTCCGGTCCCAATCCTAAATCTTTCTCTTCACCAGTTTCTCAGCAGTTTTGTTTTGAAAGTACTTCGAGCATTATAGTCTATTTATAACGCTATAGGTACTATCAATTCTAATGTTTCCCATTTGCAATCCAACTTTAGGATCAGATAGGGTAGAGAGAGGATGGAGGGGGGAGTTGTGGGGAGTGAGAAGAAAGGGGATGTGGGGTGAGGAACCAAGTGGACAGAATGAACCAATGGGAGATGAGGGGGGGAGGGAAAGAGAAAGGGGTGGAGGGTAGGGGAGCATGAACGACAGAGTAATATAGCAGGTGATCGAAGCTGTGGAAGGTAGGGGAGGTGATGAAAGTGAGGAGGTGATAGGAATGGTTAGGAAAGTCAGTGTAAGTGAGGGAGATGTGGGGAAGCAGGAGAAATGAGATGGGGAGGGGATGGAGTGAGCATGAGCAGATGGTTAGTGAAAGGGGGGAAAGCAATGGATGGTCAGGTGAGATGATGAATGTGAGAGGGTAGAGGTATCATGGTGGAAAAGAGATAGAATGAGGGGGACGGGGAAACAGACACCAGGCAAGCGACTTGCAACGCCATTCTCTTTGTGTTCCTTTCCACTGCTGCTCTGCCCAGACCCTCCCAACCCAAAACCTGCCTGCAACCCTGATTGGATGCCATCCATCCATCTCCACCCACCCTCCCAAATCCAGAATTTGAAATCTGGCCTGTATTCCAAACCGATCTCACCTCCCCAACGATGGCACGAAAAGTCACCCCGAGACCCACTACACCAAAGCAAGCATACAGCCGTGGTTATATCCCACCGCCAACCTGGGACCCCAGGCCTGTGGCTCCGACTGGTCCCTCCTGTGACCGGTGCACTGCACCCACAGCCAGAAAATATGGCCCTCACATTCCCTACCCTCCCTTGCCACCCTACTCCACACCATTACTTCCACTCCAAAGGAAAGATGATAAAATGAGAGAGAAGGCCGAAGAAAGGGAGATGTGGAGACAGAAGAAGAAAAGGACAGAGAAACAGCAGCACGAGGATGACATAAACAGTTATGTTCTGACCTATTGTGAGCAACGCCACAGGCAATTTAGCAATTAAGTTGTAAGAGTCTCTTTCTCATTCAGACGTTGCACTTCAAAGCGTCAAAAATATTTTTAAAATGAAAAAAGGATGTTAATTCATGCTGTTTTTCCTGATTTGGAGCCAGAAATGTCACTTTTGAATTTCCTTTAAAGTACGTTCTAATCTTCAAACTTTCCTCACCAAACAAAAATTATACTCGGAGGGCTGGGTGAGTTTTTGTCTCAGCCCTTTCAGGAGGGGTTGCAGGTGGTATGTTTTGGCTCAGTGTGGGGAGAGGATGGGACCATTGGCTCAGGGAAGGTTTCCCTCTCTGTTGGGATGTGGGGAGAAGTAAAGAAAGGCCAGAATTAGTTCTGCGGGAGAGTGAGGGCGGCTGTGTTATTTCTGAGGGCAGGGGAAAGGGACCTTAATTACTTTTCAGCAAGGTGGGAGAATGAAGTTGGTTCTCGGGAAGTGGTTAGGAGTTGCTTGTCAGTTAGGGGAGTGAGTACTAACCGCCTTTCAATAGGGTGGGAATTGCTTCTCACTGAGGTGGGTTTGAATTGTTTCTCGTGGGGGCGGGGCGGTGAGTCCTGACTGGCTTCTCACGGGATGGGGAGGGAGTCGCTTGTCAGTGTGGAGTGGGGAGATAGATCCTGAATTGCTTCTTTGTGGGGGAAGGGGTTATTCACTTTTAAAATTGCTTTTAAAAGGTGTGGGAGTTTGAAATGCTTCTCAATAGCTGGAGGGGCAGAATTGCTTCTCTGAGAAAGGAGGGAAAGGGTTACCCATTCTCCGGAGCAAGCTGTTTGTTTTCTGGGTCTCCGAGGATCCTTTTCAGTGGCTCTGTGGAATTCCCAAAGTGCTTCTCAGTTGTTGAGAGAGTCCTGCGTTGCTTCGCAATGGGGGTGGCGGCCGGGGGCGGGTGGAGGTGGAGGTGGAGGTGGGGGTGGGGTGGTGTACGGCTTTGTTCAGGCCAGAAGTTCAAATTGTTGCAAGGTACAGGTTACAGATTTTATGTATGGATGGGAATCTTAACCTGTCATCTCAAGGGAGGGACAACCCACTTGGAGTTCACTGTGGCCCCTGTCGGGACTATTCCCATAACAAGTCAACCGTTGGAAGCTCCTTACAATCAGGCTTGTTGCTGCTGAAGTGCAGTGGGGGGGAAATGGTCACCTGGGAGTGAAATTTTTTCAGAGCAGGCAGAATGGTGTTGAGAATCTTGAGATAAAGGAGGGATGAACGGGAGTTTGTAAGTGCTGCTGCAGGAGGGAGGTGCTAATCGCCCGCAATTAAATCCAGGTCATCTTGGAGCCATTTCAGCATGAGCCCACTGCTGTGATAGGTTTTGGCACTGACGCTAGCTGCTTCAGAGGTGAAATGATCCTTCAGAATATCCGGGGGTTTTATTTTTTGCTGGATGGATGAGCAAAGAGAAAACTTTCTGAAGTCTATTCTGTGACCGATCTCTCCCAACTTGGACACGGTCCTCGCATGTTAGTGAGGAGGATTTTGCAGGATCGCCTCAGTCCCGTCCTGCTCCGATGCCTGGGTCGTTCCCATTAGGTCCGTCTGATATTTCTGTCATGATTGCGTTGGTAGAAATTGTTTACAACTGAGTGGCTTGCTACACCACTTCAGAGAGCATTAAGACACAACTACATATTGTGGGACTGTAGGTAGGTTCCTTTCCCTAAATGGCCATTTTCCTGGTTATTAAATTTGTTTTCACAACTTGCCATGGTGGGGATTTGATCTCATGACCTCCGAGTTGCTAATCTACTGCACCACTACACTACCATGCTCTTAACAACTCCACAGCAGAGATCTTTCTCCACTCAAAATACTTCATCTGAATCCAATCGACTTTGTGACCTAATTAAAATAGGGTCTTCCATCCTTCATGTTGGGGGATATTTGAGGATATTTTACATTGCTCTCGCCTGTGGTCAGGGAGCACAGATGACAAATTAAAGGTCATTTCACCCATTCTATGGCTGCCTCCTAGACATCTTTCACTCGGATCAATCAATTTGTTCATTGAGCACTGCTCATTCGACTTGGGAACTGGACAGGGTAATGTCTTTAGTGGTATGGTCCTGTCAGCTGATGTTAAAACTACATTTCAAGGGTCACCCTTCTCCTTAGTTATCCTCCTGTATTGTGTGGAAATGCGGAATGAAGAAGAAAATAGATTACTTGTGGTAAGATCATTTTCATTCTTTGAATAGAGAAGTTCTTCTCACACCATAATCCTATCTGCCTATCCCTACAGGCCTTGTTGAAAGAGAAGTCATCTAGGTTTAGGGGAATACCAGCAAGTTAGTTACTGCAGCCTAGGTCAAAATGAAATTATGTGCAGGCATGGTGCCTGCCTTTAAAATGAAGGAAACTGCAGACCACATTTCAGCAGTGGCACAGATGACACTTTATTTTGTGTGCCAAGCACGTGTTCTGTAAGAACCAATTGTAAAAGCAACTTGCATTAATTTAGCACCTTTAATTTACAAAAACCTACCACAGCACTTTACAGAGATGCATGGAAAAATGGATGCTTAGCCAAAGAAGAAAAGATTAAGAGTGATTAAATACTTGATCAAAAAGCTGAGTTTTAAGGAAGGGTTTAAAGGAGGAAAGAGAGATCATTGGGGGGGTTGTGGGTAGGGAGTGTATGCCAGAGTGTTGGGCCTAGGTAGCTGAAAGCATGGCTACAAATGATGGGGCAAAGGGGTGGGGATACACAGAGGCCTGAGTCAGAAGAAAGGAGTTTGAGAGGGTAGTAGGCCTGGAGGAGGTTACAGACCCTATCAACTTAAGTAATCTATCTTTCTATAGTCTTCTTCACAGTGGATGAGTGTTGGATGTTTTAATCTATATACAGTAATTGATGCTAGAGTTACGTGACTAATTCAACTGAGGTCTTCCAATGACAATAGAAACCACAAGAGCAAAGGTTAAGTGGTTTATGAGTGCCAGATGAATACTATCAGTATTTAACTCTCACCACAACATCTATTTTATATTTTTTATGTACTTTTAACAAATTAAATGTGCTATGTTTTACTATTGTATGTGCAATATGAAGTGAATAATTTTGTTTTGACATCTTCATTGTTCATCAGCTGTTCAGATTGCATTAATTGTGTTTGTGACAGTTGAGTGTAGTGCCATCAATTGGGTGTTCAAATGTATTGTGACATTTGTGAGATTGACGAAAGAAACTGATTCCATGGTGTTCTGCATTAGGTTACTGAAGAATTTGACATTCAGAGCTCGGTATATAGAAATTAATGGATACCTGGGAGTCATTACAAGGGAGAAAAGGAATAGTGGGATTCAGATGATACGCTAAACTATGAGAGTGAAGCTTGACTGGTTATAACAGCTCTCTGAACCCCAAGATAGCATTAAAGCCTTCAAATGACTTCCTGATATCCATTTTTTTTAATGTACTTGCCGTGTGTGTTTTTCCTGTAAATTATGTTTTAAGGGCTTTTTGAGCCTATCCGTTGAATGGCAACTATCTGTGTGCTTTAGGTTGTTGTTGCATGGTAATATTCTCAGAGGATTCACTAATGTATAGTCATTACTTCCATTTTTTTTCAAGAAATAAGCTGCAATTAGTTACCAGAAAATGTCTAGGAGATAATCTATAACTGTGTACACTGAATGGCAGTATTTCATAACTGGGTTAGAGTTTTGTACACAGGTATGCATAAAATATAGAGAAATGATGAGTGTGTGCAATTTATTTTACCCAGCTCCGCATTACAGATCATCTCACTAGTAAATGTAGATACAATCTACTCGTAATTTAAAGTAACTGTACTTAATTCGAGTGATCTGAATTCAAATTTTTTACACTAAGGCCCCGATTTTCGGGCAGCTGTCGGGCGGCTTTTCATGCGGCCGTGGTCCGAAAATCGCGGAAAAAGCGGGTCGGGACCCCGCCTGATTCCCCGCCCCGTCCGACTTTCGGACCGCCGTTTCCACGCGCCCCGCTTCAGTCCCACCCGCCGCTGGCGGGACTGCTCGTCGGAGCACTAATCACCAATGATCACCTTGTTATGGACGATTTTCCCGTGCCGTTGCGACTTTGGGGCTTTCCCCACCTGAAACCTGCCTGCGGGGAACCCCGCCGATGAGAGCTGGCATGAAAACAGCTGGCTTGCTTGCTTGCAGCAGCAGGTCGCTGAGGGCTGAAGAGATTTAAAGAGGCAGCATTTGCAGGCTGCAGGACCTTGTTGATCAAGGCTTGGGGGAACTATTTGAAGCCTTAGGAGCAGCTGCAGAAAGTTGGAGCTTCACACACTTCTTCAGTGTGAGCTCCTGGGAAGCCCCTCTCACCACCCTAACTCAGGACCTCCTCAACCGAGGCATCTGCTAGAAGCATGGGAGGCCTTTGGCACCTTCCCTTCCTGGCATTAGAGGATCTCCAACAGCAGAGGTGGCAGCAGCAGAACCAGGAACAGCAGGATGATTACCAGGAGCACCAGGCCGCTGCTCGCTCACCTGAAGCTGCACAAGCCAGAAGGGGCCAGCGCTTGGAAGTGGCTTGAGAGCACCTTGCTGCGCTTTAGGGGGCCAGTGGGACCCGTTTCTGCACTGGCAGTCCTACTCCGAAGGACTTCCATGAAGATCTGGTTTCTCTGTTCAACAGATGGCCAACGCTCCTCAAGAGATGTCATTCTCTTATGAGCACTGACCATGTTTTCCGTACCCTGGCGAGTTATCTCCTGCATGGAGGTTGCCAACCTTTCCATGGTGATGCGTTCATGCACCAATGACTCCACAAAGGCTCTGCTCATGGTCGCTATGGACTCCTCCATTCGCTCCACACTCGCAGCGACCCTGGAGACAAAACCTGCCAGAGACTCCTGCATCTGTGCATGGAGATCCATCACCTCTTCTCTTGCGGATGGACCCAGAGGCAGAGGGTCGAGATGCAGCGCAGCTGAGCTGAGCTGGCAGAGCCCTGCGCCCTCCGACGAGGACTCTCCACTGCTGTCCCTGTCTCCAGAATCTGCTGAGGCTCACTTGTCAGCTGTGAAACACCAGGTGACAACACTACTCTATGTCCCGAAGGTCCCCCCGAGGTGTGAGAGTCTGCACTGGTGCTGGGTGCACTTACTTCTGCTGACGCTGCGCCCTCAGAGGTTGGAGCTTCCTCTGAGGAGTCTGGCTGCACAGCCTCTTCCTCCTCCACAGTGAGGACGGGGGCTCTGGATGGTACTGTGGGGGAGTAAAGGAAAGAGTTAGAGATGTAATGCCAAGGTTCCTCTGGTGACTCCCAGCGAGTTGGCACCTGCTGACACCTGCATCCATGCAGCATTGGTCTCAGTGGGAGGCCTCTTCCTCCCTGACCTAGGGAAGAGGACCACTCTGTGGGCCCTAACCCCATCCAATAATGCCTGCAGTGAAGCCTCGTCGAATTTGAAGGCAGCTCGGGGTCTGGCACTGTCCACAGCTGCTGCAGGCTCCTCTGCCATCCTGTATGGTTCATTTGGAAGCCTTCAGAGGATGCAGTGCTTGCCATGGACCTTGAAAGCACCACAAATGATGACATCATACTGTGGGGATTTCTGACTCGATTTAGACAATTAGCAAGGCTTCCCACATGCTGGGAATTAATTGGCCAATTGAGGGAAAATTGCGTGGGGCTGGCTGACACTTTTTTATGTGTGTCAGAAACCCCACATTCGGGGAAATCTGACCATTCCCCACACAAGCCGAAAATCGGGGATTAAATTTCTACTTTGCTGTGTTGTTTACAGTCTTTAATTATTGAATTTCTTTTAAGCATAAAAAACAACTTTGAATTATTGGGAGTAGACTGTACTTGGCATATCACTGGAACTATCAGTCCTGCCCACTTTGTACCTTTTTAACAATACTAGTCGCTCTCTCATGACATTTCACAAAGGGCGTTAAGGCCAAGGACAGTGTTCTGTAAGAGAGGTTAGAGGGCAGGGGGAATAATTGGATCAAAACGGGGAAGGGGGTGGAAGAGGAGGGAGGGGGAAAGAGGATAAGGAAGAGGAAAGGGAAGGGGAATGGAAGAGAGGAGAGTTGGAAAGCAGAGGCAGGAGAGAATGTTGTTCAGTGGACTGCATCACTGCTTGGAAAATCATCTTGGTGTGGCGGGACATAAAGTTTAGCCAGCGGGGCGAGCGTTTCAGCTCTAAGGGGGAAAATTCGGTTGCTTTGCGCCTCCCGTTAGCGCTCTAAATGGGGCACAAAGCCACTAGCGCCTGGGCGCGGCGCTGCCAACGCCTCCCGCAAAATTCAGCGGAAGGTTAGCGGCGGCGGTAACCATTAGCGCCCCGCGACGCTGCACCGCTGGCAATGATGTCATTGCCGTGCGCAGCGCCCCGCTCATGCCCCGGCCGCGATCTTCGGTAGCGCCCCCTGACTTACCACCGGACGCTATGTCCAACGGGGTCAAGGAGGCCTACCTGTGGCCGGGGCAGCGCTAATTTAAGGTGAGGTGCCAGGTGGTCATTTTTGTTGCTGGCCCCCGTTGCCGTCCCCGGCCTCCTCTTCAGCCACCCCCCCCCCCCCCCCCGTGGAGTGCCGGCTGTGCTCCAAGAGCCCGGCACTTCTCTTGAGTGCCGGGCTCTTTTGCCCACACTCCAGTCCCCGGTGGCCCAGCTGGGCCCCGGGTCGTGCTGTGCAAGGCCCCTCCCCTTTAAGAAGGGGAGGAAGGCCTGCAGTACCGCGGCACGTAACGCCGTGATATTTCCTCGCAGCGCCCCAAGTGGGAGGCAGGGTGCTTATAGTAGCGCCCCACTTCCCTCTTGGGATGCTACTGATGGATTTCGGCTGGCAAAGCGTCCCGGCGAAGTTAGCGCCCCAAAGGAGGCGCGACCCAATTTTTCCCCCTAAATATTTGCTGTTCACTTGCAGGAACCAGTTGATTCAAAGGAAGCTTTGCTGATTGGATTAATTTGCTTCCTATGCTTCAGTAAAAGTAGAGAGCCAAAATGTTAGTGCCAACAATATTGGGAAGAGAGTACCATTAAATTGTACCATTTAGTTTATACGGCCTCTCCTCATTTTTCCTTCCAAAATGCATCACTTCACACTTCTCTGCATTAAATTTCATTTGCAATGTGTCTGTCAAAAACTTGTCTTTTAGTTTTCTACCAGTTTTATACAAGATAATGTAAAGGAAATATATCGCAGCTTATGAATGTGAAGGTCAATAAAGAATTCCAAAATATATCACAATTATGAATGTCTGGGCTATTGACGAAACCTCCAGCTAGCCTCCAGTTGTAAACTTTCATTGAAAATGGTTTGAGGAGTTCATCTGGAGCATTTGTACTTAGTGTGGAATTGAGCTACACAAACTAGGAAGGTCCCAGGTTTGATTCTTTGCTGATCTCAGATGAGTGCTATAGTAGGCCTTGATATCCCAGGGCTGGGGAGGAAAATCATCCTGGGCTCACACTCCTGATCGCTATCTAATGACCCTTTGCTGCAAATTGTGGATTTAGAGGCTGGATGAAGACAAGTTAAAGTTCAGCTTTGATGCCCTCACAATCGAAGCCTGCTTTCACATGAAAAATTGACAGTTGGCTGCGTTACTACAGCAGTCATTTGTGGAACTGTACCTTAGCATGAATCGGCTCGGAGAGAACAACAACAACTTGCATTTATATAGCGCCTTTAACATAAAACGTCCCAAGGCACTGCACAGGGGCACCATCAGATGCATTTTGACTCCAAGTCACAAAAGAAGATATTAGGACAGGTGACCAAAACCGTGGTCAAAGAGGTAGGTTTTAAGGAGTATCTTAAAGGAGGAGAGAGAGGTAGCGAGGTGGAGAGGTTTAGGGAGGGAATTCCAGAGCTTGGGGTCTAGGTAGCTGAAGGCACAGCCGCCAATAGTGTGACAAAGAAAATCGGGGATGCACAAGAGACCAGAATTGGAGGAATGCAGAGATCTTGGAGGTTTGTAGGGCTGGAAGAGGTTATCGAGATAGGGAGAAGCAAGGCCATGGAATAAAGAATGAGAAGGGTATAAAATTAGAAAGACAAAAGAAAACTGTTTATGCTTTTGATATGAAACTAATTAAAGCTTGAAACATTTTTAATTGATCTGTAAGATGAAGCATGTAAAATAATACTGAGAGAATATTTAACTCCCATCCTGAATTTTAACATAAAGCATTCTGTATTAGTTTGAGAAGGTGCAAGTCCCATGTTACATTATCTCACCTGGTTGTCGGAAGTAATCAATGTAAATGTTACAACTGAGAGTGCTGTGCTGTACATTAGATTTTTACATTTTAATGAAATGACCATTATCATTAAAAGGCTGGAAGTGACTCTATTTTACAGCACTGTCATTTGCTTATATAGTCGTATTGCACAGGCATGAACTAAGGGAAGAATGTACATTGCAAAGGAAACTCTGGTAAATAAGAATTTATTTAGTCTTTGTGTGTTGTTTAAGTGAATGAATAGCTTAAATTTAACTATAGGTATTTTTATTACAGACTAAGTTTATAAATGACAGTACATTGAATATATATTTTTTGGAAGATAGAAAATCAGCATTTTCATTGTATTTTTTATTTTGGAGTTTTGAGATCAATTGAGTGGGTGATAATATCTGTACGAAATGCTGTTGCTGTTGATTTTCTGTGTGGGTTAGATAAGTGCCAGTAATATGTCATGTGTAGGTTTTTCTTGCGGGAGAGGGAGAGAAGAGTGAAGCTATAACAGAAGACGAGAGGTAAACATAATGTTGAAATGGTGTAACAGTATGTGTGGAGTAAGACAGTTATTTTTTTCAGTATTGTCATGGTGATATACATTTTATTATTTCAGAAACAGTCTGACGAGATAAGATGCTAAACTTGAGAGTGCAGCTACTCATACTGCATTATCTATTGGAATTGCTTACTCCAAAATAAAACATTGTCCCTTTTTTTTCCACGGTGGCTAGGTTTGATTTATGTACTCATTTGTTTTATTTTGCCCGGTAATTTTACACTGTGGCATATCTTCCCAAATTCTTGTAGCTTGATTTTTCATATGAGAATACCTCATAAAGTGGCAGGATTTCTACATCAGATTAACTGAATACAGCAGGAAAGGGAACCTGAATTGTATCCAGTATATTAGGAGTGTTGTTGTTTATCTATTCAGTGATGTGCTTATCCAAGTCAGCCTCTGACACCAAATGAAAGAGATGAACAACCAAATTAAATCCTAATGATTTTGGTTTATTCTGTTGCCAGAAAAAGAAAATTATCAAAACGATCCTCTTTTCCACCTCCCTAGTATTAAATAGATGCAAGAAGATAAATGAGTTCAGTGTTAACCCGAGAGAGTGTGAATAGTGAATGAAATTTTAAATGAATACAGAAAAGTACACCATACAATGTAGCCTGGACCTTAATACCATCCATTGGGGATAGAATACAGTGGAATTCTTAGGGTGGAGTTATTCTGCAAAGCAGCTTTGGATCCACATCAATGCAAAAATAGCAGTATAACTGAGGAAACTATTGAATTCAGTAAAACTGAGGTGGGAGAAACCCCCCCTCCCCTCCCCCCCCCCCCCCCCCCCCCGCCAACCGAGAAGACCATCTCACAGCATAGAAACATAGAAAGATAGGAGCAGGAGTAGGCCATTCGGCCCTTCGAGCCTGCTCCGCCATTCAACGAGATCATGGCTGATCATCCGAACCCTAGCACCCGGTCCCTACACCGACAGCCATCCCACCCAAGCCCTATCCCCACGTATTTAATCCCCCCTAATACTAAGGGTCAATTTTTATCATGGCCATAACCTAACCCGCACATTTTTGGACAGCAGTTGGAGTTCTCATGAGTGCAGTACATCTCCAGCATTACTCCTCTTACTGGCTCTTCGGTAACCATTGTTGTGACGGCTTGCTTGTATATGAATGTCTCTGTTCAGCTAATTGCCCAGTAGCCTGCTGTAGAAAGTAGCTTGGTGACTATATGTCCCTTTGACAGTAATCGGACAATGTCATTTTGTAGTGATAGTGGTCATGGTGCATCAGTGAGGTGCAGAATGCAGATGCATGCCTGCAGTTCTCCTAACCTGGTCAGTTTGTTAACTCAACCAAGCCAACAAAGAGAATTGGTGAGCATGACATTAGAACTTCCTTATAGGGATAAATAACGGCAAAATCTGAAGTTGAGTCATCTAGGACTGCTCTTGTACATCTCCCAGTGACTCATAATGGAGCAGGAGCAGATCACTTGGGGGATGTGCTGGAATACTTAAAAGGAGAGAAAGAAAAAGAAAAAAATTGCATTTTACATTAATTGTGGCACCACGTCAGTGTTCACAAACCATAATTCGCTTTACCTAAAATATTATGGCGGGTTTTTTACTGTATATTTGCCTGAGTTACACACATTAAGTGAAAATGTACCAAAAAAGCATAGAAATAAAGTCATTTCTGTGGCATTTTGCTAAAGGCTGAAGTAGTATATCTGTTTAATTTTATGGCCAACATTTTTTCAGCCTTTGGCTCATTTGAGTGACACACAAGTTCTGGAACTCGGGGCAGCCATTTTAGAATGTAACAGTAAATAAGATCTGGTGCCTCATTGATTCAGCAGTTTTCAGTTTTCTTTTCCATCTCCAATTCAGAATCCCTGTAGGTCTGTGAATATTATAAGAAACGTTATAGAAACAAGGAATAGTTGAGGTGAATAGCATTGATGCATTTAAGGGAAAGCTAGATAAGCACATGAGGGAGAAAGGAATAGAAAGATATGTTGATGGGGTTAGATGAAGAGAGGTGGGAGGAGGCTTGTGTGGAGCATAAACAACAGCATGGATCTATTGGGCTGAATGGCCTGTTTCTGTGCTGCTAATACTTTGTAAAACCTAATAATAATATCAAGTGACTGTTGTGCTTAATTGTCATGAATGTTAAAAGCCTAAGGGGGAAAAATTAGGTGGCGCCTCATTTTGGGTGCTAACCTCGCCGGGCGCTGATTTTAGCACCCTGAAAAAAATTTGCGCCCCTCCGCCTGAAATTCAGTTGTAGCACCGCAAGCAGGAGGTGGAGCGCTACTGGATATCGTGGCGCTACGTGCAACAGCGCCATGCGTGTCGGCACGTAGCACTGCGTCATTGCAGGCCTCCCTCCCCTGATTAAAGAGGAGGGGCCTAGCGCTGTGCGCACAGGGCCCTGCTAGACCACCACGGAGCAGGGTGCCGTGAAAACAGCCTGGCACTCGAGGAGTGCCGGGCTAAGCGATCGTGGCCGGCACCCCGAAGAAAAAAGGGGAAGGGGGCAGGTGTTGGCAGTTGGCCCAAAAAAATGGCCGCCCGACACCTCCCCTTTAAGTAGCGCCACCGCGGCTGCAAAAACTCTCCATGACCCTGTCGGACATTTAGTCCGCCGATAGGTCAGGGGGCACAACCCAAGTTTGCGGCCAAGGGCGCTGCGCACGGCGATAACGCTGAATTTCACGGGAGGCGTTAGTGGCACCACGCCTGGGCGCTAGGGGATTTGCGCCCCGGGGGCCCCAACGAGAGGCGCAAATCAACCCAATTTTTCCCCCTAAATATTTAAACAGCTGCTGAGGACAGCTACCAACCTCAATTCTTAATTTCACCTTAAAGATTCGCTACACAACCAAGCAGGTTTTGATGTTAAATTCTCGTGTGATTTATTTTATTCTGTTTTGTATAAACCCAATGCCATGCAGAGGATGAAATGATGTGATGAACTCTGAGTTCTGTAGTTGTAATCAGCACTAGTTGATTGAATTGTAGCCTTGTAATTCCTTCCACAGTATACATTATTCTGTATGTTATGCATGCAGACACTCCAGTTGACTGTGACTGGCAGTGGTCAGTACTGTTCGATCCTGCCACTCTGTGGTTTGCTATTGACAGTTTCTTTAGATTGTCTGATCTGTGAATGTCACAGTTGCCACTTTATTTCTGGGACACCACTGATCTATTCTGGTGCCACAGCAGCCTTGCATGTTACTGGAAGGTCTCAGCATTTTTAAGATTTCTCCCTTAGGGAGAGGTGTTCAGAGGCAGAGAGCCCATGGTAACTGCGGTCTGTGCAGATTCACATCTAGAGGGAACTGCATTTCGAGGCTGTAATGATTTGTTTGGCCATGAGCTAATCGATGGTCTGAATACCTTGGGACTCATTAAACTGCATTTGTGGTAGATGTAACCTAAGTTTAGAGCGGTATTTCGGGAAAAGCAGTGACAGGCTTTAATGCCTAATTGACCTCTTTTCCCTTTGTTTCTCTTTCCACGTTGCCTCTGATGTGTCCCATAACGGCAGCAAACCGCACTGCTCAGCATTCTGAACTTCTGCTTGGAACTTCAGCACCTTAGCCTCGGCAGCTGCATCATGGTAAGAACTTGGAGTTGCATGAACTAATGATTTTCTTTTAAGGTCAAGCATGGTCTTATTTTGAGAGTACTGACAACTTAATATCTCCAAAACCCTATCCCATTTCATAACATTTTTACAAGAAAACATACCAAAAATACATAATCAGGTAAATGCTTATTTTGAAATATAATTATAGATAAAGTATGCAATAAAGAAACCTTAACATAGATGTAGTGTCATGAATTATGTCATTACCTTAAATGATTTGTAAATGATAATTTCATTCCAATTATGAATGAGAGAGTGGGCAGAGAGTCAGTTAACTAACCTTTTAGGCTTTAGTTACTTGTTTCCATATTTAGGTTTCTAATTTGTGTTGGGAAAAATTTACCTGCCACATTTTGGCAGAACCAAATAGTTCTAAAACTCCCAAGTACAAAGGAATCCTATTATATGCAATAGATGGAGGAGATTTTTTTTTAATTTAACACTTTGATTATAAACTTGCATATAAGAGGAGTAACTAAAAACAAATAGGAGCTTGCTAAAGATTCATAGCTATTAAGAATTAGATTTTTCTCAATTTGCATACAAATAGTTGTGATGGTAATACATTTCTTTCTGCATTATTGATCATGTGAACGTGAAAGGTGGATTTAAATGCTACAAGTAAAAGATAAAGAAGAAATTCTTCATCACTAGAACATAAATTGTTTATGTTTTTATTTTTGATATTTAAAGTTATAACATTATAGATATCTTTACTTTTTTTGTTCTCTTACCAAGTACAATCTTGTAGCTCCTTCACCAAAAAAAGTACATATTCTTTAATAAATCAAGTTACTATATCAGTCTGAGATCCTGTTGAGATGTTTTTTGAGATATATTATACTGAATCTCACCGGCTATTCAGTGACAATAATTATTTGAAAGTGAGCTTTTAAACACTATCAAGGCTCATAGGCAGTAACTGTATATGGAAAAAAGGTTGTAAACAATGTCTTAGTCAGAGCAAGTGTATTTACAATTATAGTCAAAGCTTGGTATTACAGAGTCAGCAATGAAATTCGTTCAACAAATGTTCCTCTCTTCATAGTTTGTGCTTTTCCAATGACTTATGAAGGAGCCCAGCTAGAACAAGCGAGGGTTTGTTTTAACGGTTGTGCTATAATAAGGTTCGACTCCATATTACAACAACAACAACTTGCACCTTTAACGTAATAAAACATCCCAAGGTGCTTCACAGGGGCATTATCAAAACAAAAGTTGACACCGAGCCACATAAGGAGATATTAGGGCAGATGACCAAAAGCTTGATCAAAGAGAGAGGTTTTAAGGAGCGTCTTGAGGAAAGAGACATAGAGAGGTGGAGGGGTTTAAGGAGGGACTTCCAGAGCTTAGGACCTAGACAGCTGAAGGCACGGCCGCCAATAGTGGAGCGATTACAATTGGGGATATTCAAGAGGCCAGAATTGATGGAGCGCAGAGATCTCGGGGGATTATAGGGCTGGAGGAGATTACAGAGATATGGAGGGATTTGAAAACAAGGATGAGAATTTTTAAATCGAGGCAATGTAGGTCAGCGAGCACAGGGGAGATGGGTGAGCGGGACTTGGTGCGAGTTAGGACACGGGCAGCAGAGGTTTGGATGACCTCAAGTTTATGGAGGGTAGAACTAGGAAGGCCAGGAATGCATTGGAATAGTCAAGTCTAGGGGTAACAAAGGCATGGATGAGGGTTTCAGCAGCAGATAAGCTGAGGCAAGGGAGGAGACAGGCGATGGAGGTGGAAATGGGCGGTCTTCGTGATGGTGCGAATATGAGGCAGGAAGCTCATCTCGTGATCAAATATAACACCAAGATTGTGAACAGACTGGGTCAGCCTCAGACAGTTTTTTTTTTTTAATTCATTCATTAGATGTGGCAAGTCCAGCATTTATTGCCCATCCCTAATTGCCCTTGAGAAGGTGGTGGTGAGCCGCCGCCTTGAACCGCTGAAGTCCGTGTAGTGAAGGTACTCCCACAGTGCTGTTAGGGAGAGTGTTCCAGGATTTTGACCCAGCGACGATGAAGGATTGATGATATATTTCCAAGTCAGGATGGTGTTTGACTTGGAGGGGAACTTGGAAGTGATGGTGTTCCCATGCGCCTGCTGCCCTTGTCCTTCTGGGTGGTAGAAGTCTCGGGTTTGGGAGGTGCTGCCAAAGAAGCCTTGGCGAGTTGCTGCAGTGCATCTTGTAGATGGTACACGGTGCACCATGGTGGAGGGAGTGAATGTTTAAGGTGGTGGATGGGGTGCCAATCAAGCGGGCTGCTTTGTCCTGGCCGGTGTCGAGCTTCTTGAGTGTTGTTGGAGCTGCACTCATCCAGGCAAGTGGAGTGTATTCCATCACACTCCTGACTTGTGCCTTGCACATGGTGGAAAGGCTTTGGGGAGTCAGGAGGTGAGACACTCGCCACGGAATGCCCAGCTTCTGACCTGCTCTTGTAGCCACAGTATTTACGTGGCTGGTCCAGTTAAGTTTATGAAAGTAGCCAGGGAGAGGTTTGGAATCGGTGGCAAGGGAATGGCATTTGTAGCGTGGACCGATTTACATTTAAATTTACTATTGCTGTGCTCCCACTGATCTTTTAGAAATATGCAAGACTCATAACTCAGGCAAACATGGGTGTGGGTGAACTATCATGGTTTTTCTCATGAGGAGAAAATAACACAAAACATTTTGTACTTGCAGCAGTATTCTGTGAATATTGTTGACCTTGAGATTAAAACCCTCTCAGGATGAAGTCAGAAGTGTACACTATTTGGTTGATGAGTTCACACTTAATTATTTTACTTTTCACTAGGGTAAAATATTATTTTCAGGGATTTTGAAAATAGCAGCAATTCCCTGGGCTAAAATATCTGATTTGCATTTTACCATCAATTCATCTTAATAGAATTTTCAACAAAATACTTTAACTTAACTAAAATTGTTTAGATTTTGAACTTTAATCTAGAGGTTTTTTTTTACAAAAAATACTTTTTACCACAGCCCTGTAAACAGGAATTGAACTACCCTCTACCACCAATGAATAAATCAATTGAAATCGCTTTAATAAAAATAAAGGATATTGACCTTGAAATTGTTCTGTAGGGAGAACTTCATTTGACTGAAGTTCCTCTTTTTGCTGTTCAGTGGAGATGTTAACCTGTTTAAAATAAATGGGTTAATGTATCTGTTAAATAGCAGATAGAGAAGAATTTCAGACAAATGCGTCAAATGTTTTTACGTTGGTATTCCACAGCATGATTACAAGTCTATTGAGTAGTAAAGTATTAGCCCCATAATTGTGAAAACCATAGCGACATATGAAACTATTATTGATATCCTCTTTTTAAGAATATTTAAACATTCTGAGGCTTTTGTGATGTGACTAGGGTGTCACGTTATGTACAATTATTTGAGAAGGGATCCTTTTGATCAGTATAATACAACAAAGCTTTTCAATTATGCATTTAATTTGGTTGTGCGAAGAAAAGCTTGAGTATAAGAAAAGCATTTGCACTTAATTTGTGTAGCACTGCAGTTTTTTTTTAATAACTGCATTATTCTGTATTTCGTAGACCTGTTATTTGGATTAAATCTGAAATATCCAATAACACATTTACTAAAATGGTATTCTATCGTACCATAGTGACAAAGAGCATGATGGAAAATTCAGTCTTTTTAAAGGGGAAGGGAGGTGGAGGGAGAGTAATTTCTGCTTAAAATGCTCCATGTGTTTCTCTTTTGGGAAAAGAAAAATAGAAGAAAAATATCTCTTACTGCTGTTAAAATCCTGCCGTGTTTCTTGGCGTGTGCTGACATTTCGGGTCTCCTACCCTGCAGAACTGCTCAGTTGATGTAACTGGCATTTGTGTCTGGAGTAGTTCCATTCGGTGTAATGGGGGCGGCAACTTCGGATCCATCTGGGTCCTGATGTAACCCCAAGAAAACACTCAACTGGCTTAGTATGCAGCAGACCTGAAATAGTTGGTCTCACTAAGCTTAGCTAAATGGATGTAAATAAAATAATTGTAAATAAAGAGGTATTTGTTCTTGTATTCGGAGCGTGATGTGACGGGGGGTGGAGCTGAGAATTGTCAATCCTTTTCAAAAACTTTCGCTTAAACACTTGAAGGGATAATCCGCTGTTAGAGTCTCTCTGGTTGCTTCTTTATCACTATCTGAAAGTTGGCTTTTGAGTACCGTGCATGCACCTTGTGTGGAATGTAATATAGATGAAGTAAATCGATATCTTTCCTAGAGAGTTGCGATTTGTTTGTTTCCATTTGAAAGTCTGCCTGGTAGTACACATCATCTTCCCTGGTAAGAATAACTGTCTAGTGGTCTTTTAAATGTCCAGCTGACCTTTCTTTACTTTCCTGACTATTATGTCTGTTGTTGTCATCTGAACAACAGATTGGTAGAATAAGCTGGGGGTCCACATACAGTAGAAATCTTAGTGTAAATAAATTCTTGCTGAGAGGGAATATTCTCAGTAAGTTTAAAATCCCATTTGATTAGACGGGTTTTTACTTAGGAAAAAGTGGAGTGTTTTATACTATTTGTCCAACGTACCCCTTACATAAATTCCCAGACTTGATTTTAATGAAAATGCATTTATTTTTCAGCACACGCTTCCTAAAGAGCATAAACAACAGTTACCCGCATGAGATTTGGATCACTGTTAATTGTTGGCCTTCTACTGTCTAGGTTGATGACTATGACCTTGTGGCAAGCGTAATCGGTGCCAAGTGTAAAAACCTGCGATCCCTCGATCTCTGGAGATGTAAAAATATCACAGAAAATGGCATCGCTGCTATAGTAGCAGGCTGTCGGCTCCTGGAAGAACTGGACCTTGGATGGTGCCCGACATTACAGAGCAGTACTGGATGCTTTATGAGGCTCGCTCGCAAGCTTCCCAACTTGCGCAAGATCTTCCTGACAGCCAATAGATCTGTTTGTGACACAGATATCGAGGAGCTGGCTACAAATTGCCCTCATCTATTCCATGTGGATATATTAGGTAAGAAAATAGGTTAGCAGACTGAGACTTGCGAATGTGCTTTGGAATTTACAGCCTTTTGTATAGGGAAAAAATGGTTTGATTTCAAAAAAGTGTTCACAAGATATATTTTCCCTCGCAATTCATATTTTCCAGTTTCTTGGTCACACCTGTTGGCTGCAGAATTCGGCACATTAGCACCGGTAGTTAAAAGTTTTTTTTAATTGGCGTCCGCTTTGCCCACTTCTGGCACAGACGCTGGCGGTATGCAGATCATGACGCCAGTCAGCGTGCAATGCTGATTTGATGCACGACCTGCCATTTTTGACATCGCGCTCCATTCAACGCCCTCTCCTAAACACACACAGCTGAACGTGCATTCAGTTGCACGAGGGACCCCACCAGCGTAATTTAAAGGGAAACATCCAACTTGCAGGTAAGTTGATTATTTCTCTTGTACTGGCTCTTGCAGAGTTTGTATGAGTACTGGCTTGCTGGAAGACATTTAAAAGGTTGTTAAAGTGAGCAGGGAGTGCTGCTGGACATTGAGAAGGTGTTGGCTGCTACTGGAAGGCCTCTGAGTACACCACTTGCTCCCAGTCATGGCGGCTCTATTTGCAGTCCACCTCGCACTGCAGCATGAAAGGAAGAGGCAGCAAAGACAAGCTGCTCGCAGAGGGAAGAGCAGGAGGGGGAGGAGGGCTCTCAGCAGGAGGCCTTGCCCACCTAGGGTCTTCAGGGAGCACTTCTACCTGCATCTAAGCCAGGAGCAGTGCGTTTGGCACCTCAGCTTCACCAAAGAGGTGATCACAGAACTCTTCCCACCTCTTGGAACCAGGCCTGCATCTTCAGAGCAAGGCAACGAAGGCTCTGCCAGTGGCCCTCAAGGTGACTGTGGCCATGAATTTTTTGGCCAGCGGATCCTTCCAGGCTGGAACAGGTGACATAAACATATCTCGTAGTTCATCATCCACCGCTGCATCCGGGAGGTCACAGAGGCTCTGTACTCTGAGAGGGGACTTCATTGTCTTCTCTCTAAGGAGGAGCGCACACGTAGCTTTGCCAGGATATTGGGCTTCCCCATGGTGCAGGGCGCCATCGACTGCATACAGGTGGCTTTGCGGACATCGCATATCAATATTGAGATGTTCCATAACCGCAAAGGTTACTCATTAATGTGAAGTTGGTGTGAGACCACGCCCAGCACATCATGATGGTGAATGCCAGGTATCCTGGCAGCGGTCATGATGCCTGCATCCTGCGCCAGTCTGCTGTGCCAGCAATCTTCCAGCTACCACGTCGAACCCAAGGGTGGCTGCGAGGCAACGAGGGCTATCCGCTGTACACTTGGCTGATGGCTCCCCTTTACAACCCCACCACTTGTGGCCAGCACTCATAATGACAGCCATGCTGCCATGAGAAACGTCATTGAGCAGACCATCGGGGTGCTCAAGCAATGCTTCCGCTGCCTTGACTGCTCGGGAGGAGCCCTCCAGTACTCGCCGGAGCAGGTGTCTCATTTCGTGGTGGTCTGCTGCATCCTCCACAACTTGGGCCATCATGAGGGCACAGCCCTTGCCACCATGGATTCCGCGACCATCTCAGTAGGAGGAAGGGAGGAGGCAGCCTGCAAATCCACATTCTGGACAGGCTGTCTGTGAGCGCATCATCAGACTCCGCTTCCCCTGAATGAAACCCCAGATCCCCGTTGCTCAACACTTCTCCACCTCAGCAATCCTAGTAATCTGTTGGTGGACAGATTGCTGGACTGCTGTGAGACCCTGCAAGTCCCTTTCCACACTGGTAAACACAGTCACGATGGCAGCAAACTGAGCCTGCATGAGAGCCATCTGAGCTTCCACTGCAGCACTCAGACTTTGGGTCGCTTCCACTTGTGCTGCAATTGAGGCCAAGACATCACCCATCAGATCCTGCATCATGGTTGGGTCCACAAGTGCTCTAATAGAGTTGTCTGTCACTTCCATCCTGGAAATCATGGGGTCCAAGCTCTGCGCAAAGCCCTGTGCAAGGTTGGAGCCGGACTCCATCATGCTCCTTGACAGTGACAACAGGCTCTCTGGCTAGCCTGCCAATGCACCAAACATTTCTCTGTGCATGCCATCACCCTTCTTCTGAAGGCCGCCCCATCAAAGTCCTCATCTGACTCCTCTGCAGCAGAACTTGTGTGTAACCTCGGCGTCTGCAGAGCTGGCACCTGCGCTACCTTTTCCCCTGCCTTGGCTGCAGGCCATTCGTGCATGGTGACTCACCACGTGCAGATCCCGTCTCTATACTACCTCTAAAGTACGCGCAGTGTCATTTTCTGAGCTGGTGCCTGGGAGTGTCGGATCGGGTGATGGTGGTGCTTCTTCTCCATCATTTTCCTCTTGTTCTTCCTGCACTGGCTGGGCTGGTTGGAGTTCTTTGGTATCTGAAAGGAGAAAGGCACAAGGGTCGGGTTGTGGTGAGGGGGGTGCGGGGGAGAAGCAAGATGTGCATGCTTGCATTATCTGTAACTTATAAGTGAGAAGAGATTGTGGAATGAGGAGGAAGTGGGATGTGAGAAGGAGGATTAGGTATGAGCATACCGTCATCATCAATGGTTTCAGCCTCGCCGATCACCACGGCCTCAGTGACGCTCTCTCCAATGATGTCTAGCACCGTCACCTCCAGCTGGGTCAGGATATGCAGCCGTGCCTGCCTGCTTGCTGCTGGCGCCAGTTATGCGCCACCTTGGCCTGTAAGAGAAAGGGAAGTGTGTCTGAGAGTGTGGTGCAATGTGTTTGGGTGATATGCCTTTCATGGTTGAATAGCTGACTGTGTGCACAAAGTGTGAGATGTGAGGGTGAGGTGAAACTTTGAGTGTGAGTATGAGTCGTGATTGCTAGAGATTACTGGTAGGTGAGTGATGAGGGTATGGTGCATTGAGCAGTGTGTGAGGCTAGTGGTGCAGTTGGTGGGATATGGCATTTGAAGATGCACTCACTCACCTTCACCACTCGTGTGAGGTCATTAAACATCTTTTGGCACTGGATCCAGTTCCTGGGGGAAAAGACTGGTGGCACTGACGGCTTCAGTAATCTGCTCCCACTGCCGCCTTTCAGTCTGGAAGGCCTCCTGGCCCCCTGCAGGTAGAGGACTTGTCTCCTCCTTTCGACCCCCTGTACTGAGGCCTCTAGTGATGTGTCGGAGAACCTAGGTACCCTTTCTCTGCCCTGTTCAGCCATAGCTACCTTCCACTTTTCTTTGCAACAGTTACAGTGAGGTGCTTATTTTAGCAAGCACCTCCCCTTTAAGAAGTGCAGACTGCGTTTCACACTGCAGGCTAGCTTTAAAAAGAGATCACTTCCCGTGAAATTGGCCCCCCTGCTGAGCGCTCAGCCAACCAGCAGCGCTGGGCTCAGTGCTTCAATCATGTTAATGAGCAGGCAGCACCAATATTGTGTGCTGCCTGCATTACTTTCAACAGGCGCGGGCAGATTACACATCGCGATCCCCACGCCTGTTTTCAGGCCTTGTCGAATTTAGCCCCTTTGAGTTTTTCAGAATTTTTTTTTTTAAATTTACTAAGCTTAGTACCAGCCAGGTGAACTCTACCATGGAAACTGGGTACATTGTAAACATTTATGCTGTGGTAAGGTTTCCAGAAAAAGCGAAGGCGTCCACTTTTAAAAGAGAGTTTTTTTTTAAAAGTTTGCTTTTAATCCAACTTCCAGCCTATTTTTGTATATTCTACATTGGAAAACCAAGAATTCATTATATCTGATCTTAGACCTAATCTCTGTACAATAAAATTAAGCCGGTTTGTATTCTTTGCAGTTTGTGACATTTTGAATAGTGCTTAGAGACTACAGTGTTATTTTAAAGCATTGCAGTGCTTGGTTATAATCCTCCCCTCCCCCATCCCTAATAGACTGAGGGAAATACTCTTATTAATTAAATGAATATTATCAGTAAAACTGATAATCCCCTGCCTCCAAGCACCCTAAGCAGCAGCTGTGTGCCAGTAGGGCTGGGTGGATACTAATGGTAGTCTTACCAGCCTCTGTTTCTTGTTAACTTAGTGCTATATGACGTGTACACTGCAAAATTAAGGAAACTTCTGCAATGAGAGAAACGAGCCATGTCCACTTATGCTGTGTTCGAGAAAGCTGCCTCTGTCAAAAAAAAATACTCGGAAAAGGCAAACATGTTAAATATCAAGCTGTTTTTGTCTGCCAACTTCTTGAGCTTTGTTGGTCTGTAGTACAGTGCAAGGCTTTATTGAACTCAATTGAAGACAATCCTCTAGCAAGGCATGTCATTTGTTGACTCTATTTTAGTCATTTAAAGCAGCACTTTAACAAAATGTACCTCACTCCCCTGGAGAATGATTTTATTTTAGTTTAATACTCTATAAGAAACTAAACAAAAATTAAACCTGACCAAAAAAATGGACTCCGGCTAGGTACTACAGTGTAAGCAGTCCACATTAACAAATAATTACTTGCCTCTAGATCAACAAAACCCAGAGCCAGGACAATTTAGAGGTGTGTAGCAGTGAACTTGAGCACATCATTTAGGCCAGTGTTGTCCAATTCATTAGCCACTTGCGGCTAATTGGGAATCCAGATGCTGCTAATTGCATTTCTGATTAGTAACTTAAAAGAGAGTAATAGACATCATCCTTGAGCATGCGATCTCAATACTCATATTTGCACGGCGTATGCATAAGCACTTTAACGTTTTTGTTCATTTGTTGGTAAGATGAAAACCAAAGTGTACAAGTGTGTTTTTTTTTATGTGTCTGCTTTACTTGCTTGGTTACTGCTTATTGGTGGTTATCTGCTAAAATGGTGCGTAACTTGGGTAAAAATGCCAGACTTCAGCACCATGGCAGCACCATCAACATTACATGGAGAGGGGCGTTGTCATCATGGTCAACTCGACTAATCGGAATAACCGCTCCAGGCCAGCAGAAGAAAGCAAGCCCAGCCAATAACTAGCAGCGCCAATGGGGCACGTCGTGGCGAAGGGCAAGCAGCGCCAAATATTGTGCGAGTCAATATCCTCAGCAATCGCTCTGATAAGTCAAAGTACCACTTGCAGCTGCTGGACCAAAACCTAGAAGCTGTACTAAGATGTTGGGATAAAGGCCAACATTCCATTGGCGTTTCTGATTACGTTTTGTACCTGTGCCCTAGCTTTTAGTGATTTGTCTACATGAACACCTAACGCCCTTTGTTCCTTCACAGATCCTAATACTCATTTAACAAGTCCACCATTTCCTTATTATTTGTTATAGTTTTGCCTGCATCTTTTTTCTACATTCCCCTTTACCATTCTCCTCTTAATATATTTATTAAATCTTTTGCTGTTAGCTTTGATATCCCTTGAAAGTTTTTTCATTTTTTTGAACTTATTACTTTCTATGTATCCTTTTGTTGCTTTTTATAGCTCTCCCAGTCTGCTGGATTTCCATTTTTTCTTGCATTTGTGTAAGCCTTTTCTTTCGGCTTGATACTGTCTTTTACCTCATTTGTTGACCAAGGTTGCTTAACTACACAAATGGAACCTTTGCCTTTTTAGTGGTATGTACTGTACCAAATATTTATTTGAATACTTCCCACTGTTTGTCTGTCTGTTTACCCATCATCAGTTCAGCTCAGTTTACTGCGGTTAATTTATTTCTCATTCCTCCAAAATGTGCCTTTCCTAAATGTAAAACCTTGGTTTGTGACTCTCCCTTCTCTCTCCCAAACCTAATATCAAATTCAGTCATATTATGGTCTCTATTTGCAAGATTCACCCTCACTGTCAGATTGTTAACTAATTCTGGTTTGTTACTCATCACTAAATCCAGTGTGACCTGTTCCCTTGTTGCTTCTAAAACACACTGTTCTAGAAAACTGCCCTGAATACATTCTAGAAATTCTTTGCCTTTACTACTTGAGCTGTACTCATTCTCCCAGTCTGTGAAAATTAAAATCTCCCATTATAGCCACATTGTTTTTGCTACATGCTTCCCTGATTTCCATATTTATACATCTAGAAAAGCAAAGGCTGAGGTCTTTAATATTATGAAGGGGTTTGATAGGGTAGACATAGAGAAGATGTTTCCACTTGTGGGAGAGACCAAATCTAGGGGCCATAAATATAAGATAGTCACCAATAAATCCAATAGGGAATTCAGGAAATACTTCTTTACCCAAAGAGTGGTGAGAATGTGGAACTTGCTACCACAGCAAGTGGTTGAAGTGAATAGTATAGATGCATTTAAGCGGGAGCTAGATAAGCACATGAAGGAGAAAGGAATAGAAGGATATGCTGATGGGGTTCGATGAAGAGAGGTGGGAGGAGGCTCTTGTGGAGCATAAACGCCGGCATAGACCAGTTGGGCTGAATGTACACAGGAGTAGGCCATTTAGCCCCTCGAGCCTGTTCCACCACTCTGAGATCATGGCTGATCTCTGACCTAACTCCATATACCTGCCTTTGCCCCATATTCCTTAATCCCTTTGGTTACCAAAAATCTATCAATCTCAAAATTAACAATTGTTCTAGCATCAACTGCCATTTGTAGAAGAGTTCCAAGCTTCTACCACCCTTTGCGTGGAGAAGTGTTTCCTAACTTCACTCCTGAAAGGCCTGGCTTTCACTTTTAGGCTATGTCCCCAACCAGCGGAAATAGTTTCTCTCTATCTACTCTATCAGTTCTCTTTAATATCTTGAAAACGTTGATCAAATCACCCCTTAACCTTCTAAATTCCAGGGAATACAACCCTAGTTTGTGTAACCTCTCCTTATAATTTAACCTTTGAGTTCCAGTATCATTCTGGTAAATCTACGTTGCACTCCTTCCAAGGCCAAATATACCCTTCCTAAAACTGACCACAGTACTCCAAGTGTGGTCGAACAGGGGCTTTGTATAGCTGTAGCATAACTTCTACCCCTTGTATTATAGTCCTCTAGATATAAAGGTCAGCATTCCATTAGCCTTTTTGATTATTTTCTGTACCTGTCCATGACATTTTAACTATCTATTTACATGGACCCCGAAGTCTCTTTGGAGCTCCACTGTTTCTTGCTTTTCACCATTTAGAAAGTACTCTGATCTATCCTTTTTAGGCCCAAAGTGAATGATCTCACACTTGCTGCACATTCTATGTAACCCTGCCCCCCTTCATCACTACTATTTGGAGGTCTGTAGATGACAACTACTACAGTCCCGTATCCTCTGCTGTTCCTTAGCTCTACCCATACAGGGGTAATTTTATGAGCTCATGTTCCTTGGGGAGGGGAGCCTCACCCACCAGGTGCACACACTTTCCACAAATTTCTGACCATTCAATAAATGCTTGTCCTTTGCAATATGCACTCCAATAGACAAAGCGTCTCACCAGAAGCACAGCTTTGTAAGATTACCTCCATACATACCAAAAAAGGCAATGCAATAGTATTCCAAATATGAACCTTACAAAGATGGCCCATAAAAAGTCTGTCTTTTAGATAGTACAAACTTAACTTTAAATTCCTTGAGCTACCCTGCCAGTTCTAAAATTTATGCAGCCGAAATCCCTTCCAGCCAGACATTAAAGTTATATTTAGCAAAGAAGCCAACCAACTAATTAATAGTTTGACTGTATGACAGTTCTGTGTCACAGTTGAGTTTGGTTTATAAGTATCACTAGCCTTTTTTCAGTTCTGTGACTTTATACATTAATCTGTTTCTTACCACACCCCTTCTGTAATCCATCCCTGGACCATTTACCAAACAAGACAGTAAGCAGACATTTTCCTTCCAGGCCTTTGAGAATCCCACTCTTCAGCTGGCTGCAGGAAAGTGCACCACAGTACCCAAGTTAATAGTACAGCACAGAAGGAGGCCATTCGGCCCAGCGGCTCTTTGGAAGAGCAATCCAGTTAATACCACTCCCCCACTCTTTCCCCGTAATCCCTGCAATTTTTTCTCCTTCAAGTATTTATCCAATTCTCTTTTGAAGGCTACTATTGAATCTGTATCCACCACCCGATCAGGCAGTGCATTCCAAATCCTAACCACTCATTGCGTAAAAAGTGTTTCCTCATGTCACCTCTGGTTCTTTTGCCAATCACCTTAAATCTCTGCCTTCCTGTTATCGACCCTTAAGCCATTGGAAACAGTTTCTCTTTATTTACTCTATCTAAATCCTTCATGATTTTAAACACCTCTATCAAATCTCCTCTTAGCTTTCTCTGCTCTAAGGAGAACAACCCCAGCTTCTCCAGTCTATCCACGTAACTGAAGTCCCTCATCCCTGGATCTTGCCTCTTTTTTTACTTCTTTGTATAAGCACCTAGCCCTACAATTCGCTTCTCCCCATTGCTAGGACACCTAATATCAAGAATATGCACGGTGGCATAGTGGTTAGCACTGTTGCCTCACAGCGCCAGGGACCCGGGTTCAAATCTGGCCTCGGGCGACTGTCTGTGTGGAGTTTGCACATTCTCCCCGTGTTTGCGTGGGTTTCCTCCGGGTGCTCCGGTTTCCTCCCACAGTCCAAAGATGTGCAGGTTAGGTTGATTTGGATTGATTTGGCTATGATAAATTGACCCTTGGTGTTAGGGGATTAAATACGTGGGGTTATGGGGATAGGGTGGGATATGTGTCGGTGCAGGCTCGATGGGCCGAAATGGCCTCTATCTGCACTGTGAGGATTCTGTGATTCTGTGAATATGGCTTGGTGGTTATTTTGAGACATATACCAAATCCTGCCATTTAGTTGGCATGGTACATTAATACACCACTATTTTGTTCAGTTGTTTACTGCTTAATTAACACAGTTCAGATTTTTCACAACGGCCACCTCATTTTGAGATTTTTCTCACCTTGTTACAAGCCGTTCATTGTCAACAAATACCTCTAATAAATTCTGAATCATTTGTTATTAATATACTGTACCTGTATTTAAGTTCTTCGGTGTGGTCAGCAAAACTTCCAAAAAACTAAATGAATAGATAGTCACAAAATTCAATATAATATAGCAATATACTTTATTTTTCAGTTCAGTAATGACTGAAAGAGCCAGTAAATTATTTCTGTAAATTTGTTAGCACGTTTGTTTAGTTTGTGTGTGCCTGTGCACATTAATAGCAATATGAGGTGTGTGTGTGTGTGTGTGTGTGTGTGTGTGTGTGTGTGTGTGTGTGTGTGCTTGTATCTATTTTCTCATTTTCTTTCAGTGAGAATTTAATGCAGCAAGTATTTTGATTTGTAAAATAAAGTCACAAATTATGATTCTGCCTTAAGAAAAATGTAAACTTTGAGCTTAATGGATTGGAAATAATTTGAATTATTCATATGCCAATCTTTTAAAATTATTAATAATTTGTAATCATTAAATAGTGCTCGTCATATTTAACGGGAAGGGGATTTGCAAATATTGTTCATGAACAGGAAAGTCTGTTATTTTTAATATTTAGCTACTAACAGAATAAACTGTTACCAGAAAGAGAGAAAAACTCTCAAAATCCCTGTGGCAGAAGAGGTATTCCTGGAGAAGATTTTAGAAATCAATCTGAGGTGACGGATGAAGGGAAGTAAACACACCAACTTCTCAATATTGCTGCAAATAGAATATTTTTTTTATTTTTCAGATTCTAAGATTTATCAGTTGCAATTTTAAGCTTGTATCATCTGTAGCATTAAGAAATAGACAAGTAAACCAGAATATTTTTAGCATGCAAAAGTATGAATACAAATGCAGTCTCCAACAGTGATTATATTTTTATGGTTGATAGTTTGTAAAATATTTAAAGAAAGGTGCAAGAGAATTTATCTTAAAATTTCAGACTTTATAGTGATTGCATTGAACTGTTAAATTACAATTATTATATACTTAAAACAAAGTTACAAAGGAAATCATTTGGGAAACATTGTATTTTGTATGTGCTTACCAACATCTTCATCTTGTGCAGTATCTTGTCAGTAATCTAAATGCAAGATGCTACTCAACAGATATTGATAGTCTATCCAAAGGCGAGTGCATATTTCATTGCAGGGCAACTGAAAGGTTATTTGTGATGATGTGGATTGTCCATTCCTCACTTGTTTTTCCCTTGCAATCACTTGGGTCATTGTATTCATCCTGTCGAGACCATTTTTGCAGTTGTGGAAAAGTATTCTGTGCTTTTTGGTTATGGTATTAAAACCTTGAACTTGCAAATTTTTGAAGGCATCAATCAGCAAGTCATCAGGCTTTAAGAAACATTGCATGATAGAAACTTCCTCACTTGTGGTTCTCCCCTACTCGTGAAACTTGTTTTGCAAGTCTACCTTCAGATCAATTTCAGAGGGATTTTTCTTCCCTTCCCTCCTCTTCTGGCATCTTGCTCTGCTACCTGTGTCCACACTTTATGAAAGCAAGACTCGTTGCACTGTCATGGAGGCGAACTCATTCTTTCTCATGATCTGAAAGTTCCAGACATCACCTAATCTTTCCTTTATCCTACAATTTTCAGACTTTTAAAGCCACAGCCTGGCATCACCTATACACTACTTCCTGGTTTACTTCATCTCCTTACTGGTGATCTGCATTACGGGCCTGGGCTCTTCTCTTACTTTCCTTAGTGAACATTACTCCCTTATGTTTCTCATGAACAATATTCCAGGGCATTCAAGCATTACCAAAACTGTCAAACAGGATGTACTGTGTAATTTATTAATAAAATGTAAAGAAAGTAAAACAACCAAATCCCATTTGTCATCAGCTTACTTTAGACATCCTTACTTATTCAGTGTATCCAACATGTTTCATAGCCGTTTCATTTACATAGTGTTTTTTCCATATTTACAGTTTACAATTATTTATTTTTCAAGGAAACAGCATTTAACCTACATCTTGCATTTCTGAGTTAACCGAGCCAATAGTCATGAGAGAATGCCCCAACAATTTCCCAATATCCCACTTTAATAAATGAAATTATTTGTTAAGTTTGGTATTGGAAAGAAATTTCAGTGGTTTTCATGGATGTGCAGTTACATGGTTAGTTCCCAGGATGTGCTGTTCTTAAGCTAATATCTGATGAAATCATTTATTAAATCTGAATATAATACAACAAAACAGTTTTAAATTTGAAGCCGAAAATACTACCTCCTCCAGGTATTTTCTACCTAAAGAACATACTCCCCTCAATTCTCTCTAAGTGAAAGTCCCCATCACAACTTTAAGCAGACAGACATTTCATCAGAATAATTGCACTCTCCCGAGTTCAGCGATGAATCTCACCAGTTTGCTTGTCTGCCAAAGAAATTGAAGTTGGCATAGTTTTCCTTCCTGGATGCCAAGCAGCAGTTGTTCTCCTAAAGCACTACTGGGCCTGAGTTTTTGGTGGGTCCATAAATCAACCAACGGTAAAACCTAGTGATCACTGATGTGAACTGAGCTCATCTGTTGTGGTGAAATGTAAGCTTTAAATGTGTGGTTGGGTTCCCTCAATGGCCTGGTGAGAAAAGTTGGGACAGTACAATTGTCCTCCGTGCCTCTGGGCTAGAGCGAGGGAAAATCAGCAGGGTTCCCGGTCCGCGTCTCTATCTAGCGACCCCTGCTGGAAAACATGCGTGCTGACATCTATTTAGAACATGATCAGGCTTGACTGTGATCTACTCATAAAAATAGGCCCCTTGGGCAAGATCCCAGAAGGCTACTGGCACCTGTGGATCCAGACACCGGCAAAAGAGGGGAGAACGAAATGATAGATGTGTGGAAAATTTTCTTGCCAAGAAACATCAATTCAGTTGGAAAACTGAAAATAAAAATACTGCTGGATGTTAAATTTGACGAGCGCCTTCCTTTTCCGAAGTTTCAAATAAAGCAGGAACCTTAGATATATATAAGTACCAGCTTATCAACAGGCTTTATTAGGATGTCACCAAACTCAGTAACTAAAGCCTATTTTGAACCTACTATCATGAGCAACTTTTTTTTTTATATAAACGATTTTGGCTGACGCACATACTTTGATTCTTTTGGTCAGCAGCACAAAAGGTTCTTGATATGTACATTTTCCACAGATTTATTATTTTTTCCCCCCTTTCTGTCTTCTGTTGGTGGCACGCAGTTCCACAGGTATGAGCAGCCCTCCAGTACCTCCCCCAAGTGACTGGTCTTCATAAGTGAGCCTAGGTAGAGAATATTGATGGACTATTTTATTGTAAGGAGCATCAAGCCTGATTCTGTTCTTCCTCTTAACAACCACGTTCTCCAGCAGGGATCACTAGATAAGAATCAGGAGCAGGAACTCTGGCTCATTTTCTTTTTACTCTCCCCACCAAGGAACACTGAGGCCAATTATAGCGTGCATTCTCTCTCACTCTTTCGCCGTCTCTCTACCTTGACTGAGTTAATTGATATTTATAATATATTAAAAACCTTACGTATGCATGTGCTTCAACTTCCTGTCAACCATTATGAATTCCTGTGCCCACTTTTATAATGGAACCTGCCTATGCCGTGGTGTAATTGCACCTCCCTTAGTGAAGGTGCTGCAGTGCTATCACTGGTGGGATGGTGTCATTACATTATAACCATTTTACATAGGCAGATCCCATTTATATATATGCTCGTAGGAATTTATAATTGAAATAGAAAAATAAGTACTGAATCTATGACTTTATAATGGGGACTGAAGTATGTCTCCATGCCCTGGGTCCAGTTACTCCCCTGCCTCTAACCCAGCTACCTGAAGCCTGCACGTGCCCTTGGCTCCCTGTGTGTAATGCCACAGGAGATCAAATTGGTAGTATTTGAAATATTCTCAGGAAACAGGTTAGTGCTTTCAGACAGTCTGGTGGCTTCCACCAGAGTCTGATGGAAGAAGGTGATTTAACAAGTTTTGAGAAAATTGAATGATGTGTGTATTAACATTTGTAGATTGCTCTGTTAGACACTGACGTAGACATGCTGTGACAGTTTCCTGCCATTTCTAGTCGTATAATCTGATTTAAAGAACACATTTTAACGTTGAGAATCCTTAACATATAAAATTACTCCAAAAGGGTCTGAAGAGTTTTGTATGTGCATCCTGCTGCTTTATCTTAAGTTTGGACAGCAGGACCAGCCAGCAGACAATGCTCTTAAGTTGGAAAGGATCGTCAGTATTTACTGATACTCATTGAGGCGCTGCCACAAAGTGCACGATCCAGGAGCCGGGCTAGTGATTAGTGAAACATTTGAGTGTTGTCCCTGAATGGCATTTGCTGCTGGGATTTAAACAAAATTTAAATTAAGCTAAAAGGGTTAAATTATGAGGACAGATTGCCTGGACTAGTCTTGTATTCCCTTGAGTATAGAAGATTAAGGGGTGATCTAATTGAGGTGTTTAAGATGATTAAAGGATTTGATCGGGTAGATAGAGAGAAATTCTCTCTTTCCTCTGGTGGGGGAGTTCAGAACAAGGGGCATAACCTCAAAATTAGAGCTAGGCCGTTCAGGGGTGATGTCAGCAATCACTTCTTCACGCAAAGGGTAGTAGAAATCTGCAACTCTCGCCCCCAAAAAGCTGTTGAGGCTAGGTCAATTGAAAATTTAAGAACTGAGATTGATAGATTTTTGTTAGGCAAGGGTATTAAGAGTTACAGAACCAAGGCGGGTAGATGGCGTTAAGATACAGATCAGCCATGGGCTGAATGGCCTACGCCTGTTCCTATGTTCCTATTCCTATAACCTCTCGTTGGGAGTTAATTGCTCCATCACTGTTGTTACCAGGACGCTTGATTACTAAGTTGCTCACCAATAAATTGGACTGTAATACAAGGTTACAATTGAAGGAAATAAATATGTAGTTACAGACACTACTTCTAGACATACTAGCCTTATTTTTTTGCATATCAAATAACTCCTTAAGATTATTTAACCTATGACTTATTTTCCTTCCTGCATTTTCCTATAGGAACACGAATGGTGAGCCCTGGGGCTTTACGAAAGCTGTTACAGTTCTGTAAGGAGCTCTCTCTGCTAGACGTTTCCTTCTGCTCCCAGATTGATAGTCGAGTGGTGCAAGAACTCAATGCCAACTTCCCAAATGTGTCAATTAAGAAGAGTTACACTCAGTGACCAACCTTGCTGCTTCTCATTGCCCAAAATGATAATCAGCTCTCTTGTCCTGTTTTGGTTTCTGGAGTTTAACAAAATGAATCTTAACTTGAAACTTAATTCCTTTGCCATTTGACACTATTCCCACTGCAGTCCCTCCTGGGAAGGTGCCAAAAGGTGTAATTGTTGCAATCATGCAGAGTGGATCTGGGCTCCAGCGACTAAATTAATGATGACAATATGATGTGAATGAGTAAAAGTGGAGGTTTGCAAGAAACCAAACAGGTGTCTTTCTAATAACTCAGTAAGTACCTAAAGGTGATGCAAGATGAACAACAGATCTGTTTTCAGCTGGATTCCTACTACAAATTGCTTTAGTAACAATGAGTAAAATTTCAAAATAGGTAAGAAATACTTTTCTTCCCCAAACGCACATTTTTTAAATGCCACAAGGTTTTAAACCTCTGTTATAGAGCAGCTCACTTTAGTGGAATGAGTGTAAATCAGAGTTGATATAAAGGATGTTTAGACAGAAGGAGGAGTGCATTGTTTGAAAGCTTGCATTGGGAATCTGTTTTGCATTTTGATATTTACATCGCTCACTGAGTAACTAATTGTGTATCTCAAAAATGGAGTTGCTAGTGCAAACTAAAACTTTCAGTGCACTTCATAGTGCTGAAGGTGGGATGTTTTGATGTATATGGCCAGACGTTTACACAACTTTTGAGGGAAATCTTGGAATTTTGAAATGTCACTACACTGATATTACTCACAGTACTGATACAATGTTTCACATATCACATTATCCCAGTACAAAAATCTTTTAGCCATGCAATAGGATGGAGCGTTGTTAGAAAAAAAGTTGGTTATTAAAAAAAATTATGATAAAATATGTTGTGTAAATTAGCCATATTTTATAAATTGTCATTTCTGTAAAAACTTTTAAACCATGCCATTGCTCTCCTATGTTTAAAGGACATAAATCCACAATGAAGCATGTTTACCTGCAACTTTGATTACGTTTGACTTGCGTTCTGAGTTTTAGCTTACATTGGCCAGGAATAAAAAGTTAATACTGCTTGTAGTTGTACTTTCCTATCATGACACAGTGTGTTGGAGCCTGTTCATTATTCAATTAAGACCTGTATAAACTTGTCTACTCAGCAATTTGTCAAGCTTTGCCATATAGATTGTGCAACATACCAAAAAAAAATCAATCACTTTAGCCATTTCGGAAGGTCACATGAAGTTGGATATCAAAAGAGTTTAAAATTTTATATCATTATAGATTGAGATTTGTATCTCTTCTCAAGTTTGACATATTTTACCATTTTAATTCTAATTGGGTATTTTGGGAATGCACTGAATGAGTGAGGACCCTGTCTAGGTAAAGTTAATCGGGTATGTCATCTACCTGGATTTTTTACATACTATTACTTGCATTATATGTGTGAAGTGTGTTCATAGCTTAAAGTAAAAACAATCACACTATTAAACCAACTGCATTGACCAGTTGACCCTTGTATTCCATCTGTTGATTAGTTTAAATTTTAAATATTGATGTATTATGAAATCATATTTTGATTAATTTTATGCATGATAAGTTTTTCTTGTTTGTGCTTTGTAATGAATAAGTTTAATTTTCTTTATTTTAATGCAGGTATAAAACCTGGTGCAGAATTAGACTACAAGGAATTTGAGTTAAATACATGATGAAATGTGTTCTTAAAACAAGCTGAAATGTTCTTTTAGAAAGTATTTAGCTAATATTTAGAAAGAAGATAGTTTCTATTGTAATTCCCCCTATTAATGAAAATGGGTTTTGCAATGGATAAAGGTTGCTTCGAACCTAACTGCATTCGCACTCGCTAAATCAGGAACAAATTTGGACTTTAAAAGAATAGCTTAAATCAGGGATTTACTTATCAGATTTACACATCTGTATATTTGCTTTAAAAAATAATGACCATGTATTTGCTGAATATGGGCTTATTTGCACGATAAATGATAAAAATGTGAAATATTCTTTAATATATGTTTTGGTCAACCTCTGATCTATATGCTTAGGTGTAAATTTTCCAACTTTCCATGGAGTCCTCAATTTGCAGTCAATTATTTAAATGCAGAATCAAGGATAGCTCTGAATGAACACGAGGCAGTAATCTAATTCAGATAACTTCCTGATATCTGTTGTTTACAATCCATATTGTTTTAGTTTAGGTGGGCTTATTTCTTGTCTCACAGCTGGTGTCAATGTGATATTGTGCTCCGTGTATTTAATGACTGATAACTGCTCGCACAAGAGATAGTGGTAGTGCAACTGCAGGTTTATGAAGAAATTAACAAATTAATTTCTGGGAAATTCATTGGTATTTAGGTGACCCACTAAAGTCACGTTATAATGATTTTAAATGTGGTGATTGAGTAAATGTTGACAATTACATTACATCTTTTAATTGCCAGTAACCTTAAATTCTCTCAAAGCAGGTTTAAATATATAGATAAAGTTAAGAAATATGTATCGAATTGTAAAAAAAAACTTCCTTTCCTCATTATCGGTAAATATTTGTACATAGTGCTGATAAGTTATAAATCATTTTTGTGAAAATATCCTGTCATTAAAAACAATGGGAATGAAGAAGGGCAGGAAAACTATGTTTTGTCCCCAAAATGTTAACTTTTTTGTACTAACCACTTGTTCTAACCTTGCATTTAATGAGAGTAACCAAAACAAATATTCAGTCAGTCTTCTGGGTCCATTTTGCATAAAACATGTTTCCATGTTTTGAAATACTTTGTAAAATAATGCGTTATTTAAATGTTACTGCAATGTACAGTATTTTGGAAATCTATATAGATTGTGGAGTATTAGGCTACAATCTGTTCTCCAAGCCAAGGTACTATATACTATATTGTTGACAGCTATGATTTTCCTAGACTGGTATTTGCATTAAGAAAAAAGACCTTGTTTATAATGCTGGATCTGTACAAATAATTTAGCAGTAATTTTACTTACTTTATCAACTTAATGTGTTTCTCCCCCTTTTGCAAGATATGTGCATAAAGTGTGTAGCCTGGAAGAATAACCAGTCTACACACAACGGGATGCTGATTTTAATGCTGCAAATGCTTTAGCAATCTGTGGCTTTGAAATGAACAAGCTGTATGTTTCTTTTTTATTAGGAGCAAGAGCAGTGTTATGAAAATGTTATTCATTTGTCCAACCTTGTGAAATCTCTGTTGCATTGAAGAAGGCTTTTGGAGTGAGCTCTTTTAAAAGTAAATCCCCACGGTAAAGGTCTGCAAGAGCAAACATTTTTAATTCTGGCACATAATTGGGTCCCGTAAGAAACCTATAATGTTCAAAACCATAAAATCTTAAGATTTATTTTAAATGTTGTCATTTATGTTGTTCCCCTTCCTCTCAAAAGGACATAGTAAACCAATCCAAAGTTGCATCTTTGACCATATATTTTTTATTGTTTATTCAGCCTTTTATATGAACCAGTGAAATTAATCATTTGAAAAGGAGGGAGAGGATAGTTTCAGCAGTTACATTCGTAGTGTTGGTATTGTGTAGTGCCTGCTTATCTACAACATGTGACCAATGAACACTTGACTTGGAAATTCACACATTTGCTTTTCCTAATTAGATGAAGGGAAGGAAATCTAACAGGGAGGCGGGTGATGGGAGATAGCATGGTCAGAAATATCCTCTGGATTGTTTGAGCATATGGGCTAACCAAGTACTGGCATTGGCGTTGCAGCTTAGCACCAATCAGCATCCACTGAACTGTTGTGTTTTCATGTCCAAGAAGGTAATGTTCATATTGCAGGGAAGTAGACACCAAAAGAAAAAAATGGGGGAAAAAAGAAATATGAATAAAAGACTCATTGTACTGCCAATTTAGACTTTGTAGGCTTTTATTTGTCAGAATTCCAAAACTCTTCTTGTGCTTTAGGTAGTTCCTTTAAAGTTCTGATACATCTGAGCAATTTGGCAGCAAAGCGATTAGAATTAAGAAATTTCCTTCACAGCATTGTGATCTAAACCATCCTGAGGTGAGTGACACACTGCAGGAGAATCAGTGAGACACGTGTTAATAGGACCACGGGGTGCATTTCAGCAGAAAAGACTTCTGCCCATCTCATCCTGCTGTCCGTCTGCTTTTGGTTGGACGAGCCATGAATTTGCACGGTTGTTGGAAATCATACAAGGGGTTGACAACTTGTTTTCTTACCCTCCCAGCTGAAGAAACGATGCAGAGGGGTGAAGAAAAATGAAGAAACGCTTCCTGTTAAAGATTACATAAGTTATCACACCAGGTGGATTTTCTAACCATTTTTAAACTTAAAATGCAGCTTTCTGTTGAATCTTTAGTCTATATTAGATTGCACGATATCGGTGAATGCTTTTTCTAGGAACAGTTGAGCAATTTTTGACAGTGACTTGTGCAGTGTGTTAACAAATATAGTCACTTTTTGATGAATTGTATTTTTGAAGGCTTGTTACAATGCAGTATCATCCCTATGACTATTGATGTAAAATAAAGTTTGTGTTTGATGCTAAAGAAAGTCATTATTTTTATAAATATTCCTTGTGTTAATAAAATCTTTCAATGCCATTGTCTAATTATCTGGGTGCTATTTACTATTCCAAGAGTGCAATTTCACAATTCTCCACTCGCCGCTTTGCAGCTGTAATTATTCATTGTGGCTGTGATTGTAAAGCATCATGCTGCCTGATACTAAATGCTATAACAGTGTACTTCATTAAATACAGAGGTGTGTGTTTATATAAATATAGGTAGGTAGACAGTGGAAAAGTAGATCTTATAATTGTTCATTTCTGAATGCCAGTAAGTAGCATTCAAAATTTGACAGCAACCATGCTCTGAAGTTTTAAAATAGGTTTAAAACTAAAGGCATACAAGGGTGTAATTATACTGGTACTTTCATGTCAATGCAAAGGAGTTTCAGACATTCAATGGCAGGAAAGTGCCATCATAACTGGAGTCAAGTACTGTCCGCAGTATAACCACAGTAAAGTGTGAAGCCAAGTTTTTAAATTGGTCAGGCAGTCCATTGGCCCTTCTGAGCATTTTCTAGCCTTACTACAATATATTTTAACGTTGAGTGCGAGGACATTCCTGCTCACATTCTGAAAACATTCAGGTCCAATTTTCCTGCCTCAGCATTGGGAAGGACCAATGCACCCAGCTAAAGTATGCTGTGCCTGTACAGGCCCACATCTATCTAAATTTCCTGCCCTAAGCTAAGTCTCAGCATTCCCTGTGTAGGCTTCTCCACCCTGGCTAGGCCTAGTGCCAGAAACCAGAGCAGGAAACGGCCATCCTTGGGGTCTTCTGGCTACTGCTAAAAAGCAACAGCCAGAAGGTCGGAAGAGCCACTACGAAAGTTTTTTTTTAATGTTAAACATACTTTGGAGTTCCTCTTCAGCTTGTTACCTGCCCCTCTCAAACCCTCCAATTTAAGGGGGTTCCTGCTGCAAGTTCCAAAACCAGCTTCATAATGTGTCCCACGATCAGAAGTCCAGGAGAAAGAAGCCAGAAATCGCTCTTCCTATTGTAGTCACAGGCCATGTTCTGCCTCCCGCACTCCTTTGGAAAACCTGCAACCTCATAAAGCTGGCAGAGAGCCAAAGCAATGGGTTTTCTGGCCCCTTTTTCCTTCTCTTTGCACCCAGGGAATGGGTGTTCCCCAGAGACAAAGGTCAAGAAAATTGACACTTGTAATTTTACCAGAGCTTGGTGTGAGTATGCATGCAAGTACAGTGCACTTGTTGGGGGGAAATGAAATTTGTAACCCAAAATACAACACAAATGTGCTGGCTGCATTTTGCACTCTAAAGCTACTGGTCTTAAGCCAGTCGTGCAATATACCTTCAGCCCAAGAATGAATGAGGATGTGATCAAATGTACCATGAACCAAAATTTCTGGCTTTGCTAATTTTAACAAAAAGTAGAGGTCAACAAAAAGTTGTAGAATACCAGTTTCTACTCGCTTCTCGTTTTCTACTGCAATGAACAAAGACAAAAATTTCAGCTCCAGGTCACTATAATAAAGGACTAACACTAAATATTTTTTAAATGTGTATGTTGAATCTGTCTTCTCTGAGAATCCAAAGACAGCAAAGTGAATTCTCTAAGATGTAGCCAGTGTGATAGTTCTGAACTTCATTATATACTAAATAAAATTTAGCACAGAACAAACATTTAAGATTTACAAGATAGTAAACTTACCCAATGAGATTAAACAATGTGATATTCTCTGTTGGACCTTTGAACATCCTGGCCTCATTGTATATGCTTCCCACCCACTTTCCAAAGTCTTCACAAACCCTACCTGGACAGCTGATTCTCATATTTGGAGTTCATATGTTGAACTCCAATATGCAACCCAAATTAGATTACAATTCCCACATGATAATGAATGGCCATAGTGTCAGTAAATGTACAAAGTGGCTACTGTCTCCTACCATTGAAAGGCCTCCTACTGCTTCTAACCAGCTGATTTCTCTCAGGTGTTTCCAATGCATATGCCAACCAAACCAGTCAGCTGACTCCCAATTAGACTACAACAACGAATGCTTGAGCAAACTAGCCAGAGGGCTCCCAATACATATGCAGATCTGCCAGCTGAATTCCAGACATTTAATTTTATGAACTGTATGGTTAGAAAACAGAGCAGCAAAACCAGACATATATCTATATAGCCAATCAAGCATAATATTATAGAGTGGAAAGGAGAAATTCTCAACAGGACGGAAGGCCCAGAGCATAAGCTCACAGAGGAACGGTAAAGGTTTGGAAGCTAAGTTTTTAGAGAAACTGGGACAGCAAGGACTGCACTTCAGATTGTGATACACTAAGTACTGTCCACTACCAAGAGTGAGGAGAGGTAAGAGCGAGATTCAAATCTGTAGGTGAGATGGCGAATGTTAATGTTCCTGCAAATGCAAATTATTCTAAGCTGTCACATGGGAAGTGGCATTTTGCTGTTTTATACAGTAAAGTATATTTCCCCAAGATTTTATTTGTTAAGCTTTTAAGTGGAACAGTATTTCCCCCTCAAATAAATAGATATAATTATCTCCATTTGTATCCCAGTCAAATTTAGCAACTGTTGGCTTATTCTGGGTTGTATGTGTGTGTTTGAGTGGGAAGAGGGCCTCCTGTATAATTAAAAGTAAAACTGATGTGATCAATTCATGTCCCACTTACAAAGAAACATGATTTTAATAAAAGCCTCACTAGGCACTAGATTTGAGGACAAATGAACAAAGTATTGGAATCGAAAGAAAATCAATGTGCTGTCCGTAACCAATTTGGATTTGATCAATTTCTACGAGATATTAAAAGTAAATGAGAACTTGCTGGTATAACTCGACATTTGGTGACAAAATGATGGTGTCAGGTATTTTGCTGACCACAAGAACATGCGTTATATCGGCAGCTGTCGTAGATTTGGTTGGTTTAGAAAATAATTTTGAAAAATTGCATGAGTGGCTTACCACGTCTTCCAAAGCATCTCAAAGCACTGCACATGCAATAAACCAGTTTAAAGTTCAAAACTTTGTATAGGTAAAATGCATCAGCCATTTTGTGCCCAACCAGGCCCCACGAATATGCTTTACATAGGGCACTGGGAGAAAGAACTTCGTATTCTTTGAAGATGCTACGCTTACAGTGCACATCCAAAGTCGGCCCAACCACAACCCAACCCTGGAGCGAAGAGGATGGAACTCCCAGAGAAGGGCGTTTGACGCTGCTTGGGTTTGAGACTGCAGAGTGTAAATTCAGCACAACATCAAAACTGGTTTACAAAGTGTTTTGGGGCTCATTAGATCCCTGTCACATTTTTAATCCCACCTGATATGAATTTAAACGTTTAGAGGCCCCTCCTTTACGGAGTCTCACTCACTTGGTTAGGGAATCAGGTCAGGCCCTGACGCCGGATTTATAATCTATTTACACTATAACTGCAGTATCCCTGCAAAGAAAACCCAGTTGACACCGATATTATAGTTGGGAGTACTCGCTGAGCGGCCTCAGTCATTTCAAAACCACGGTAGATGGAAGAAAGCGAAGGTTTTGATAAGAAGTGCGGAGGGAAACCTAAATTCACTAGTCAGAACGTTATTGCATAGTCCAAAATCTTCTTTCATACCTACAACACATTTATTTTGAACATCGCCAGTAGAGTTTCTGCAAAACTACCCAAAGGCTCCTGTAAAAGGACGGAAGATTGATAATGATGTGCTTGGGTCAGCAGGATTCTGCTGGTAGGATCTGGCAGAAAACGAGTTGTAGTTGATTGAGCACTTTCAAAGTTGTTGTCTCGGTTAAATCGATGTAGTTCGTGCTTCTTGAATTTTGTTCATTCGCGTTCAATTTTGGGGGGGAAAAGGCCCACTATTATAGCAGGAAGCCCGACCAACAATAACTGACAATGATACATTGAGTAACCATAATAATACTTGACAATAGACAGTTTACTGCCATCAGCTGCAGTGGGAGCGATCTCCTTACTGTGCTAACATGCTACAGTGAAAACCCTCATGATGTTATTGAGTTAATATATAGTGCTTCCGTTTCTTTGGAGAGATGTGCGGAAAGAAAGCTAAAGTGGGGTTAGTGGTGGTTTCTGTTTGTTGGTAGCTGGCTGGGTCTTGCTTTCCAAATTTGGAGACCCAAGTCCAGTATTCGTGTAAGCAAACACTGTCCTTCAACTTGAATGTTCTTTTACTTTAAAAACAATAACAGGTGGTAAATATTGCACATTGTTGTTTACATAACCATCACGATAAAATCTTCTTCTTTGATGACGCCTATTTTTACGGTGAAGGGTAGTTTCAACAAATTGAAGATAAAAGTCTGTTCTGATCTCCGTGTGCGTGGATATCTGAACTGAGCAAACACTCGCCTTTGTAATTAAAACTTCTCGTGGTGACAGATTGGCAAGTAAGTTTCTAATAAAAGCTATTTTTATTTTTTTTAATCCTGCGTACAATTAGACTGCACTAAAATTGATGATGTCTTGAAATTTGAAATAAAACAGAAATGTGTACACTGAAAAGATATGTTCTTTGTATACATTATCCTATTTGGACCCGGTGTAACAGTCGATCTGTAATTTGCAATCAGGCCATGATGCTAAATTGTGAATGGGTTGCCACTAATGGGGAGATGGGAAAGATTAAGCACCCACATCTGCTCGTCTAATTAACTTGATGAATACGTAAACAACTGTAGTTTTGCCGTATTTAAATGCTGTTTGCTACTATTTTGTATGTAGATGAAAATAAATTCGGGTTATGATATTTGAAATAGTGCTTTGTCCAGTCTCCATGTAATGTAACAAAAGATCCTATGTAATCCTATGTAATTCCTCATTTGGGCTATTGTGAAGAACTTGTGTGAGTGGCAAAGGCACATTTTTCAAAAGTGACATTGTAATCTACAAGGTTAACCTTGCCTCAGATTGTTTCTAACTAAATTTATGCATAAATTTTCACATCGCGGGCAATGTCAAAGATTAAATCTTGTATTGAGCATTATTTCTGATATTCCTGCACTATAGCGTAATTATGAGTTATACTATTTTACATGCTCAATAAATAAACATGCTGGGAAATATTTCTAAATGAGAAGATTCGCATACTGAAACACATTTTCCCATAGCTAAAAATGTTAATTATATTATTTTAATCAGATTAAACATATGTTTCATTTTTGGCACCAGCATCAAACATTCCCAGGTTTTGCTCCGTTTTTACTGCGGGTACTTGTTTGACATTGGTAGCCACTTTCGAGCGGTACAAGCCGCAAAGAATGAGTTATACTGTCGGGTCCGCACCGCTTGGCTCTCAGGTTCGTGGCATGTGAGCGTAAATGCGTAGCTAACCTTCACATGTAAACGTGAAAATTGTCTCACATTGGTTGCAAAATTCCAAGTGCCTTCAACTTCGTGACCAACTAGATTCAAACGTGGATTTCCAGATGGAAGGAAATTTTTGTAACCCACACTGCTACCCAGTCACTCACCAATCAAATCTAAATTATTTGTTTTTCTGATTTATTCTAATTTTGTACAGAATTGAACGATTTAAGAAAACCCAGTGTTTGAATGATTTTTGATTCAGAAATTCCCAATTGCAGCTAGATTTGCGTTGCTTGCTCCAACTTGACAAATAAGTAAAGGTGACCTTGTGTTTTCTGTGTTTGATATTTGCAAAATATCAAAATACATCTTTGATACTGTTTGAAATTGCATGCATATAATTTTTAAAAATCACAACAAACACAATCCACTTCCATCTTTGCTATTTCAGTGCTCCATGTACACGTTGGGGTCCTGACATACTCGCAGATTTATCCAAATGGTTTTACTGACTGCTAGCAAAATAGTTCAAGGTTTTTTTTTGCAGTTTGAGGTGCTTGCTGGATGCTTTAACTGGCATACTTTCTACCCCATCACTATCATCCAGCAGATTATCCAAGTTTACATCACTGTGGCAGCACGGTGGCATAGTGGTTAGCACTGTTGCCTCACAGCGCCAGGGACCCGGGTTCAAATCCGGCCTTGGGTGACTGTCTGTGTGGAGTTTGCACATTCTCCGTGGGTTTCCTCCAGGTGCTCCAGTTTCCTCCCACAGTCCAAAGATGTGCGGGTTAGGTTGATTGGCCATGATAAAAAAAAATTGACCCTTAGTGTTAGGGGGGATTAAATACATGGGGTTACGGGGATAGGGCTTGTGTGGGATGGCTGTCGGTGTAGGGACCAGGTGCTAAGGTTTGGATGATCAGCCATGATCTCGTTGAATGGCGGAGCAGGCTTGAAGGGCCGAATGGCCTACTCCTGCTCCTATGTTTCTGACTCTTTTGAGAAAATCTTGCTTCCAGACAATTAAAAATGTGAATGTTTATAAGGTCAAGTCAGAGGAAATGGCTTGGATAAATATCCACTTTCCTCAGCTTGAACATTTTACTCATTTTATTGGACTGCATCAGGCATTGGTATTTGGGGGAGCATATCTGAGGCATTTATACTATGCTAACTAAAACCCTACTTAGCAGAAAAGCAAAATACTGTGGATGCTGGAAATCTGAAATAAATACAGAAAATGCTGGAACTACTCAGCAGGTCAGGCAGCATCTGTGGAGAGAGAACTTTTCAGGTCGATGGCCTTTCACCTTTCTGATGAAACTTCATCTATCTGAAACGTTAACTGTGTTTCTCTCTCCATAGATGCTGTCCATACTTAGTAGGATACATGACTAGATGGTATTTCTCTTTCACTATGGATTCACTACACACCGTTAGAACTTTTCAGTTGTAGAGAGTGAGTTGCCAGTCAGTAGGAATTATGGGCTATTGGAGTCTTGATTGGTTGCCTTAGGAAGTCAGGGAGGAATTTCCCATCCTGTCTCCTCACCTGCTTAATATCTGTTACATCTCCAGCTTTTTCCAGTTCTGATGAAGGGTCCCAGACCTGAAACGTTAACTGTTTCTCTCTCCACGGATGCTGCCTGGCCTGCTGAGTGTTTCCAGCATTTTCTGTTGTTATTTCAGATTTCCAGCATCCGCAGTATTTTGCTATTGTATAGGAATTTCCCAGAGTTTATCCTGCACTGCCTGCAGGAATGTTTCTTCCTTTTTGCCTCTCCCAGGTGATTGCTCAGTTGGTCAATGGTGTGTATGGTTGCACTGTGTCTGGATGAGTGAGCTGATGGGCTTAATGGTCTTTTCCCACCTTTTTCATATGTTTGCATGTTCTCTCATAACTGCCTGAGTGTTTTAAAATTAATATTATGCTATTTATTTGAAATGCTCCTAGTTCATACTCTCTGGCCCACCTTTTTGGAATTGGATCAGAAAAATTTACATTTCATATTGAATTGTTGGTATGTGCAGAACAGACTAACCTTGTTGCAATGCTATCTTTTGTCAGGCTGGTTTAGCATTCCCAATTGCCTGTACTATTTTTGGGTTGATCAGCTGGCAAATGGGCATATATTCTATAGATGAAGATTCAACATGTATTCTCATGCCCTGTTCCAAGTTCTTTTGAATGGTCTTGAGTCACCATTGTGGTGAAGACTTATCTCATTTTGTGCGTTATCGTGAAAGTCAAATGAAACATTATGCACAAAGTTTGTATATCTCTTTCCCCCTGTGGAACAACTTTAATATTCACCCTGCAATGTTTCTTTAATTGGTGCGATTGTGGGTTTTCATGGCTCTCCCATTTGCTGGAGGCTGACTCAGACCCTCACTTTCCTATGAACCAAGTATTTGCTTAAAAATTATGACTTTTAATTTACAAAATCAGCAGATCTACCATTTGTTTTCTACACCACAAGTCATGTGTTGAGTTTCTAGGCAGAGTTTGAGGCTGCAGTTGTTCTGCATGGATTGATTGAGGAAGATGAGTTGATTTTAGAATTGTATTCTATATTTTTTCTATGGGCATGCTGCGCTTGTTTCACTTTATGTTTGATGAATGAGGAGCTATTTGGGCTTCAATTGCCATATTATTAACCAACAAGTGCCTGTGAAAGAGACAATTGAAAAGTCTCCATTGTGCCTACATCATACCAGTAAAGTTGTATGGCTGGCCTGAGATTACAGTTCAGTGTTTGAGAGGGCGCAGCAAAATTAACTCCCACTTGAATATCTTCTGGACTCGTTCCTTAGTCCAGTCATATTGGGCATGATACTACAAGAGATCAAGTCCACTACAGTTATCTGGATCATACTCCACCAACTGCATTATGTCTTTGTTCTTCCTGTTTAGGTCCCATTAGGTTCCATAATGGGATATTTAATTTACCTGTTTACCGTTCCTTTCCAGTTCTCTGGGGGCTGCTGGTTCTCTACCTTGCTCAGTGTGAAAGGGGTAATTATAGAAGGTGACTCAATCAGGGAGAATGATGCATTCTTTTCATATACCCCAAGCTAAATTTGCATATAGCCTCCTTTTTTGACTTATTGTGCATGAAGAAATAGTGGATTGTGCTGGTCCCACTGTTCACAGTTAATCCTTGGGCCTGTTCTAGGGCTGGACTTGGTGATGCCGCAGTCCTGGAGGACTCTGTACTTTTCTCTCCCATTCTCATTATATTGTGGGGAGGGGGGGATCTGCCACAAACATTGCCCTGCTTGCTTGTCCCTCTCATCTCCTCGCCTCCCTTCCCCTGCCCTCCCCTTCAAATATTACTGTTGCCAATTTTCCTCTGAGTTTCATTCTCCCACAGGTGTGGTATCCACTTATTTTTTCCAAATACTTGATCCTTTTCAGACTGGTCCTTTAGACCCCTGAAGATCAGGCCTAACAACTTTATTAATGTAAATTCTCTGACCTACTGTAAGGGTTCTAAGCAACCTATCAATATTAAGCCAGAATAGACCTCCCATGGTTCTTCCCAGCTCTCTTGTCCACACTCTCACCATAATACCTCTTGTCTTAGCTTGTATGATCCTTCAACTTCGCTCTTGATGTACTTAATTTTACCTCAGACGTTTGGTTGTTATCAACTTACAGTTAAGTTTGGTATTTTAAAAGTATTATTCTCAGGATGTGGGCATCACTGGCAAGGTTGGCATTAATGCCCATCCCTAGTTACCATGAGATGATGATGGTGGTGGGCCTTCTTCTTGTTTCGTTGTAGTCCATGTGGTGAAGGAGCTGCCACAATTTTGACCCAGCAACCATGAAGGAACGTTGATATATGTCCAAGACATAATGGCGTGTGACTTGGAGAGAAACTATGAGGTGATGGTGTTTACAATGCATCTGCTGCCCTTGTATTGTAGGTGGTGGAGCTTGTGTGTTTGGGAGGTGCTACCAAAGAAGTCTTGGCAGCTGCTACAGTGCATCCTGTAGATAATACACACTGCAGCTGCGGGTATGGTATGCTGGTAATGGATGTTTAGGTTAGTGGATGGGATGCCAATCAATTGAACTGCTTTATCCTGGATGGTGTGGAGCTTCTTGAGTATTGTTGCAGCTGCACTTATCCAGACAAATAGGAAGTATCACACTCCTGACTTGTGCCTTGTAGTTGGTGGAGAGGCTTTGGGGAGTCAGGAGGTGAGTAATTATAATCGTGCTATTCTGTTGTATACTATATGAGGCTCACCTTAAAAAAATATATTTGATCTTGCTTCATTTGTGCTTTGATTTCCCCATCAAGATGTGAGTGGGATGAATCAAATATTGCGACGTCCTTCTCCGGTAAATGCGGAATGGTAGGCACCAGTCTATGAAATTAAACTCCCAGTGTAAGCCCACCTTATTCTCTAAAAAGGCAATTCGCTTCTTCTTCAGATATTTCGTGAGCGTGGTCCAAGCGAAGAATGAAGAGACCCATTCAATGATTTGAATCTGCAGAGAGATGGAGAGCAGCGTTCCCTACCACATGAACTTCGGGGCCAAGGTGTGTACCTAATTTAGAGAGAGATGGGGGTCTCTCCTCTATTAATAAATTAAGCTGCCACTGAGGGAGCCGAAATTACAACTGTTTAATTAGTTTGGATTTGACATATTCCAATTCGAAAGCGAGAACCAAGATCTAACAATGAAACTGAATGGACACGGTATTTGTCAAGTGATAGTCATTGTTACACAACATTGCTGAGAAGCTATGAAAAGGAGAGATAAGCCTAAGGTAGAGGAGAATATTTTATTTTATGACCTACATTTTGGAGAGTGTCCTTATTTCAACAAGTTACATCCTATATTTACAAATTACATACACTATATCTGAGCCATCATTTTAACTGAAAATAACCCTTGACCCATTATTGTTTATATTTCAATCAGTTGCTCAATCGAACCTCCCGTCAATTCTTCGGTTTTTAAAAGATGTTTAAATATACTGCAAATATACGCACAGTGAAACAACTAGCTAGTTAAAAGTGAATTACTGTAATAGCCAGTAATTATTGTAACTAGCTTCCTCGTCGCAAGTATTGATCTTAAGAAATATACCTGCACTGTGCAACGCTCCTGTCAGGCGCAGCCTCACAGTGCCTGTTGTAACCTGAACATCGGTTAAATCTGGACAGTGCCGCTGGATATCGTTACATAGGACCAGTTTGTTTCATGTCTTTCAGCGGAACCTGTAAAGAAATGATGGAAATTAACATAGTTTGCCGTGTTTACATAACAGGTATAGAATGAATACTGTACTTCTCCCCAGACCAATCGAGTGCCACGTGAAACCTTACTTTTATTGGGATGGGACTGTTCACTTAAAGCTTTAGCTTAACAGCGTGCTTCTCAGCAACGTGTAAAATAGGACTTTGCATTGCAAGATATTGCTTCCTAATGATTTAAACTGAAGATTTAAATGATTGAAATATTTGTTTAAAACGGGGCCGCAGCATTGTCGCGGTCTTTGTATGTACACGGCCCACGGTCCGTGTATCCAGTGGACCCTCACATGTTGCTTTTGTTTCACAAACAGGGGGAAATATCACAGCATGAAGTTGTTCCCTATAAAGTCAGTATAACAAACTGGAACATTTATCAGTTCCGTATGTGTGTGTGTGTATTAGGTCCAAAGGCGTGGTGGACTAGTTTCCACTATTCCTGAATTCAGTTATTGATGGTAAAGTATTAAAATTTTGACCTGCATTTGTGAATTTTATTTCTTAAATGGAGATTCTAGGAACTGTAGTATCTGTTTTGCCGGAAATATTTACTACGGCATTTGATAAGATTGAAATGCACTCGGGAGGTACTATATGTTTCAGCATAAATAAAAATCGATCTCACAGCTCTCTAATAAATATTTAGGTTTAATCTATTTTATGAATGATGTAAACAATAGATTTGGGCCAGCAGTGGAATTTAGACTAATTTTGTAAATCAAAACCGTTATTAAATTATGAAATAACCTGCTCGGATTTGAGGTTGGTAATAACGAAGTTAATGGCGGAAATCAAATTGCAATGATTCAATTATTTGCGGAAAAAGTCGGCGCATGGCTCAACCCGAAGAAGTTGCACCCCTCGCTGGGTCTGAGACCTCTATACCTGTCTACACTGTAACTATTGTCAGGCTGTCACAAACTTCCCGAAATCTATTGTGCTAAGTTTCAAAGCTATTGGCATTTATATACTCAAATGTTATATTAAAATTTGAGTATATTGCCATCTATTATTGGGTGACACGTTCTTTGAATGGTTGAAGAGAAATTCTGGGAAACACTTGCTTGCACTATAGCATATTACAGTCCTTAAATAAAACCAAAGCAATTTGCCTAGAGGGTGCCTTGTTGGTTCAATGCAGCATTTTGCCCTGCACTGTCAAAGTGACATATTTCCTGTCATTTCATTGACTATAGAGTCTGAACTTTGCAATCGCACAGATCAAAGTTTTTTTCCCATCCAAAACGTATTCCTTCTCGGGAATGTTGGTGGTTGAGAATTTTAAAGACTGCAATAACTCGTTGAAAGTAGAGGGCTTGTTTAATCCAGGAATCGGTGGGTGTGCGTGCTTCACACTGCTGACAGAAGCACCTGTGTGAAACTGCCTACTTGGAATTTATTTTTAATTTAAATGTATTTGTCAAGATTTTGTGCTGGTTCCGTTCTTTTATTTTGCATTTCCAGGCAACCTGAGTAGAGAGTAATGAGGGCGGGCAGGTGGAGTTTTTGTAAAAGTTCAGCCATGATCTTATTGAATGGCCGAGCAGGCGCGAGGGGCTGTATGGCCTACTCCTGCTCCTATTTCTTATGTTCTTATTAAACAAATAGATATAACAAAAATGCCTCAACAACAAAAAAATCACGAGCTCATTACAAAATGAGTTTCCCTGTCCCTCGGCCTGCACTTGCTGTAAACATGCTGACATTTCAGACCTGGGGTTTCTTTGATATTCAATGCATGGACCAAAATAGACACATTCAACAGAGGAATGTGACAGGCTTCCGGAACATCGGTGCGGACAGGTCACTGGGTCCACGCTCTTCGAACTTATAAAGAATGAAAGACTTGTATTTATTTAGCACTTTTCGACCTCAGGACGTCCCAAAGCGCTTTGCAACCAATGAAGTACTTTTGAAGTGTAGTCACTGTTGCAATGTAGGATAACGATAAGGATGTGTTTTTTTTAAAGAGTTTGTGTCGTGTGTTTTGAGGGAGGGGTGAATTTTCTTGGTACTTTTACACTTGACCTTAGTGAAATCCTAAAGTTGTTTGTATATAGCTGGGACAGATTGACTCAGTGCCAGTTTGTAGATGATAGTGATCAAGCGGATGCAAAACTGTATATTAAGACTTAATTTTTACACTTTCTACAGTAACATTACACTAACATTCAGGCACTGGCTGCATATTCTGACTGACGATTGCTTTCGTTGTGAACTCTTGCTTCATTTACACAATCTGCTGTGGGCTCTTCTGTTTTAATGTGCTCGCAATTATGTAAAATGCAGGGCTACGGGGAAAGGGCAGGGGAGTGGGACTAGCTGAGAGTCGGCACGGGATTGACGGGCCGAATGGCCGCCCTCCGTGCTGTAACCATTCTATGATTCTATGAAGACGGTTTGTAAATCTGACTCCAGATTACTCATTCTAAAAATAAATGAACAAAGTCTCTTCAGATTTCTTCTTGTCGTTTAACTGTATACAATTTAAATCATTCGCTACATAAGGCTCCCCCCTATATAAAAAAAAAAGTAACTCATTCCCCCAGGCAGATGTTCCACCGATTTACGCGCCCAACAATTTGCCACAGTCGTGTTTCGTAACTGCATTTTGTAATTATCGCGGAAGGGCGCTGCGGGAAACATTTATACCTTTAAGGACGGCAGAGAGAAACTTCCTCATTAGCGAATTTCACAATAACGCACACATATAAATAATCATAAATATTGTAGTGTGTAGAAGTCAAGGGTTTACAGGATAAATTACAGCATCCCTAGGGTGGCAAGGTTTTCCAAGTTTCCATTCTATTTTGAAGTATGAGATCGCAGGTTAATTCACAGTGTTAACCCCTTTCTCTGGTGTTGATGGGCTCCAACCTGGTTTACTCCAACAGCTCGGAGAACATCAATGTCCATGTCGACACTCTAGGTTGCAGCAGCAGTCTGGATGTGTATTACTATTTCGCATTTACCAACCTATACCGAGTCAATTCAATGTTTATAGTCAAACATGAGTTAGACTATACCCAATAAGAAAAGTTGAAAATAGTATAAATTAATGTTCGAATCGGAATCTCACTCATTTGGCGCAAAACTTAAGCTTGTATTCCTCATCTGAAGAAAAAAGTATAAGCTATGTGAAGAGAAAGAATTCGGTTAGAGTGATGACCTATCCAGTAATTTTCTTCAAACTTAAAACATATATAATTTCCTCCATTCAACTACCGTCTCCTACCGATGTACATTTTATATATACATACACACAGATATATCGTTACTTTGGTATTGTTTTCCAGCGGCTACAACGTGTAAACGTCAATAGTTCACTAGCGTGTCTGCTGGGCATTGCCATCCAGCCTATTTCGGAAACGCGGGACGACTTCATAGATTGTGCTCTGCTTTGGAAGAATTGGAAACCAAGTTCAACTCCGTGACTGGCCGTGCGAAGTAATCGCTAATCTTTCTCCTAAAGATCGGATTGTTCTGCTTTACATGATGACAAACACAAACACACGCGGCTAACTTTTAAAGGGACCACCATTGAGACATTTTTCTAAAGATAAAAATTAGTCCTGTAATGTTCCACGTATGACCAGTATTACAGTGCTGGGTAGTTTTGTGTTTTATATTTTATGGGAGGCATCATGTGTGTGTTCAACCAAGTACGACTAATTCCATTCAACCTCAATGGAAGCAATACAATATTCATTAACGTGCACATTTCTACTCCACCGGAACTAACAAGTATTGACCACAATAAAGCAACATTTTGTTTGATTAATAATAAACATTGCAGGATGGTGTATCTACAACTGACACTTACCGTAAATTAACTAACATGCCAATTTGAGGTGGCAATGCAATCCTTGTTCTGTTATTTCTGCCCGTGTTGTACATCACATGTAAAACAAGCGTCCCCTCTTTTTGACGGACTGATCAATAGGTGATTGATTGATCAGAGAGCCGTCACTCTGATTAGAACAATCAGCCAATCGTTTAGCGACACTCGCTCTGTTCCCGACTCTGCAAATAAACCTCCGTTTACCATCGACTTTTCAAACAATTCGGTTTCGTTTTTCGTTGGAAGATCTGTAATGGTGTCGTCGCGGAAAATTTCACAAAAGCAGTCACTTCGGGCAGATTTTTTTGGTGTAAAGGAACCTGAATGTTTCGAAAACCGCTGGAAGCGGTAGTTGCCCATTCTAACCGATAGGGCGCGCCAGTGTATCATGTTCGGACAGTCGGGACCGGAGACAGTCAGCGCTTACAAGCACACAGACACACGAACTTTCAAAACACTTCATGTTTTGTGTGTATGTTAAGAAGTTTGGATATGCTGTTGAATGTGTCGGTGCAGGAAAATATTCAAATCAGGTTTCCATGAAAGAAATATGTCTCCTTCGAAGCCATAGATAAACTGTATTTAACAACTGACAAAATATCCTATCTGTACCAGCTTAGCATGCACTTGCCTGAATGCTTTCAGAAAGTTGGCAGTATTGTTAGTAAACATTCAGCAATGTAGCTGACAGCAGTGCTACTCCAGTAGGCTTTCTTTCTTTTTATTGCTGGCGTACAAAACTGTGCTGCAATATGAAAACTACATTGATTTCCTCGGATGAACTGCATTAGATTTCCTGAACTGACTGAAATATGCTGAATTAGTCTGGTCCTGTTGGTTTACAAGACGGCGCCCAGAGATCAAACAGAAAACCTATCAAAGACATGTTAGAAATGTATTTTTCAGCCTGTTATATGCAACAACAAAAAACGTTTACGAGATGGCATTTATTCAGTTGACGTGAGCTGGAATATTCAATATTTGTAGATGACTTTGTATTTTGTTTTACTTTCTGGTAGTGCGCTTATCAAGGCTGATCGACGTAAACACGGAATTGTTTGTGGCGCAAAATACAACGAATTAATTCTGGTAGCAATGACAATATCCATATTTCTCTATAATTTAGACTTGCCTCGAACACTGCTTACCCTCGAAGTTGTCTCTCAATTAAGTGACCTACTTTTTTTTTAAATCATTAAGTTGGCGCGGGCTCGACGGGCCGAATGGCCTCCCTCTGTGCTGTAACCATTCTATGATTCGAAGTTGCTGATAAGGTTTCTCAGCACGGGGCCACAATTTGCTGCGGCGGTGTACATTGGTATGGTATTGTATACAACATGCTCTCGGAAAAGGAACGCGTGCTAGCTGGTGCGATCATTACCTGTCCGCCAGTTAACTCCGCACTCTTATTAAAGATTCACAAGAGCAGATTCTGATCCCAATTCCACGAAAGTCAAAGACTTTGTAAATGGATGAATAATTGATTGTCTTTCCGCTCTGTTCCTGTCTCCATTGCTTTGGGACCAGGAATTTTAAAAAAGCCCAATTCATTGTTTATAATCCACGGTGCACCAAGAAACTTTCTCATCTTACAACAGACAGTCGTCTTTCATGTTATGTTGAAAACTGGTTTCTATCCTTCATTTTTTATGTGACTGGCTTTTTTATATATATATCAAACCGGTCGCTACAATTCTAAAGGCACGAAACTGGTGTAATGGGAAATGCGGTGGAGATGTTTCCCCTAATTATTTTAACAATATTACGAATTCTTGTTTTGCCAACGCTTCATTTCTATTTATTAAAAAAGTATATATCTGAAATATTTAAAAATTCAACAGTATCTACTGACATGTATGCCTTTCCTGCGTTTATCTTTTGATGACTTTTAAACTCTCCTAACTTTCCCCCCACGCACATATGCAAACATATGTACAATTATTACTCCTGCTATGAGTTTCGTTCAGTGTTCAACTTCATTTCAAATTGCAAGTGCAACTCCAATTAAACGAGTCTGCCCGGCCCACGAGTGCCAGTGACTAACCAAACAACCCGCAGTAACTCACAAGTAGACGCTATTGAAGTGTTGCCACCGAAATTATAAATTATATATGTACGCATCTACAATAAAATCATTATTGAAAATAAAGATCCCAAAAGGGCCGGCCCGTGAGTTTGCTGCAGTCCAGCAGCAGCGTAAGAACCGCATAAAGATTGCGGCGGATATATCCCCGAACTGGTGTAAATGTTAGGAGAAATAAAATTAAGTAAAATTTACATTTTTAATAACAAAGAACAGCGCGGCTGTTGAAAATGAGGTTAAATAAATATAAATCATATTAATTAGAAATGGGCGTTTTTAAATTGTTTTATTGTGCGATCGCACTGGTGGTACGGGATTGCTGATACTGAACAGAGGAAATATTTTATTCGTTAATAGATGAAGATCTAAGGTCTCCCTTCATCGTGTATATTATGATCAACTGTATCTATGCCTCCAAAACACCATTTCCAGGTATCCGTTACCTGCTCATAAACCGGCATTATACGTGATTCATTTGCAACCAGTGCGCATTATAATTTATGGATCTTTGGATAACTTTCAATAAGCAGAATCAAAAATACACTGGCCTAAATTATTTCCTACTGCTCCTGGAAGGTGTGCCCTTTTCTACTTGCAGCGACGTGCTGTGTATTGATGGAGTGGTGTGCTGGATGTAGATTCCTTTTCAGTGTAGCGCTGATGATTTTCAGACACATGAAGGAGCTGATGGACTATGCTATAAACAAGCTCGCCAACTTGAAATGATGTGTAGTTAACCCTTTGAATACTTATTTCCCACTTTTTGTAAAACGCACGTGCTTTCTATCAGATAACAGCCACCCATACGGTTCTCTGGGATTGTATTGGAAATAAGGAGCATTTCCTTGTCGTTCCTGATTGTTTTACGTGCCTGTTTGTTCATTGTTGTGCAAACTGCAAACATCGAAAGATTAACAATTATCGTGCAAGATATCACCAGATAGTTTAGCTGTAACACTACACATACTGTTGGGGTATAGGCACGGGGAATGTGACCGTCTGATCGGCAGAATAATTTACACACGTGTCTTTTTTTTCGCGTCCCTATCCTTTAAGAGACACAACTTGCATATTTACTGACTGGAATACTAGAGCTATGTGAATGTAAGTGAAGTCTCAAGGATATATTTTGCTCAAAGTTAAATAAAACGATTTTATTAAACTACCATTACTTATAATAACAGGTTAATAAAAAAACACATTCTTTAACTTTATACCTGAAAATATCCCCTCAGTGTCTGCGACACATGGAGTATTGTTTAAGGTAGTAAAATGCGCATATTTGGCATATATGTATATAAACTATTCTAATTATAATCAACAATCAAACTCAAGTAACTTTGTTAATACACGGTAATGTTCTTCTAAAGCCATTGACAATGCAACTTGATTCGGGAATTCCTACAAAAACTCCTTTCCACCGGTCTCAGATTACTTTCTCGCCATTGTGGTCAATGATTGACATGAGACATCTCTATTGTAGCTGCGACAGCACCCTTCACCTTCTAATTGTCTACCTATGTGTGTGTGTTTTATGTGTGCATGATCGGTACATGAGTGTTGGTGCTGAAGTATACATTCGTGTTCGTTAAATCCACTTTCTATAACTTTCATTTCTCCCATCTTTCTGCATCATCTGTATTCATATTCGTCTGTCTGGACATCCCAGTTGCCTGTGTACATATATAATCTTGGTTGTGCGCTGTATGATTTATGCATTCTGCGTCACTTTATACGTCTGTACAAGCCGTGGATTTCAATGTTCAGCGTATCAATGTGTATTTAACGAATTGGGTCTCTGACAGTTCTGTACGCCTATAGTTGTGTGAACAGATTCTGCTTCCAAATCTGTCCCACTATCTCGGTGCTGGTGTAGTTGGGCGAGTCTGACCGTTTGGCTGGACAGCGCGTTGATTTAATATACAATCTGATTTTCGGTATTATTGAGTGCTCTGTTTGTTCGGGTCCCTTCGAGTCAATTACATGTTCACTTAATTCAATGCACTGAACGTGTCGGTGTAAGTGTACATGTCTGTATGACCATACGTGTGTCTGGGGTGCATGTGTCTAAATCTGCCCTTGCACGTTGACGTGTCTTTAGAAGTTTCTGTCGGATTTGTTAGAATCTACGCCAGCCTTTACTTGCATTAACTCCTGTGCAATTTTGTTCCAGTTTGTACCGTGTGAGCCCGTATGCTTACTTTGGACATTAGTGTGGTTGCCTTTGTTCGTGCATTTGCACACACCGGCCTCTAGTAGTTTCTACTGAAGTTTGCATAGTTTTGAAGGACGTGTGAACGAACGCGCCCCTGATTTTGCCCTCTTTCTGACTGGAAGTAAATAAACCGTCCATCCGTCCCCCCAAATGAAATGAACCCGTTAATTATACAACCGGAATGGTCGCAATTTAGGATTGAAACAAAAAACCTGAAAGTTCTAATTTAACTGATTTCGTTCAATGTCCAATTCGCGTTTTCCCCCTGAAATCCTGGGTTAAAATCTATTCTGTGTATGGTGTTAATGAGCAGCGGGTCGAAGCGCTGTCTGAATGTTTTATGGACTGGGGAGGGGACTGTTTGAACGCACCGAGATGTTTATTTATAGATTGAAAGGCGTCCAACAAGTAACTCACGGTTCTGAACATATCCTTCACAAGACGTGAGGTCCAAACCACAACACACAGGCACCAGCACTCTCACAATCGCAAGTTGCCGGTTTTAAATATATCTTTTTTAAAGGTTCTTAACGATTTAAAAAACTTATCAGCGTTCAGGTATGTCATCCTGGTTTTTAAATATATAAATATTGCAGTGTTTAAAAAATGGAATGATGTAATTATCACTATATATAAATATAATGACACTATCCGAAACATGAATTTACTGTAATTTACTCAAATTAGGACAGTATTTGAATATGCTCATCGTACCGGCATTTTCGCAATAATATGTTAGTAATATCCGATATGTGTGAGCTGCTCGAATTGCACCCCCCCCCCCCCCCCGGTAAAGAAACCGTCTGGAAACCACACAAACTCTTTCAAATCGCGCACGTTGTAGCCTCGGACAGAGCAGTGTTTGGTCTCGAAGTTCATTTTTTTCGCCAACAAACATATCACTTAAATCTATTGCAAAGGTTTGTGTTTTTAAGGAAATCGCTCGCTGTCACTCCACTAAGTTTTTGGAACAGAAAACAATCTTTCATGTTCATAATACTCATTAACTTGAATGAATGCAAAAACAGGGCAGCGCAAATATATTGTATTAATTATATTATATGTCAGCTGACTATTCTAACTTCGACTAGCTTAAAATTGCAAGTCCATTATACAATCCGTCCTTGAAGTCAAAAGCAATTTCTCTCTCTCCGGGAAAATCTATGGCATGACTCAAAAAGACAGACGGAATTAAAGTTAACCAATTTTATAGGTTGCCTTCAGTTTAGTTTGCCTGGGGTTGTGGATGGGGGGGGGGGGGGGGGGAGGGGAGACTGAACACTGTGTTTTAAAACAGTATATGAAAACAAATTAATGGGTATATTATGTGAACCTAATTTAATAATTCCTCTTAATAGTGAAATGCATCCGAAACATCCCCTTCGCGTTAGATCTCGGAGCTAATCCATTTAGAACAGGTTTTCTTTTTGCGCGGCTTCACTTCACTTGTTGGTGTGAAACTAATTTAAAAGTGGATTGTCGCATCAAACATTGAACTATTACAGGAAATTCGGCGAAGGAGGCGGCGCTCACCGTTTTCTACAGACTGAACAACTTTTAAGTAACGATTGCACTTACAATAAGAACTAAGGATAATCTGGAAACTCGGGGTATTTTTTTTTTAGAAGTTTGTAAATTTAAATTTGCACTGAATAAATAAATAAAACTTGCATTTACTAAAAAGTTCTGTTATTATCCAATAGTCATTACTTTTTGGCCACCTACGCGCTGTGTGCAGGTTGGATTGACTACAATGAATATCTATTATATAATACAACGACAACGGTACTATCTGAAGTAACGCATTTCTATATTAGTCACAAGGACATATTCACTTCACAGATATAGTTATCACTTTCTTAAAGTTTAGCAATTCAACGGGAACCACAATACAAGGAAATATTCAGCAGGAAAGAATACGGGATGTAATAGCTTTCCTCCAGTTTAACCACATTTCCCTCCCCCTCCCCAAATAACTAGCATATCCGATAGTTAACTGTAATAATGATAGCTTGTCAGAAGAACTAAATTGGTCACAAATTTAAATAAATGCTCACTCTACGAGACCAACAAATGATATTAAACGCCAGCAGGTAAGATTGAACTGCTTTGGCGGAAAGCCGCCGGTTGATCGTGGCCCTGTGTGTGTGTGTGTGTGTGTGTGTGTGTGTGGCGCTGCCCAGTAGAGGGCACTCGCACTCCTTGCAGACCATGCAGTGGCTGCTATTGAACAATGCACCCGGATCCATACCCAACTCAAACATTTCACCCGATCAGCACGTTTGTGGTCAGAAAACACTTCTTCTTTCTGTCAAATTTCTCTTTGTATTGATAAGATAATTTAGCTGAATATGTTCTGTACGCGTGTAATATTGACTTAACGCAGAAGCGAGCTGGTGTCCAGCCAGCCGATCGGAGCTTTTAATCCTCAAAAAGAAATCCAATTTACCAAATGTTGCAACCAATTCAAAAAAAAAGACACGTTGCAAGCGGTTATTTAAAATATACATAAATAGAATAAAATATTTTTTATCATGGGAGAAATCCGGTAGTTTTACACTACCCGGGAAGTAACACGTGCAGGATACTGGAAACTGACCACTATGGTATTTAAGTTAAAATATGCAATAATCTAAAACAAAAAGTAGATGTGGCACATAAATAAAATGCGTGCAGATTAGTTTTAACCAATATGTATTTCCTAAAGGGGATCATCTGTGTGATTCGTATTATTTATCATGTAAAGTATATGCAATATATACTAAATTAAGATTTTAGGCTTTAAAATCTAAACTGCTGATTCAGTAAGTAAGCAAATATGTGTGCGCGAATGTAACATTGACACATACAGATCGAACGTGCTAAATCATGATTTGAAAGCATGTTTTGTCTGTATACGCACATTAAAAATAAATAAAATACATATTCCTTACGAAATCAGCATATTTTGTAAGGCATACGTAGATATGTGTGTGTGTATATTTATATATATATATATGTGTGTGTTTCTCAATATCTGTCGGGGTTATCTTTATAAGGTTAATGCCGTGTTTATGGAAGTGAATATTATATTCATACCCTTATTATAGAATAATAAGTGAGGCCATGATACGGATTTGGAAGACAAACTATGCGCTCTCGCCACCCGCTCAGAAAATGTCATATCCCCACAAAACCAAGACATAAGACTTCAAGGTTGTGCGATTGCTTGTTTTATGTAAGTAATAAAATATTACTTTAACATAAATATATAAGGGACTCTGCGTTGTTTCTTTTATCTTCACAAGACACATTGAAATGTACCAAAAAACAATCTTTTCAAGAGAAGGGGAAAAAAAGCATAACGGAAAAATTTACATCCCACACATAACATCTAATCAATGAAAGCTACAGAAGAAACAGTTTCCAGAACTTCTTTTAAAGAAATAAATACATTGAGGCAGGCCACGTGAAAATGATATTAAAATTCCCTGGGCAGCATTATGGAAAAAATGTATACAAGGAAAAAAAAATCATTCAGATAATGTTTTTCTTCTTCAGTTCAAAAGACAAATATATGCAACATATATACATAGTGGTATAAGATGTGCATGGTAACCGCTCTCCGTAAACCTATGAGAAAAGGTTCTAACAAAGTACTCCACGTTCAACTTCATGTTACTAAACGGACAGACACAAATTTAGTTCGTGTCTCAGGATTATTTTTTTCTGTACCAACCTATCTGACCCGGCGTTTTTTAATTTTTTTAAATGTTTTTCTAACACTTCACTAAATTTTATTGTCTTTAGGAATCGCTATAACTGCGGTTAAATTACAATCATATCACCACATCAAAATATCTCAAATATGTACATACCTTTTCTAGAATTTTGAATGTTTGGATATGTTCTTTGTAAGAAAGCGCAATATACTGATATGTTTTAAAGGTTTTTTGTCTCATTTGTATCCGACTGTAGATTGTTTTTATGTTAGATTGTAGGCGCACGTTTAATAAGTACAATGTTTTATACTGCAATATATTTTTTTCGGGAAAAAAATGTGGCAGGAACTACAACATTTTGACTCTGAGTTTTTCTTTATTCATTATTGTACAGTGCTAATTCGGAGGCGTTAAGACGCTAGCTAGCATATTTGTAATCTTCCTGTCATATAAAAAGGTATTGCATTTCTTGCCACCGGAATTAGTTCTTATTAAACATAGGGATAAAACTTTTAGTCGGTGGTCCGTAGTACTTTATAGCGCCTGATATTTATCGATTTATCATTCATTTATTTACTTTTGTTTGTTTGTGTGAATTGATCCCGTTTGCTATTTCGCAGCTCCCAACTTCAGATCCTGGAGAGAATTGTGTCGTTCGAGCTGAGCCCCTCTCTGCCTGATTGACACAGCCTATTTTCTGCTCACATACACAGCCTCTCGTCTCTTACAATTCAGCGCTCAGGAGAAATATCTCCCATTCTGTTGAGATTTTTTTTAAACCCGCAAATGACTAGGACGGTGGCTAGTCCGGAGAGCAGTGTCTTGGAATTTCCTTTTTCTTCCTTTTGCCCTTTCCTCCAACAAACAAAACTGCAGCTCGTGGCCAAATCCTCCTCTGCTTTCCTACAAAAAAATCCCTTTGCCCCCGCCTGTCACAGTGGATCTATACATTAACAATTATAGCAGCCTTTCAGGTCACATTCTATCTAGGCAGTTTTGTGTCTCTTTGCCACAGTTTTGTAAAGGTATGTATATCAGTGCCTCTGTTATTATTTATATACTCACTCCATTTGCCTGCGAGCTCCTTCTGTATAGGTCAAAACACATCATTAACATGTGCTATCGTAACGATAGTCCAGTGTTTTAAGCTGTTCGTTAAGAAAAGAACAAATAAAAGGAACAAAAAGTGAGAGGAGTGACCATTCACTGTACAGAAGTCTGAACCCCATGATGTGACGGTGGAGTGTCTCTGGCCCCATATACATCCTCGGCTCCGGGGTGAGCTCCTCCGGGAGGAGTCATTCGTTTCTCTTTTTGTCTTCTGTTACAAAACCAAACCCTGACCACCTCCTTTTCCAGCTGCAGACTGTCCGCCAGAGAGCTGATCTCCTGGGCCGAGGGCTTGGGGCACTTCAAAAAATGGCTCTCCAAAGCCCCCTTGACGCTCACCTCGATCGAGGTCCTCTTTTTCCTCTTCCTGCCCTGGGCAGCGATTTTGTCTATGCTGGTGGGGCTCCCAGACGAAGAGTCAGCCTCCTCCAGCCACTTGTTCAGCAAGGGTTTGAGTTTGCACATGTTTTTAAAGCTCAGCTGCAGCGCTTCGAACCTGCAGATGGTGGTCTGCGAGAAGACGTTGCCATAGAGGGTCCCAAGAGCTAGTCCCACATCGGCCTGGGTAAATCCGAGCTTGATCCTCCTCTGTTTGAACTGCTTGGCGAACTGCTCCAAATCGTCCGAGGTAGGGGTGTCCTCGTCCGAGTGGTCGTGGCCCTGATGCTGATGCTGATGGTGCTGTTGTTGATGATGTTGCTGCTGGTGGTGTTGACCATGGTCCCCGTGGTGCTGTTCTTCGTGAGCTTCCCTGAGCCCGTGGTGCATGCCTTGGGTCGTTGCCGGGTTGATCATGCCGTTGACCGTGAAGCCCGGCTGGGAATAGATGAGGCTCTGCCCGTTGGATGTCATGCTGGGGATGTGGGCTGAGGTGGTGTTGCCCCATGCTCCGTGGTGGTTGCCGTGCTGGTGGACCATGTGAGGGGGCCGGTGGTGCAGGGTGCCCCCGCTGTGGAGATCGTCCCTTGCCGATTGCACCGAGGGCTTGATGTCTTGCTGGCCGAGGGGACTGGCCGCCACGCCGGCCGACCACGGAGACCCCTCGGCGTGAGAGAGAGCCGTTAACCATTGGTGAGCGTGGCTGAGAGGGTGCCCATTGCTTTGCATGTAATCGTTCTGGACCAGTTTCTGTGCATCCCTGTAGGCTGTCCCTTGTTGCATGCTCCCCGGCTCGGCGTGCACGATGGAGTTGGAGGTGAGGATGTTGCCGCTCGTAATGTAATGATTAGATGCTGTGGTCGCCATGACTTGCTAAGCCGGAGTGATCTGACTTGTTAAACGAGCCGAGCCTTTGACAACTTGCACCGAGCTCGGATCATTTGCAGCGCCGAGCAGGAAAAGCCGACGCTGTGCGCGCGCCGGCCCCGGCCTCCCATTGGCTGCTCGCCTCTTGATTGATGTGAGGACCCATGGCAACCCGGGCCGGGTAACAGCATCCGAGGCAGGCGATTGGCCGCCCGGGCCTGGTGGGGGATTTCTTTTATTGCTCTCTGGACCCATGCAGGCAGGGCAACCACGCGGAAGGAGGAAAAGGGGAAGAGGAGGGGAGGAGGAGGAGGAGAAGAGAGGAGGGGGGAGAGCAGAGCAAAAAAAAAAGCTCTCGCTCCTGTTCTTAGAAATAGAAATCAAAACAAAAGCAGCAAAGTGAACAGCTTGAGAGCTCCAGAGTCTGCCCCTCGGTGTAACGGCGGAAGATAATACCGTGCGGTTTCAAACCAAACCCGACCTGAAAAGCAGGAGGCCTGAGAAGAAGAAGAAGAAAAAAGAAAGTGCAAGTGTATTAAATACTAGGAAACAATAGGAACACATTAACAAACACTCGGGGAAAGCTGCCAAACAACTCAAGAGCTCCCTGCGTTTCACAGTGGCTGCCCTGTTGGGTTAAAAGAGAAATATGTTCACAAGGGAGCAATGTTCCAACTTTCTAACACATTTCGTCTACCTTCCTGTGCCGAAGTGAAACCAGCAAACGCGGCTCGCTCCTCTACAGAATTCGTTTTTTGTGCACTTTAGCGCGCACTCCCTTTATTTTGCAGGATCGGTTACTTTTTAAAAGTGTTTAAATTCCTGCCGCAGGAGCTCTTGGATCCACCGAGCGACCAGCTCATTATATCAGGATGGATCTCGACGTTTAGCAACTCCTAAAACTGTCTGCCGCTCCAAGGACTCGGCCAGTTAATCCAACCCTGCTCGTTCCGGGTCGTTAAACTTAAAAATGGTCTTTGAAATGTTACAATTTAGTGAAAACTATTCCCCGTTCCGTCCACACTTGTTCAGGGCCACTAGCGAGAGATCGGGGCGGCCTCTGCCGCTGGCTGTGTGATCAGCTCTGTTTCATACATTGTCCCTGTCTGTCAGCCCTCCTGCGCTGAGAGCGGCGAGATCTGCCGCCAGTGTCCGCGTCCATTGGCACCAAAGTTTGCCCGTCTCGGGAAGGATGGCGATTCCCCCCTCCGCCTCCGCCAGCTGCTCCAGGCACTGCTCCCCCTCCCTCTCGTGTGATGGATCCCAGACTACTTCCCGAGGCAGGGACCGGGGCAGAGCCCGGGACTGGGACTTCAGTGATAACTCCGTTCATATTGTCATTTGCAGACCAGCGCGCTCCCCGTTTCCGGTGCGATCTGGTTCACAGATGGTAATACAAGTGCCCCAGACTGGACTGGAAGCAGATTCCGACAGTCCTGTCATTGCTCGTGGACTGCAGAATCCACTACAGTTTAAATCGGAATACAACCAAATTCGCCTAACTCTAAACTCGGCCCACAGTCAGCAGAGCACTCGCCCTGGCCCCAGGTTTGGTATCAAGCCAGGCTTGTTCTCAGGATTGATCTCAGCACCTGCTTCAGTCCATTCTGCGAATATTTACGCTGGAAATGGGAAATGCTTCACTTTGCAAATGACAGAATAAAAGGGGCCTTCGAGTGATCCCGAGGACGAGTCCGATGCTGAACCATAGACTAACAGTTGTACTTTAAATTGCAACGTTGAGCTCTTCCCATTTCCGGTGCAGTCTGGTTTGCAAAGAACACTGTCAGACTTTTTGTAATGTAATGAGAGACAGTGATACTGAACCTGAGTCTGAGACTGAATGGGGTAACCGAGGGCGCCTTTGTACTGGGAAATTCAGCTCCTCTTTCTGTTTAGCACGACGCTAAACCTCTAGTGTAAATCTGTAGCAAGGGCCAAACTCGCTCGAAAGAGAAGCGATCAGACACTGTTGGGGCGGGTTGAGTCTAACACGCTTTGGTTTGACACTACATCTAAACCTCAGGGCCTCCCCCGGACATACTTGGAACCTCTCGGAAGATCATTTGAAAGTTTGGAGAGTGGGGATTTTCCCCAGGGCACTTTCTAAACATTTAAATGATATCTAATGTGAGAGGTGCATTGTGCATCCATGCACAAAGGACTTTCCTTGGGTAGGACCACTGGAGAGATAGTCAGACCGAACCGGGCAGTGTTAACAGAGTGCTGCCTGGCTGGGAATCTCAGCCTATTGATCTGAGACTTTGAGTTGCAGTGTACTGTAAACGCAGACTAGACTAAAGGTACATTGATATTTCAACTGCAGTGTCGCGGGAAATCTTTGCAGTGATGCTAAAATTGCAATATAGCACTTGATTGTGTTAGCCCACCCAAAGCCCCACAGCGTGGGAGCCTTGGAGGAGGCGGTCTCACACTGCTCGAGTTTGACGCCGTATGGAACTAACCAAAAGCTCAGGGGGTCCCAGGGATTCTTCTGACGTTCCTTAAACCTACTCGGAATTGACTTAAATGCCGAGGGAGTGCAGGCAGCTGCCCTCTGGTAATTGCTGGGAGAGGAATGCTGTGCACGTGTGTAACCATACATGTGCAGCGCTCCCTCCTGGGCAGGGGAATTGCACTTCCAGCTAAGCAATATAAATGGGCTGGTACCTGTCTGAAATCGATAGTTACGCTATAAATGCAGTAAAACTCTGAAACTAATCCTGAGATTAAAAATAAACAGGAAATGCTGGGGAAAATACAGCACGTTTATAAATAACTGAAAAGAGAAACATCGGTTAGTACTGTTGACAACTGGTCTAGACCGAAACATTAACCACTTATCTTTTCTCTTTTGTATTTCATATTGCCAACATGTTTTTCTACATGGGATTGAATCTGGGATTATGCTTATGTTGAACACGACTCGGAGACTAACTCTAACACTTTTACACGGATGCACAGCACTTTCCGACCTGCAGGCGCACAAACGCGTGAGTATAACAAGGGATAAAAACACAAAATACTGGAAATACTCAGCAGGTCAGGCAGCATCTGTGGAGAGAGAAACAGAGTTAACGTTTCAGGTCGATGACCTTTCGTCAGAACTGGAAAAAATTCGAGATGTAACAGACTTTTAGCAAGTGTAGGGGCTGTGAAAGGGGGGAGGGGAGAAAAGAACAAAAGGGAAGGTCTGTGATAGGGTGGAAGGCAGGAGAGGTTAAATGACAAAAGGTATGATTGCACAAAGCAAAAGGAGATGGTAAGGGGACAAATAAAGAAACAAAGGATGGGCCTAGAAGAGGTGTAAATGTAAATGGGAATGGCAGAATCATCAAAGGCTGCCATGTGAAAAAATAGGGGCCGAGGTTATGGTCTGAAATTGTTGAACTCGATGTTGAGTCCAGAAGGCTGTAAAGTGCCTAATCGAAAGATGAGGTGCTGCTCCTTGAGCTTACGTTGAGCTTCGTTGGAACAGTGCAAGAGGCCGAGGACCGAGAGGTCAGAATGAGAATGGAGCAGAGTATTAAAGTGACAGGCAACTGGAAGCTCGGGGTCACCCTTATGAACTGAACGAAGGTGTTCCGCAAAGCGGTCACCCAGTCTGCATTTGGTCTCCCTAATGTAGAGGAGACCACATCGTGAGCAGCGAATACAGTATACTAAATTGCAAGAAGTACAAGTAAATCGCTGTTTCACCTGGTATAACTAGGGAGTCAGGTTGATAATATGTCCCCTTGAATGCTACGAAGCTGGAAGGTGTGAGAGCACCTGTAATCTCACAGCATTTGGGCTTCGTAGTGGGCTTTGTAAAACAATTCCAAGCAGTCTGTGTGACTACCTGGGAACTTATTAAACCTCGTGTGGAATCTTTTTAATGTTAAGTAGTGAGATGGTGCTTCTATTTGCTTTCTTTTAACATAAAGAATTAGCTGCCTGCAGAGCAGAGCTCTGTGCGTGTGTCCAAGCATATATATGCAGCGCTTCTTTGTTGCTGAACTCAGTGTGTGGTGCAGCCGTCACTAACTCGGGACTGCAGCTGTGCATCACACCATACAGATAATGATCTGAGTATAAAGGCAGTAATATAATAGCAACCTAAGTCTGATAGTGAATCTGAGACCGAGTCTGAGACCAAAACTTGGTCTGAACTTGAGACCAAGATTTAGTCCCAGACCAAGACTGATATTAGATCTAGAACTGAGTCGGCACCTGAAACTGAGGCTGTTAAAGAGTATGATATCGAGCCTTGGCCTAAAGCAGTCTACTCTGTTTAATCTGGAACTTTAATCTAGAGCCTAGATTATCTGATTGCTAGTCGGAGAATGATTTGCTGCAGTGCATTTTGTTAATCCGGAAATCCTCTACTCTGATTCCAATACACTAATGTTGGGATCAATCCCGTTTGGTTACAAAAACAATCTTCTTTCGCTTGACAAACTGACATCTCTTGAAAGCCAAGATATCTGACGATGAAAAAAGAAGACACCTCGAGATCGCTGCAAATGCATCTAACAGAAGGGAGAAAAACTCCCTCGATGACACAGGCCAAACTGTCTACATTTGCAGAATCGAGATTTACAATCCAGATTGGCAGCTCAATGGTCTCTAATATTCTCAGAGAAAGTTCAAGGTGACTGAACTCTGCTGACAGGAACATAAGATTATCGCCCTAAACGGGAAGATCTACAGAAACTCCTTACGAGTTGTAGCTTCACAGTCAGCGAAGTGCCGCATTCACTGGTCAAAGTTCTGGGAGAGAGCTGAGAATGCAGAATCTTTCATTTCACAAGGATAATCAGGACCCAGTATGGAATCAAGAACTGCAAGATACATGAAGAATTCCCATCTACAAATTCAACCTATGTTGCTGAGACATGCGCACACCTTCGTGAGATTTTCGAGGAATGTGACGCTATCAGCCTTTATGTGGCGAGAGAGATGTTTTTCTTGATGGAACCAAATGCGTATAAAGGAAGGAATGCAAAAATGAATTGATTGTCATGTTGTTACCAATTCTAAAGCGACAGAGGAGGTGATTTAAACGTATGCTTGCCTACGTTGATTCAAAGCTTTTGATCCAAACAGCATCATCGAAAAGGTATGCAAACAATAAGGCGTGAATGGTCTTTAGAGAATTGGTGCACGGTCTCAACAGAAATATGCATTAAACATTTAATCTTGGTTTTGGACAACATAGTCAGTTATGTGAACACCTCACTGGCATATTTACCTACACTTTTTGATACTCAATGAGAGACCACAACTAGCCCATAGAATGCTGGGATCATTTCAACATTGGAATGCGAAGACCCAAACTGCCCACGTGTTTTTTTTTGGATAGATGTGTTTCTGCACCTAAGGCACCAATCAACATGTTCAGGATGATCCAATTCAAGCTACTTAGAAATCTACGCCCACCTGTAGACGTCCTGTCTACCTCGTCTCTTCTTAGGCAGTCCCTCGGAACCGAGGATGACTTGCTTCCACACTAAAAATGAGTTCTCAGGTGACTGATGAGTCCAATGCGGGACCTACAGTCTCTGTCACAGGTGGGGCAGACGGTGAGTGGGGTGCTTGGGTTGACGTGCGCTCCTTCCGCTGTTTGTGCTTGGCTTCTGCTTGCTACCGGCGAAGAGACATTGTGGCGCTCGGCGCCTTCCCGGATGCTTCTCCTCCACTTTGTACAGTCTTGGGCCAGGGATTCCCAGATGTCGGTCTGTCTACCAAATATAGAGTGCATACCAGTCTCACTTACCCAAATCCAGAAAGTTTAGGTGCAAGTTGACAAAGCCAAGTCTCCGAGACCACCAGAATAGGTCACCGGTAATCTGCGTGTGCAGTTAGGACCAGCTTTCTAATTAGGGCTTTGGTCTGCAGGCTTATTTGGAGTTGAGTAGGAAGAATAACAAACCCCAGAGAAGGGTCTCCTCCTTCAGGTACCATTAATTACCCAGGATAGGCAATCATCAGCAGTACTTTAGAGTACTAACCTAGTGTTTCTAATATATTACTAAGTCTGTCAGGGAGTGCCTACTTGGTTCTGAGCTTCCAAAATCTGGCATGTCATCTTAGAGCCATCTCAACACCAAAGAGACCTCATATAGCTCTCTACTCCCCAAGGAGGATAATCATTAGCTGGTCATTAGACAATTGACAACCATAGATTGGAATCTTCATTGGGTGCACAGGAGGTGCTAGGAGCTTCTTGCAAGCAACACAGTGAGCAGCACAACTCATATAAAATGTGAATACATTCCCACCGTCCTTCTGACAACATCATGGATACACACTATTGATTGGTCATTCTACTGGTTGAAGCTGTGGAGCTTCAGTAGAAGTTGGTTATCTATCTGCATCCCTATAATCCCTGGAGTGCATGTTCTCACACCTAGCTTGAATATAAAACAAGCTCTATTCTTCATCTGTGCTGCATTTAATGAAATGAGATTGAAACTATTGCTAACTGTTGACACAACACCTAACATTTCCACCAAATCAAATACCAAGAGAAGAATGGACCAATGACATCAAAATTCAAGTGGCAGGTCTCATTTGTTGCTGTGGAAACTCTTAACAATGACGTGTGCCATGTGAGGAGCTGCTAATAGATTACCAAATCATGAATATTGTGAACCCATCTAAAACTTCTGCAAACATAGGTACAGTTGACAGCGATGAAGACAAAGATGATGACAGCAGTGAGCCACCGATTGTGTCTTCTGCTGACAGCAAGGGGATTTTATGATCCATGGAGACCTTTACAGTGCAAAATCTGAAAGCAATTTCACATTCGAAGATATAAACAGCACATTTACAATACTAGTGCAAAGAAAGTAGACCTCGGAGAGTCAGAACACATTCTCTAACTGTACTGACTCAGTCCAATACAAAGTCAGAACCTGGGTCTCAGACAATGGTGATAGAGTCTGAGACTGAACCTGAGCCTGATAATGAGTCTGAGACTGAACCTGAGCCTGATAATGAGTCTGAGACTGAACCTGAGCCTAATAATGAGTCTGAGACTGAACCTGAGCCTGATATTGGCCCAGTAATTCGGGTCGGTGGCTTGCCGCGCGTGCAAGCCCCTGATATGCACTTACCCGACGCGCTGACATTTCACCTCCAGGGACACCTGGAATTCGTGTTTGAAAAAGAAGAATCCCGGGCAGCGTCTGACGTCACGCCACCCAGGAGTGCAGCCAGCGCGAAGCCTGGAGCGCGCTGTGCAAGTGAGACACGCCCCTTGAGGTCTCAGTTTAATAGGACACGCCCCCAATGTTTCTCACAAGCTGCTAAGCATTTTTACATGCAAAGCAGCATTTTAAATAGGTTTTTGGTATTTTTATGAAGCTCTTGGTAACTTTTATAAACTTTTTAAAACGTTTACATTATTTTGAAGAATCTGAAGTAGTTTTAAACAGAATTAAAGTTATTTAAAGACTTTTAAAAGCCCTAAAATAATTTTTTTAATTCCATTTATTTATTTACCAATGTCGTTGTCATACGTGTCTTCACACTGTTCCCTTTGGGGAACTGTATGAAGTGGTGGAAGGACTTATGGCCGTGATTAACACTCATTCCGTGACCGTAACCATCTTTGAACCAGCCATTAGGGTGGTTAGTCCTATGGCGGGAGGGTTTTATGGGCTCCCACAAGCTATACAAGGAGGGGGGGCCACCCACACCCACGGACGCAAATATCCCACTGGATGTCAACCCAGAATTTAGAGCCGGAGCTCCGACTCCACTTGCCGGGACTGTCTGGAGCGGGGTTTGAAACCCTACCCCGTCTGGCCCAGCGGCGGGGATCCTACCGCTACGCCAAAGGCCCAATCCGATTAGCAACGTGAAGTGGCTGGAATGAGCACAATTCACGGCATTAAAAGAACTCACAATTGAACTGATGATGACCTCAGCAATCTCCTCAACGAGGTGGAGGCACAGCGCCTGCTCATCATTGGTAATGAGAAGTCAAAGGCGCCGCAAAAAGGACAGATGATAGCTTGGTCTTTCAAGTGGCAGCATAGGGCTCCAGTCACGGGGAGGGAAAAGGCGCAGGAAACGTATGGGTGTCACCTTTTGCGCGGAGTGGGCCTTTTGCGTAGCGGTAAGCATCCCCGCCACTGGGCCAGAAGGAGTAGGGTTTCAAACCCCGCTCCAGACAGTCCCGGCAAGTGGAGTCGGAGCTCCAACTATAAATTCTGGGTGGACATCCAGCGGGATACTTGCGTCCGCGGGTGTGGGTGGCCCCCCCCCCTCAGATGGGTTGTGGGAGCCCGTAAAACCCTCACGCCATAGGACTAACCACCCTAATGGCTGGTATGAAGATGGTTATGGTCACGGAAGGAGTGTTAACGTGGCCAGAAATCCTTCCACCACTTCATACAGTTCCCGAAAGGGAACAGTGTGAGGATACGTACGACGATGACCTGTTGCGCAATGCACCTCCTTGGACCCTCAGTCGCAGATGCGAGGGGGCAAATCGTGCAATTGTTAAATTTTTCATTTTATTGACATGTAAAATGTTGGCCCAGTAATTCCCTTCCAAACGCGCGAGTACGGTCGGGGTACTTACGCATCTGTCCGGAGGAAATGCCGGTTTTCAGCATGCACAGTGCATGCGGGGAAAACCGGCATTTCCTGTCCTCTGAACGAAGGGGTTCAGAGGCAGAACGCGTGCTACTGTACAGGCAGCGCGTGCGCAGTAAAATTTGCCGCTTTCATTCATGCTTTCAGTGAGGTCAAGTCAATACAACTTACACATGAAAAAAGCATGAGTACAGTTGCTCCAGAGGCTGCGGTTGTTTGGGAAAGGGATTAAAGTTATTTTAAGAAATGCTGAGGTAAGTTTTAAAGTTTATTTTTGTTTTTTAAAACGGGTTTTCAGTACTGTAGGTAGAAGGATCAATTGTGGCTATGTGAATTGAATTTGCTGTGTTTATTAAATGTGAAAATGACTCCAACATTTTTAAGAAAGAAACTTTCCATCAGTAATATATTCTTTTAAGTAATTATGTATGTATGTCTGTATATATTCCTTTGCGTGTATGAATATATTCCTTTACTTATGTGTATGAATGTATGTATTTAATTATGACTTTCAGAGAAAGTAACTTATTGGAAAATCATAATTAAAAACATACATTCATACACATAAGTAAAGGAATATAAAACATACATACATATACGTAAAGGAATATATGCGGACATACATACATACATAATTACTTATTACTGATGAAAAGTTTCTTTCTTAAAAGTGTTGGAAATGTTGCATTACTCATTTTAGAACACTCATTCTCACATTCAATTCACACAGCCACAATTGCTCCTTCTACCTGCTGTACTGAAAACCCGTTTAAAAAAAAAAATTTAAACTTTAAAACTAACCTCAGCATTTCTTAAAATAACTTTGCTCCCTTTCCCAAACAAAAATATTGCCTTTCAGAAGCTCCACGATAAAATATATCTTCCTCCGCAGCCTTGGACCAACTTTACACATGCTTTTTTCAAGTGTAACTTGTAAGGACTTACCCTCACTGAATCCATGAATGAAATCGACGAAGTTCACTGCGCACGCGCTGCCTGTGCAGTCGCACGCGCTGTGCCTCTGAACCCCTTCGTTCAGAGGACCGGAAATGCCGGCGTTCTCCGCATGCACGGTGTTTCCTGAATGCCGGCATTTCATCCGGCCAGATGCGTGAGTACCCAGACCGTACTCACGCATTTGGACCCGAATTACTGGGCCAATGAGTCTGAGACTGAACCTGAGTCTGATAATGAGTCTGAGACTGAACCTAAGCCTGATAATGAGTCTGAGACTGAACCCGAGCCTGATAATGAGTCTGAGACTGAACCTGAGTCTGATAATGAGTCTGAGACTGAACCTGAGCCTGATAATGAGTCTGAGACTGAACCTGAGCCTGATAACGAGCCTGAGACTGAACCTGAGCCTGATAATGAGTCTGAGACTGAACCTGAGCCTGATAATGAGTCTGAGACTGAACCTGAGTCTGATAATGAGTCTGAGACTGAACCTGAGTCTGATAATGAGTCTGAGACTGAACCTGAGCCCGATAATGAGCCTGAGACTGAACCTGAGCCCGATAATGAGTCTGAGACTGAACCTAAGCCTGATAATGAGCCTGAGACTGAACCGGAGTCTGATAATGAGTCTGAGACTGAACCTGAGTCTGATAATGAGTCTGAGACTGAACCTGAGCCCGATAATGAGCCTGAGACTGAACCTGAGTCTGATAATGAGTCTGAGACTGAACCTGAGCCTGATAATGAGCCTGAGACTGAACCTGAGCCCGATAATGAGCCTGAGACTGAACCTGAGTCTGATAATGAGTCTGAGACTGAACCTGAGCCTGATAATGAGTCTGAGACTGAACCTGAGCCTGATAATGAGTCTGAGACTGAACCTGAGCCCGATAATGAGTCTGAGACTGAACCTGAGCCTGATAATGAGTCTGAGACTGAACCTGAGCCTGATAATGAGTCTGAGACTGAACCTGAGTCTGATAATGAGTCTGAGACTGAACCTGAGCCTGATAATGAGTCTGAGACTGAACCTGAGCCTGATAATGAGTCTGAGACTGAACCTGAGCCCGATAATGAGTCTGAGACTGAACCTGAGCCTGATAGTGCGGCTGAGAAATCACAGTGCCAGTTTCCACATATACACTGATGACACCCAGCCTTACCTCACTCCACCTCTCTTAAACCCTCCACTGTCTCTAAATTGTCAGACTGCTTGTCCGACATCCAGTACTGGATGAGCAGAAATTTCCTCCAATTAAATATTGGGAAAACCGAAGCCATTATCTGCGGTCCACACCACAAATTCCATTCCCTAGCCACCGACTCCATCCCTCTCCCTAGTCTCTGTCTGAGGCCGAATCAGACTGTTCTCACCCTTGTTGCCATATTTGACCCCGAGATCAGCTTCCGACCACAAATTCGTGCTATCACTAAGACCGCCTATTTCCACCTCTGGAACATTGCCCGCCTCCGTCCTTGCCTCCGCTCATCTACTGCTGAAACCCACATCCATGCCTTTGTTACCTCTAAACTTGATTATTCCAATGCACTCCTGGCCGGCCTCCCACATTCAACCCTCTGTAAACTTGAGGTGATCCAAAACTCTGCTGCCCATGTCCTAACTCGCACCAAGTGCCACTTACCCATCTCCCCTGGGCTCGCTGACCTACATTGGCTCCCGGTTAAGCAATGCCTCGATTTTAAAATGCTCATCCTTATTTTCAAATCCCCCCATGGCCTCGCCCCTCCCTATCTCTGTAATCTGCTCCAGCCCCACAAGGCTCTGCGATATCTGTAATCTCCTCCAGCCCCACAAGGCTCTGTGCTCCTCTAATTCTGGCCTGTTGAGCATCCTCTTGGAATACAAATGGTGACCATGAAACTACCAGATTTTCATAAAAACCCATCTGGTTCACTAATGTCCTTTAGGGAAGGAAATCTGCCGTCCTTACCTGGTCTGGCCTATATGTGACTCCAGACCCACATCAATGTGGTTGACTCTTAACTATCCTCTGAAATGGCCTAGCAAGCCACTCAGTCGTACCAAACCACTGCAAAGATGACGGACTGCAGTGGTTCAAGAAGACGGCTCACCACCACCTTCTCAAGGGCAATTAGGGATCGGCAATAAATGCCGACCTTAACAGTGACGCCCACACTGAAAATTTAAAAAAAAACGATTTTAATCACTCTGCCATTGGTGGCTGTGCCTTCAGCTGCAAAGGCCCTAAACTCTGAAATTTCCTCTCTAAACCTTTCCACCCCTCTAACTCTCTGTCCTTTAAGATGCTTCTTACAACCTTACTCTTTGACTAAGCTTTTGGTCATCTGCCCTAATATCTCATTACGTGGTTCGGTTTCAAATTTTGTTTGATAATGCTCCTGTGAAACTCCATAGGACGCGTCACTACGTTGAAGGCGCTGTATAAATGCAAGTTGTTGTTGAGACTGAACCTGAGTCTATTAGTGAGTCTGAGATTAAACCTGAGTTTGTACCTAAGGATGTAATTATATTACCATTTTCACATCACTGCAAAGTTGTTTCCACTTTTCAGAGGCTCGCACCTGGCCGGTTTAGTCTGTTGTCAGGTTCCAAGCTGACGGCACAATGCAGGAATGTGAGACCGGTCGAGTAGGTTGTTTGACAACGCTTGGGTTTGGAACTACACGGAATAACTCTAGGGCCGTGCACAGTCGGGTTTAGCATGCCTGGATACTTCATAAATCTCGTTTTAAAATATTTTGCGAGTTTGCTGTGAGTGGAGCGCTGTCTGCACAGATCTCCTCACAGTGAAGCGAATTTCAGGGACCACACATTAACTTGGGTTGTGAGCCGCAGTGTTCAGCTCTCAGCCAAAGGGCCCGAGTCTGAATCTAAACCTGACCTGAGACTGAACCTAAATCAAAGACTAATGAGTTTGTTCTAGTGGGATATTCATGCTAACTGACACAATTTACTTGCAAAGGTGCATAAAAATCCTTGTATACATCTGCCAATTCTTTCCAGCTCCCGACTATGTCACTTTTAACTGAGCTTATCCTAAGTGAGGGCTTAACACCAGGCTGGCATTGTGTCGGCTGCAGTATAACAGGAAGAATAGATGCAGCGCCCATAGTCCAATGCAAGTGGTACAGTAGATATGTCGGACTCCTGAGGTCAATAGACGACGTGCTGGTAAGTAAAGTGTAAGGTGTACTGGTCAGGTTATATTGTTCTGAAACTGGACACAGCGCCCTTTGCGGCCACATGTCCAACACATGCAGTAGTACAAGCATCCTTTTGCAAGTACTGTATGATGGTGCTTCAAGTAACGGGAAAAAGTGGAAGTGGCCACTGCAGCGGCTCCAGTGAAGCCGGGACAGCAGAAGGGCATCGAATGCTGTTTTCTTCAGGAATCGGCACTTCCATTCATAACAAAGACATAGCAAAGATTCAGAAGCTGTCAGCGAGTCCGAGGCCAAACCACACTTTGAAATCACACTGAGTCAGTTACAATCTGGACCCATGTGAAAAAGACAGTATCCTCAATTCTGGTGTAAATGTGGTTTGAATATATATAATATGTATAAAAATGTGTGTTCGCTTATACAAAACCTTTCATTTGCGTATCAGTGTATTTTACCCATATGTATATATTGCATCTACATGTGTGTACGTGTGTGCTGTGTGCATGCTTACATACTGCCCATATTTGTGTTTGTTTTGGGTATTTGAGGTCCAAGTGCCAATATATGCATATGGATATGACAGGCGCGCGTGCAGCCCCTGATGATATCCCATTCCTCGGGCTCTCTGGACATATTCAAGCTGCTGAGAGAGGGCTCGGTCTCTGGAAGAGCAGGTTGCAAGGCGTTGCAGCCAGTGCAGTTTCAGAGCCAGACTTTGCTGTGTTTGCTTCAGTTCAGCCCCCGAGCAGCTGTTCAAATACAAGAGCTACTAACTGTGACGTGACGGGGGTTTTAAAAGGGCCCCAAACCTTTGAACTGCACAAAGATCTGTGATGTAGCCTTCTTTCCGATGCAGGAAGTTTCTCAGCTGGTTTATTTAAGAGCCTTCTGTCCTCGTTTAAATGCATCCGCAGGCAATTGAAAGTGAACAGAAAAATCATAAAAAAAGATGATTTCTTCGGGCAACCGTTTAGCAGGTTTTGATCATCTTTAAAATTAATGCATTTACTTTATTTGTGATTTTTTCTCGACTACAATAATGCAGATTTTACTTGCAGTTTGTATTGTGTAGCACCTTATATGGGTTTTGGAACACAACAAGAAACTTGTATCATATTTATTTTCCTTTGTTATCGTTAGCTTTACATGGTTCTATCTTTTCTGTCTGTATATCGATATAATCTAGGTATATATTACCTATCTACCCATGCAGAGTATAACAGCTTTAAAAATTGATCGGTTTCATATTGGCTGCCTGGATGAAAAATGCTGTTGATTCCCTCGCCTGTGCTGTACAAACCTTTCGCAAAGCGACCGACAACACTGAGACATTTCGTTTCAACACTTATTTATTTGGTGTATTTTAATAAAGTTTCTGTCCGTCTCTATGCTATCTGTCTGCCTATCCGTTTCTATCCGTCCACTTAGCTGTGTCTACGTATAGATGTAGCTGCCTCTTAAACTCACGGGTTGGGTGCGTTGTTGACAGACGCTGCTTTGGAAACAGTATTTGCAGTCTAGTCACTTTCACTTACATCACAGCCAGAGATGCTTTCAACACTGAACCGGAAGTGTTCAGCGAGACTCATATTTGTTAGACTTGCACCAATTGGACTCCCAAGAAAAATGGACCAGGACGTGTTCATGCCACTCCCATTTCTATTCGAACCAGTAGTTGGAATGCTCCTCCTGTAGTATCTTATCTATTGTACAAGTCAGGTACATCCATCCTATTAATTAATGAATACAAACATTAGTTACTTACATCTCCCCTCCCTCACCGCCTGCCTCGTGGAAAGAAGAAAGACAAACTGAAGAAGGACAAATTAAGAAGAGCGTTTAAGTTCTGACAGTGAGCTGTCAACTTGGCATTTTGCGCTTATGTAATGATTGTTTTGAACGGCTGTGTGCAGTGCCCGCTTTATCCAGCATTCTGTCCGTTTTACTCCACACAGGGGTTTAACGCATTGTGTTTTAAATCAGATTTTTTTTAAGTGAAGCTTTCTTTGAAATCCAGTTTTCTAATGGAACCCACAGACAGCAGTATTCGCCAATTAAAATAACTTTTTTTTCTCCGCCTTTAAACCATAAAACACGACTCAATCACTTTCACATCCCACCTATCTATTCTGAATGGAGAGCAGAATCTGGTCAAAGCCCCACTTGTGAGGCGGGCTTTGCCTTTTCACTGATGATGTCATTCTTCCCAGAAGTTTGCACTGGCAGAAGATGGAGCTGCATTTCTGTTTAGACTTTCAAACAGGGTCACGTCTTTCTTCTCAACGAAATTTGTGTCCTTTGCAGACAGCGAGCCTGTTTCCCTGTTCGCGCTGACCCAGTGCCCCGTACAGAGCGAGCGCCGCTTGCTTTGGGATCTTCTTATTAAAACTACCGTACATTGTCTGCTGCACGGTCATTTACTCAGTGAACTTTTAATGATCTTCAAAACTCCCAAGATAACCCCCCCCCGCCGCCAATCCCCGTGATATACTGCAGTCGTTTTAGAGAGGCTTTAGAACGTAACCCTCAGCATAATACGGCACCAATTCATTCAATCGTTACACTGACTCTTTTCTGAATACATGTTTATTTGTATAAGCTATGTGGAGCATGTTTTCTGGATCTTATGAGACAGAAAGTGCGCTGAAGTTCGCTCGTTTCCCCGTGCTGGGTGATGCAGCAATTTGAGCAGTAAATGTAACAGATGCGTCTCTTTCTGGGCTCCGGCAGGATGTCCCATTGTCCCGAGAAGGTGCATTTTTGCCGAGACGCTCGGCGTTGCTATAGTGAGGCGCAGAAATGAAATAACAAAGCTCACACTAAAGCTGTGTTTGGGTGTCCTCGCACATCTGAAGGCTTCTTTTAAACTCTCTGAAAGTGGGCGAGCCTCAGCCAAAATAAAAGTCCAGTACAGCGGGACTAACTGAGTGGAGGAGGCCGGTGATGCGGCTTTCCTTTAGGCCAATGGGCAAAAATAAACACAGCAAATGATTTAAATAAACAAATCGGGTTTGACTTCAGTACTAGAATGAAAGCGTTGAGCGTCGACTAACCGAATGAAATGCTTTGAGCAAAATGATTTCTTTTAGATCTATTATCGGGTCTGGGACTTAGATCCAAGTCGGTGACGATGTCACTATTGACAATGTCAGTCAATTACGGGAGGGTTCAGCTAATAATTAATTTAAAACCAATGATTTAAAGTGGCAAGATTACTAGACAGCTTCACTTCTGCTTTCTTTTGAAAAGGCTGTAATCAGTGCTTTCATATTTGGTAAATGATATGTGCTTTCTTATATTGCACATAACAAACTTACATCAATAGCCTTGTTCTTTTTCCGGAGGCGCAGGATTGTTTGCAGACACTGATTGAAGAAAATTCCTGTACATCCTTTAACTTTGCTCCCGTATTAAAGCGATGCACATTAAAAATCAAGTAGCAAGGCGTCTTTCCTTAATGATACCTGAGGTCAGCGTTCAACACATGCACAGAGCGATGACAACATGTTTTTTTGCGATAAATCGCGGGACTCTTATTTTGCAATGGAGATGCAATTAGCTTTGTATTGCAACTCTATGAAAGCTTGTAGAAAATAAGTAACCGCTGTGGGAGAAGTTCCAGTGGCGCATAAAACCGAAATAAAAATATATAGTATAAAGCAGAAAGGAGGCTGTAGAGGGCTTTCACCCTAAAGATGTTTCAAAGTGCAGAGCCGATGGTTGTGAGCTGCTTTCCTATCAGTACTACATGGCTTCCAAAAGACTTAACGGTTAGTTCTGGTAATACTAAAAAACAAATTAAATGGGAGTAAGAGAGAAAATGAATACTGTGATCGAGAAAAAAGGAAGAGAACGAACAGGGTATAATGATTATCTATCTATCTATCTATCTATCTATCTATCTATCTATCTATCTATCTATCTATCTATCTATCTATCTATCTATCTATCTATCTATCTATCTATCTATCTATCCCTGTACTTATCTATTTATCTATTAATGTGTATTACATATAAACTCACACGCATGCAAACAGGTATGCAGCACATCGGCTGACATGCATGCACTTTGTGTGCATGTTTCATGTATGATTTTTAGGTAAGCAAATGGGAATTATGGGTTGCAGGGACAGCCAAGGTAGCTGAGATAAACTAATTAATTAGTAATGGATAACATTTTTCTAATGATGTATCCCAGTAGTTAGTTACTATAACTATTACTTAGTAATATGTTACTAATATCTATTACTTAGTAATACCATATCAAGATATAAAAGAGCCATATTGGCTAAAAAAAACTACATCGTTTCCAATGAAAATATAATGCCGTGATGGGGACACAATTTTTCATCTGCTTTGTTAAAAATTCCTGCCTTTTTCTAGGTATGAAAATGAATATTACTTAGTTTGATAGCCCGTGCTTAAAAATGACCGGTCTTTATGCCTTTGGTGTGGGGAAGTAGCTGGCGCTATTTCCCAAAGAGGGATTCCGGCTAAGTAATGGAGTAATTGATCTATTTTCTTCTGAAAAGTAAGGTCAGTAGCAACAACAAATACATGCAAAACAATTGATTCCGGAAAACAGTGTACGTCACTGGCTACACCGTTAAGGGTTGGAAATGCAAAAATGTACGCAAAAAATCATCCAAATGAAGAGAACATTTACTCTAATTGGGTCATAATTATCAGAGTCACAAAATAGACGCGGAGGCTTAAACATTACGTGTTGGAAGAAAAGAAAAACACATTATTTTAATAGTTTGATATGCAAACTATGGAACATTCAATTACATGGCTTAATAATGCATACATGATGTGATCTTGTTATTTGTATGGGAAGGGTTGCAATAATTCACTCTGAGGCCCACCGTGTTCACACATAAAGTAAAATCCATTGGTATGGATCATGGTTTCCTGCCAAACTACATTTAAGAGAATACAAATCAATGAAAGATAATTTGGGCGTTAAATTAACAGTAATTATTTGACCTGCTCGCTGTAAAGATTAAATTTCTTACGCCCTAATTAGATAACATTTCCAGATGCATCGAGCAATTTATCTTTTCAATTTGCATATTTCTACTCTGGCCTGTAGAAATAGTTAAAATGTCATTTTTTTTAAACAGACTACACGGATGCTTGGCAAGTAAAAACTAGTTGGCAGGACACAGAGGCACGTACAGCACACAGACACGTGCAGACAAACACAGATACCGGCAGTACACAGAAACAGACCGGCAGAGGCACACAGTCCCAAACACTCGCGCCCAGACACCGGCCATTCATGGCTTCGAAGTAACTTTTATCGTCCCTATTAAAGAAACAAACTATGGTTTTAAACTTTAGAAAAACGTTTTCAAGAAGCCATCGTCTCTTCTCTTATTTGCTTCTACCAATACTGAGCAATTCGCATTGAAACAACTCGTTTCCAACTCTCAGGAGAAGTTTCCTAAGATGCATCAGTATAATAATGTTCTTTGTTATAAGTAGCCTTTTTTCCTCCAAGCAAATGCATACATTAAAAAAGGAGGTATTGTCTAGAACGGAGCGGCCACCTGCTGCCCTTTGGTGTTCCTCGGTGCAGGAGACACTTTCAGTTGATGTTACATTAGTATATAGTCAACCGATAATATTAACAGGTTGTCAGGGAGCCAGAAAGGACAGTGTTGTGCCGATTAGATTTGGGAACATTTTCACTGAGGCTTGTTTAAGTCATTACAGTGCAGGATGTATAATAGTTATAGAAAAGCACTGTTGATAGCAGGGATACAGCGAAGTGTTTGAGAGTCAATGTAGAAATGCCTTGCACACACTTGTAACAGAGTGCTGTTGATAGTTTTAAAGCAATTGGCTCGTTTTGGTTTTTTTACAAAATCATTAAGTACTTACCATCTATTTTGTCACATCTAACTCGACCCCTCTCGTCTTTTCTCGCCACTGTGCATTTAAGTGCAGACTGATAACTAGTGCACACTGCATTTACGAATTGAATACAAATAAACAATTCGAATCATAACAAAAAAAAACACAATGGCCAATGGGTCTATTCAATAGCTGCAATTGATAAAGGAAGAAGTGATAATAAATATCCTAAGAACGAGTGAAACATTAGTTATTGAGATCTGACACTCATGCGGTTCCTGTCATTGTCTGGGAAAAAAACCTAACGGCCAACAGCAAAGTCTTGCAGCAGACATCGCTGCTTTGTAAAAACGGGACAGAGTTAAGATTAAAAATATAAAAATAGCACCAATCTATTTCTACCTTAATGTCTGCATTGTACAATATTTACAAATGTGCTCTGCGAAGTGGACGTTATTGCTTTGCTGCTGACATTGTAATCAATCAAAAGCACCAGACAGCGCGTAACTGGTGAACAGATCTGTGCGAAGCATTTGATAGATACACCAGCGGAGAACTAAGTTACATCATAGTTCAAGCTGGCCGTCTCTTAACATCTTTAAAAGTGAGATGTTTCCAGAGCTTTGAAAGTGGGGCTTAGAGAGGCAAACTTTCTGGCAAAGTCTAGTGCAAATTTCTGACGTCATGTAGTCAGTGTGAGTGCCTTTCTGTCCCCAGGACAATGTCATCTCTATCTCTCCCATTCTCTGTCTGTTTCTCTTGTCTCTCGCTCCTCTAATTCCCCACTCTCTCTCACTCTTTCTTTCTCTGTCTACCTGCCTGTCGGCCTGCCACCCCAGTGTTGCGCGCTGGTCTCTCTCTTTCATGTTACGTCTCAATTGTCTTTATCTCTGTCGCATCATACTCCTTTTCTCACTTTTTGTTGTGTTCTTCCGTTCTCTCGCTATCTCCACGGCCAATCTCTCTCCCTCAGTCTGTTACATTATCTACATTTCTCCGTTTTACAGCCTGTCTCCGTCTCTCTCGCTGTCTCCGCCTATAACATTCCCTTTCTCTGCCACTAGTCTCCCTACTTCTTTCACTCGCACTATCTGTTTTTCTATTTACCATTCCTCTTTTTATCATCCTTCCCCTTTTTTCTGTTTCTTTCTTACTGTCTATCGCCCTTTCCCTCTGCTTTTCTCTATCTCTATCACTTCTGCATCCCCCCCCCCCTCTCTCTCTCAAGCTTATAAAGAACTAACTGAGAACAACACTCAGGCGCTTATAAATCGCAGCTCTTTAATTGCAATGGATCAAATTGTGGTAAGCTTGAATTAGTTCCTCATCAGAGCACAGAATTCCATGGTATATTTGCAGAATTTGATAAGAAGGTAAGGAACCCGAGTTAATAGAGTACTGCCTCTGCAATCAATCACATAACTGGACAGTTCAAACGTTATTACAGTGCGATAAGCATTTAGTCATAAAGCGATCACCACGTTTTAGATGAAGTCCCTTTCTTGGGCGTGGAAAATTATTATATTAATAAGATAGCTGAAGCGTCCTGAAAACAGGAGTACATCTGAGTGCTGTGGTTTGAAATATGAAACATGTTTGAAGTGGCTTTTAATGAATCCTTCGCCTTCAGATTCTGCATTCTTACCTTTAACAAATCAAACAATTATCCAAAGGATTGGTTAATGATTCCTTCACAGTTTAAAAAATAGCGAACAAATCTTATTCGAAGCCACGGAGTAACAGCGATTAATTATTCCTATTTGAGGCGCCTGGATAGTAAAGCATTTTTCAGCATCAAAACAATAAATAACAGGTTTAATATGACATTTACAGGGGTTTATTGTCACTTTTATAATAGTTCGCGACACTTTTTGAAGCCTCGGATCCTCGCCCTCACCGTACCTGTGATGGGAAACATGTTGTTTCACTTTGGTTGCAAAACGAGTGAGCAGCTGTCAGTAAAAAAAGCTGGGTCCAATTTCTTGCTTTTATCTTTTCATATATACTCTATTTATTTATTTATTTATTTTATTTAATGATGATTTGGGTGAAAGAGTTGATAATTTAACTATTTCCAAACGTTTCTACTTTGTACGTTTCGATCATTTTGAAACTCTTGAACGGAACATTTTCTCCTATATGGAAACTGTGTCAGCTGAGTGGAGCCTACCATAACATTTTTATTTGAGTTATTCATTTATAATCAGACCAGCGAATGCATGAGAACTACTGCGCGAACTGAAGCACACAGTGGGATGAATAGAAGGCTAGTTCTATTCCCATACTGTTCTAATATTAAATAACAGTTTTGGTTCTTTGATAGCTTTAATGTAACTTTGTTAAGTTTGTGCAGTATTTATCAACCTTGGTGTAATTGGATTGTGGCAGGCTTATCTAATATCACAATCCTGGGATATGGTATGATATTGTAATAGTATGACCCCTACCTTGAGCTTCAGTAAATTAGGACACGCGTGTCAGTTTTTAAATTCTCTTGGGGAAGCATAAGCCATAAAGTCCGTCAGCTATAGGCTGTATGTATATCACCAGCCAACTTAAATTGATCAAAGATGTACTCATGCCAATAGCTGCGGGGTGGGTCTGACTCATTACAATACATTAAAACGATATAAACAAAGCTTTGTCAAACCATTTCCCCTCAGTCATTTGACCCCGTATAAAGTGGGACGTTCCTACTTACGCAGCAATAATGAACATCAATAGGTTTACTTCTATTCAGGTTTTTGTAAATTACATGTATGTGTATAAACACGTGTGTGTATCTGGACTAGACACCATGGCAATATTACCCCCCCCACACACACACACACACACACAGACACACAGACAGACTTGGATTCTGAATTTGTTAGGTAATTATCCTTCAAATGTCACTTTTGATTGTATTACATACACGCTGAGCAGACCTTTGGTGAGTATTGCTAAAGTTAACTTGATTGTTTCATATTTTCGAACTCAAATAAAAGAAAATGTCTTTTATTGCCTCAAGTAGGTCCAGTAAAGTTATTCTGGCTCCTAGAATAAATGCCAATTGTATAGAAATGAGGCATAAGTAATAGAGGTAATAGCATATATATTGACTTTATGTAAGGCTGCGAGCTGAAGTGTCTCCTCGGAGAATTGTGATTGGATTTTTATATGGTATATACATATTACATCGTATTATATAATGCAAATGAAAATGATGTCTTTTCGAATTCAAGGCCGACCTCAGCATTGTATTTACCGATAAAGTACCCGGGAAACAAATGGCAAAGAGCTGTGAGTCAAATAAATAAACCTGAGCACCAAGGTTTTTATATCGGAGCGGCGAGGTGTCCCTACAGGCTTCATTTATAATATATTGCTCCGCTGCTCAAAGCTCTAACCAGTTGGTCGGAAAGTTTGTGTAAGTGAGGAACTATTCCAAAACCAGTCCAGGACTCTGTCAAAGCGACAATACAATACAAACCATCTCCTCATATTGATCATCTGAGCACTGCAACACCTTACAACATTTTCAAAACCAGCTCTTGTTTTCATCGATATAAGATCTACACAATGATCCTCCATAAATGTTCACGGGCTAACGACATAATGTGAAACAGGAAAAATGCTTGGACCACCCAAGTCACGATATTCTGAAAACAAACAAATGGTAATCGATAATTTTACAGAATGTGAGAGAATACAGAACAAAATATGCATTTTAAATTCTCAAGAGGGACTGGTGGAACTGACCAGGAGTAAAGAGACATTGTGGGATTGTAAACTTCCCCGTTTTGTGAATTAACACGCTAGCCTGTAAAAAGATGAAGTCGGAATACGCTAGCATGTGATTTTGTTGAGGTCTAGTTTATTAACTCTTTCCTGACCAGCAGATAGAGGCAATGAGATCTACAATTCTCATTACAGTCATTCCAAAAGCTAAGATTTAGGGGTCTTAGTCCCACTTTCAGCGGTGTCTGGCAGTTGATTCATGTGGCATTGAGATGTGGAATAATGAAACGCAGAACGAAGTGATAGATTTGTTTTACTTTTGCTTTATATCATTTTAGGTGATTTATCTACAATCAATCCACAAGAGCAGATCATCGCTAAAGCGCATTAAAAGAAAAAAAATATGTTGACCGACATGGGTACTGCACCAGTAATCACAGTTTGTATCCCTCTATAAATCATAAAGCTGCACTAAATTACACAAAAAAATCTGTCTGGAGTTTTCGTGCAAGTGGATTTGAATCTCTCCCTCTCTAAAAATAGTTTGCAAACTGCACCTGAATTTTAAGCAACTTGGGTGTGAATTGAGGCTAAATGTATTAGTCATTTAAAAGAAAACCCTATTTCGAATTCTGCCTTTCAGAGTGACTCCGATGATTATTTACATACCTGTAGTTAACAGCAATTAATACATTATGGGTAGAGGCAAGGCATCGTAAACGTAATGACAGTCAATGAACACTGAGGAAACAGTAGTCAATGGAAATATATTTAGCGTTATGATGTACAGCTTTTAGTTTAGGAACCACCCTAAAACTCCCGAAACATATCTCTTCAAAATGTCATTTCGGGTGTTTCTTTTATTTTACCTTCGGATACTACTGTGCGCCCAACATTTGGAAGGACCTTGCTCTAGTTCTGGTGATAGGTTACCACATGTGTGGTGATATCATTTAATCGAGAAAAATAACGAATCGTAGCTTGTGAGTGTAAAATCATACAATTTTTCTCTTCAGTAAAATTCAATTATAATATTTCATTCCAGATTCGTTTGAAATATCTTTCTGTTTTAAAGTGTGTCTGTGTGTGTAATTTCATAATGAATGATACCCAATCTCTACAACCTTCAGTGTGCACGACGCCTTTCATTTTCTCCTGGTGCTGTTTGTGGTCCGTGCATGATATAAAGGTAGTTTTTCTCTTCTTCTCAATGTGATAATTATTGCCCAAATCCCAGTGAGTTGTGGGTTGTGTTGCTGGCTCTGACAGGCAGATCCCCTCCCCGGGGACGCGCACATGGCGAGCACTGAGCTCCATAGAATTCCATTAATCACAGTCTGAGTTCCCCAAAGCTCCCAGTGCACAAATAATTATAAATCCAAGGGAAATTGGATTGACAAATTCTTCAAAACCCGAATTATCTGTTGGTTGGAACAGAAATGAACACAGAATTCCTCCGGATTATATGGCACTAACTTAAAAAAAGCAGAGTCTCTGTCCAACTTTTAGTCCACAGAGGCGGAATTGTGCTTCAATGTATATTTATCGTTGCTTTTGTAATGTGGCGGCGTCTTTGTTTCATGAAAGGTGTGTTTTTTTCTTAAGTAAAGTATCCACTTCGCAGAGATCTCCTGTGTATTGGGAGTTGTATTGTACCGGGGAGGAGGGGCCGGCCCACGGGGAGCAAGTACCGTGAATTTCAAACAACGTTCCACATATTTGAAGTCTAACAAATATCAATCATTAAATGTTAAACGCGACAAAACGCATTAAATGAGCTTCTGTAGACTTAAGTTTCTGAATAACACTATTTAAACAAATCAGAATGACACTGTCAATTACTGAAACATGGTGCCATTCCTAACCGTTGAATGGTTGTGTGATTTTTTTCATCTTCCAACCATGGATGTAATGAAGTAAGATACAAACCTATAAAAAGATTCAAAACTGGAAGAGTTTTGATGTCCTCGGATCATGTTGGTAAGTTACAGAAAGTCAAACACCAGAGTTACCTTCCAGGTGTTGGCCCAAAACAAGTGTCACCGTTCAACTCCACTATAAACCAGCTTAATTTACCAGTTATGATTTAAGCTAGTGAATACTTGGCGAGACTCGAATAATGCCCTACAGTTAGCATTCTATAAAATTCAAGCCCGCTATGTCCACGATGAATTATTTCAACCCAGTTTTAATTCTCTATGATCACTTTCCTTTGTTTTTATTGGGAGAATTTCAATTACTGCTTTACTATTACCAGAAATAGCTCATACTCACTGTCAGCCACCTAAATTAATATAAACAAATGACTACTAGACAAACATAGAACCAGCAACATCAGATGTGCGTTATTTTATGCATTAAGTAATATATGTAGTGGAAAACTTTAAAATCGGTACAAAATGCAATTCCGATTTAGGTAAAAGACAAATGCATGGTACTTAAATCTTAAACTTTGACCTAACACCTGCTAATGTTTTCAAGAATAAAACGACGAATATTAAGTTGCAGTTAAGATGGCGTTGGTTTTCCTCGTCCTATCGTTCGGTGAGCAGTACTACAGGTGCGGAGGAGGAGGTTCATTAGAGTACTAGAGTTACCAAGCAAAGTGTGGCCGATATAGTTCAGTGTTGCAAGTACACTGCAATGCGGAAGGTATTTCAGAGCCACAGGTACAGTATAATGTTACAAGGGTAGAGCAATGCTGCTACAGGCACTGTAGAGACGGCACAATACTGTCAATACAGTACAATGCTGTAGGTATAATACAATTACATAGTCCGCCTGCAGATATCCACATGTGTGCATGTGTTACAGGAGGGCAGTATTACACAGTGATGTAGACACAGTTCATTATTGCAGGCACAGTTCACTGATGTAGGTAAAATGTATTACTGTAGCTTTAGTTCAGTGGTGTGGTTGAGTGTTGTAGGTACAGTTCACTGAAGTAGGTACAGTTCATTACTCTAGGTACAGTTCGCTGTTGTAGGTACAGTTCACTGAAGTAGGTACAGTTCATTACTCTAGGTACAGTTCGCTGATGCAGGTACAGTTCAGCATTGTAGGTACAGTACAATCATCTACCATTGCATTTTTGTCGCATTCCTTTTTATGACTGGGGTGTATTGATGCTTTCCTGCTTCCACAGTATTCTCATCCTCGGTGACATGTTCGAGCGCTTGGAGTCCAGGCTGAATGCACCGTGCCTCTGTTATCTCCGCAGCTAATAGAGGACAACCGACCAGAGCCGGAGCTACACTTACCATCAGATAATTCCCATCTCTCGAAACGCCTGGCTTCCACCGTCACTCAGCGTCAAAGCAGGGGCCTGAAGCTCCGCCAATGCCGCTACCCTGCCTCTCAACCCATTCAAACAGGATCTGACGACCTTTGGAGAGAAACATGAAACCCAGAGTGTGGACACTCAAAGAGATATTATAATGCAATTAGCCTGCATAAAAAGGCTTGTTAAGTTAACCTTGTCCCTTTGATTTGTGAGCGGGCTGAACAATGACAGTGGTGGTCTCAGTAGGAGATGGGCAATTGCAGTTTCCACTTTACATTGGGTTATTTTGGCACGTGTTTTATAAACAATTACGCAGTAAAAACCATTCGCTTTTGGGGACGGAATTTACCCTTTCACTAAATATGGGTAATATACAGGCGGAGCATTCGTTTGCAACCTTGGTTTAACATGTAAACTGAGTTCTAAATAACTTCGGAACGAAGTAGAGAAAAGCCCACATCAATCGCTGCCCTAGACGGTGTGAACATGGAAAGTTGCAGGTTGGAATAGATCAGCGACTGAGCGGGGGATAGACGCTGCAGTTCAACTTGTCTCTCTGGTACAATTCCAATCAATGCTTTCTCCTCCCAGATAAAACGACGAAGTCGCTCAGAAGTCGAGGAAGAGATAAAACTGATCAATTATTTTTAGACCGTTGGAAACACTGTAATATATGCATAATAACATGCATTTCTACTTTTACAATACATTGTATTCAAAAGTGATCTAAATTCCACTCACAAATACGACCGATGGTGAAAAGATAAAATGTGATTTAAAAAAAATAAACAAAACTTTAAGTAAAGCGAACCAAGTATGAAAGATGTAGTGGTGACCTCAGTCAGATTGTAATGTGCAGCATCTCTTTCAAAAGGGTCGAAGACGAGACTCAACAGCAACACAAGGCAGGTTACAAATAATTTCACAAGAGTGCCCCCCGAGATGTTTTTCTTATAAAATGAAAGAGCTACTTCCACTGTCTGTAAAAAAAAAAAGAGACAGGCTATTGCATCCTTTAAAGAAACTAACTCAAGAGCCTCGCCACGGGCTTACTGAAGAGTTTCAGTCTGAGAAGGGCGGGGAATCATTTTGCATGACATCGCTGTCCGGGAGGAAAGGCTGAAAGCAAGTCTGTCGGCTGATTCAGTGTGTTCAACGGCCCTGGCATTGCTTCGGGTGTTAAGAGCCACCCAACATGTTTGTACTTGACTATCAGCCGTTGCCGTACAAAGCCTCTTTTCTTCTGCCCTTGGCTGGGATCCAGGACAGTGCCGATCCCTTGACCCCGGAGCCATCATTAAGGAGAATGTTCATCTCACATCCTCACTTCCAAATGAACTTCAACTAGTGCCAAGCTCACTGACCCGAAATGTCTAACGGACTGAAGGAGGATGGGAGATTAGAAAAGGAGACATTCTTCGCCATCTTTCTCACAGAACTTGGTGTGTTTCGAATAATTATCGGAAACTCAGATGTAATCTATGTGAGAGTCTATATCTATATTCACATGACATATAGGCGATCTAAACTGTCAAATATCACAGCGTCCTTCTTAAGGCTCCATGTGATTTTTGATCCAATTTCTAACGCTACTCTCATCAAATCCAGAAAGCCTCTTCAACCATGAAAAAAAGACTATTCCGAAGAATTATTTAACGAGAGTATTATTGATTTCATTTGAGGCAAATGGTTTGGAACTTTTGAATTAACAGGCTGTTTTGAGCCTTTTTTATGGTTAATTCTAAGCAAATTATGGAATGAAATCTTTGTGTGTGTGTGTGTGGGTTGGGGGGGGGGGGGGGGGGGTGAGGCGACAGCATGGGAATTGTCATGTAAGACCGCGAACATAGGAGTGTGTAAACAACAGATTCAGTGCCGATTTTAAGAATGGTGCAAGTTGCAGTCCCGACTGGTAGCCAAGCAGCAGTCATTTAAGCAATCCAATAGTAAATTAGGTGAAATTATGCGAATTTGCCGTCACAAATTGGCCACTTGACCTTTGTTACCAAGTCAGGCCTAGTTTCTGCTGCTGGTAAATCCTCGCAAAATCGCGAGTAAGCCTGAACTCACCCAGGAGCCATGCTACAGGGAGACACAGTTAAACATTTTAGTAAAGTAGCTTGTCAAGAGACAGGAGGACATTATAGAGTTTTAACAAGACTGTACACGTTGCACTTCGCCACGGCATTGTAAAGCCTGGTTGAAATAATTTTTAAAAAATAGATGAAGTATATCAGGCCACTACTGAGGGATTAGATGATTAAAAGAAGAGATTCGGTGACATTTAAAGGGCGTACAATTTAAGGCAACACAACAAATGTGTGTGTGTGTGTTGGTGGGAGGTGATGGGGTGGTAGAAACACTTCCCCAACCAATAGAATCTGGAGAGTGTCAGAAAGGAGTCTGACCCTTCCATTCAACAACTTCCATTTATGCACTATTCCTCATACAGGATCAATTGTCCCAGTACTTTGCGGGGTGGAAAGGTAGTCACTGAGCTGGAAACAGAGGAGAATTCAGGTAGGCTGAAAGGATAGCCAAAGAGGAGGATAGGGATAGAGATAGTAAAGAGTAGTCTTGAAAAGAATTCCAGAAGGCAGAAGCATGGTAACTGAAAGATTGGTCTCCAATGGCGCACCAGAGGGCATAGGCAATAATCGGGTATCAGAGGCGTGGAGGGTGCATGCTGCATTTACGGTTGGAGAAAATCACTTAAATGGGGAATGCAGGAATTTGAAAAAGAAGCCGAGGATCTTTAAGTCAATTCACTGGAGGCCAGGGAACCAGTGGAGCTTGTCAAAAATGGGTGATGGGTGTGTCTGTGAGAGGATGTGGGCCAGAGACTTCTAATTGGCTGAAGTTTGTGTATGGTAGAGGTGGACATGCCAGTAAGGTGAGTGTGGAAGAAGTCAGTCCTGAAGGTGTTTGAGGTACTGATTAAGATTTCAGTAGCAGTGGAGGAGAGATAGGTGTGTAAGTGGACAATGTTCTGTAGGTGGAAGAAAACAATCTTGACAACAGGTCAGATCTAGGAATGAGAAGCTAAACTTAAGTTCAAACAGGAATTTGAGGTTGTGCAACTGTGGTGGATTCGTGGCCAGAGAAACATATGGGTGCTACCAAGAGCTGGGAGGGACGGAGTCAGTTTTTCTTACACTGAACTGAAATAAATTTTGTCTCAGCCAGGAGTTGATGTCAAACAGACAGTCAGAAAGCATGGGGAAAATTTACAATTTAGCATTCTTGGTGCAGTGCTTTCTGCAACAGGAAGGCTTATCACGATTTGAAATGAATGGACAGAAGATTGTGTAGACTGTAAATTGGGTGCACTGACCTCCATGCACAAATTCCTAATATGTAAACCCATCACAAGAAGCTCTATGCCAGTAGTTAAATTGTAAAATGTCTCCCTGTAGCAAAAGCCTTGGAGCTGTTGGTGGAGGTGGAGGGATAGACTTGTGTGGCATATGTATATATAGGATAGCTGACCTTGTGCTTGAGATGATGTTGCTGGGGGTTAGCTTAGCACGTAAGTGATGAATAGGAGAGGAGGAAGAATGGAGCCTTGGGGCATACTAGAGGTGAACAGGGGGACCTTTTTGAGGTGTGTAATAATTGCTTTGGGACAGAGCATCCTCAGCCCAATGATCTTAAGCTGCTTCATCAATGATCTTCCCTCCATCATAAAGCCAGGAGTGGGCTGTTTGCTGACAATACCGCAGTGTTCAGCTCCATTCATAACTCCTTCAATACTGAAGCAACCCATGCCAGCCTACACCAGAACCTGGACAACATTCAGGCCTGGGCTGCCATGTGGCAGGTAACTTTTATACCTACAAGAACAGGGCAGAGGCTGAGGTACTCTGTGATAAGTGGCTCACCTCCTGAAGCTTTAAAGCCTCTCCACCATCTACAAGGCTCAAGTTAAGGAACACTCACCAGTCGCAAGAATGGATGCAGGCACAACAACATTCAAGTCGCTTGACACCATCCAGGACAGAGCAGTTCACTTGAATGTCATTCCTACCACTGGACTCAATGCCCACCCGCGCTATCACTGATGCATTGTGGTTGTCATATGTGCTATCTACAGGATGCAATGCAGCAACTCACCAAGGTTATTTAAACAGCATGTCCCAGTCTCACAACCTCTACCTCAGAGAAGGACAATGTTGTGGGAAAACCATCAGCTCCAAGTTCCCCTCCAAGTCACACATTATCTTGACTTGGACATATATTATCATTGCTTCATGCCATTGGGTCAGGATGCTGGAATTCCTTACCTAATACCATCATAGGAGCACAATCACCAAAAGCAGGCCCAACACCACGTTTTTATAGCAACTAGGAATGGACAATAAATGCAGGCTTGCCAGGATGATCCACATCTCGAGAACAAATAAAAGTTATGAATGGAATCACAAAATAGTGCTGGACAAAATGGAGATGGACAGCAAATTTCAAATTCCGAGGGAGTAGGAGGCCCCCTATCAATTCACTCCTCTGATAAGTACATCTATTATAAAATAACAATTACATATATACCATATGTATCAATTTAGGCTAAATTGATGTGAATAGGTTTCGCGTTTTGTAGCATGTTGATAGTTTATAATATTCATTGTCCTCTTGATTCTGTATTATGTAAATATGTAAAGACATACTTTTTAAAATATGCTTGCATTTTACATGATGTTCTGCGCAAAGAGATAATTTCCTAATTTAACATTCATATCTTCACAGATGAATCCTATCCATGGTAATCAACAGATGTCTCTTCAGGTGAAAGCTGAGTTGAGTGTTTGAGGAGGAGGAGTAACAGGATTCAGATGACTCAGCAAAATAGAGGGAAAGAATCAGAATATTTGAAAGAATTAGCATTCATGGAACACACGAGAACCCAGATGTCGTACAGGTAAGACGACATCTCCATGCATGGAACCACCACAGGCCATTCCAGAAAACATGCACGACATCCAGAAGTAAGTTGCAAGAGAGGAAGGACACATTAGCCTGAGTGTCAGGAGTCTGAATCTCAACCATGCCAACATCCAGAAATCGCAAGAGATAGGAATAGATTGAGGGCACAGGTGAAGACGTGGCTGTCACTGTCCAATCTGTCTTGCAGTGGCTGCATGATGACATTGTTTTCTTGCATCACAGTATTCAACAAACTTGAGTACAATTAATAAAATGAAAAGTCACTCAACAGTAGATTTATTGGCCTTGCCCATCTGTAACCATCCACTCTTCTCTGTGCAGACCAGGAATGCAACCAATCTCTGAGTCCTCTGGAACAAAAAGCAAAAAAACTACAGATGCTAAAAATTCTGAAACAAAAAAATAGAAGCAGAAAATGCTGGAGACACTCAGCAGGTCAGGCAGCATCTGTTGATGTGATATTTCAGGTATAAACCATTCCTCAGAACTGAAAGATGAACAGCATTTAAAAAGGAACAGAAAAATGGCAGGGAGATGGGGGAGAGCGCAACAATCACACTTGAACACAGGAAAAGACATAGAATGGTCGGTAAAGTGCCAAGGTGGGGGTCAGGAAATGGTTAAAGAGCAGAAGTGATATGCTCAGGAGACAAAAGGAGATATACTGAGAAAAATTAAAGAAATAAAAGACATATATGTGTCACTAGCTAAAGGGAGATAGGTAAATAGAATGGGAAGGATGAAAAACTGAAAAAGTGGAGCAGGTTCTAGGGGCCCAGGAGACTGGTAGAAGAAAAAAAGTAGATTGACACCAAAGATGCAGACCACCTTGCCAGCACAGTGTTCTGCAGGTGGGCGGTCACCACACTTACCACCAACTCACTCGCCATCCCCATCCCCATCCCCAGAAAGAGTTCTTTTAAGTTGGCTTATAGTCAATTTGGCAGGATTAAATGTACTTTCTTGAAGTGCCACTTCACTGTGGGACTGACTCTGAAAGCTCCTTCGAATTTCATTTTACTGAAGTACTGCTTGGATTATTACAAAAAGAAAATACTGCAGATGCTGGAAATCTGAAATAAAAGCAGAAAATGCTGGAGAAACTCAGCAGTTCAGGCAACATCTGTGAAGAGAGAAACAGAGTTAACATTTCAGGTCAATGACCTTTCATCAGAACTGGAAAAAAGCAGGAAATGGAACTGATTTTTAAGCAAGTGTAGGGGCTGGGAAAGGGGGGAGGGGATGAAAGAACAAAAGGGAAGGTCTGTGATAGGATGGAAGGCGGGAGAGGTTAAGAGACATTAAGAGATATTCAAGGCAAAAGGAGATGGTAATGGAACAGGTTAAGAAACAAAGGATGGCTCTAGATGAAGTGTAAATTGTGCTGGCAGAATGAAAGACAGCTGCCATGTGGGGGAGAAGAAAAAAAGACAGACAAAAAGTGTGGATAAAAAATATATATACAGGTAGACTATCCTTTATCTGAAAACCTTGGGACCAGCTGTGTTTCGGTTTTTGGAATTTTTCGGATTTCAGAAGGTTTTCATCTCCATATCTGACAACAAACACTGTTGCTTAGCAACAGCTTGTAAACACTCGGGCCCTGCCTTGGAAGCATCTCTGAAGCTGTTGCTAAGCTACAGAGCCTCTTTCCATAGCCTGACTGTTTAAAACAATGCTAGGGGAAGAAATAAAACAATGCTAGTGGAAGAAAAAAAACCTAACAAAACGGCTGCTGATTTCTGCCGTTAGATCGAGGTTTCCGGCTCCCCCTGCTCCGTATCACTCTTGTCATGTTTGGCGCCACTCGGGTCATGTCGTGCGCACGACTTACGCTCCACGAAAAAACTTTCGGTTTTTAGAGGTTTTCGGTTTTCGGAAGTGCGGATAAAGGATAGTCTACCTGTATATGATAGGGGCCGAGATTATGATCTGAAATTGTTGAACTCTATGTTGAGTCCAAAGGGCTGTAGAGTGCCTAATCGAAAGATGAGGTGCTGTTCCTCGAGCTTACGCTGAGCTTCCGTGGAACAATGCAAGAGGCCGAGGACGGTGAGGTCTGAGTGGGAGTGGAGCGGTGAATTAAAATGACAGGTGACCGGAAGCTCGGGGTGCCCCTTACGGACTGAATGGAGGTGTTCCGCAAAGCGGTCACCCAATCTGCGTTTGGTCTCCCCAATGTAGAGGAGACCGCATCGTGAGCAGCGAATACAGTATACTAGATTGCGAGAAGTACAAGTAAATCGCTGTTTCACCTGGAAGGGGTGTTTTGGGCCCTGGACATTGGGAAGGGGGGATCTATAAGGGCGTGTGTTGCATCTCCTGCGCTTGCATGGGAAGGTGCCGGGCGAAGGGGAAGGGGTGTTGGGGGTGATAGCGGAGTGGACAAGGGTGTCGTGGAGGGAGCGGTCCCTACGGAATGCTAAAAGGGGAGGTGAGGGGAAGATGCGTTTGGTGGTGGGATCACACTGGAGGTGTCGGAAATGGTGGAGGATGATCCGTTGAATGTGGAGGCTGGTGGGGTGAAAGGTGAGGACAAGGGGAACTCTGTCGTGGTTCCGGGAGGGAGGGGCAGAGGTGAGGGCAGAAGTGCGGGAGATAGAACAGACAAGGTCAAGGGCCGTGTCAACCACAGTAGAGGGGAATCCTTGGTTGAGGAAAAAGGAAGACATGTCAGAAGCACTGGTATAGAAGGTGGCATTGTCAGAGCAGATGCGGCGGAGATGGAGAAACTGGGAGAATGGAATAGAGTCCTTACAGGAGGCAGGGTGGGAGGAAGTGTAGTCCAGGTAGCTGTGGGAGTCAGTGGGCTTGTAGTGAATGTTTGTCAATAACCTATCCCCAGAGATGGAGACGGAGAAGTCGAGGAAGAGTTGGAGATGTACCATGTGAAGGTGAGGGAAGGGTGGAAATTGGAAGCAAAGTGAATGAAATTATCTAGTTCAGGGCGAGAGCAGGAAACGGCACCGATACATTCAGCAATGTACTGGAAAAAGAGGTGAGGGAGGGGACTTTGATGTAGACTTAGACAATTAGACTATTACTATCCTTGCGCAATGTAAAAGATGCCCTTGTGGCGGAGCCACCAAAGGACTCAGAGCAGTTGTACATAATTCCTTTAACAGCATTGTAGTTACAGCCTGTGTCTGTACCTTTAATTACACTGTTTAACTGTACTATGCCTAGTTACCTTCACAGCGCAGTTTTAACGTGATGACGTCATGCCGTTAGTCACGTGATCCCCCAATGGTGGGAAGAACGTGATGACGTCATGACGTCAGCCATCAGACCAGCCCAGCAATCCTCGTGAAGCCTTCAGAGAGAACAGACCTACTATCGATGTATTCCAGCAGTTTCCAGTTAAAACCAGTTTTGTTTCATTAAAGTTCTTTGTTTTAATTGCCTGAGTTGAACTCAGTCTTTTCGCTAGGAACCACCATTCCTACATTGGTGACCCCGAATTCTACGAACGTTTTTCGTGGAAGATTTTGTCATGGATACGAACGCTGTGACCCTGAAACTGCCACAATTCTGGGAGCAACAGCCAGCCGCCTGGTTTATTCAGGCTGAAGCTCAATTTGCAATTCAGAACATCGTCGCAGATTCGACCCGGTATTACTACGTGGTCTCCGCCCTCGACAGCAACACAGCCTCGTCAGTCTCCTCGGTAGCCCACCGGATGACGGCAAGTATGATACTCTAAAGGCACGGTTGCTCCAGGTCTTTGGCCTCTCAAAGTCGGAGCGCGCTCGCAGACTTCTCGCGATGCCCAGCCTCGGGGATTCCAAACCGTCTGAGCTCATGAGCCAGATGCTCACGCTCTTGGGTGCCGAACCAGAATGTTTCCTCTTTAGAGAATTGTTCCTCTGTCAGCTTCCAGAACCGGTTCAAACTGCCTTAGCCAGCTCTGCGATCACAGACTGCGCTGAACTCGCGGCAGAAGCTGACAAAATATTCACCGTAACCCAACAATGCTGCGCAGTCACGAGGCACCCAACCCCCACAGACACGACTCCAGCTCCTCAGGCGGTAGGCTGGTGCTGCTACCACGCCCGTTTTGGCGCGAAAGCCAGACGCTACCATCCTCCCTGCAGTTTTTCGCCCCAAAAAAAACAACAAAGCTCCCGCAGCGTTTTTCGCGAAGGAGGACCGGATCTAAAGGGCACACCACGGCCGCGATGTCCGTTGGATCTTCAGGGAAGCTTCTTTACATCACAGACTCCCTATTGGGTCGTAGTTTTCTCTGTGACACCGGCTTGCAGTGCAGAATCCTGCCCGCGTTGAGGCTTGATCTCCAAACCGGGGCCCACAGCCTTCCCCTCGAGGCAGCTAATGGCGCGGCCATTCATACTTTCGGGAAGCGGCGGGTCCAACTGAGCTTCGGCGGTCAGCGCTTCTTTTGGGAATTCGTCACGGCCAAGGTCTCGCAGGCCATCCTGGGGGCGGATTTTCTGTGCGCGAATGGTTTCCTCGTCGACGTCCTGCACTGCCATCTAATCAACGCGGCCATGTTCAATTCGATCCCCTGCCACCGCAGCACCGCCGTGTCGTGGTCCGTCGCCTGCACGTACCCATTGTCAGATAAATTCACTCATCTCCTCGGGGAATTCCCGGAGCTGACCAGGCCCACTTTCTCTTCCTTGGTCACGAAGCATGGTGTGGAGCACCATATTACCATGACGGGCTCCCCGGTTTACGCACGGGCCCGAAGGCTGGAGCCCGGCAAGCTCGCGGCGGCAAAGGCAGAGTTTGACACTATGGAGCGGCTGGGAATTATTCAACGATCGGATAGTCCCTGGTCTTCGCCGCTCCACATCGTTCCAAAACCTGGTGGCGGCTGGCACCCCTGCGGTGACTACCGATGGTTGAACGATGCTACTACCCCCGATCGGTACCCGATCCCACACATACAAGAATTTTCGGCCCATTTGGCGGGGAAGTCCATTTTTTCTAAGGTCGACCTCGTCCGCGGGTATCACCAGGTTCCCGTTCATCCGCAGGACATTCCAAAAACCGCTGTTATCACACCGTTCAGGCTTTTCGAGTTCCTGAGAATGCCGTTCGGTTTAAAGAACGCAGCGCAGGCTTTCCAGCGGCTTATGGACTCTGTGCTCTGTGATCTCCCGTTCATTTTCGTCTATCTTGACGACATCCTCATCGCCAGTGCTAGCGAGGAAGAGCACATCGAGCATCTTCGTACTCTCTTCACACGCCTTAGCCAGCATGGCTTAATCATCAACCCGGCCAAGTGCCAGTTTGGCCTGCAAATCATCAATTTTCTGGGACACCGCATCACCTCGGATGGCGCTGTGCCCCTAGCAATGAAGGTGGAAGCCATCACGTCTTTTCTGCACCCGCGGACCGTCAGGGCCCTCCAGGAGTTCCTGGGAATGGTACATTTTTACTACCGTTTCGTCCCCAAGGCGGCTCTGCTTATGCAACCTTTGTAGGAGGCCCTCAAGGGCAAATCTGGCAAAGACACAGTCAGCTGGACAATTGAAATGGACCAGGCTTTCGGGAACACCAAGAGGGCCTTGGCTGATGCAACCATGTTGGCGCACCCTCTTCCAGGCGCCACCATTGCCCTTACTACGGACGCGTCCGACTACGCCATCGGTGCGGTACAAGAGCAATGGGTCAATGGCACATGGCAACCACTGGCGTTTTACAGCCGTCAGCTGAGAAAAAATGAAAGAAAATACAGCACCTGGCACTTTTCCTGGCCATCCGCCATTTCAGATTTTTGTTAGAAGGACGTCCCTTCACGGCTTTTGTCGACCACAAGCCCCTTACCTTCGCCATGTCAAAGACCACTGCACCGTGGTCGGCTCGTCAGCAACGTCACCTGACGTACATTTCGGAGCTCACGACGGATATCCAACATGTATCGGGTAAGGACAACCTGGTGGCAGATTGTCTCTCCCGCCCGGCGGTCCAGGCGGTTCATCTCGGCATTGATTACGCTCGCATGACTGCGGATCAGATATCAGACCCAGAGGTTCAAGCATACAGAACCGTCCAGTCGAGTTTCCAACTGGCCGACGTCAGCTTTCAGGCTGCAGGCACCACGCTCCTTTGTGATGTCTCCATGGGCGTTCCTTGACCCATCGTGCCAGCCGCATGGCGCCGGACGGTTTTCGGCGCGATACACGGGTTGTCGCACCCGGGTATGCTGACTTCACAACGTCTTATGTCGACTAAGTTCATCTGGAAAGGTATGCACCTGGATGTCCGGGACTGGGCCAACACCTGCGTGGTCTGCCAGAAGGCCAAAGTCCAGTGACATGTCAAGGCACCAATAGCTCCGTTCGTTGTTCTGGAGCGTCGTTTCGATCATGTTCATGTGGACCTCGTTGGGCCGCTTCCACCGTCCCGTGGTTTTACTCATCTCCTCACCGTGGTGGACCGCACTACCAGGTGGCCAGAGGCAATTCCTTTGGTTTCCACCACCTCGGCGGACATCGCTAGAGCCTTCATCTCCTGCTGGGTCGCTCGGTTCGGTGTACTGGCAGACATCTCCTCCGATCGCAGGCCACAGTTTACCTCGGAGCTTTGGAATGCTGTAGCTCAGGGGCTAGGCGCCAAACTTCATCGCACCACCGCCTATCATCCACAGGCAAACGGCCTGTGCGAGCGATTCCACAGGTCGCTCAAAGCCGCCTTACGGGCCAGTCTTTAAGATGCAGGATGGGTAGACAGACTCCCTTGGGTCCTGTTAGGTCTTCGCACGTCACCCAAGGATGACCTCCAATCTTCTTCAGCGGAGTTGGTTTACGGCCAGCCACTCCAAGTTCCGGGTGATTTTCTTCCTTCTTTCACGGAGCCATGGTCCGCCTCTCAGCAGCTCGTCAGCCACCAGGAAGCAGCCAAGTGTTTTGTCCCGGTGCCTACTTCCAACCACAGTCTGCAGAATTCCCACGTACCGGTGGAGCTGAAGAGCGCAGAATACATCTTCATCCATCATAGAAACATAGAAACATAGAAACATAGAAGATAGGAGCAGGAGTAGGCCATTCGGCCCTTCGCGCCTGCTCTGCCATTCAATGAGATCATGGCTGATCATCCAAATTCAGTACCCTGTCCCTGCCTTCTCCCCATATCCCTTGATCCCTTTAGCCTTAAGAAATATATCCAACTCTTTCTTGAATATATTTAATGAACTGGCCTCCACCGCCCTCTGTGGCAGAGAATTCCACAGGTTCACCACTCTCTGGGTAAAGAAATTCCTCCTCATTTCAGTCCTAAATGGCTTACCCCTTATCCTTAGACTATGACCCCTGGTTCTGGACTCCCCGGCCATCAGAAACATCCTTCCTACATCTAGTCTGTCCAGGCATGACAGAATTTTATAGGTTTCGATGAGATCCCCTCTCAATCTGCTAAACTCCAGTGAGTATAAGTCCAATCGACACAATCCCTCCTCATAAGTCATTCCTGCCATCCCAGGTATCAGCCTGGTGAATCTTCGCTGCACTCCTTCCATGGCAAGAACGTCCTTCCTCAGGTAAGGCGACCAAAACTGCACACAATATTCAAGGTGCGGTCTCACCAAGGCCCTGTACAACTGTAGCAAGACATCCTTGTTCCTGTACTCGAACCCTCTTGCTATGAAGGCCAACATACCATTTGCCTTCTTAACCGCCTTCTGCACCTGCATGCTTACCTTCAGCGACTGGTGCACAAGAACACCCAGGTCTCTTTGCACTTCCCCTTATCCCAATCTATTGCCATTCAAATAATAATCTGCCTTCCTGTTTTTGCCACCAAAGTGGATAACCTCAGATTTATCCACATTATAGTGCATTTGCCATGTTTCTGCCCAATCACCCAACCTGTCCAAATCATACTGGAGTTTCACGACATGCTCCTCACAGCATACCCTCCCACCCAGCTTTGTGTTGATGATCACCAGGACCTGCTCAAGCCTCCTTACACTTGTCCCTTCCGAGTCATCAAAACCAGGAGACAAGCCTTTTGCTGTCCAAATGACGTCGGAGGTAAACCGGATCACATGTCGGTGGACCGCTTGAAGCCGGCTCATTTGGACTTAGACAGCCCAGTCGTCATCGCTCAGCCACCAAAACAAGGCCGCCCGCCCGCAACCGCAGTGCCGTTTCGACCGCATCCGCCCGCCAGTTCAACCACACCCGCCGCACCAGCTCAGCCACAGTCATCAGCTAGCTCGACCACTGGTCATCAACTTCCTCTGCCAGGCTATCGAAGTCGATCAGACAGACTGGTCAGACCGCCTCCTCATCTCACTTTTTCTGTTAAAGACAATTCTGGGGGGGCGCATGTGGCGGAGCCATCAAAGGACTCAGAGCAGTTGTACATAATTCCTTTAACAGCATTGTAATTACAGCCTGTGTCTGTACCTTTAATTACATTAATTACACTGTTTAACTGTACTATGTCTAGTGCGAGTCATCAAAGAGTGCTGAGAGTTTGGGTAAGTGTGAGAGTTCTTTAATTGTTATTTCTCTTTAAATCATTCTTGATAAGATTACTTAAGCAGTTTAAGTAAAGGGGAAAAGTTAAATATTTGGGATTCTGTTGGTTTAAGAAGAGTAAAACAAGGTTACACTGCAGTAGGAGTAAATTGGCATAGCAGGCAGTGGAAACCAGTTTTGTAACCAATCAGCAGGGGTGACTCATTTGGCTGTAAACAAACAAACAGTATAAAAAGACCAGTCCTAGTGTGAGCAAGCACTGAGTGCGAGTCATCAAAGAGTGCTGAGAGTTTGGGTAAGTGTGAGTTAGGGTAAGTGGGGTGTTAGGTGCTCTTTTCAAACTTTAACTCTGTGGGTTGTAGTTAATAACGCCTTTCTGGTGCAGAGTGACTGTTGGTAAACCATTTAACTGGTGTAACTAGAGGGATTGATTTAATTTAAATCCAATTAATTAAAGGGGATACTAGCATCTAAAATCGGGCAGAGGGTGTCCATAACTAACAATAAAAAATTTAATTAATTACATAGAATGGAGCAGGTGATGTGTTACTGTTGCGAGATGTGGGAGCCAGTGAACCCCATTGAGGCTCACGGTGATTACGTCTGTGACAAGTGTCTGCTGCTCCAGGAACTCCAGCTCCATGTTGATGAGCTGGAGTCTGAGTTTCAGACACTGCGACACATCAGGGAGGGGGAGAAATACCTGGACTCTGTGTATCAGGAGGTGGTCACACCTATGAAGTTAATTAATTCAGATGTAGCCCATGGTCAGGGACAGGACAGTGTGACTACGAGTGAGGCAGGTACGGGGATCCAGGAGGTAGAGCTGGTGGAGCCGCAGCCCTTGCTCTTGTCCAACAGGTTCGAGGTTCTTACTCCCTGTGGGGACAGGAGCAGGGACTGCAGGGAGGCTGAGCAACCTGGCCACAGCACCGTGGAACAGGGGGCCATTCAAGAGGGGGGAGTAAATAGAAATGTTGTAGTGGTAGGGGATAGTATTATTAGGGGGATAGATAGAGTTCTCTGCAGCCAAGAGCGAGAGTCCCGAAGGCTGTGTTGCCTACCCGGTGCCAGGGTTAAGGACATCTCCTCTGGGCTGGAAAGAAACTTGCAGTGGGAGGGGGTGGATTCAGTAGTCGTGGTCCATGTTGGTACAAACGACATAGATAGGACTAGGAAGCCGGTTCTGTTAAAGGAGTATGAGCAGCTAGGGGTCAAATTAAAAAACAGAACCTCAAGGGTAATAATCCTGAGCCACAAGCGAATTTGGCTAGGACAAATAAAATTAGAGAGTTAAATGCGTGGCTCAAAGACTGGTGTGGGAGAAATGGGTTTTGCTTCCTGGGACACTGGCACCAGTACTGGGGCAGGAGGGAGCTGTTCCGTTGGGATGGGCTTCACTTGGCCAGTGCCTGGACTAGAGTCCTGGCGGATCATATAACTAGGGCTGTAGAGAGGGCTTTAAACTAACTAGTGGGGGGGAGGTTCCAAGAGAGCAAATAATAAAAATGACAACAGAGAAGGTCATAGACTTAGGTAGCAGTGGGGAAATTAAAAACCAGAGCGTGTCAGGAAGGGGCAGAAGGTATGGAGTAAAAGGTAAAGTAATAAAAAGGGCAAAAGCAGAAACTAAGTGTCACAAAACATATTTGAAAGTTCTCTATCTGAATGCACGTAGCATTCGTGACAAAATAGACGAGTTAATGGCACAAATAACTACATATGGGTATGATCTTGTGGCCATTACAGAAACATGGCTGCAGGGTGACAATGCCTGGGAATTAAACATACCAGGTTATTTAACGATCAGGAAGGACAGGCAGGAAGGAAGGGGAGTTGGGGTGGCTATGTTAATAAAGGAAGGAATCACTGTAATACAGAGAAATGATATTGGGTCAAAGGATCAGGATAATGAAACAGTTTGGGTGGAGGTAAGGAATAATAAGGGGAAAAAACACTAGTGGGCGTAGTCTATAGGCCTCCGAACAGTTGCAACTCTGTTGGACGGAGTATCAATCAGGAAATAGTTGAGGCTTGTAATAAGGGAACATCTATAATTATGGGGGATTTTAACTATCATATTAATTGGACAAATCAAATTGGGCAGGGCTGCCTTGAGGATGAGTTCATTGAGTGTATTAGGGATGGGTTTCTTGAGCAGTATGTAACTGAACCGACCAGGGGGCAAGCAACCTTAGATCTGGTCCTGTGTAACGAGACAGGATTAATTAAAAATGTCCTAGTAAAGGATCCCCTTGGAATGAGTGACCATAACATGGTTGAATTCCATATTCAATTAGAGGGTGAGAAGGTTGGATCTCAAACAAGCCTGCTAAGCTTGAATAAAGGAGACTATGAAGGTATGAGAGCGGAATTGAGTAGACTGGATTGGGAAAATAGATTAAAGGGTAAGACGATACATGATCAGTGGTGTACATTTAAGGAGTTATTTTACAACTTCCAAAAAATATATATTCCACTGAGAAGAAAAGGGTGTAAAAGAAAAGAGCCACCCTGGCTAAGTAAAGAAATTAAGGATAGTATTCGACTAAAAACAAGGGCATATAATGTAGCCAAATCTAGTGGGAGGATAGAGGATTGGGAAAACTTTAAAAGACAGCAAAAAATAACAAAAAGATTGATTAAGAAAGGTAAGATAGATTATGAAAATAAATTAGCAAAAAATATAAAAACAGATAGTAAGAGTTTTTATAGTTATATAAAAAGAAAAAGGGTGGCTAAAGTAAATGTTGGTCCCTTAGAGGATGAGACCGGGAAATTAATGGTGGGAAATATGGAGATGGCAAAAACACTGAATGAATATTTTGCATCAGTCTTTACAGTAGAAGACACTAAGAATATCCCAACACTGGACAAACAGGAATTAGATCATAGTTGATCTGCGTCTTAATTCCATCTACCCGCCTTGGTTCCGTAACCCTTAATACCCTTGCTTAACAAAAATCTATCAATCTCAATTTTAAAATTTTCAATTGACCTAACCTCAACAACTTTTTGGGGGCGAGAGTTCCAGATTTTCACTACCCTTTGTGTGAAGAAGTGAATTCTGACATCACCCCTGAACGGCCTAACCTTAATTTAAAGGTTATGCTCCCTTGTTCTGAAATCCCCCACCAGAGGAAATAGTTTCTCTCTATCTACCCTAGCAAATCCTTTAATCATTTTAAGCACCTCAATTAGATCACCCCTTAATCTTCTATACTCAAGGGAATACAAGTCTAGTCTATGCAACCTGTCCTCATAAATTTAACCCTTTTAATAAATGTAACCATTTTAGCCCCGATATCATCCAATGAATCTGCGCTGCACCCCCTCTAAGGCCAAAATATCCTTCCTGAGGTGTGGTGTCCAGAACTGAATGCAGTGCTCTGGATGGGGTCTAACCAGAGCTCTGTCCAGCTGTAACATCACTTCCTCCCCTTAGTATTCCAGCCCTCTTGAGATAAAGGCCAACATTCTGTTAGCCTTTTAAGCTTTTTTTGTACCTGTCCATTGGCTTTTAGTGATTTCTGTACTTGGATCCCAAAATTCACTGCTCATCCACAGTTCCTAGCTTCTCACCATTTAGAAAATACTCTGATCTATCTTTCTTAGATCCAATGTGGATGACCTCACACTTTCCCACATTAAGCTCTATCTGCCACAGTTTTGCCCACTCACCTAATCATCACAGTGGAAGCCAGATGTAGGGAGCTCATGCATTTCTTCATCTCCCAATTTAAGACTATTTATTCAGCTGCCTCAGCTTCCTTCTGCTCCACTGCCTCCCTCAACCCTTTCCAGAATACTCTGCAACTTTCCCTATAACTTCACCACAGAACTCATCAAATTCATCTGCTCCATGAGTCCCACCACCTGCTTCCTTAACCTACTTTCAACCCAACTCTTGCCACTCAACTGTGTTCTCTTGGTCCAGTGATTACTGAATGGGAGTGTCAGCCATGGCTTGGTGGGTAGCACCCTCGCCTTTGAATCAGAAGGTTGTGGGTTCATAGTCCCACTCCAGAGACTTGAGCACAAAAATCTAGGCTGGCACTCCAGTGTACTAGTGAGGGAGTGCTGCACTGTCAGAGGTGCCATCTTTCAGATGAGACGTTAAGACAAGACCCGGTCTACTCTCTCACGTGAATGTAAAAGATCCCATGGCAGTATTTCAAAGAAGAGCAGGGTAGATGTGTCAATATTTATCCCTCAATCAACATCACTAAAACAGATTACCTGTCATTATCACTTTGCTGTTTGTAGGAGCTTGCTGTGCGCAAATTGGCTGCCGAGTTTCCTACATTAAAAAAGAAAGGCTTGCCTCTATATAGCACCTTTCACGACCACCAGACGCCGCAAAGCGCTTTACAGCCAATTAAGTACTTTTTGAAGTGGAATCACTGTTGTAATGTAGGGAAACGTGGCAGTTAATTTACGTACAGCGAAGTCCCACAAACAGCAATATGCTCATGACCAGATAATCTGTTATTGTTATGTTGGTTGAGGGATAAATATTGGCCAGGACACTGGGGAGAACTCCCCTGCTCTTCTTCGAAACAGAGCCATGGGATCTTTCACGTCCACCTGAGAGAGCAAACAAGGCCCGATTTAATGTCTCATCTGAAAGACAGCACCTCCGATAGTGCAGCGCTCCCTCGGCACTGCATTGGAGTGTCAGCCTAGCTTTAAGTGCTCAAGTCCCTGGAGTGGGATTGTGAACCCACAACCTTCTGACTCAGAGGCGAGTTTGCTACCTACTGAGTCACAGCTGACACTGTGTACAACAGTGACTACACTTCAAAAGTACTTCATTGGCTGTGAAGCACTTTGGGACATCCTGAGGTCATGAATGGTACTATATAAATGCAAGTCTTTCAAGTCTTTTTTTATATTATTAATACCCTCCTCTCCTAAGATACCGTTTCCCCTTTCAAAAATACTGTCACCACTTTTCTCCTTAAAAAGTCTTTCTAACTCCAACCCTATTTCTAACCTTCCTTTCCTCTCAAGGTTATCAAATGCATCATTACCACCCAGCTTTGTGCCCACCTCTCCCACTGTTTCCTGTTTGAATCCTTTTAGTCCAATTTGCTCCAGTCCATAGCACCAAGACCACCATGATCAAAGTCACCAATGATATTCTATATGTCAGTGTCCATTGTGCATTATCCCTCTTTGGCGGGGAATTGTTGGCATCCCTGGAGGAATGGTGTAAACGGCTATTTTCAGCCTTCTCTCTTCTTTTTAGGCAGTCCCTCGGAACCGAGGATGACTTGCTTCCACATTAAAAATGAGTTCTCAGGTGACTGAGGAGTCCAATGCGGGACCTACAGTCTCTGTCACAGGTGGGGCAGACGGTGGTTGAAGGGGTGGGGTGCTTGGGTTGATGTGCGCTCCTTGCGCTGCTTGCGCTTGGCTTCCGCTTGCTCCCAGCGAAGAGGCTGGAGATGCTCGGCGCCTTCTCGGATGCTTCTTCTTCACCTTGTGCGGTCTTGGGCCAGGGATTCCCAGGTGTCAGTGGGGATGTTGCACTTTTTCAAGGAGGCTTTGAGGGTGTCCTTGAAGCATTTCCTCTGCCCACCTGGGGCTCTCTTGCCGTGCCGGAGCTCCGAGTAGAGCGTACAGCCTTCTATGCCATTTCTGTAGGCACTATGCCATTTTCCTGCCCAAGTTACAGTGGGGGGTTTGGGACAACCCTGCTGATTTTCAGGACCTTGGTATTTTAGTCTATTAGGGCTGTTTAATATTATATAGAAAATACCAAGTTGCATTATTTACCATAAATAAGTGAGAGCTGTGAATGTGAGGTAACATTACTCCTCACAGGACAATTCCAGGCATATATCCTTTATCATTGTGAGAAGTTTTGACAGACAGGCTGAGGGATAGGGGCAGATAAAAATAGACAAAAGAATTAAAAACACAACCAAGAAAGACAGAAACAGGCATATGTGGTAATTAAATCACAAAGATATTTATTCAAATATCGTGTAATACATGGCTCAGGGGACTGATCACATTTGTGAACATTCAATGTTACGTATGTTAAAAATAAATATTGTGAAAAAAGAGGGTCTAATTCAAATCTCAATCAATACCTAGGATATAAATTTCTACAGTGGTTCTCCTGCTTGTTTGCCATAACCCCCATGAAAACCCCCCCCCGCATCCAGGTTTTCAACTGATCATGTCCCATGTCAGCACTTTCTGGTATTAAGAGCTGTTCTTCTGCACAATTTACAATATAATATGACCTGTTTCTACAAATAGGGTGTGCATAGATTTTTAACCTGGAGTCTACAGATCCCTGGGGGTCAGTGAGGGAATCCAGGGGTCGACTAAGTCTTTAGATTTTTGTCTGCCTGGGGCTGGATAATACCCTCCACTCCTAAGATATATTGATAACTGCATCTCAAGAACTTCTGTATTTATTGATTTACTGGCACATTATTTCTGTTGCTATTTCCTAATGAATATTTCCCATAACGATAAAATAATTTTCCTTCGGTTTGACACTGTCTTCTGTATGGTAAGACAGAGGTTCTCTTGCATGGGGTCCCCGCACAGGAACATTAGACATTCACTGCTCAAGAGTAGGGATGCCTCTGATTTCAAAATTATTCCATCAAAAAGAAACCCCAGCCCAGTTTTGTGTTACGCACTTTTCCCACCTGTTTTTCAGTATTTTAAGAGGCATAAATATTATGGCAATGATAGTCATTATTGCCCCACCAACCAGCATTTGACTCTTTATGTGAAACTAATAAGTAATTTCATGTTTATTGATATTTTGCTTCTTGCATGTTTCTTGTCTAAGGGATATGAACAGCAGGGATTGTCCTGGCCTCCTGCTGTAACTTCAGTGGGAGATCAGAGGAGCCCCATAGAAATTACACAAATGACTTAAAATGGCCTTTTCTTCTGGGGTTCAGCCAATCTCCCAGTCAAAGTTATGGCAGAAGATCATGAGAATCTCTGCAGAAATTCAGGGCCAGAGTGATTTTATGAGTAATTCTAAAAGATACAAGTTATAGACAATGCTGTTAATGTGAAAAGTACACTTTTAAGGTCAATCAAATCCATGAATGTCTTGTGGCTTTCTATATATATTGGTTGCTATCCCATGGCATTGTACACAGGGAGTCAAGATCAAGTGTACTCTTCAGATGAAGTGGGCTTAGACAGTAAAGGATAATTGGATCAAGGCATGAATAATTCAGTCCCCATTTTAAAGTCATACATTCTGTCTTTATTTTCATATTTTTTCATTGTAAATTCCTAGGTCCACATTTATTATGGAAACTGCCTATGTAAACATGTCATTACACCCTCCTGCCAGTGGTGGCACTGTAACATCTCCACTTGGAGGCGGGCGTAATAACAAGCTTTATATAGACAGTTTCCATTATAAGTATGGACATAGGAATCTATCATGGGAAAAGTGACAGGAAGTGCACACAGATGTAAGATTTGTAATATGTTCTATAGATCTATG